>NC_141707.1:18276711-19476711 GCF_971803275.1 Cyanistes caeruleus | reverse complement strand
AGGTCCCTTTCCACCATGCTGCTCTCCAGCCTCTCACTTCCCAGGCTGTCCCTACATCCAGGGTTGCCATATTCCAGGGATATTAAAATTAGAAGTTTCCAATAAATTTGGCTGCCCATTTTAGATAGTTAATCTGGCAAGAGAGAGGAGGAGTGATTAATAGCATGTAGTACTTCATACATTCAAAATTCATCTGCCAGTGACTTTTGCTGTGAGCAATCTTTAGTGCTGAAAGTCACAGCACATAAGAGTTATTGACCATGTGCAAATTTCCTGCAGAGCAAGATACATGGCATCATTAAGACCTTGTGTGGTAGAGATGAACCCAGGAAGATCCAGGGAGAGTTTTCCTTTGCTTGACCTTAATTTAAATTCCTAATTTTTGATCAATGATTTCAGATACAGCCCTGCTCTGGAGCCCTTGTCTTGGGAGAATTACAGTGGGTAATTCTCAATAATATCAGCTGTGGCTCACATGCTCCAAACATCTGAGCTGCGGGATGATCAACTAGATTGAAGATTCAGTACTCATCCGAGCCTACTGGATATGCAAGAAATAAAATCCCACAAATCTACTCCTTGAATAGCAGCAGCAGCAGCAGCCCACTGTCAGTTCACCTGCCCTCAGGACACACCAATTGCCATAGTAACAACTTCCATTCATAGCTCAACGCACCACATTTTCCAAATGGCACTCTCACTTTTTTCAGATCCCCAGAGCATTTGGGAGATGGTTTATAATTCATGCAGCAAATTATTAACTAGGCAGCAAGTGAGGGTCATGGACCTCACTACAGGGGTCTGGAATTCAGCTGTTAGTAGGAAGAAAGAGACCAAAATAGCACTATACCATCCATGTCTTGAGGCATGGTACCATTGACTCTGATAGATTTAAAGGCATCCAGATGCCTACATCCTTAAAGGCCATTACAGTTGTCAAAAATCTGCCTGTTGCTACCTTTATTCTGAGCACACCATGTTGCATGGGGTTAGTTATAGCTCTGCATCTCTTGAGGTTTTCTCCTCTGCTCTGGAAACTCCTGCCAAACTCCTAAGTACTGTGACTCCAACCTGCTGTAGCCATGGGCAGGAGGATGGATTAAAAAACCAACTTATTTAGGGTGAAGTGTCAGGGCAAGCCATGCTGAGTTTTCTTGTCTTTATAAACAAAATCTTGGGAGGATATACAGGCCCTCAGTGTTGGCTGCCTTGCGCTCCAAGGAGAACATTATCATTCTTCTGCATCAAAGTACAAGTAAGCTCTGGCCAAACAGCACAAGATTTATTGCTTCTTCAATTTGTTTTATAACTACAGCTTGAAAAATTTAACTAAAGCCCACATACTAACAAAGCACCTTATGGAAAAAATCCTTTTAAGGCCTTGGATTTATTAAGTATATGTGTTATACTAGTCAGAAACAGCGTAATAGAGGAGCTGAGTGCTACAAATTACTTAGCTACAATGGTATTAGTTAATATACCAGCTAATATTAATTACTATCAAGTGAAACTCAATCTCCTGCATATAGTGACCATTTTTAGGTATTGTCATTTTTATCTGGATGAGAAACTCAAATATATTTTATGTTTAAAACAGCACAAGTGAAACTATAGTCAATGTACTGAGCAGGGAACAAAATATCCCCACTTACCATCTGATGTTATAGGTGCATAGACCTAGGTGAAGCTGGGGAGAGTCTGAACACACTGATTTACACTACCTACACTATCTACTGAGATAAAGTTATGATGTCTGGATGTTTCAAGAAAGTACAACACATTTTGTCCCCTGAAAATAAAACAGTAGAATTTTGAAATGGAACAAAAGAACAGCTTCATAGCTACATATTCCAAGCAAATATTTAGTGTAAAGGCATGAAGAACCAATGAGCACAAAATTAAGCAGACAAGTGATGAGAAGACAGTGTAAGAAAGGGAAAACAGGTGGAAAATGTTCTAGCAGGGTGTTAACTTCAGTGGATGGGAGACATGGAAGACACTTGTAAGGCTCTAGGCATAGTTTGTAGTGCCTCTGAAATAGACCCTGAAAAACAAAGAGCTGAAACCTTGTCTGCCCTGTAAACCATTCTTACAATCAGAAGTTTCAAAATGCTGCATCAGCTTAGAGCTGTCATTTATTCATTTAGTGAAGGCAAGAGGAGGATGCAGAATACTCCACATGCATGTAGCCAATATACTCCAAGCCAGAGAAGATTCCAAGCAGCTGGTCTACACCAAAAGTGGGGTTGTTTGTTTTTTTTCTGATAGTACAAAGCATGCTGACCAATGGCCAGGTTTTACCCTGAACACAAACCTTCTTAAGAAGTGCACTCCTCTCCCCTGACTAAATTCCTCAAGAAACACAAATGCTGAATGCGTGCAAATCCTTCTTTGCATCCCTGCAAGCTGTCCTTTGGTGTTTTCTAAATTAGGTGACAAATACAAATCCTAATTTGCACATAAAGGATCTGTGTCAAAAATCATATTTCTTCCAAGTAATTGGTTTTTGTTTAATCCTGACCTTAATATATATCATTCTTGCTGAACTGCTTCAAATAGGCTTTGAACAAGGATTATTATTTTTTTAAAAATGTTAAATAATGAAAAAAATGCCATCTTATTTTACTGCTTACTTCAGGATTCAGAGAGATGAAGAACAGTGACAGCATAGCTGTTCACCCATAACACTGGGACAGCAGGTAAACTGACAGTGTGTAATTACTAAGAGGTGATGTTAAGTTAAAACATATAGCCAAAATAGTGCTATTGCATATGCATCCCTTGGTCTTCAAGGCAGTGTTTAAAATAAAAAACCTTCACTGAGACAGAAAAACTGCTATAGTTATATCATAGCACACTGAGTTGCGAACCTTTTAATGAAAGACATAATTCTTCTGCTGTCTGCATCATACTATATTCTCATGCAAAACACTTTAATGCATAGTGTAAATTATCTTAGACTTTCTTAGTATGTATTACATTTCTTAATCATAGATATTGGGTGTAAAAAAAAGAGAATTATGTGACATGCTGCAAAACAAATTGCTTGATGTTAGCATATACTAGCTGGGTCTATATCTGAAAAATGAATGCATAGAAGGGGAGGATTTCTTTTTTTTTTTTTTTCATGTGCAGAACTTGCTTCTAAGTGCATATGTTATCAATGAAGCAAGAATTACTTATCTGAAATGATGGTGGTCTGATTTTCAGCCAATATAATCAGTTTAAAAGCAAAGGATCTAGATTACAGTTTGGATGATCTATTCTGAATTTCAGAAAAAGGTTTGTGACTGGAAAAGGATAAATAAAAATAAACCAATTGTTTTCACCCACTTTCTTCATTCATTACATTCAGTTAAGCTATAAAGAAGTTTTGGATGCAAATCTTGTTTTCAGCAATAAAATGCTTTTGTTTCCAAGTTAGCAGACAGGTTTGTTTAGCTGATGTCTCATCAGCTGAGCACTGCAGCAGTGTAAATGGTGGGCAATATCATCAGCACTTTTTAAGGTGTGTGTTTCTCACAGATGTCCCTTTTGAGAACAGGATCTGATGAGATGTGCTATTTCATTTTCTGTCAAGTTTGACTGAAGGTGAAGCTTATTTACATTATGCTAATGCTGAATATTTCTGAGTACTAAGCAGAGGCTAGAATTTATAATTTTTTATATTATTTATGTAATAAAATTTCATTCAAACAGATGAGCTACTTTGAATGCAATCTGAAAACCCATGTGTCAAACACCATCAAATAAACCAGAATTTATGAAGGTTAAAATCTTGTGACTCTCACAAAAATATAAATGTATATTGCACTTGTGTGTACAGAATAGGACACCTTTTAACATGGACTTCTGGGAATAAAACATATAAACACTAAAAAATCCATGATCTGGCAGTTCAAAATGGATTGATTGCAATCATCACACCAAATCATTACAGATATATTGTTCCATGTATAAGCTCTCAGCTCTCTAAGGACCAAGTTTAATGTTGGTTTTGTATGTGTTCTTTGTTGCTAATATACAAATAGTGGTACACATTCTAAGAGATCCTGGATACCTGGAGGCAGTGTTCTTCAACTCATCATGGCTTTTGAATTATGTTCATAATCCAGGGCAGGGTTGGAGGGGAGACACCCACATGACAATGACAATGATAACAAACTGTGCCTGCCACTGAGTTCTATGTCCAGCTTCTTTAAGTATACCAAACTTAATAATATTTTGAACTTTATTACTAAATACAATATATTACTGATTATAAGCAATCACAGAACTATATGCAATGAATTGTTAATCAAAACGTATAAGCTAAAATGCACATTTATATTGCAAACAAACAAACCAACCCTTACAATTTTAATTAATACAGACTTTAAAACTTTAACTTATGCCCTTGGTGAAATATAAAAAGAAGTAATATTTTAAAATAGACAACATCAAAGTCAGTAACACATTTCTAACAGAACACAAAAGGATCTAAAAAAAATTGCTTGTATATCTTCTGGGGTTTTATTCATACCGTGGATGAAACACTGGCTGATATTTGCGGCTGTTATTCATTACATGTCTGGTTGTGTTATGACCTTCCCTTTTTTATTGGTTTATTTGATGTTTGTGGTATTTTATATAATTGATTTATGCCTCATGATATGTTTGGGAGCTTTCTAGTAATATACAACAGTGATTGTATGTCTGTAGTGATGTTACATATTGCTGTTTGTGAGTTTTCTTGGCCAGGTCACCATTGTAAATAAAACTTGTTCTCAATGGATTTTTATGTGGTTAAAGATTTTGACTACTTGAGTGACTGATTGATGGACCGTAAAGCACTTGCTAGCAGGACAGCAGGGTATCATAAAAACCATGTCATTTGTATTTCTGATTCCAAACCCCACTTAGCTGTCCTGACATGTGTAGGTGCCCACAGCAGTTCATAGTCCTCTTCCTTGGCTTTACAGAAATGTTGAAGAATTTGGCTTGTCCTTAGGTAATTATCCTCTACATACATCCTCTGATACTCAAATGAGTCCTTTAGTGAAAACTCTACTAGAAAATATATGGAAATTTGCTTTCACCTCTCCCCTTCAGCTTCTCTTTGCCACTCTTTGATTCCCTCTTTCTTTTTCTTCCTTCTTTCCTTGTCTTTCTTGTCATATTTCTATACATGACATAAGTAACAAATGAGAATGATTATTCCAACTACTGCAGTGATGACTTTTCAAAGAGATTTTCAAATTCACCCTTTAATATACAGTTTACAAAAATTACTCAGCAACTCTTTTATGTGGGCCATACTTTGAGTTTCTGCAACTAAACCTATAGAAATTCTAATTAATTGCACATAAAACCTATTTTGCACTTTCCAGACTAGGAAAATAATGCCAGTTTTTAGTTCATTACTATCCACAAATTCATGCTAATGAGAACCTCCAGCTTCTATCCAGAATAGTTCTGATGACAAATAACAGATCTCTCCTGCTTACACGGCAACCTGTCAGTAGGATCTCTGTTGTAAACTTCGATTAGCATTTCCTGAGTCTGGTTAACAGATATTGGAGGATTTCCCATCCCTCATCCCTTTTGTTCTGTTCATTCAGTTCACAAAATGAATTTAAAAGATAACATTTTTCTTCTCAAGCTAGTTTTCTGCTAGTTCAGTATTTTGAATGGGCTCACACAGTTGTCAGAAACCAGCAAAGGCAGCACCAGAAGGGGACCACAGCTTTTCCTGTGGCTCTCTGTGGCAACAATGACCTAGAAAGCTTCAGGCATGACTTTTGGTGCACTGCCTAGTCACAGAGGATCCTTGTGTAAAATATAGGAGGAGAAAATAAACTTAAAACTCATAAACTTTCAAAACTTGATTTCAGCATTTACAAACTGATGGTGGTATCAAAAAGCACGAGTTCTTATCCAATTTCTGTCCCCTACCTTCAGAGACAGCATTTTAAAACTTTTGGTATTGAAACCATTTGATGGGGCTTTGGAGAACTAGTATTGCTTTTGATTTTTCTGCCAGAAACAGGAAGTAGTTTGAGCTTAGGATTTCATGGATCCTGACAGATTTGATTAGATTTGACTCTGGTTCTGAAACAGCAAAGCAACTAAAGAGTGAAGACCAATGGGTTAGTTGGTTTCTTGGCATATGTTTAAGGCATAGAGTAATGGTAAAGCATAGAATAACTGAATTCATAACCTTTCGTATTGTTTGTGTGAATTTAGAAGATTATAACCAGTTGGTATTGTAATAGAAACCCCCCAAGGAAATCATCTTTAGAAGATTTGCTTTATATGATCTATCTGATAGTTAACAGGAAAAATGAAATATCTACAGAAACTTTATCATGACTGTAAGGTAACATTGCTTTTTTTTCCTCCCTCCCCTCAAACTCTGATATGAAGCTTTAAACAAAGATAAATCAATTTGTTTCCCACTCTTACCTCTTACCTACTCATGCAGGTGCTGACAATTTCCATTTTGGCACATGGAAGCTTCCCCCTTCCTTCATACAAAATGCAAGACTCTAGCCAGAGCTTGCATTTTTTTCTCAAAAATATGGTGTGCAACATGATGACAGATCTGCCTTCACACACTTTCCCACACTTCCTTCTGAACGTGCGCTCTTTGCCCACAGTATAGGCAAAGACTACTTCTGATGCTGTGGAGCAGAAGCATGACAGGAGATGGTTGCTGCAAAAGCAAGGAACTGGGCTAAATTGCTTTTGTTTATGTCTAATTTCCCCTTCATAAATCCTTTTATATTTGCATTGAAACAAGTACTCCAGAGAGCAGCATTCCAGCACCTATGAGATGTTATGGTAGTAGCAAGGTGAGCTACTAAGGCAAGAAGGATTGAACAATACAAGTGTGCTTTAGTATTTGATAACCTGAGTTAGAAACAATGGCATGTTTAAGAACAACATCCTGCAAGCAGTACTTCTCTATATACAGCCTTAAAGTTAGTCACAGCATTGGACAATTCTAACTAGGAAATATGCTGGCACAAGCTCAGAAGAACCACCTTCTGTAAGGACTCACACAATTTATGCCTCTGGCATGCTTGTAAGCAGAAAGCAAAATGAAAGACTCAAAAATGCCCCATCTTTGATCTGAAGAGTATGTATTTTAAGAGTAAACAAATGAAGATAAAGACCAGGCCAGACTGGATCAATTATTCTATAGGCTGAGAATTCTGCTTTTGCCAGTGGCCTGGGTTAGGTGCTTCAAAGAAAACAGCTGGCTAATTATGCCATGTCCTCCATGGAAAAAAGGGCTGAGATGACTCTTATCCCTGTGATCAGCTAACACCCTCGAGTATGAATTTGATGGCCCCTCCTAGTATGTAAAATTACAAATTATATTATTGGTCATAAAATTAAGAAGTCCCTTCAAAAATCCCATTACAATATTTAACTCTTTGATGTCTCTAGGTTAACAAATTTTCACACTGTGAAAAAAACTGATTTCATGCTTATTTTTTAACTAATACATTAAGTTTCTTAAAATCATTACAACTAATGATGGAAAAAAATATAAATTGTACTATAAATTGTACTCCTAAGTTCCTGATATCTTGAAGCCTTGAAAAATATCTGGCATTATTCGAAAAACTTATATAAACAAGCTACTTAGGTATCTAAGTACACAGCAAAGTTAAAGTGACTCTGTTGGGACAAACCATGAGTTTATAGGTTTTGATCTAATTCATGTTAAATTAGCTTACTTTTAAAATGGGATAAGACAAATTTATTTTTCTTTTTGTCCTTCCTCCATTTCTAGTGTTTGTGCTTTAGGCATTGAAAACAGGCTCATCCCAGCTCTGCTAAGCTGCTGTGCCTACATGCCACCCTACCCTGCAGTACCTGGGTATGCTTCTTACCAAATCCATCTACAATAACAATTATCCAAACACCAGCAGTGATTTTGGAATACAAATACATGCCCATTGAATACTGCACTGAGATAGTCAAACAACCACTGACATTAAGGTTTTTTTTTCCCCTAAAGCCTTAATACTTTGAATCACAACACTTTCCTGAAAATTGTTTAATAAGCTTCTTTTACCAAAATAGAAAACATGAGGAGAGAAGGAATAACACGTCTTTAATTAGAAAAATTCAAATCAGCTCTTAATTTAATTCACCATACCAGCATCCATGATTAGGTCTGCATCATGATATATCTCCAATACTATCAATTTTCATAAATGCAAACTTTCCTGAATATGGTTCTGATGTATCCTGACATTTTAAAATATGTCCTATTGTCCTTTCCTGTGCAGCAGACCAAGCACAGAGTGTTCAGTCCTATATCACTGTCACAGTGGTATTAGACCAGATGGCTGCTTCCTTGCAGAATCAAGAATTAGAGATAATTTATGCTGTTCACTGTTATTAGAATGTAAAAATATAAAGAGTTTGCAGCATGCATACATGAAAAGCTGTTCAGATCCATCAGTGACATCCTGGTGCAAAGCATTTACCCTGTTACTGCACTCTTAAAGGTAAAGTCTTGGGTGAAGCTATGGACTTCTGCAAAGCTATGGACTGCTCTGCACTGGATACAACTTAGGGACTATCTGACCTAAGTTACAGTGCTGCTTTGGAAAGAATGTTCTAAGTTGGGAAAAATGTCCAAAATCTGTCTTCTTTTTGTAAAATAATTCCACCACATGACTGTTCCCATTAATATGTGGCAGTTATTTTTATGTCATGAAGAATGAAGTTAAAAATGGAAGCTTTCTTCATTCAGTCTGTTAATCAGTACAGGAGAATACTTCTCAGTAAGACTATACCAAAGGGCATGAGAGTTACATAAATTTGCTCCTGTGCCAGTGAGGGAAGCAAGTTTTCCTTATCAGGGTATCATTGCAACCTGTGTATCTGCTCTACCTGTACCTATGTATGCACCACAGTATGTCAAAATACTGAAAAGAAAGGGTGTCAGCCTGCCCATTTATTGAGTCTGAGCTCATCACAGGTAAGAATCTTGCTCGTATTTCAAACAGCTGAATCATTTGATAAAGATTTATTATTAATGCAGCTGATTCATTTGGAGGGACTTCTCATCCTATTCAGGAATTAAAATGTCTCAGGATTCTAAAAAAAAAAGGGAGATAAATGAAGGGGTAGAGAACTTAGTAAGCTTGCCCAGGTTGCTGCAATAAATGGTATCAGAACAGAATGAAAACTATGTAAGGGCAACCAAATATCAAACATAGTTTTCAAGTAGCAATAGTTTGTTGCTTTATCTTTCCATCTCAGGAAGTTTAGCACAGTACCCTTTGCATGATGTCAGAGTTGTAACCAGATTAAGAACAAACACTTTATCAATATTTAGGAATATTACAAGAGGAGAAATTTTACTGGCATTCTCTGAAATGACACACTCTGTGATTTTGGAAAAAGAGTATCACTGAATTATTTGGTTCACTTTAAATTAATCTTTAAAGTATACTAAGAAACATTACTAGGGACAGATTTGCTTTCAGCTTTCCATGAGCGTATAATTTGTATTTATGGCATACAATGGAAGTATTGTGACTTTGAATGACTGACTAACACCTTATGAAAGTCATTACTTTTGTATCAAGAACAATATTTGTAACATAATGTGTTCTTAAACTGATCAGGACAGCAGGAAGCAGCTAAGTGGATCACTTATCTTTATTTTGCAATTTAACCTGTGTTATGACAGGGAACAAAAAAATTAGATAATTTATAATTTTCTGTCAGTGTTGCATATTTGGGGCTAAGATTGTAACTACTTGGTATAACGGAAGAGTAAGGAGATTTGGCTGCCAAATAAAATAGAACAAGAAAGGTTACTTTAGAATACAATGAATTACTAGCTGACTGTTACAACCAGATCACAAAGATTTCTTGCGTTTTTGTTTCTTGACCAGTGTTGTAGACGATGTAATTTTATCCCTGTAAAAATCCTAGTACAGTTTTATTAAAATAAAGTCTATCAGAATAGAAGATAGTTGTTATGCAGGAGCAGTAACTCACATAATATGAGATGGCATTTCTTTCCAGCTCTTGCTGCTCCGCTGGTTCTAATAGCAACCTGGAGCTCAATTTCCTCCTCAAGAACATTGCATTTCATGTGGAATGTCAATTATTAAAATGCAGTGTCCCGTGTCTTACTTTTCACTAGATGAATTCATTTGCAAATTTGCTAATTTATGTAAATGATCCTTAACCTGTAACTGCCTGGCATGTATTTCTGAGTGCCTCTTTTCAATTCAGAAATGCATATAAAGACTACCAGCAGCACATTAATTACTTTGTGCCACTGTTCTAAACCCCAAAGATTTAATTTCAGAGTAACCCAGAAAGAGTATCTGATGCTTCTTTCCATTTTGCATTCTCAATAGCATTAGACCACTTAAAACAGGTATTTAAAAGAGCATCTCTAGCCATTATAGTTGGTGGTACGTACAGTTTTAGTAAAATATTTTTGTGAAAACTATGACCTGAGACTCCTTGAAGTTTTGATTTTCAGATTTCATTTTTGTCTCAGGAGGTCATTGTTACTTACAAGGGGCCCAATCACAATTCCCGAGATAATTTCTAAATTTCAAATTTTTTGCAGCTAAGTGTCTCTGCTTTTCAGAAGTTAAAAGACAGATTGGAAATTTCCTTCAGGCAGTCAGTGGTTCAGCTGCAACTCTGATCTATGCATGAGTGCCATTCTAGATTGGGCACTTCATTTCTGGTTCTACTATAAGCACAATCTCTGTGCACTTGTAACTGTTTCTTTCACTCTCCAAATGTTCTCAGGAAACTCAACTCCTCCTGTCTGTCCTCAGCTCTTATGAAAAAAACAATATTAAGAAAAGCCCAGCTGAAGACATTAATTTTTGCCTGACTTTTCTCTGTTGCCCACCCACACCTCTCCAATGTTCTCAGGAACCAACAGCACTTTAGAACCTGCCAATGAACCTGGTCCCAGTTGGGGATTTTAATGAAACCTAAAATGAGGCAATTTTCCTCCATGTTGTTACTGTTCTGGAACTTCCCACAGTCCAAATAATAGGATCCAGATTCCCTGTGGTGTAATTGCAGTCACAGCTCCACTGATTTCAGTGACCTGTGAATGGCAGACGGGACCATGGCCCAAGGCCTCCTCTTGACAAACCAGCTAGAGCTTGCTTTCTCTCGACTATTATCTGATTTACATGTCCTTGTTTTAGATGCCTGCCACACGGGGTAGGTGAACAAAGCTCTGTTTCAGAGCCAGCTACAGCGATCGTTCCCAGCCAGCACGGACACCCCATGCCCAGGACTCGGCTCTGAGCCCGAGCTGCAGGGCACAAGTCCTTCCCAGTACTCCTGCCCCACTGGCCACCCTGCCTGGGGCCCTTGCAGAGCACTGTTGCTGTCTTTAACTGAGCTGAGGTTTTGTTTCCCCAGGGTGTAAGGGAGGGAGAGAGGTGCCTCCAGCTGACAGGCCAACACACTATCACACCAACCCCAGCTCGCTCTTCCGGAGCTGGAGCGCTCTTGTGTCTCAGTGTTTACATTGGCTTTGCAAAGTGCAAAGCCAAGAAATGTTTGGCTGCTTTATCCCTGTTTCAGCATTCAGATTGCTAAGAGAAAATCTCAAACAGCCACTTGCTGTGTGTTCTGCAGACATTTTAGCACAAAATCAGCATCTCCAGTATCACCCTCTCAAAGTACCCTGAGGTCTTGGGTATTTGATTTAATTTCTGCTGGGACAGCAGCAGGGAAGATTAGCTATCACAGCTGTAATTTCAGAATTAAGACATCTTTCCCTGTGTTTTGTTGTTGTTACCTATAAGAATTTCTTTATCTGAAATTCAAATTAGCCTTTAATCTGCTGTTTAGTTTTCTCCACAAAGGATATACTTTACAGGATAATGTCTCTTTAAATCTACCCCGAAGATATTCCTCCTGGCCCAGAAGATGCCAAAATGACTTGATGATTTATTTTTGTGGAGCTTGGCAGACCATAGTCCAGATTGTGGCTGAGGCTGAATTTTATGAGCATCCCCCCTAGTGAGTATATTTAAAAATTAAAAAAAGGAAAAAAAGAAAAAAAAGAAAAAGAGGTCTTCATAGATCTTGGCATAAGAACCAAGCAAATATTATCAGGAAGAAGAATGGCTAGGAAGTGAGTTTTAGGACAGAATTAAAAAACTAATTTATAAACAATATTTTGTGGTTAGAGAATTAGAATTTTCTCTTCATCTTCAAAAAATTAGAAATGTGAAGCAGGCATTTCTCATCTCAGCAGAGCTAATGTTTGGTCTGTAAATTTTTTAGCCATATACTACTTGACATTTTGTTCTGGGAACTAGCTTTTTTTTTTTTTTGCACAGAAAGATGGATGTCTCATTGTCATTCCAGACCATACAAGCGGCATGTTGGTGCAATGATGTAAGAAAGCAATTTTCTGCCCTATTTTATTGATTTATAGTATTTTAGTAAAGTGATAAAAACTTAATGCTAGGGATAAAAAGGAGTCTCATCTGATGTAGAGGCAGTAGAAGAGAATAGGGAATGAGGAAGATCTGGCATTAATACATATTTGCCATGTTTTCTTAGGCCTCACTTTTACTAGATCATTAACTAAGTAATAAAAATCATGTCTAAACTTTTTGACTAAGATATTTTCTAGGAATTGATCCCTTTCTTCAAGGCACAGGTTAGTGCAGGATTCTGGCTTCTTGAAGCAGACACATGCACAAGCACAGGAAAATCCTGAAGGCCACAGCAGCCAGGACAACTGTCCGTAGTCCTGAGTCTTTTGGGCGGGGAGCTTGAGTGCTGGGGAAACAGATTTGGGGACCCTTGCATAGTGGGAATCAGCAATAAGCAAGAATATGACTCCATAGCATTTCTCTGCTTCACAGCAGTTCCTTGGGCATCTTCTCCAAGGGGTGTTATAAAACTCTGGGCTAACAGAGTTCACATTTCTGCTTGCCACAGGGGAACTCCTGAAGCAGACAAGCCCTGAGGCAGAAACTCCTACATCCTTAGGTGAACCTCCCCCTGGGATATTCTCTCATCCTGGTGGCTCAGCATAGGTGCTCTTGTTATGCCCATGCAAGGACCACAGCTTTGATGGCCCTGTCTCCTTTCCCAGCGCCAGGAAATAAGGTCCCTCAAGTCCAGATCCATAAAAACTGAGCTTGTACCAATTTATAGGCAGGCCAAAAATTGCGTTGGAAATCAATTCAGCTGAAAACTATATTACACACACTTTTCTAGGATCTTGTATACAAGTGAATATATGTGGGATGTCAGTAAACGGTAGCTGAAACATGCCAGGAAGCAGAATTCTCATTCACAGTGGCATCCCCCACTTTTCTCCAAACAATACAGGGAATCTTCCTGAGGCCCTCCAAATGGTAGTTCAAAGGAAATCTAGGACATTCTTTATGCTGTTCATAAATCAAGGTCAACAGGAAAATATTAACAGTGGCTACATCCACACATTTTCAGTTTGTTTGGGTTTTTTTGAGTTATGTTGGAGAACTCACTGCCAATGTAACAGGAGAAGGGTATTTTACAAGCAAGCACCAAACTAACCTTCTGAAGTCAGATCTATTCTAATTCACTAAGTGAAATATTTATTTTCCCTTGAAAAGGGTCTGGATAAGCTACCACGAGTATCTTCAGGACAGGGATTCCCTTGTGAAAGAAAAGGATTACCAGGGTGACAGCCCAGTGCACAATATTAAATCACACAATATTAAAGCTCTTACAAGGAAAATTCTTGATCTTAATCTTGCTTGGAAACCTTAAGCTGATCCACCAAAAACACTGATTCACTTCTAACCAAAGTTATTTCTAAAGGCTATACCTGGAGTGGTGAGAGCATATATTTATTGCTAAAAATATTTCAGAGGATTGAAAATTATGTCACAATTTTTGGTCAAAAAGGCTTTGCATGGAATACACACAGCTGCTTTTGCTGCTGGGGATACATATTTAAAAGCCAGAAGAAAACAGTAATTGGCATATTTGATTTCACAAAATAAACTGCCTGAGCCTTTTCTTTGGAGAGCTGCACTGTGTAAATCCAGACACTGACACTAGGGTGTGAAACAGTGGAAACAAAATGAGAGTTAATTTAACTTCAACCTCAACATTTTATATCATAATTTCACTCTGTTATGTATTGAAACTAGTCCTTGTACTTGACTCAATTTTGTGTCTTTTAATGACCTGTCAAAAACTCAGTCAGGGCTTATGTATTTATATTTTAATTAGTTTAGTAAGGAGATGGTCTACTTATATTTGACTTTTTTTTAATTAACTGTGAAATTTTCTGCACAAGGATGATACTGTGCACATTGATATGTGTGTCTCTTTATGTTGTGTGATATATTGGAGACAGGAGTGTCACTGGAAAGGCATGCCTAAATAGTGCTTCATAGGTCGCTGGAGCACTGATGGGAGCTGGTTATGTATCATGTAATTTATTCTTTGTATTCTAGCATGCAATTCAGGCTGGTACTAAAGAAAATCATGTCAGGACATGTCATGTCATGTCCCTAGCAGTTTTTTGTTGCACTGTGGATGTGCAGACTTTATTGCTTATGCAAAAAATCACATCTTGTCATCTCTGGTGACTTGCATTTTCTGGCCCCAGAACAAATACTTCATTGACCATAGCTTATGGCTGAGTTTTGATTGCTATGAGAGGCTTTGGCCACAGCCTTCTTCAAATCCTGCTCGAGATTTTTCACTGTTTCACCAAACTTGTGTCTGTCTTGTTCAAAATTCATAACATATAAGAGTGGTAGTAAATTTAGGATGCCAAATGCATTTCAGCAACAGGCTGTGTGTGAGGTCTATTCAGTGTAATATTAAGCTTGATTTCGATGAGGAAAAAATGGAGGTGCAGCTGTTCATGTAGACAAATTTAACCTTTGCCCCTCTAATCAGTTTTCTACTGATAGCATAAAAATAAGAGTTGCATAGAGAAAGCAATGCATAGCTCTGGCAGGCTTGGATCCACATACCCTGCTGAGACACCATCCCTGTTCTAACTGGCAATTGTTGCAAAGAGAGAGTAAAAGAAAAATTATGAAGCAACTTTAATTTGCGCAGGTGACCTGGAATAATTACACAATAGCATGGGAACAATAGCATGGGAAGATTAACACAATCTACTCTGTAATCACCATTGCTCCCAGTGAAGTTACTCTGTGGATCACGAGGTAATAGCACACATTATTTCACAGTAACTATGCAAGGACTCAGGTCAACAGAGTATGCTGCACAAACAGAGCAAATCATTGGAAGTTAAAGAGGTCTAAGTGTTCCAAGGAGTGACATGAGTTTTATTAGATCAGTGATTTTCAGGTGTTTATTAATAGCCTCAGAGGTTTGGAGAAGAGCTAAAACATTGTTAGAAGAGCTAAGGAAGAAGCTCTCAAGTGCATCCAAGGAGTCCCAAAACACAGAGGCATTGGCTCTCATGGGTACATTTATAACCCTTTTACCAGTCAATGGTAATGAGGCAATGCAGAAAGTGAAGCATTCTTGTGTTCCCTCAGAGCAGACACTCAAATTTTATTTGGACTGGAGGAAGATTTTTAAGCCCTTGTCCTTGTGCAGCTAGCACAACCAGCTTCAGATGTACAAAACAACAGACCCTGTACTCTGCTTACAAACGCACTGACTCGTGCTCCAGACGCCAAGGACATGAACACAACGTGACAAAGAAAATGAGAGAGATTACTCAGCCATTCAAGCACAGACCATGGACGACTTGCAGTCCTGCAAACTGAGGTGCATTTTCAAACACTCATGGACAAAGAAGCCATTAAAAACATGAGAGAATAAGGAGAAAGAAGTAGAAGATGTAAGAAATAGTGTGTTTTATCCATATGGTTCTTTATGAATAAGTAATTTTTATCTGTGCTTTACTCCATCAAATGCTTATAAGACTGCCTGGTCTCAAAGATACTTCTAAAACATATATTGCTCTAAAAGATATTGCTCTTTAGTTAATGCAACAGAGAACAATATCTTGATTAATACCTTCCCATTAGTGTATGGACAAACTAGATTGTGTTACAGGATTATGGTCTGACTTGGTAACACAAAATTAAAAACACGCTTAAAACTGGAGTAACAACAGTTATGGCTCATGGGGAACATCACTAGAGGTAGCTGAGAGGCAATATTACACACTGGAGATCTCAAATAATTACTACTATCTAATTGTTCATATATAGTTAAATTTTTTAATTAATCTATTATCGTACTACTATTTGTGTTGAATTTCAGCACTAAAGTAGTGGCATGTCTGCTTGTTAAAACATTCACAGAAATAACCCACACTGAGAAACTGAACTATGAGTTTCAGATACTGATCATTCAGGACCATCTGCTCACAGTCTGTGGGGCAGGAAGTTACTGAAGTAATTTGACAAAATTTCAGCTAGCTATTAAATTTGTGAAAATCTCAAGACAATTGGCAACAACCTGCAAGCTGCAAAATACAGCAGTTTAACAAAAAAAATAAATAGATAATATTTTGGGGGCTGTTTGACTACAACAGGAATGGACCCAACGTAATGACCCAGGGGGTCCCTGAATATCAAATGTCCCGAGCATCCTGAATTATGAGCTCTGTTTCGTATGCAACAGCACACAAAGCTGTATTTTAAAATGCTTCTCTTAATCTTCTGCAAGGGAAGCATCTGCCAGAGCATCTAAAACAAATGGTTCTAAATCTTGCCTGATTAGACTCAAATGCACTTACAACCTACCTCCCCCCTACGTTCGTCTATTACTGTTTAAATCTGTATACATTATTCTCATTGCTGGAAAGATGCAGTAATGCTTCATGATGCCCTTTCTACTCTAATGCTGCATAGCAGTTGCTTTCTTTAGGCCCCAGCTCTTACCTACATCTGTGCTTACTGAAGTGAGACTTTAATTTGCTACACCACGCCAAGGTATTAATAGACAATTATTTATTGCAAATCTGAACCATTTATACTGTTTACTGGCTGACACAATGTAAAATTTTGATCCAAATGGTAATGTGTCCATGACATTGCATAAAATTCTATTCCACAGCAAGGTTTATTTCTTTCCTCAATGAATTGAACTTGCAATATGAGGAAATAGTTTTTAAAGGATGAATGATTTACAGTTTCAAACTTATAAGACTGTTTACTTATACAGATAAGTGAAAATGTCTAATTCAAATAGCCCAGAAAACTAGAAAAAATTTAGGATTTTACCGGAAGCAAAACCGAGGGAGCAGAAATAGGAATAAGTTGCAAAGTACTGAAAAGGATAAATGAATAAATCTTATGTTAGTCATTTGAAGGTAATTATAAACAGGCATCTTTGAGACAGTCTTATAAACATTCAGTTGAGTAGTGCACAGATAAAAATTACCTATTCATAAAGAGCCATATGGATAGAAAAGCACTTTAAAGTCTCCAAATGTCTGGTGAAATTACCTTTACAAACATTTTTTGCAGTTGGATAGAAACCTCAAAACGAGAAAAAGAGCTTTATAAATAGGCAAATTTCATCATACAGAAGATATAATTTCAAGTGTTTATCTGCTTGAGTTTAAATATCATGCTTGTAATACCATCTAGACATGGAATCTTCTCTAATACCTGTAAGAATCTTCAAAATGCAGATGTTTGAATTAAAGTAACATTTTTCTAATGAACTTTGATATTAAGTTAATCTTTTTCCCTTGTTATGATAAAGGGTTATAAGGCAGTTCTAATTAAATCTCTACTATATTCAAGTAATAACACCCAGAACTTGTGGCCAGCTCAGCTTACAAAAGACATTCAAAGCCTTTGTAATATTTCAGCTTATATGGACAGGATCACACTGGAAGGAGCTCTACCAGACAGAACACCTGGAAAGTGCCTATTTTGTGTGGAGTACAGCAGAACAGTTCCATCCCTCTACTGACTCTTTTTTTTCTTATTTTCTTTCTTTTTTTTTTTGTTTTGTTTTGTTTTGTTTTTCGGCTGGTTGGTTTTAGGTAGGTTTTTTTTCAGATTTTTCAAGCCTATAATGGGCTTTCCCCTTTCCATTCCAGGCTATCAGAAAGATGAAAAATGACACTAGATGAGTACTGGGTTTGTTGTGTTGGCACAGATTTGTGGCTGATAAGCTGTGACTCCATGGAAGCAGTGGTAACAGGTAGGAGGCAGGGGGATGCATTTCTATACATTACAGTAGAATACAACTGGCCAGTGGGACTTTGCCCACTGCATAAAGGAAAATGGATACTCTGTACAGTTCTGAGATCCATGAAAGAAGTGGAAATAGCATCACACCTGTATATCATAAACAAATGTTGAAACATTTTTTCAGGAATATTGATAGTGATTTTTTTTTGCACCTATAATGAAAAATCAGACTGAAGTAGAAACACATTTAAATTATTTCCTTTTCCAGAAGAAAGAATATATAGTTGTGATTCCATGATCTTCGGTCTGAATGGCCTCATCAACATAAGCATTGCATGAGGTGTTTTTAGAAGAGCACCCAGGCAAGGCATGTCAGTAGCAGAGAGACTGCTCACACACCAGTTGGTTCTTTGAAGTTCTTCAGAAAACAAATATAGGAACAAGGATTTTGGGGCTTATTAAAGTACTTTGTAAAATATGACACAGGAACTAACATGCAGGCAGTGACTGCAGTGGCAAAGATAATGCCACTGTGAGGCTGAAAGAAATGACGAAAAAGAAGGATTTTGTTTACCATCCCTCCCTTCAAGTACAACAATCAGAGCTGTCTCAAAGAGTCCTGTTCCTGCTGTGAATTAGACAACTTTTTCTTTTTGTTTAACATGCATTCACATTGAGATGTCTTTTTGAGCTACCAGGATACATGCTGTTGATGCATATTAATGACAGGATGTAATTTTTACTATTATTGTTCTGTAATATAGAATATGTCTAACTACATTTTGTTTATTATTCATAATACACAATGAGAAGAGACACCAGAATGGCTCTTTTGGAGGCCTCACATGCTAGGCTGCAAATGTGTATTAACAATAGTACACATTTATGTGTTATGGTTTCATAAAATGCATTTGCATAATATAAAATCATAATCCCAAATGTACAGTAAAAACCCTATGAAAAATAGTTACTTCTCATATACTACACAATGACTGATTTTAATCTTCACTGTCTCAGATGTGGAACTAGTTATTAGGGATTTTTTATAATGGGAAAAATGCCTAGCCCATCCTACAGAATTAAGTCTTGTAAAATGAACCAATCAAACAAGACCCTTCTGTAAAACGGAAGAGATGGTTTGGTAGTAATTTGCATCCACACTTCATTTAATATACTTCCAGGCTGAGATGTTACTTTCAATATCATACCAGAGACTGAAATAAACAGGCAATGCTGGCAGGTCTGGCTGCACAGCACTCCAGGGGCCTATGAATGCAAAAACGTGCAGTGGGAACTGAGCAGAAATTAGCTCAGAGCAGAAGTCACTGGCACCAGGAAACCAGCTCAGAGGGAACCTTTGCAGGAATGTGATGCTCTCAAATTCCACTGTCCAATGAATCCCACACCAGTTTTCTCCTAGTTTGATTGCAGAGATGGGTAAGTCTGTTTTAGTGTTCCTTCCACTTAACTGCAGCCACTTGTAGGGAAACATTGACTACCTGGACATAATTCCCAGTGTCATAACTACAGCTGTATGTATGCTACAGCTACAGTTTCTGTGAGGGGAAACAATGATTTCTACTTTCCTTCTTTAGCAAAAATCATGGTATTTTTCACCTTCACTGGCTACTGTGCTATTTATTTAGACAATTTGACTTTGAGCTGCTTTTTGCTACATATACATTATCAAATGATTAATGGCTAATTAGCATTTTGCTAATGGAAAATAAATGTAGATATGAGTGTATGCCACTATGTTTTCCCTTTCAGCTCAAATTATCACATTTGCATTTTTATCAATAAAAATCTATGAGTTTTCTTTCTGCTAAGCCAAATGAACAGTCTTAATTATATTTAAGGTTCCAGTCTTTCAACAGATATTGTCTGGTACCCTGCTGCACCCACACCTGTCTATCACACCTTGCCAAGTTCTTTTCCCTTCCTTAAAGCATCATTTCTTGGTATATAGAAAATCTCAGTACTCAGTTATCTGCCAGAATTTCTGAGCTCTGACTCCTCTAAGGTCTATGGTGACTTGTTCAGACACTTGGCTTTTCACAGATGAATATGCTTGGAATCATTAAGATGAACTGTTTGATGGGTGAAGGGGACAAATGAGTTCTCATACTTAGATTGTCACTAACATTTTTACAGAACAAGTGACTTGAAAGCTAAAGAAGATGGAGACCTCCAGGAAAAGGAGACTCAGAGGTGACCTTACCACTCTCTACAACTTCCTGAAAGGTGGTTGTAGCCAGGTGGGGGTTGGTCTCCTTCTCCAGGCAACAGCTGACAGAATGAGGGAACACAGTCTCAAGCTGCACCAAGGGAAATACAGGTTGGATATTAGGAAAAAAGTTTTTTTTATGGAAATACTAATAAAGTACTGGAATGGTCTGCCCAGGGAGGTGGTGGAGTCACCATCCCTGGATGTGTTTAAAAACAGATTTTATGTGGCACTTGGTGCCATGGTTTAATTGAGGTGTTAGGGCATGGGCTGGACTTAATGATCTCAGAGGTCTCTCCCAGCCTCGTGATTCTGTGATTCTGTGGTTCTGCAAATATGAAGGCTTTTTGGGTTTCGTCACCAGAAAAAACATACTTTGTTTTTTGAAGAATCAGAGCTTGTCTAGTCACAATCCAGTACTCTCAATTTCAGCTGAGACAAGAAACAGAAAAATAAACGCTTCCTACAACAATGTATGATAAAGAGAGTTATTATTTCCATTCACCTGTCCTTTATATCAACACAGACAGCTAATCCAGGTGAATCTACCTACATTTGTCATTGCCAGTGGACTAAAACCATAGATAATTCACACTAAGGAACATAATTCCACCTTTTTAAAGCTTCATTATGTAATAATTTATTTATCTGGAAAGTGGGATTTTTGAATGACTATTAGTGCCGTGCTGTGGCTACTAACAATCAATGACTTGAGAAAGTCAGGAGAAAGGGGAGAATGCATTTAACAGTGATTTTTTTAAATGATGGTGTGTTTGTGCTGCTCACCAGAGATGAGCCAAGCAATTTTCTGAAGCAGTCTGCTGTCATCTCCTTGTCATATGCAGCAGATTATAGAAAGAGAGCAATTTCCAGCACTGGAAATGGCAGCTGAGTAACTCAAATATTTATCTAAAATGAATACTTTCAAATCTCCCCTCTCCTCAATTTCTTTCATCTGTTGCCTTGTTTGAGGATGGATCAAAACTGCCACTGCCCAGCTCCTGGGAACATTCAGTCACATGAATGTTTCATCCAGGTTTTCACAGCTGAAAAGAGTGACAAGCGAACTGAGTGCTACCAGTGAAATGGCATCAGCCAGAGTGTGCAGAAAGCCTGGAAACACACTGGAACATTTCTGCTTTTCACTAGGTGGTAAAATTTGCCATTGCCCAGGGTGACAATGGACAGATTCCACCCCTTGCTATGATTACTGGAGAATTGACACTGCCTGAGCTCCATCTAGAACCATTGCCTAACACAACTATTGCTCCCAAGTGACACCCATACACCTTCAAAGGATAATATCCTACCCAACTGCTGCTCCAAAGAGGAGACAGAGCTTTAAAGATGAAGGGAGCAGGGGAGGTGTTATGCTGCATCCAACTAACCTTACTCTGGTCCTGATGTTGCCTAGAGAGAAAACACTTGGGGAAAGGGATGCAATGAAAATATGATTTGAATAGTTTTTAAAAAGCCTGAGGGGGAAAAGCAGTTCATTTTTTCATTCATGCTGACATTGACATCAAGAATGGAATCTCTTTCACACATCTAAGAAACACTGAAACTTGCATATTTTGTTGTAGGGAATCTAACTTGGTGCTGAATGTTTCCCATCATGTTTCCATCATGATAAGGTGGGATTTTTTCCTCTCCAACATTGCTAGAATTGAAGCAGTGAGGGTAATTCTGCTCTGCCTTAATGGCATGAAGCAATTCTGAAATCAGCAGAGTTTAAGGGAAAGTAGAATTAGGTTCTACAGAAGACAGCAGCATTGCACTTTCAAACCTGACATACTTCAAACATATACCCAGCAAAATTTTAAGTTTGAATTTAAACCATGCTCCCTTTTTGCACATGAAAGCCAGGGAAGTAATTATTGTCACTTAGACTTCCAACTCCCTCGTTTGTAGGCCCAAGCAGGTAGTTAGATGTTTAAGTAGCAATAACCAAGAGCACAAATTGCTGGCACGAAAGGGATTTTAAAAAAAATCAGGCCATTAAGATATGTGACAAAGACTCAAAAGGAGAGACATGATTAAAAATGGCAGACAGTGAAGAAAACTAGAAATGGATGAAGGTTCCTATACCTTCAATTTAAAGGTGAATTTTTTTAATGGCAATAATTTACAAGAATAAACAAGTGGGGATGTGACATAAAGAAGTAAATTTGTGCCTAAAACAGCAAATGAACTTTGTAACAAAGTACAGTTGAAAGGTATATTGCTACCTTTAAATATTAAGCTATTCCTGTAAGGTGCTTTTTTAAGGCATGACATAATTTTTTTTTCTCATTTTAATAGAACTAATAAAAGTAAGATACTAGAGAGACATCATTACATCATTACTAAGATCTCCTACTCTTAACCATCTTAAGGAGAACCATGCCAGAACTGCTGCTGTACCTGATACCAGCAAGACACCATTTATTTAGTTATTTTTAACCACGTGGGGTGAAAAGCAGTGACCTGCTTTTCAGGTGAGACTGATATACATGTGAACTCTGCATGTGTATAGTGTTTCTGGCAAAAATAAATAGCTGGCAGTAACTGAACTCTCTCTTCATTGAAAGAATGCTATAGGGCTGGATATAGCCCCTGCAATAGTGCAATAAAAGGAGATGAGCTTAACACTACCAGATGGTACCCTGTACAGTGCCTGAAATAAAATGGAGAATTAGGGCGCCCTAAGGTGTGCACAGGAAAGGCATTTACATGAAATAAATGGGCCTCAGACCTAGATGATGCTCAAGTATGCTACACAGGAGACAGATAGTACATCTGGTGAACAGATTTTATCACACACTGGAAAGCTATAAAGCATGCTGTTGAATTTCAGATCTGGGCTTCACAATGACATTTTACCTGTGTTGGTATTCAGTGCTGTTTATTTTTAAAGGTGCTGTAATCTCAATGATGTGTTTTAAAAGCCTTCTTAACATTGTTTTCTGATGTGCCCCATTTTTTTGGGCAGATTGATGTAACATGATGCATTTTCATGGATAAAATACAAACTACTTTGGCTGTAGATGATCATGTTTTTATTTAATATATCACATTCCTGATGTGATTTTAGTAATATGGTTATACTTGTCAGCACTCACTGCTTGGGAGAAAGCCAGTATGTTTTTAAAGTTAACTCCCACTTCTCCGTTTCATTGCAAGGTCTCACTCTCTATAAACCAGCACAAATTCCTTGAGGTTTAAAGCCGATATATCAGATTAAGGGAGGAAATCTAGTAGAGAGAATCAAATCAAAGCAATATTTTACTCTTATCTCTAGACGAAATTTCTCTTGGTTTTGTAAAATTCCTGCTCCATTTGACATTAAGATCCTTTTAAGTTTACATTTATCATAACAGGATTCAAACTGTTCAAGGTGCTGATGAGAGCAACATTCAGTCTGTGGTGCTGTGATTTTTTTAATGGGGAAGTAATTTAGAGCTTTCTTTAGACTTCACTGTTTTTGCTCTCTCTCTGTGTAATTACTCTCCTTTCACCTCTCTCATATAAAGCTATCCAGAGGAGCTAAAAATGCTACTGAACTTGCATAGAAGAAAAAATCTGTGAGACTGTAAGGTGAATATTCCTGACAGAAAGATCTATGGGCTGTGAAATAGTGTCTCTACAGAAACGGTGAAAGCTCCATTCCCTTGAGACATTTAAAATTAGAAGAAACAAAGCACTATTACACACTAAGGATATAATCCTGTTCTAGCCCCCTGTGAACAGACTGAATATTTCTAATGTCTGAAACTCTGTATAGTGTTACTGTTCATAATGCAAAACTACAATTTAATTATGATAAGGGTTTGACTTCAGGCTTGATATGCAAGAAAATGTACTCATATTACTAGACTGTTATATCACAGTAGTTCTATCAGTATGATCAGTATATCTCAGTGCTACCTCTCTAATAAGTGCTTTATTTGAGTTATTATACACCAATTCTAAAAGCCACAAAAGAACAATAACATGAGTAAATTTTCTACACTAAGCTCACCTTCCTAACTGCTGTAAAGGTGGGAATATTTTAATTATTAATTTCTAGTTGAAGAAGAAATGCACAAATAAAGGCATGATGTATCAAACCCACAGCAAAGTTTATTGTCAGCTGTATGTGCCACAGAAGATGGATATTGATGGCAAAACGAAAGTGTCACTTAAAATTCACAACAGCAGCCTCACTTGCAAAATGCAAGCAAAACTACCTTGTGTTCAAAGCATGGACAAACTCACTCTCTATTTTTTGCTTATGTCTAAACAGTCTTAAAACAGATCTGCTTCTGAGCTGTTCTTCAACACCTTTGGATAGTTTGGTATTATTATTTTTGGTTAGTATCAAAAGACAGAAAGTGATGGGAAAGGTTTATGTGGTTTTCTCTGAAGTAAATGAGTTACTTTAGCAGAGTCCTTCCTCTGAGAGTACATCTAGTACATAGAATCATGCAAAACTTCTGGTCCATAATTTGAAGCAATACACAACAACATCTTGATAAGACCACTTGGGAGTTTTATTAGTTCTAGGGAATTTGCCACAGCCACTATTGAGATGTTGCAGGGTCTTGGAATATTTTCACAATTCGATTAAAATTGTGGTGCCAACTTGCAGTTTTGGATATCAGCATAAGCCAATTTTCAAGACTAACAAAGGGTTATAAAATATTTACAATGACAAGTCATTAGATAGAGGGGTTCAGTTGGGCAATACTCTGCATACAATCAGCACTCCCAAATAGTGCCTTTCAACCATCAGTTATTCCAGAGCTCTGCTGTGCCTGGAGCTCTCTGTGTCAGAGGTGACAGTCCTAAATGGATCTGGAATAGGCGGCGGAATAGGAACTGTTCTTTACCTAAGCAAGAAAGGAAGAGATGAATAAATAAATGTGGGGAAGGGGAAAATAAAAACAAAGGAAGAGGAAGATCCTTAGATTGCACAGCTACTCATCCTGGTCAGCTGCACATCCCTCCTCCCAAACACACTCAGCCCTGGCCCAGAGAGGAGCATCATATGCCAGAGTTTCGGTTCTGTAGATTCAGCCTACAAAACTTATTTCCTAAGTGGCAGTGACCTCTGCTCAGCATTGGTACAGCTACAGAAATCATGAAAGAACAAGAGTAAGACCTCCCAGAAAGAGAGCATGGGTGAGGATAGCCCCTCCATAACGGGCTGCCTCTAACACTGGCTATGTGCTGATTTAACTAAGGACTCCAACTAAAGACAGAGGGCCAAATCCTCCTGTAGTGTAAATGATGGGAGTTTCAATACATGCAGTGGTACTCTGCCAGCTTACAAATGTCAAGGATCTCATCCTCGGGGCTTTTCCCATAGCAGCAGTCTCCCAACTCACTGAAGGCTAAGGATGGGATTCAGGTGGATATGGGATCCTGTTGCCATTGCAGGCATCCAAGTTCAAAGGTTAGATCCTCAGTTGCCCACACCCACCCGCAGCATCCCAGCCATCAATCTCAGGGCACCTCAGCTTTCAGGCTTACCTGTGCCTAAAGTTAGTAATACCTGTTTATATATGATCACACTCAGCACATTAAAACCATTCCTGTGCCAAAGCCCCACAGTGTCTCCAGCACCAGGACTACCGCAGGCTCCTGCAGCTTCAGGAAGCATCCAGGGAGCATTATTATGCCTGCAGCTGGGGCTGTACAAGCAGGAGGAACAGGTGATGGGAATAGCTCTGTTATACCCACTCTGAGGCCGGCACACACATCCAGCACTAAACGCCTTTGTGTTGTCGATTTTCATTTTTTCACCTGCTTAGATAACAAAAACTGCTTAGCATTTGAGGGCTGAGCTGCACTGCCAAGACAAGCCTGAGCCTGCTAAGCTTTTGCTGCTTCTTGAACAGTGAACAGCAGTCAGCTGTGCATGCAGTGCCAAATTGAGCCTGGGATGGAGACTCTGTGGGTCACCTTACATTCTGTGTGGGCCTGTGAGATTCAACTGATTAGTGGCAGTTGATGACAGTGAACACAAAAGGAAATAATGATAAGTGCAATTAATTCCTGTAGAAATTAATGCAACTATTCAAGAAATTTTTTCAGTCATTTTTCATTCACACCTTCTTGCCTGGCACAGCTCTGCTATGAATGCAATTTTTAAACTTATGTGATTCATTTTTGTATGCTTTAAATATGGTATAGTTCACTCAGTGCAAACATTGTTCTGAAAATGCTCTTTGCCAAAAGACTAAGCTCTACAATGAGTTTATTGTTAAATAAACATACCAAGTTGACTTAAACAGAATATTAACAAACTCGCAAAACAGTTTTTTTGCAGGAGGTGAGTATTAATCACGATGGAATAATGTATATAAATGAAATATCAATACAAATAATTTCTATGCATTCATGGGAGCATTAATTAGTGTTACAAAGAATGGGCTAACTTTCAGTAAGGTTAAGGAAAATTAAAATCACTTCACTGTGGTACTGATGTTTAAAATGTATCCTTTAGGGAACTTCATGTCTATAATTTTGAACCCACAACATGCAAGAAAATAGAAATGCCTAGAAGGAAATCAGAGGTAACTGGGCATTGGATTGCCCTGCTTTCTGAATAGAAGAGGGAACTCAACATACTCTTCTTTATTTGGACTCACAGCACATTAAAGGAGAGCACTTCTTTGAAAATATGTTTACGTATTTCTTACAAATCATGATTAACCTATAGAAATGCAATGTGACAATATGGCAAAAGGAAATAAATGTGTATTGCTTGCTTTCTGCATGATTAATGCTTCTTTCCATCAGACACATACATTTCATTTTATTAAAGATCACATTTCTGATTGCAAGAACTTGATCATAAATAAAGCATGCAAGTGGAAGTTGAAAATCTTTTAATATTAATGACAAGAAAAATGGATTTATTGAATAGTCACCTGCAGTTCATACATACATAAGCACATAAAATGATAACCCAGCAGAGGTACCATCTCCAACTTGGGAGAAGAGATCCTGGTTTTTTGAATAGCTTAACAATAATAGTACTACATTTAGGGAAAATTATTTCTGTCCTCTGTGTCTAAGAAGAACAGAATAACAGCCATTTATCAGCTACTTTCTACCTTGTCACTTTATCTAGGAATTATAAAGTTTGTCTTTACTTGTTCAAAACTCAGTCCAGCACTGGTGGACTTCAATAGTTTTGAACTCTTGTACTTTTTGCCAGTTTGGAAATTAGCAAAGAAAAAAAGAAAAGAAAAAAAAAAAAAGAAAAAAAGAAAAGGAGTTGCAGATGAATAAAGAAAAGACTAAGAGCTATTCAAATGGGATTTTTTTGTCCAAAGAGCTGACAGATGAGAAATCTAGTTTATTACTGAAAACATTATAGGTCTGGATGAAACATTATCATGTCAATAAACAAAAACAATTGAAACAGGGCTAATAGCCTTCACATCAGACAGTACAGTGCTGATGAGGCTGCACAGGTAGTGTAAACATGAATACAGCATCCAGCAAAACTGCTAAGGAAATTTCTAGAGCATTACAGCTGGTTAGGATGTAAAGCAACTAGAAATTTGCCAGCAGGCTGCAGAAATAATAAGGTTGCACTGTGGAAAGCACCTGTCAGAAAAGTTCTGTGAATCCACCAATAGTTTTCCTATCAGCCATGCCAGGCTGCCTGCCTGCTCAGCCCAGGTGGAAAGGAATATCTGAGGACAAATAACCGGCAGCTTTGTCCCCTACATGTCACACCCAGGGCTGATTCACACGTCCTGGAGCTGCTGGTACCTCACTGCCATTCACTCTGCCGAAGCTGTTTCTTGTGCCCCAGCTCTGCTGGGCAGCCAGCCTTCCTTCCAGCCATCACCAGCACAGCAGCTCCTGGGAGCACCTCTCGCTTCGTCAGTGTCTGAGAGAACTGGGTTGCTGCACATGGCTCCATTAGTCCTGGCACACTGAAGGTGTACAGCAGAGAGGGCAGGGCTGGGAGATGCAGGAGGATGCAGGTAGAAAAAACTTGAGCAAGCTTTGGGCTCATGATGAGTACCCAAATGTTTTGCAAAGAGCAGCTGTGGAAGACCTGCTGCTCGCGTGTCTCCAGCAGGCAGGGAAGCTGTCCCAGTGTGGGACATATCCTCCAAAGGATGTTTGGTACATCCAGGGATGCTGAAAGCCAAACTGAAAAGAGGTATTTTCTGCATAAACATTCTTACAGGATCTAGCCATGACTATGATTTGTCAAATAAGTTATTTTTAAAATAAATAATATCACTTAAAAAAAGTACTTAAAAGCACTTAAAAATAGTACTTAAAAAAAGTTGGATTTCTGTTCCCTACTCCTATTCACACAAACTCTATAGAAGTTTAAAGACAAATCTACTGACTTTAAAAAGGTGCCCTCCAGACAATGTTTCAGTGTTGCAGCAGTCACACATACAACTATTAGAGGACAGGAGCTACTGCGGAAAGCAGACAATAATTTTCATCCTCAAAGAAAATAATTAAATGGGAGCTGATACATGCCTCATAACAATAGGAAATCACTTGAACAGCTCCTTGAAAACCTATTAAACCAATCTCTTACTTCCAAGACTTAGAAAGAAATTAATACAACCTTAATAAATGACACACAATTAAAACTTTAGAAGGCTAATTGTGTAACAACCATATGATGTAGTCATATGAACACACAGAAAATAATTATAATCTAAATATTCTCAATTCTGATTAGGGAGATCAAAAGTGAGATTTCTGTGTTTCTGAGTGGGTGACTGCTTACACAGACTACATGTGGGAGGGGGATTTGGACACCTTACAAGTTTACATCCCTATTTAGAAACACTATCTCAAAAAATTATACAGATAGAATTAAAGTTGACAGAACTTGTCACAGTTCTGTTCAAAAGGAATATATTTTCCTAAGTTTAATTATTCAGATACAAATCTCAAGTCAAACCCACACCCAAGCCCTTGTTTCTAGCAGTCTCCTTCTCTGGCTGGTGTCGACAGGACTGGATCCAGCAGCATCCTGCATGTTAGCAGCCACCTCCACTGCCTGTTTCCACTCTGTTCCCATGCCAAGCCCCATAGCCAGGAGGGAAAAGAAGATACTTGCACATGTGTCTGCTTGCATATGTGTGTTCTCACACACATGCATGACCAGATAATATAGCTAGAGAGAAATATTTAATCTCTTATTTTATGCTGTGCCAAAAATTGGGAACAGGTGCACCAATGTGAGCTGATGGTATCTTACTGTACTTCTAGTAAATTAATCATTGATCTCTCCTTTTTCTTGTATTTTTAAACTAAGTTTCTGGTGCCAAATCTTTTCTTCTTCTTTAGATTGCTATACAGATACAGTCTGTAATGATTTTAAAAGACAATTATAGAATAAGGAACTCACTCTCTCTCTGCTCACAACCCTCATTCTTACCCCATCCTTTCCCTTGTGCTGACACGATTGTTTCTAGGGACATCCAGGAATTGGCTCAAGAAACTGTGTTTCCATTTAAAATAGCAGTGAAAAAGTAGATAAAAACTAGGAATATTTTAATCTGAACCTGCTCCCTACATATTTTTCATATCTTTAGAACTAATTGTATCTAAACAACTGCAGAGGCAGGCGTGGGTCAGGAAAAATCCGCTGAGGACAGAAACCCTGTAAACATCATTGCTGAAATGGAAGAATATGAAACTGCCCTGTTACACTGTACCAGGTATTTATTTAGTAATACAGAGCTTGTGAGGTAAGGCTAAAGTCCTGCTTGCCATTAACTACAAAGCAATGCAAAGAGAGAGTTTGAGTCAATCTTTGAGTGTTCCAGTGGTGTTTGAAATGTATTCATTAAACAAAGCAACTGCAGGAACTGTAAGTACATTTCAAATAATTACTAATTTTAATGCTATTTTCTTGCACAATTTTTCATGCTTATGGTGAATTTATTTGGTTTGAGGGCTGCAGCAGTATATTTTACTTCACAGCTTTATTAATTATACGTTCTTATTGTAGTGTAATAACATGATTTTTTGCTGGCTTTTTTTCCCCTCAAAAAAAATTACTATTGCATGATAGAATTACCCACCTGAAGCTATCTCACTTTTGTGGGAGAAAATTTGCAATAAATTGTACTTCAAGATGAGAGCATCATCTATCCTCTGAAGAAGGATGAAAATAGTTATATAGGAAACTTTTGTCAGAGAACGAAGGTTTTCCAAGAAAATCCTGGTCTGCTAAGAAGATCCTTTGTTGTTTTCTAGGTTTTGCCATAGTTCTTCAAGATTAATTTTCATTAAAAATATACAGATCAAATTCTTAGACAAGTTATTTCACAGTTAATTCACAATTTACTCAAAATTCTTGGCTCCATTAGAACAGCATATTTAGGATTTTTCCACAGTACTATTCATCAATAATTACTGATGTACTTGGGTCTTATTTTTCAAAACCTAAATTTATATTTAGCTACATTTAAAAATATCTAATATCCTCCTAGGATACCTCATAGTAGAGTTAGAATCCAAGGTAGAAAGAAAGAGATGTCTTATGGGTTTGACAAATATTTTAATTACTTCAGAATACAGAAAAATAATTTCCAGAAAACATAATTTTACAGGTTTCTGTATTATTTTAATTGGAACACAAAATCACTAACATAAAATTCTTGTACATTTTGTTTAATTAATGGTATTCAGACACAATCTGGTTGAAACTCCCTCAGTGACAAAAACAGTAGCTAAAATTATCCCACATTTAGGGATCTCTAGGGTAATTTCTGTCAAAAGGAGGAATTTATATCATTCACAATATACTGTTCCAAACAGCCAGGCTTATGAAGAATTAAAGTAAAATCAGCAGAATAAGAACAAATACTCTCTTGGAGCACTTTTTTCCTAATCTGTCCTTCCCCTCAGTTCCCTGCTCTGCTTCTGAGCTCTTCCTCAGTGTCTGCCTGCAGCTTTTCTTATTTGCTGGCTGTCCTTTGCTAACGTATCTACTTGTGAGACAATTCCCTGGCATCTGGATTTATGACTGGTGTCTCTATGGTTGAGTTTTCACTGGGTATTGCCATTTGCCCCAAATCTCAGCTTCTTTCTAAATATCTGTCAATATCCATAGGCTGGTGTTGATGGTGTTAATGGCATCCGGCTTGACAAGAGCGTGGTGAAGGTTCATAAAGTTTTCATTCTGACTCTAAGTTCCCATTCAGCTATTTCCAGATCTCATAAAGGGTAGTGCCCTGTCTTTATACAGACAAGTAAAAAAATCACACTTCCCTTCTCTGTTTATTAAATCTACAGGGATCTGAGATAAGAATCCAAAGCTGTCTTAGTGTTTCATACTGTCATGTATCACAGCAGCTTCAAAGTACTTGGGTTTAGAAAGCTTCTGTTCTCATCCAGGAGCAAATGGGCAGGAAGGGGCAATCCATGGAGTCTGATTTTTTGTCATTGTTGTTTGGAATTGGAAAACTTATGTTACAACTTTTTTTCTATAATATGGCTAAGCCTAGAGACTTAATCTAATATTACATCCCAAGTTATATTATAAATATTATTTGATTTGTTATTTTTGGAGCCTGTATGACAGCATCGATTTTCATTCCAGATTACATCCAAAATAAGAAAGAGAAAATGGCAGACAGATTTCCTAACAAGCCATATCTGTTTATCATCAGTTGCCAAGAAACTGTACAGTAGCTTAGAGAAATGGAGTGGCTCTTTCCTATGGTTTACGAGTCCAGACCAACGGAGGTTCTTAAGAAAGTGGGGATTCACATGTTTTGTAAAATTTACCTCTTGGAAATAAAACTTTAGCTTAAATAGTGCTAAGTGTAACACAGAATGATTCTTCTAAGACTAAAATCCTTAAAGAGGCATTCATATAATAATGCAACCAGAAACTGCTTTCATGTCTGTAACATCCCTTCTCCATCCATACAGCTCACAGTATATCGGCTACAAGGTCTTGTTTGCTTGTATCTCAAAGACTACAAGAGACAGACCAAGAGAGAGCCTTTCCAGTACTATGATCAGCCAGGTGTCATTAATTAACCACAAATTAGAAGTCATTACTGATGCTTATGTATATAATATTCCTGAGAAAGATCTACAAAACAATGGTTTCTATAGGAGCTTTGGAAATATGAGCCCAAAATAATAAAAAGTATTATAAGTTTATTAGCACAATGCAATCCTTGTGTCAACAAATCCTTCACCACAAAAACATGTAGGTGAAAATATCTGAATATAGGTCAGCAGTTGTTCTGGTATTTTCAGTAACTGAACCATTTCTGTGACTGTAGAAATAGAGAGGAACCATAAAGAGACAAGAACTTTTCTTTCTGGCAGTGTAATCACCATTAAGTCCCAGTCATTACCAAAGTTAATCAAAGGAACAGGCATCATTACAAATATTAACTGTAATTTTAAATAGTCTGCAATAAAATCTGCAGTTAATTTTCACAATCTTCCAAAATATAGCTATGACACTGGAAAAAGTGATGTACATGTAGATGTAATAGCTAAACCTAAAGCTATTTGAATATCTGCATTTAAGGGCTTTCTGAAAGTGTTTGGTAGTATTTGATGAATGAAATAACAAAAAATTATTTTCTCCATAATCAGTTGAACGTAGTAGAATAACCAAGAGATTAAAAATCCCATCTATTCTCCTATCAAATTTATTCAAGTGTTGTCAGAGATGACATGCAGGAAACAAAACAAGATAAATATCAATATCTAAGCAATGTCTCCAGGAGCAAGTAGATTGCATGAGGAGATGTAAGTTTACCAAAATGATTGAGCAATTGTCCCTTGTATTTTTCATGTTCTGAGGGTATTCATATCTCTCCTAAGTGAATGGCTCCTTTATTCTGGCTCTTAAATCAGGCTCAGAGTTGCTCCTATTCACTTTTAATTTACCAACACAGCTTTCATTAACATTTATAGAAATTTGTATTGGTTTTACATTGATAATTATTTGCTTCCTGAAAACATATGATGAATCATAGCTTTATCTGCTCAAAATCTTGTCCTAGGTGCTTTAAGTTCTGCAGTTAAGAGTTACAGGATAAAAGTGAAGATTGCAAGTCCATATTCAATATTTAGAACTGTCTAACCACCTAGAGATATCTTACTTTTTTATTATTTTTTAAAATTATTTTTCACTTAATATTTGTAAAATAAGATAGCAATCTCTGCCCCAAGATTCATATACAGAAATATTTTATTGTTTTCCCTGTAGCTGATTGACAACCATTCACTGAAGCACAGGAGTCCTCTCTCAGTGAGGAATTCTTTCAAATGGGATATGCTTTGACCTCCTGCATAACAACAGATAGGTGATGTTGGTAAAATATCTCAGGAAAGGTAGCTTAAAACATTGCTGTTTCTGGGTGTCCAACACACACACCTGACAATTACAGAAGCCATGCACATGCTGCTGGTGCTCCTGGACTGCTATCCCAGTCAAGATCCTAGTGAGATATGACACAAATGATGGATCTCTGGACAGTTAATGTAACAAATGTAGCAAACATCATCTGATTCAGACTGTGCCCCCAGATTTCCAGGCTTTTCACGAAAATTGTATTTAGGTCTAGAATTCCCAAAGTATCTGCCATTTCTTTAAAAAAAAGCTAAGTTCTCTGCTTGCCCAGTGTACCTGAAAATACATCCATGTATGTCCATACATGGGACATAATTAGTCCAGAAGAACCTTCACCAGTAATAAGTACTTGGATACAATTCTTATAGTTATCATAATGTGTGATGAAGTTATCTTTTAACTGGGGCTCAGATTAAAATCTTGACTTTCCTTATAAAATATACAATTGCAAACAAATCAGGATGCCTCCTGATCTCCCTTTTACCCATAAAATTACTGCCCAAGTTGCTTAATAGTACCAGCCAACAGTTGTGGAACAGATATGATACAAAAGATACATTGGTCATTTTGAGCAAATCAACCCTCTCTACAAATTTAGAGAAGAAATCTGTAAGACACACACTCAAATGCAAAATTACAATCCCAGACAGCAATACAGCATTATATCCTCAGATAACAAAACTATTCTAGACTGAAGATACCTACTTTTACTCCTTCTTAATATCAATCATCTTGACATGTAAAAACTACATTCACTAAAAAATAGCCTTTAGACTTTTTTGCCAGTATGTCACTGTAGTCTGTTTGCTGCTCCAGTCACTGAGTTTGAGGGGTTTTACTTCTGAAAGGATCAGAGGAGAGAAAGCCAAACAGAGAAGATGGATTTTCACTTTGTTCTTTTTATTCCAGTAAATATTATTTCCAGTTAAAGAATATAGCATAAATAAAATGTGCCAGGCCCGGTTCCTTTGAAGTTCTTACAGGAAGAAGACAAACTCTCACAAACTCTCATACCCCTCACAGAATAGGGAGAACAAGTTAAAAAGGGGAGCAGTGGGCCAGGTAGCTTAATACCACATCTCTCCTTAGCTTCCAAAACATACCTATGAAGCTATAGATGGTCAAGGAGTCTGAAGCTGCTCTGAGTTATGTCTGGGACTCATTCCAGAAAAGAAACTGCAGAAGGGACATGAGCTGTCTCTCTCCTTCCCAGCTAGGCCAGTGATTTTCTTCCTGGGACTCACTGAAGAATCTCAGGCATACAAACACATCATGCTGTAAAGGAGAGACATTGTTATACCTCATAGAATCATCAGGCCACCACAGCTTAAAGATTCCAGGTAGACTGTGCCCATTGCTTTCTGGAGTGGCACAGAACTCTTACTCTTAGGAACACTACTTCTGAAATGAGCATTGTGCACTTGCAAATGAGATCAGTAGAGAATAGAACTAATGAGAGAAACTTCAACATTAGGTTTAATTTTTGTCAGTGGAAATTATTGTTCCAGTTCAAATTAAGAATATTCTCAGGATTACAAAAAACGAAGATGAAAACCAGTACTGTCAGCATCAGCCCTCTGAACACTGAAGATGTGAGGACCAACCTTGAATTAAATTTCACTCAATGGAGTCAGAATAAAGAGTAGAGCACTACAGGATGTTCCCATCTCTCTTTTCTCCTCAGCAGTTAAGTGTACTTGAGCTACCAATACTGCTGTAGGTTTTAGCAAGAGACTACAACTATAAACCACCTTTGGAGGAAAATAATCTTTAAAAGAAAATTCTCCTCCATATTGTCATACTCATTCTTTTAATAGCCCATCCATGTTGTATAGCTTCTCCAATTTCCTCAAATTTCCATTTTAAATTATTATGAGATATCTTTCTGCTTCTCTAATAACAAGTAATTATATCAAAGTATTTATTTTCCTTTTTATTTTTGTAAACTAGTTTCAGCAATGGAAACAAAGCCTAATCAATGTACTTTTTTTAGCAAGTATAAAGTCCTCCATTTGGGCAATATTACTGAAGTGCCTGCCATGAACTCTAGAGTAGCTGGGAGTTTAATCAATTCCTAGAAGAGCAGTGAAAGTAGAACCGATAAAAAAATGACATTCGTTGCTGATGCACATGAAAATGTTACAGCAAAGCAGCTGGGGAGAACGCTGTAGATGTTTACATTTCCCCAACATGCTTACATTGTTTCTTCCAAATTTTCCAGGCAAAGCTCACCTGGTTTTGCTCAAGGCCCAGAATGCAGTGAATTGTGTACGGCACCTAATATTTATTCATGCCATTGTCAAGAACATCTTTGCAGCTCCTGCCAAAGTCTGTCATTGAATGTGTTTGTTCAGCTCCATGGCAAAACATAATACACAGTCATCATTTTTACTTCATCACCTACTCAATATTTTTCTTCTCTGATTAAATTAACTCATAAATACTGTGCTTTTCATGCCAGAAAAAAAATCTTACTACATCCATTCAACTAACACCCATTGGTACATTTTTATGTTCTTGAACATTTAGCTACTTCAATAATTAATTCTGAAACAATGGAAAAGCTGAATACTCTAATTTACTGGGGACTCCAGAAAATCTGAACACAATTCCGTAAGATTACATATTCAGGGAAAATTTTCTGCTAAGCTAAATTTCATCATTACTCACTATCAACTGTAGGAAGATGCGTAGGAATGGAGAAAACATAAGGATAGTAAAGGACTTGGTAAAAAAATGTTTAACATCTCTCAGCAATTCCACAGGAAAAAACCTGACTGTATTGGAGAGGATTGACTGCAGCACAGGTACCAAAGAATAGCGTTAGGCTGTGAGAGTAAAACCAGAGCACGTGAGGGAACCTGGCTTGACACTTCAGCTTCCATCACAGTGGGTATCACCTTAGATGTGCTGCTACCCTCGGGAGGTAAAGCACGGATATTCTCTTGTGCTGCAAAGAGATCTCCTGCCCTGGACGGCACAGAAACTGCACATTGCAGACATTTGACTTTGTGTCTGGGAATCAGTGGAAAATAAGATTCTCTTGGAAAGTCTCTGCCCTTTCTCTAGGCAGATTTAATTTAAGAGGTGTTCCTCTTAAACACATTTTTAAACATTTTCAGTGATGAAGACTCTACAGCCCTCTCAAAAAATCAGTTTTGCCATCTTGAGTCAGCAAGCTGTTTCCTAAGGTCTAGCATGAATTTCCCAGAGCAAATCTGTTTTATCTACCACAGACAACAAATAATTCCTGTAAAAGGCTGCTGCAAATAAAATCAAAGGCTGTTCTCATGGCCCATCAGTCTTTTTTATTCTAGAGAAAGAAATACAATACACTTCTTCCAATTTTTCATACATGTCATGTTGTTGTGACCTGGTTATTCTCCACTGGATTCTAATTACCTTTGCATCTTTCTGGAAGTTTACTGCCCCCAAAACCTGACATAACACACAAGCTCAGGCCTTATACAGCACTGAGATTGCTGTTCAAGACAATGCCATGCAACAAGGTAGCAAACATCAGAACACCTGTGACCTATCATTTTCTCCCTTTACTTGTGTCCTGTTACTCTGTTATAGGAGGAAATGAAATCAATTTGACATGCTCACTTACTGATGAATTCATATTCATCAATTGGATGAATTTGACAAATTCATATGGGCTGCTACTTATTTCCTTCTCATCTTTTGGGGCTTAAAAATTCATTATGAATTGTGGAAAAAATTTTGGATAAATAGGCATGCAGAATTCTTTTTCTCTTATTCTCCCTTTCTGAGAGAACTGGTGTCACATTTGACTTAAAAATTTTTTCTCATCAGTCTTTCCTGTGTTCTCCAAACAATTGCTAGCAAATAGTTAGGTGGCTATGATGGGATTGATTCTGGAATAATTATGAAATGTGTCAAGAAAATGAAAAAATTTTTTCCTGCCCTTATGTTATTCTAGGAGAAGACCTTACCCTTTTTAGCTGGTGTTAATTATACTAGCCAGCTGCTACAGCTGATGCATTTAGTAGAGTCTGATCCAATAAAAGGTAGAAAATATCTCAGCTGTCACAGCATCATATATCCTTTTCTCTTGAGCTTGCCTCCTAGTTGTCTAACTTCAGAAGACTTTATCTTCCGGAAGACTGTAATTTTACTTTTCCTGCTTTACCATTTTCTCGTCCTTCCAGAGGAATCTATATCCTTTATACCCTTTATATTAATATTTCAGCTCCCACCAAGTCTCTGTTATTCCAATTCTGCTGTACTCATAATCAATTATTACAATTTTCTGTTTTCCTTGTTTATTCTCTATCTTTGTCAGTGTGATTATTAATAATACTCATGACCTGTTTAGTTTCTTTTCCTTGTGACTTTATTAGGAACTGTTATGTGTAACTATCTATTAATGTAGTTTTTTACCTTCACGCAAGTTGGTGGTGATTATTTTAGTGTATGAAGTTCTGCCAGCTCTCTCCTTATCTCTTAGATTAAAAACATTCTTTCCAGGCTAGCAAAAGGTCAAATATTTTTTTTTTCTTCTTTTACTGTGAGCTCAATATTTGCCCAGTGACTTACAGAATCTCACTAATAGTCAAGGTAAGCTAACATCCTTCCGTTGTCATAGGCATAGCTGCACCTTCATCTTCAGGCTCTGGCTAGACTGTCAAATGTGAGGATTTACAGGAGCTCCACCTGAGCTTCTGATCCCCATATCTCTGTTCCTGTTCCACAGATCTTTTTAAATGCCCAGCATTGCTTCCAGCAGTATCTCTGTGACTAGAGAGAAGGATGCAACAGAAGAGATCAATGAAGCAGATGAGATGCAGAAGTAGTGATATTTTGACCCAGATTTCTGGGAAGCAGCATGTCTTTAGGGACATTCAGCAGAAGTTACCACTATCCTGAAGACGATGGGACTTGCCACTCTTTTCCCTTTTTAGCAAAGTGTCCATGAATCTCACAGCTCTTGATGGTTTCAGCTTATCCCCCAGTATCACTGAGGCAGTCTTGTTGTGGTCACAGCAGGCTTGTTCTCAGCGTTAGCAGGTGGCTGCCATGAGGTCTGACACTTTGCCTACAAAATGCAAAAGGCTAGACATTCCCTCCTCCAGTACTGGACACCATCTAATCTAGTTTACATTATCTATTTGTCTAGTTTCTTCAGAGGTGATTGTATGTATCCTGTTTTATGATAACAGATGCATCTCTGCCTGACCACTTGCAGCTCTTTTCTCTGCTTCATAAGAGATTTTAGTAGCAACCACGATCCAAACCAGATGTCCCTTCCTACTCAGCCTTCTTTGGAAGAGAATGTAGGTCACACTCCCTACAAATCTAATGCAGGACCAGAGCCAAGGCACAGAGGATCAGGTCCCCATCTGGGCACGACATTCAGTTTCCTAATTGCTTGCACAAACCAGGATGTTATATGTATAAAGAATTACACTATTTGCTACACTTCACCAAAACTTAGTAGAAATCCTGTAGTTTCACAATAGGAGAGAAAAGGGGAAGGAAGAGCAAGACAGAGGCATCTTTAAACCATGTATGGGCTTCTATGGGATGTTTCAAGAGCCCAGGTAACTAAGTTTGGGTGCACCTTGAGGATTTAATTGGCTGCTCCAAAGCCAATGTGAAAATCCATGTTTCCAGGCAATGGAAACACCCCCTCCAGTCTCAACACCACCCCATGCCAGTCTGAAGATTTTTCCTCTATTACTGAACAGAAGGAATGTTACCCTACCTTGATTTTTTTAACTGATGCTTAGATCTCTGTAGCTGGAGTACAGGAACCACTGCCCAGGCAAGAATATGTCTCTTTTTCCTGCAAAGGCTAACCCTCTCTTTGTCAAAGATGGAATAGCCTATTTTTTTAGTCGTATGACCAGAAAATGGCTATCACCGGGCCAAAATGCTGACTGGCCATGTACCTACCACCTGAGCAGCACTCTTGACATGTGGCAGCCATGCTTTCAGTCACCAGTCATTAGGAAACTGTTCAGCTACCAGAGATAGGGAGGAAAACTAACAGGGGAAGAGCAGGTCCTCAGTCGTTACCTCTTTGAAGTTTTATTACAGCAGAACTTCCTTCTGAATATTTGAGTGGCTGCAGCAGGAGTGCTGCAGTTCAGCAGGCCTCCGTCAGACTCCCTCTGATGAACATCAACATGCAGGCTTGGGAAAAACCTCTCCTCTCCAGAACACACTAGGACCTGTAAACTACCCAAGATTTGCCTCTGCTCAGCGGTGTACATACTGGAAGGAAGCTTTTTGTTACAGGTTTAAGAGCTATTATTTGCTTTGGGTTTTGTTCTGTTTTCAAAGAAAGGAAAATAAAATTAATTTAACAAGTAGGTTTCAGATCTTTTACAAGATAAACTGATAGGTTTTGTGCAGTGATTCTCATGCTTTTACATTATAGTACGTATTTAAATTACCCTGTAATTAATTAGTTCACAGTGTTGGAAAATCTGGTGAATGCATATGGAATCCTTAACTTGTCTTTGCAACTATTTGAAAAATTTAGGAATCCATGAACCAGGAAAGAGAACAGCATATTGCAACTACCATATGGGCATTAAATGTGATCTTGTCAAAGGAAAAGGGAATTAACCATTTTTTACATTCCTCATGGACTGCATTTTTTTCTTTTAGAATATGAATTGTTTCTAATAATCATTTGTTTTTAAAAACTCATCAGAAGGCAAAGAAATATCCAGGTTACTAAAAAACCTCAGCAGTTTTATGGTCTTCTCCAATGATTACCTAATACATTTGTCTCATCTGCTTTCCTTGTTGTGTGAAAACACACTGAGGAAATGTGTAAATGTAGCAAATTGTTCCCAACTCTTTTATTCACCTTTCAGCATGCTAGTTCCTTCCCTTGGCATTGATATCATTATGCATTTGTCAAAGACAGACTGTCACTTTAGAGCTTCTATTATGTGCAAGATTTGGCAGCACATTTTACCTTTGGGATTTGCTTATATCCTTTGCATGTTATTGTACTGCTTTGGCATTCAGCAAATTCAGTACACCCACTTCTTTGATGTTCATTCCAGCCCCTAAATGTGGAAACAATGACTGAAATTTTGGATCAAAGCATCCCATAGATGGCAAGCGACATAATTTTGTGATAATGTACAAGAAAAGAAAGAAATCCCATAGGTAGAGTCTAAGCCTGTAACTGTTCTACAATTTATGTACTCTAACACTGAAGAAAAGGAAAAAAGAAAGGAATAAAGAACACAGAGGTTCAGCTGAATTCATAACAATGAGCAATTTCTCGATATAATTAAAACATTTTTTAAATAACAAATGAAAATTCTCACAGAAGCATAAGAATTGATATGTTAAGAACAGAATCGAATGAGGGATGACAGTGTCTGACTCATGTCTGTTCTAGAATTGAGGAAAAGAACAATCCCATTTTTTACTGTTTCTTTAAAAACAGTAGCAAGCATAAATACAATTTATGTAGCCAACTAAGTTAAATGCAAAATTTCATCTGTGATTCAAAATAAAAGAACCAAAAATATTTAAAAGAGCAAATCATTTTCAAAACCAGCAGTTTCATTGATATCCGTAGTGAAAATGAAAACGGCTCCGTCTGGTCCGTTTTAAATCAGGTCGCCCTGACAACGAGTCAATCTAAATTCATCTTTCTCGCAGTGCTTGGCGTTGCTGGTGTTTCATTTTCCGCCCCCGCGGCCGGAGTTCGAGCGCAGCAAGCAGAGCAGTGCCAGGGCGCGCTGGGTGCTCTCGGCCGGGAGCAACACTGACATCCAGCGGCACCTCGCCCTGCTCTCAGCCCCGGCAATCCGACCCGAGCACCGCTTCCAAACCGCTGAGTGATCGCCCTTCCTCCCGCGCAAAGCTAGCCGGGTGCCTTGGGGTTAAAAGGTAACTTCAGAGTCAGAGCGGCGCGCCTGGAGTTGCTGTAAAATGTGCTCGTCGTATCCGAGGGCAGATTTCAGCCGCACAAAGCGGCATCCTCATCATTTGGGGGCTGTGCAGGGGCTGGGGCAGTGCCCGTGTCGGGGACAGCACCGAGATCCAGGCTGAGCCTTCTCGGGGATGCACAACTGCACAGGGCTGGCACTACATCACGCCTTACCTCAAGTGTGTATTCCCCTCTGACGAATCTTAGCATCAGTTGCCACTTAGGGATCCCGGTTTAATCCCGCCCCTCCTCTTTAATGGCACTTTCTTTCGAGTTACAGCAACAGCTGTACTTTGTACTAAGGCAACGCTCTTGATCACTGCACTTAAAACTCTAATATTCGTATGCAAATAAAGACTTCCCCAGACCAACATATATGTATGCATTCTATATAAAGCTACCCAGAATAAACAGTTGTCACAGTAATTCATTCGCAAGAGCATTAAATGCTCCCATTATTTAAAAAAAAAAATAAATAAAAAAATGAAGATGCACAACAGAATCTGTGCATTTGATAATTCCCAGCCTTGCAGTTTCTTTGTTTTGACACAACCTGCCAAAAGTCTTGAACTATTTAATTCCCATGTAATAACTTCTAGATGTGATTATTATTTTAATTACTTTAAGGATAGATAGACTAAACCAAAGTTTAAATGACTAGCCTAAGATCATGTCACAAAACACAGACAAGGAATAGATCATGCAGAACTGATCTTTATTTTCCCTTCTAGGCTACTAGTGCATAGTAGGGAGTGTGATTTTTTTTTTATTCCAAGCAAGAAAATACAACCCTGCTATTTTAAGTGTAAGAAAAGCTACAGAGTGTCTTTCAGGTAAAAAAAAGCTGCACATGGTTAAAGTTTCAAGACTGAGGCAGCATTTTCTCAGGGAAACAATCACATCAAACTTTTTCCTAAAATGTCTATCAAGGAAGCAAAACCAGTTCCAATTGTACAGGACCACATCCTCTGCAGGGCTTGGGCCAATGATAAGCAGATGGACTTGCTTGTTCAGGCCCTGGCCCAGCAGGTCCTTCTGCAGGAGTTAGACTTGTGAGCAGCACTTTGGAAATACATAACTATAGTTCCTTGCTTGAAGTTGTAACCATGTTCAACCACCATCTTGAAAAGGAACTTAATGATAAATGAACATGAGTATTTTAGTGCCTTCTCTAGAGACAGTGGGGTATTTCAGAGCCCAGAAGCCAGCAACATACACTTTGGCAGACAAGCTCTCCTCACACCACACTCAGCTTCTCCATTCCCTACAGTGCAGAGGAAGGGCCATCTCAGCATCCATGGAAGACCATTTTGGTACATTCCATGTTCCTCACCTCAGCCCCTGCTCTCCTTTCTTGGTCCCCAGTGCCCATGTGCCGTCCCTGGCAGGCCTCCCCCAGTGGTTCCCCTCTGCAGGGCTGACTCACACCTTGCCCCAGCACTATAGCATCCTGGCAGGCTAATAAGGAGGAGACTGGCACTGGGAACCCACAATGGGCTCCTTCCCCAGCCCAAAGTCCATGTTCTGGTGACTTTGTGTGGGTTTTGCAGTACAGAAAGGAGATCATCCATGGTGGTCCATGTATGTTTGCTTATAACCTTCAGATAACCGTGTACTTTAATCTATTGCTTAATCTAACATTGCATTACATTTCTTGAGGATACTTTATACTTACAGGCAGTGGTTTGATGAGATCATGCACAATAAACCTGTCTGACCAAATCCAGATTTTGGAACGCAGCAGGAAAATTTGTTTTGGTCAATTGGTCATTTTTTTGTATCTCAGAACTTATCAGACTGTCCATAATAAAACATATATTCTGTAAAGTGGTAGCAGGTTTTTTGATTTATTGACAGTTGCTGGTTTGAGTTTTCACAAAAATATTTAGCTATAGGACAGTGTATTAGGCGTATTCTTAAAGGTAAATAACGGCAGCCAATAAAAGTTCAGCCTATAAAGGGTCCCATCTTCTAGGAGTTTTCTGCAAAGAGAATTACTACCAGCATAATCATGGCTCCCTGCACACTAATATTTCCTCTGATACAGTATGATCAATGTTGTGGAAAAACATTTATTATATTTCTTCTAGCTACTTAAAGGCATTACTGAATTATGAGCATCGCAAAACGAATCCACTGTGCATTTTTTCTTTATGTGACGTTTTTACAATCTTCATTTTCTGCTTTGCAGCCACTGAGCTATAGTGATCACAGTATGCACCCTCTTACAACTGACACAGGGGCCAGGAACTCCTTTCTGCTTTATTACATTTGAAATGCACTTCATATGACAACATTCATTCTCATTCTGCATTGGACCCTTATTTAAACAGAGAAGCCATTTTTCCTGGACCTGTACTTAAAGGGAGAAGTTATGAAAGAAATTAAAATGAGGGAAGAGGGCTTAAACAGCTGTTTCAAATATGCTTAGTTAACAGAGGTGACAAAGTTTTGAATCAAAAGGGACAAAAAAGGACAAGGAGGTATCAATGCCTCCTTTAAGCTGTTCTTAAAACGCTAATATTTGCAAAGATTACATGATTTTGAGACACAGTGCATCACTGAGGGTATTTTAACTTCACTGGAACAAGAAATAAATGAGTAAGGAAGGAATAAATGAAAGCTGAATCAGGAGTAAGATTCAGCTGCATAGGATGAAAACTTGCAGTCCATCTAATGGCTAGCACTCACAGCGGTTGCAGGCTCATTAAAACCTTGTGGTAGGAAGTCAGTTAAAATAATATGGAAAGAATAGCAGGTTCATTGAAATTATATTTTCCTTTGGTAGAAGAAAATAGAATGTATCTCTTCAGAAAATATGCCTAATAATTCATACATAAATGTATTATTCTCTATAGGGAAGAAAGAATTACTCTCTCTTCCTGCCTTCGATTCAGTGATTCATCCATATCAAAGTATAAATAGAAAGAGTGAGGCAAGAGAGAAATGTATAAGTTTGAGCACTTGAACTTGTGATTTATGGCCCAGAGCAACAGCCAACTTTATTACAAAAATGAGTTCACCTATTATAACCTTACCCTGGGCTCTCTGGAGATGGGAGGAGGTTGAGCAGCATTAGAATATCAAGAGGTGTTCACAAACAATTCTAGTCTCATTCTCACTTCCCTTTCCTCTCTTGCCCATAGTGCACACATATCATCTGTCGCCTCCTTTCCTGCTCCTTGATGTAAGCACATCATGGTACTTCTCACTGGCTTCCTGTGGGAATTGGCCATGGCCTCATTTGTCATGAGCTCTGACTGAAAGGTTCCTCTCATATTTTTCTCTCCTCCTGTCTGAAGGACAGTGCAATTCTTCGAGTGACCCCTTTGATAACCCTTGAAGTTTGCTAATGTTGGTTTTCTGCACATTGCAATTGGCGATGAACATTTGACCACTATCGTTGAAGCACTGCACAACACAGCAACTAGGCTTTGATTCTGTGAAACTATTGCTCAGTTTCCGGCAACTTTTAAAATATAGATCTGTGCATGGAGGTTGTGTGTCCATTTGCATTACTTGAGAACTATGTCTTTAAATTGTCTAGTGGTAATCCTACTTAACACAAACTAATACTCTCTAATTGGCATTAGAAACAGAATTTTGTTTCTCAAACACAGCCAAAATAGTAGAGCCCACAACAGATGGTTAGCAAGGGCAGTTGCACCCCTAGCTATGGCCTATCATACAGGAAACCTGAAGTCATCAACAGAGATGACATTTCTTCTAGTGCCCAGAGACGCTGCAAGCATCCCCCTAAAGAGTTTTGCTGTCAGTCATGGTTCAGTCATTCTCTTCCATTCCTGTGGCATGAATGGAAGTGACACAGAGTGCCCTGCTGGCATCCCGGGGATCTGCAAATTATGAAGGTGTGTGCAGTATGAGGTAATCAACATCATAGCTACAGGACATGGCCTCTTCAAGTGCCTTAGGTGGTTTCTCTCCAAAACAGCAGCTATTTTGACGGTATACAGGAGATACAAGACTGGCTGTCAGCCAGGTTTTAAAGCATAAATAAGCCATGATCTCATTTGCGTACAGTCTTTACAGGAGACAGTAGCATGTATGAGTGACTGCTATATTTAGGGATGACAAGATGGGCATTATTAATAGCTTAATTGACATTAATGCAATTACCCCTATTCTTATTACAGTTAGTAGAATTATACAGAAAGCACTGACTGAGGCCTCATTTTCCCTAGAGCTACCCAAGGATACGACATTTTCCACCACACCAAATCTAGTCTTTGACATTAGATACTTAGCTACAGAGTCATTCCAGTAAATCATTATAAATGCATTATAATAAAGATGTTATGAGCTATTGGATATTAACCCCCAGCCCCTGAAGAGAGATAAATACACTGGTTGCAAGATTTCTGCTTTTGTTTTGCGATGAAAAAGAGTTTTGCTTACAACCAAAGAACTATAAAATGTTATGCTGATAATTAAAAAACAGACTCCACTTCACTGGTCAGATTAAAGGTAAACACACCCTCAACATAATAAAGAATATATTCATAGGATATGAAGAACCAAATCTTGGTCCATCACAATCAAGCTTTTATCTGCAAATGTATATTTGCGTGTCCACTGAAGACACAGCTATTGCATGTGTGTATCCAAATATCTCTCTTTAAACACCTGATAACTGTACCTTATCTCCAGGAATTTTTCTCCCTTTAAAAATGTTGTTTGTTTGTTTGTTTTTTACTCTTGGTCTCTCTCCAATATGAAAATGCAAGGCTCAGGACTGCCAAGTATTAAACTTTTTACAGGAGCCATGAATCAAACCAGTTTCGAGCACAAAAGGAAATGGAGAAACAGAAGCATCATGACCATACATTAATTATACTGAAGTAGTACATAGGAACATCTAGGCACCATGCTAGGCACTCAATGATATAACAAAGCAATGGTGCATTGCTTTCTCCACAAAGGAATTGCATTGCAATATGAGCAAGGTAAACACAAAACACTAATGAGTACATGTCAATTGTGATGAAAACCAAGAAAATATTTATCACAGTAGAACACATAAAAACCCCAACTGGAATTACAAAATCAATTTTCAGACCAAATATGAAGTTCTTCCAACAAAACATGTTAAAGAGAATATCTATATGGCCTCACGGTCTCCTGGCTTTAGTTTTTTCTAATTCATTAAACCCAGTTGGTTGTGATTTTGTTTGATTAAGTCTGAAGTCCACTGTAATAAATACTGTAATATGTAATTATCACTATATATACACACATATGAGTTTCTGTGTCTGTATTAGCATGTGTACATGCTGGTATACACATGTGTAGAGGAAGGCTTGCTTGTGTTCTCCATTACCTCCTGACAGAAACCTGTAGGCACATAGATTATGAACTTTTAAAAGTCATATATCATTGTGGTGCATTCCATTTTTAGTGAGTCTTTCTTGGAGGTGACTGAGAATAAATTCAGCTTGAACTAGTCCCCGAAAGAGATCTGTCTCTGGTATAACTGACTGCTCAGCTGTGGTAGTTTGTCAGCTTTCAGGCCAGGGTTCATGTGCCTTATCTGTCCTGGCTATGCTCCTGATCACAGCTCACCCTCCCAGAGAGAACAACTCCCATAATAAAGAATGAATTAAAAATGAAGCTTTAGCACCAACCAGGCACTTCTTATCTTGTAAAGTCTTAAGTCAGGTACTTCATTATGCTTCAGCTCTTCTAAAACAAATACAGATCTGGCATCTGGTGAAAACACTTCCTGAGAAGGTTTTATCTCTTTTAAAGTGAAACTTGAGACAAGGCTATAGGATATAATTTACTGTTCTAATCAAATTCTCAGTTTGCAATATGCATTGAATATTTTTTTGAGGAAAACATTTAAGCTTTTGCAAAGCCCCTGTAATTTTTACAGAAAACATTTACTTTTGATTACCAAATCATTAATCACTGAGGCTTATCAGCTCTGGGGGTAAAATAATCAGGACAGTAGTGGATGTCTTGCCTATTGATCTCTCCAAAGCAAAGCTGGAGGCCTACAGAGAAGATCCCATGGCCCAGTAAAAGGTGTGAGACAATTTCAGGAGAGGTGAAATTTCACTGTCTGTAGAAAAAAACAGATGATCTAATGGCCTTTTTCAGCCTTCAAGGCTAGCATCATTTAGATTTATATTATGCGTAGAAGGTTTTAGAGAAGAAAATATTTAAGTCTGTGTTATTTACTTGATTGTTTCACATCATATAGCAAAGAAAAAAATACAAGACCAATGCTATTCAGGTACTGTCCTAATTAGCTGAGATCCAGCATTATGAATCCTCACTCCCAGAGTAGAGATCAGGAGCTTCTGCAGCATCTGGGGCTGGACTATGGGGCAGTCTGAACTCTCCTACACTGACTAGTTTGTGAGGTGGATGTCTGAGGCTCAACTCATTGAACTCAAATCTAGCTTTGGAAGATAATCTCTGGTATTAAAGCTGAAACATAATTCAAAAGACATGGATACATTTCTTGGCTCTGCTTAAGATTTCTTGTGCAATGGATCGTATATGGAATTATTTTCATAAGTAACTTGACTTAAGAGAACAGGAATCTTCAGTCTTTGCCCAGATGACCTCTTGGCTTTGCTTCACAGTCCCTTTTGGAAAAAGCTGCAGCAGCTAAAGAAATCACTACTCTAGAAATTATTGAAACAGCAACCCACCTCTCTCTGAAGAATGTGTGGAGCCTATTAAAGAGGCACAGAGGGGTGGTGTGTAAATTTCCCAGCTGCTGAAATTCATTGCCTTATATATTAATATCTTTAAAAAAAAAAAAAAAAGTTAATTAAAGTGAATATACCAGGCTGTGAACAATGGCAAATGACGGCTTTGATTCACAATTCTGCTTGGTCTTGGCTGCAGCAGAAGTTACTGCCCCTCTTTGGCAGCTACTCAGTCACTGCAGCTAAAATGGTGAAAGATGATCAGTCTAAAATCCAGTTCTGGTTTTCAGGCTATAATCTAATACTGATTTTCAGCCAGCCATGGAGCTGTCATTACCAAATGTCTGTACAGTGAGTGAGCAAATGCTCTAGATAAAAGTGAAAGCTGACAGAGGTAAAAGGAATGAGAAGCATTGGAATGGATATATTTTCAGATTAGCTTGATGGCACCTTATCCAGAACAGAGAATGGAGGGAAATAATAGCCTTAAAGCTTGTTATCTGACCTGAGTATCAACAGCCAAAGACAAGCAAGTCCCAGGAATGACATCTAATGAATATCTGACAGCAACTGCATGGTAGGTAAAGTAGAGCAGACCCACAAGCCAAAGCCAACAGTGAAGAGGTTTTTGGCCACTACCTGTAGATTTACTCAAAATTTTGTTTAAGAAGATCAAACCTTGCGGCTGTGGAAACCATTCTGACAAGCTCAGCTTTAAAGACAAGCTGGAAAGGGGCTATTTGTGATAGTAGCAGAGAAGGAAGAAATTCCTTTTCTGCTACTATTATAAAATAGTAAGCATCCTTTCCTAGCTCCTAGGATAAAGGACAATTCCCAAGCACCACCTTAGGAAACACATTCTTACTTCTGAGGACTGTCCAATATGTTGTGAATTTCTTGATTGAAGACTGTTGCTGTTACTTTTGTTATTAGTCTCAGTCCTGTTTAGGGCTTCTCAGACTTACCATAATATGAATACCAGATTAATGTACTGCTTTGCATGCTAAAGAATAAAACTTCCTGTGCACTTTTATAGGATTTAAAACTTATATATGGTAAGTATCATCAGCATATATTGAATCAAAATATTCCTTCTTAAAACAAGTTAAATGGGAAGTAGTGTAGAGAGGCAGGGGCTGCTTCTAGCTACTGTTGATTGCATCAACAACTCCAGTTTTATCACTGTACCCTCTTCTGTTTCTTTTGCATGTCAAGGCATTGCTCACACCCAGCCCTTTATGAAATGACACCCTGATGCTGCACCAGTCTTTTCCTGCAAACAACATGACTTTCATACAAGATCCTTTTCAACTTCAAAAGTAAAAAAAAATTTGTAGTTATTAATGATTCATTCTTGTGACTATCCATGGGTGAAGGGCATTTGCCTCACTCACATCTTTAATAGCAAATAATTAATGAGGTGTTGGAAATTAACAACAATTAACAATTGTTAATTCTGCTGGGAACAACAGCAGAAGGTGTTTGATCCTCTTTAGATGAAGCTGAGAGAATTTGTTTCTCTTGCAGGCTTCTGCCTGCAAGGAGGGAGAGATGGAGGGGGATTTCTAATACAATCCTCCTTCCTCTACATTACCTTGTTGAAAGTCATTACAGGGACTTATCAAATAGGAATGAGAACAGGAAGGTCTATGTCTCTGTGGGACAGTTACATCAATTCTGGCTGCCACAGGGACTTGGAATCTGAAGTTCACAGCCTTCAAGAAGACAAACCAGAACTTTCTAAGTTGGATCATAAGCCCCGACTTTTTGCAATAGCTACATAATTTTTGTAGTAAATACAAAATTCTGGTCTTTTATATTCAAGTATTCATGGTGTGATCATGGTTGCAGAATGTCTGCCTGACTTTTGAAAGAATAGAAATACTCATGGAAGATGTTGTGAGGCTCAGGCATACAGCATGAATATTCTGGGAATATTCACTACAGCCTTGTTTAGTCCTTTTGGTCTTGCCCAGGCGTAGACAAGATACTTGATCTGATGTAGTACAGGCAGTCCATTTCCTCTTATGCAAATAAATCACTTTGTTAAACAGGCTAAATAATTGTAAAAATGTGCAAGATGGTCATAAGCACACATAGGAAGAACAGGATTATTCCCCTCTAAGTGAAATATTTACCATCTTCCACAGAAATGAAAAGATGAAGAAATTCAATCATGTTTTTCCCCAGCTGCTCATGTGCCACACAGTACAGCAAACAGGAATATAAAAAATTAAAGATAAGTAGTTGAACCCCCACTCTAACTCCTCATTGTGATTCTGCAGAAAAGTCAGCTATAATTCGACTGATGAACATAATTGTGTCTGTTTACCCTCCCTCTATATTTGAATGAGCAGCTGTGGAAACAGCTAGGGCTGACCTTTTCCATTATTGGAGAGCAAAAGAAGTATAGAAATTGTTCAGGAACTGGTCCAAAACACACAAAGTTGCTTCAGCCTTCTAGCTTGGAATCCTTCACTTTTAGCCTGTGGGATGTAATTTAATGTGTTGCCCAATGCCCAAGAAAAATCCACAGCATACAGAAAGAAAACAGATAGAGGAAAAATTCTTTCATCTGAATAAATGAAATGCAATAACATTTCAATCTCTTGATTTAAATATGAAATCGGGTGTGTTTCATTCCTAAGAATGAAATGATACTGTAGAACTGAATCATAATGGTATATTCATTACACTCTGCCTCTTGCCTTTGTTCAGGTGAACAGAAAACACTTTGACAAATAATGTTCTTGATGTAAAATATCAGTTTTCTCCTAGCATGAGTTCAATCAATGATCCCAGTTTAAAAGTTATTTGTTCATCATCCTGAATCTTCACATCTACATCTCTGAATTTCCACATTTTTGGAACACAATGTTACTGAATGGGGAATTTTGGAAAGGATAAGAAGAAATAATATCTCTTTTTGCACATGTTTAATGTTGGAGGTTTAAGACTCTGGCTCCAGAAGTATTTTTTTCTGTTCTCTTTCTATTTTGTGTGATAGCTGATAATTCCATTTTCATATGTAAATTCCATATTCAGGAAAATAACAATAATATGCACATGTATACATAGTATGTTTTTTGCCTTTGGTTTCACACTGTGGATCTGATGATCAGTAAAAGAGAATGACTGTACAAATCACTTCTCAGTGATTATATTCTTTATTCTATATTCTATATTCTGTATTCTATATTCTATATTCTATAATATAAATATATATAGAATACATAATACATAATACATAATACATAATACATAATGCATAATACATAATATATAATATATAATATATAATATATAATATATAACATATAACATATAACATATAACATATAACATATAACATATAACATATAACATATAATATATAATATATAATATATAATATATAATATATAATATATAATATATAATATATAATATATAATATATAATATATATAGTATTATACTCACAACTTTATATTTCAATCAGGCACTACCAGGTTCTACAATTTATTACCTATATTACTCAGATTTACAAAGGGGAAATCTTAAAATAACATTGCAGATACTGTGGCATGAAAAAAGTATGCACAGAATGCATATCCTGCAATACATGAAATGATAATTAAAAAAAAATTAGTTTGTTTGTAGCACAAACTCAAGGAAAGTATGGTGGATGTTACTCCACCTTTTTCTCCAGAGCCACATAATATGAAAACACATAATAAGAAGAGTGTTACAATATAAAATTCAGAGGCCAAGTCTGCAGCTATAGGATTCGTGTCTGTAAAGAATAAGATGGAGAAAGACTGGAGAATGTTTACAGAGATAAAGCAGATACAAGAAACTTCAGAGGCTTCCATGTGAGGTTAAGCCTCCACTTTTCAGGTCAGCTGCTATGTACAAATTTGTCATTCAGTGCATTGTGACTAAGTGATGGGAGCTCTATTTCATTTATATCTACAGACAAGGGTCAAACACCGTGTGCCCAAACTGATAGCAGACAGTTCCACCTGAGCAAACCAGGTAGAGAAGGAATGCACTTCAACTGGTTTTAGCATCCCATTGGCTTTATCTGTAATTCTAGGCATGACAGCATGCATGGTATTTATGGCTTAAAAGAATTTCCTTCTGTGAGTTTAACACCTTGTAAAAATCAGTGAGAAAATGACTTAGATATACCAAAACCAACTTACAACAGAGTGGATAGATTTTATTCTCACTTTATACACCAGAAAACCTATTAGCATATTTTTATTTAAAGGTTTCATTACTAGAGCTCTGCTGTGTTTCAGAAGAGCCAAAATGCTTCAGCTCAGCAGGATCTACCTGAACCTGCTTTACTCTGCCTCCAAGGTCATAAGCAAATGTCTGTGGAGGAATAAGAGGGGGAGACATGCTGCTCTCTCTTATTTTCCAGCCTTTTTCTTATTTTCCAGACTTTCATCCTGGTGACATTCTAAACCAGAGGCCATTCTGACATATTTACAAACCATCAATGAACCTATCCACCCCCATTTTTAGCCACTGTAAACTGTAAGTATCTACAAGATGCTCTGTCAAAGGTTTCCAAAGATCTACTATCCATGGCATAAAGGATCCACTAACCTTTGTTTTCTGCTATAGCATACAATTCTATTTTCCTACTAATCTTACCACAGTTTGCTTAGCTGTATCACACAAAGCCTGAGTGTACAGTCCTCCTTCGTGCACCCTTTCCACTGACTCCAAATAATGCAATTTTGGGAGATGAGTTGATTACCCTGAGTATGTCACCAAACCAGCATACTTCTCTGACAGCTTTTATCTGCAGAAGACCAAGAATATGAAGTTGTTACTGCAAACTACATTATTGGGCTGAACAGAATCATAGAATGATTTTGGTTAAAAAAGACCTTTGAGATCACTGAATCCACCCATTAACCTGCATGATCAGAAGGAACCAGCACTATAGCATTAGTGTTATCATAAACTGATGAGCTTTTATGCAAAGCTGGGTGCATTGCTAGGTTTTAAATAGAGCACAAAAGTCCATGTGACAGATCTAGATACATAGGAGAAAAGATTACCTATAAGGAGAGTACATTAATTTAGACATACAAATTTGTCAGTTTGGAAGTAAATGCAAATATTATGAATATAGACTTTGATTTCATAGAATCCCTTCCTCCTCTCCTTAGAGTGTCCAAAGCATCTGTTCCCAGAGCAATTATCCCCAACAACCCCTAGAGAAAATTACATTTCACCATACCACCTTGCCTTAAAATCCTTGATGATGGGCAGAGCTCAAATACAGATTATTCACAGTAGGGGTTCCAGCCCTACTTGCAAGTACATAGTGAGGTCATATGGGTAGCAGGGTATTCTCTAAGTGCCAAAATTACCTATAAATTACAAGATAAGTTAAAAACTAAAGTTAAACTGGCAAAAGATTAGAAAACAAATTTACAAGTGGGAAAGAAAATAATCAAAAGGGCTTTTGCTCACTCTTCAGCATGCCATGCAGTGGCACAGTTTTCCTTTTCCCCACTTCAATTGTAACTGTGTTCCAATCAAAAGATATTCTTTCCTTTCTAGAAAATTGAACAAGTAAATGAAAAGTAAATGGACAAGTAAGTTCAGAACATGTTGTTTCACTTCCTTCATTAACTAGTTAGCAAAATCTCCTCCAAGTTTTGCTTATTGCCTTATCTCCCACTGAGCTACATAAGATGTCTCAGTTAAATGTATTCTTAACACAGCAGTGAAGTCTTTCCAGGTAAAATACTCTGTAGAAAGCAGGTAAATATAACATGATATGCTGGGTGTCATACTGGAAATGGTGCAAAGCCATCTGTTAGTGAACCATCTGATAGTATTGATGATGTCATTCACAATAAAAAAGATATGAGAGGATTGTCAACAAAGGCATAAAATGAAATTATAGTCCCCCTATGTGAAGCAGAATCTAATTGCACACATTCCTTGCTTGTGCTTGCCCTCCCCATTGCAGCTGTTTGCCTACCTTCTCTTGCAGATGGTTCAATCATTTTGTCTCCTCCAAGGCCTCTTCTATTCCTGCTCACCCCACATCACCTCTTTTCATTGCAGACTTTTATTTTAAGGATACTGAAATTATTGCATGCCTTTGCACAAACAGAATGCAGTTCTCAAAGGTTACACATGGTGCAAAAATTAGTTTGCATGAGCCAAACTTTGGGACAGAAGTACTACCTCATACTGAAGTCTTACACCTACTTGATAGGTGGGATGCTGTAAGGTCAGGAGTCCAGGACCTAAGCACCCTTATTGCAACCTTCCTTCTCTTCCTCAATCCCAGTGCTCACAGACAAGGACATTTATTCAGGAATACACAGGTCAGGAGCTCCAAATACATACACACGTGTAAACATGGACAGAGCCAGTCATTGCTTCAAGTGTAACTCCACGTGAATGTCAGAAAATGTTCACAAGTTCCATCAGAAGGGTTAAACCAGACTCTTCTGCTATTTTCCACAGAGAAGTTAAATATCATGTTTGGCACAGTATTTTTAAGCTATGATATGTCTCTGGGTTTCCTACTTTTCTTTTTGCTATTAGTTGGAAGATTTTAAAGGAGAAAGAAAGAACTAACAAGAATCTAATTGGAAAAAAAAGGTGGGGTTTTTAAAATTTATGAGAAAAAGTTACAGTAGCTTGCAAATTACAAGACAAATATTTATTCCCCAAAGGCACGTTGGTCAAAAAGGAAGGCAAACTACCACTTTGCACTGATTTAAGCTCTTCCCAACTATTTCATTTATTAGGAGAGTTCCCAGTAATAACTTCTTTTAGGAATGTAATCCTGTATTATAAATATTGTCTGAACCCTTCCAAGAGCAATCTGTTTTACTGCCATTTCATATCAGGCTGGAACTGGACAGGTTTGTAAAATGTAAAGTTACTACATAGTAACTTCAAGATGTACTAAGCAAAGATAAAACAATCACTAGCTCGGTGGGTCTGACAGTTTTATACACAAATTTAAGTTCAAAAAGGAGGTAAATCCAAAGTAAAAATTTCGGTTGAACTTTTTTGCTACTGGAAAAAAACCCACTGAAATAATCAGTCCAAAGCCCAATAGTAATGTTAAGCAGATACTTAAAGCTAGATTAAAGGCCAAATTTTCAAGCAGGTTTGCTCTCCAACTCATATTGATGTCATTGCAGTTCATCCAATTTACACTAGAATCTGATGAAAAACTAGACCACATAGAGCTGTAATATGGTGGGGAACTTAAACACCATGTACATTTTTATAGCCTTCTGCTGTTTCATCAGGAAATATTGTATCCATTATTAAAGATTTGAGTAAATATTAGACTTCAGAAATCCTAGCAGTGCTTTCACATGCACACCATAATCTCATACTAAGGCTATTCTTATCACTGCTACTGATTTCTTCCTGTTTTAAGGGAGAGATTGTAGCAGCAAAAAAATCCTGTTGCTCTTAAATATACTGTGTACAAACCACAAGGTTAATATTTAAACTCTCAGTTGTGATTCATATACCAGATCAAAAAATATTTCCACAACTATCAGTAGCATTTTATTAACAGTGAACTAAATACTGGCAAGGTCTTGCATTAGGAACAAGTCCAAGCAAAATTAACTCTTCAAAAAGGATTGACAGGAAAGCATCTGTGTGCCATCTATGTCAGGGGTGCTAAGGAATTCTGGATTCTCTTGAATATTCAAGATTGAATAAGCAACAGAGGATGTTCTCAGGGTGGGAAGAATGAAGTACATTCATTCTCCATAAATGGGAGTTCTCCATGACTAAGGAACTGATTAGACAACAGAGAAGTGAGGCAGCAGCTGTGCACCTATCAAACAGAAAACACCAATGTCACCTACCTGCCTCCCATTACATAAGAGCAAAGCTATTTACTGTGACTGCAATGTAGTCTTCCTTCTAAGTTACTCACACTGCATGCTTCATCATGCAATGTGATTTGGATACTTCACAGAAAAGCATGTGAGCAGACTATCAGTCTACATTGGGTAAGATAACTGGGGAAAACTGCATTTCCCAAACCTCTTTTTTAAAAAGGAGAGGAAGAGGCAAGTTATGCATCTCTCTTAGTGTAATTTAAAATACTTTCTTATAACTAATATCAATTATAAGTGTTTATTCTAATTTATGCACACCTGCTTGACATCAACAGAACTGACACACCCCTCCAATTACTTTTCTTATATGATGGCATATTTATTTCACTCTGATGAGATGAGCCTTTTCTAATTTCCTGTATAACCACCCCCAGCTCTCTGTATATCTCCCATTAAATTGTGAACAGGCTTCACACATATTTTTAGATGTTTGAAAACGGCAGGAAGAGCTTTTTGATGTTTTTGAACAAGCTCAGTCACAGTGCCTCAATATTGTTTGCTTGCTAACTCCTCAAGCTTATGTCATCCATATGAATGGACTTCAGGCTTTTGAGAAAGTTTACCATATCATTACCATCTGCCTAAACTGCTGCAGTCAGAAGTCTTTCCCTCTAATGTCAATGCCACTTTGAAAACAAAGTTGCAGGATTCCTCCGTGGCTTGGAACATATTTAGAAGTCAATGCCTTTTTTTCTATGATTAGTCTGTAACAATGTCAAGTGTGAAATTTAAATTAATGAGCACTTCACTTATTGAAATGACTTCAGCACTTTTGCTGCTTTCATTGATTTCTATTTACTTTGGCAACCACAAATATGAAGAACGTATTTCTAGATGTGACTAAACAGACTAATAATATGCTAGTATAGATGCACCTACTGATCGAACATTACACTTAAGCCTAAGCTTATTTTGAAAAATTAACACAAGAGGAGAAATATATTATTTATAAAGCACTGTTTATTTCCTGCCTTTCAGACAGTGTCACCTTTAAGTTATTTTCTTACCACTCTTTCCACACTAATGATTGTATTACACTAAAGCAGCAAATATGGTATCAACATTACCCCTCTGTATAATCAATTTGAATTTTAACTAATATATTCATCATCCAGTAAATACCATCACAGAGCAGATAAAGCTGTAGCTAACCTTCAGAGTATTTTAGCCTCCTGGTAGAGGCCAGTTTTAACGCAGAAGCTTTATTTAATTTCTAAGAGGTAAAGAAAAATCTTTCATTCCTGTCTGTCCTTCCCCACACATCAAATGGTAATACGTTTTTAAAACTGAAAGCCTTAAAATGCTTGTATTTCTTGCTAGCATGTGAAAGAGTGCCAATCAGTGGAAAAAGCTACAGGGACAGTTGTTTACAAGAGAAAGACAAGGCTAGGATTCTCTACCTATAGTTTGGTTTGGGTTTTTTTCTAACTAAAAAACTGAGATGAAAAGATTGGTGGAGAAGAGAAATCCAGCCTCCCCAAAGGCTGATCAGGATCTTGGTAATGCAGCAGGCAGAGACAGTGTTGCCCTGGCTGGAGCTCTGCCATGCTCCTTAAATATAGGGTTACCCTTCTCTTCTCAAAAAAATATTTTTATAATGCACCGCCAAATCCACAGCTGTTAAAGCTACATTCTCCTGCCAAATGACAAATAGAATGTAACAAAGGATGGATTTTGACTTTCAAATAACAAAATATTCCTCAATGCAAATCCCCACTGTGTAAAATGGATGTCACATGCAAATATGGATCTAAAAACCCCAATAAAAGGCAAAAGAAAATAGAGGGCTTGAAGTTTGAACTTTTGTTTTACATCTAGATTCTGCAAAATCTTCGTTTTCCCTAAGCAGTTGTACTTAAACAGATCCTGGCAAAATCAGTTATTCAGTCTCTCCAAGCATTTGTCTACTAACTAAAAAACTCAGATAATGACCGGTGTTCCTGTAACCCTAAACTTGAAGCCAGTTGCTCCTGTAGAATTACTTGAGCAAATTCTCTGGGCATCACTGGAAAATGAAGGGTGCAGCATCATGTATAGTCTAGAAACTCCAACATGGCTGTCTGTTGATGCAGGAGATTTATGAATTCTTTCATGGATGGAAGACTGTGCTAGCAGACTGCTACTTGCTGCATTATAATTTCAAAGATAAAATGACCTCTTTTCTTTCATTTCCATTTTGCAGGAGAACCTGCTGAGCCTGAAGACTTGCCCCTGGGATATCTGACCAGTAAATATAATAGTTGTGGAAATGGAAAGGTCTCAGCCTTCATAATTTCTGTTTCTCAGCTTCTCTTTTTTGCTTCATTAATTTCTGTTGATTTAATAGACCAAAGCCTTCATTTTTGGAAAGGATCAAATCTGAAATATTTTCTAGTTAAATTCCTGAATGAGACTCGTTCTGCCAGATCCTAGCCGTGATGCAAATCCCCCTGTTACTCTCTGGTAGAGTTCTGAAGGACAGTGCCATGGTATGAGGATGTTTAACACAGTAAGTCACTTTCTAAAATGTCATTTTTAAGAGAAAAAAACCTATTTATTACCTCAGAAAAAAAAGTCTCTATAGCTATGATTGCACAGGAAAAATGATATGTTCTTATCAGAATAAATGACAGTTCTTTTCCATGTAGAAAAAGCTTCAAAGAACAAATGACAGAGACAAAATTAGAATTTTTCTAGCAAGCATCCCATACATGCACATCTGCAAAGTGTTCCTGCTTCCTTCTCTGCAACCACTGCTACACATGAATGTTTCTCTTGAAATCAGAAAAGCATGTGAATCAATTTTGGCTTCATGGTTGCACCTTAATCTGACTAAGCAATCACAGATTAAGAGCAGAAGGCTCACAGATCCTTTTATTTACTGAAAGGTCCCCAAAGTTCCAAAGAAAATGTGAAACTTTTCTTTACATTTGAATCCCGATTGGAATTTATTTCTTCATTTTCTCTCATGTGTGAAAACATTCCAAGGCTCTGCAGAAATTCTGAATTAAAATGCATATACAATGGCCTTTTTAATGTTGAAAAGAGAATCAAACAACAGAAGGATGTGTCTGAGCCTATTGACAGGGCCAAAAGGTTTCTACACTGAAGCCAGTCACTAAAGTAGAGATTTGGGAAGGTTATATAAAAAGATGTGAAGACTGACAAAAGCTCTTTAATGAACTTGTAAAGAATTCTGGATCACTATTTGTGGACAATGTGACCAAAAAAAGGTCAGATTTAAGTCTGATTTTTTACTTAATTTCAGTTATAAAGGTAAGTCAATATTAGAAAAACAGTCAAAAGAACTCATTCACTTGATTGAAAAAAGCAAGTAAAATCAACTGTGTTGTCAGAAGCACAGTACACTTTAATGAAAAGAGTGAGTGAAAATTACCCAAATTTGCTTCACCTGTTATGTCTGATAACAAAACCAAGTATGTTGGCCAATAAACCATGCTGTCACCTCTACCCCTGCTGCTCTTTCCTAGACTTAACTTGGAGTTTTATGAAAAGATTACAATGAGATTATTGCATAATGAGAAGAATATCTAGGAGGACAAGGGCTTTTCTGCTCAAGTGGGGAGAAACTCATCTAGTTGCATGCTCAAAACACAGAGAAGAAATAAAGCAAGGACTGATACAGGGGCAAAATTCAGCCTATGCTGGTGTGCAGGTGTGCTTTACATGTGGTGCTACAGCTGTACTGGGAGGAACCTGCAGCTCTTGGAAAAAAGCTCTCTTCTGTGAGTTATTCCAGCACCAGGAAACCACAGCTAAACCAGAAGCCAAGGCTCTTTGGGACATCTTGCTGCTGGTTTTAGTGAGCTATCCAGTGAATTCAATTCATCAGCATTCCAGTGACCCAAAACCAGTCATCACTAGGTCCTTACTGTGCTTTCTGACCCCATCATAGTGAGCAGGAAATATATAAGAGTTTTGAGAGTCCATGGCAGATGGCACTGACATACAGACAATTGTAAATTTCTAACTTAGACCATCAAAATGTGAGAACCTGTAATTCCTAGAAATGGAACAGATACTGCAACTGCTCAAACTACACTAATATTTTTACACCATTCACTCTGCTCTTTTGAAAATATATACATTGATTGCTGCATTAAATAATTGTTTTGCCCCACACAATGCAGTGTTTTGCATATTTGCTGATGTTTCCCTAAAAGCACTGGGGGAATGAATCATTACTGAAACAATTTACTTTCAGTTAGTGCATGAATGCCTTCCCATGATGCTTTGATGCTTTGTTTGTCCTCCTATAAAAATTATTTATGACCCACGTGTGATCTTTTAAATCAGAATACTTATTCAGAAATCAAAGCTCCAGCATGTTAATGCAAGTAGAAGCCCTGACTAATTTTTCAAAGCCATGTTGAATATTCAAAAGCTAGGACTGAAGGAAAGGAGTTAACATTAATTAATATTTGAAGCAGTAAAATAAAAGCAACAGTGAAGCTAATTTTGCAGGACAATTAATCATGAGTCTTGCTAATTACACATGGGATTTTGCAAATGATTTTTTTCTCAGGTAGCAGAGTAAAAATGATAATCCACTACCCATCAAAATCATTGGCTCCTCACCAATGTCCCCAGCAAGAGCAATTAGTGGGAACAGCAGAGCCCTAGTAATTGCATGTCAAGAGAAGAGAATGTTAGAATTTTAATTGCTCCAAATAAAGACCACTTGCTCATATATACACCTGACTGTCCAAAACTAGTCTGCAAGCTGGAGCAAGTGTATAACCACTTCCAGGTGTCTGCACAAAAATAACTCTGTGGGAGAAGCACTCTAAGCCACACATGCAGTTTCTGGAAGAAAAATATCAATATACACTTATATTCTGAACTGCAGTGTCATCACTTGACTATAAGAACTGGGAAAAAAATATATCACCCACTTGGGAAAAATGTGCATATTCTTTATATTTGCCAAATATTTATTGCCGACATTTTTTGAAGAACTTTAACTATCTTCAGGGTGCCAAGGGCTTCAAATTTACTGAATTTTAGGATCACCAATAAAATGTTTTTAACAAGACATCTCAAGAGGGCATAAAATAAAAAATTACCATATTCATGAGTGCAAGCCTGTAAGATTGCAATGCTATAAACTGGATGTCTATAATTTGCTTGTGGTTTTCTTAATTAAAAAAAAAACAACCCAAACAACTAGTAATTAGGGACTCCAGTTCCATTTTTGTACTTTATCCCAATCAGTGACATGATACCATTACTTTTTTGTTTAATATACTTACACATGGATGCACACAATTGCAAATAATCAATAATATTTAAGTATGTGTCCAAGCTCTAAATGATGATGGATATATTTAAATATTACTTTCCGGGAAATTATTACTTTACTGGTCATGTAGTAACTTTTACAATGTATAGGTTAAAAGGAACACCTGCTTTTTCTCTATTTCCTCTTAAGGTGTTTACCATTTACTCTCATTTGCAAATGGAATGACTGAATTCCCTTCCAAGTATCTCTATCTTCTATTGTCTTTTGCTCTCTCCTGCCACTTCTATGTACACCATATAGAGGTACTAAACCACTGCTGCTGCTAACTTTGTTAAGCATTAAACCAAGAGTAGTAGCCTTAACTCGTCTAAATATATTCTTTGCATGTTCAAAATCACTGTACACTGTTTATTACACTGACTGCTAGGGAGAAAAAAAGCAGGTCATGCAGAGTGCTGCTTCCTTTCCTGAATTACCAGCAGATCACAGGTGTTTATCAGACTCCCGGAGGTGATTCAGGTAATAAACACCAGGATGGCAGTTTAAATGGTTAGAAGCTTTTCCATCAAATACAGTCCTTGCAGTCCTATCGTTTTGCATATATTGCTCACAAATGGCAAATTATTTATGCAGCCTCCTTAAGTGGTTCCTTATGGTTTTTACTTTATTTTTCCAAAGCAGGAACCTTTTGAAGATGTGTGTTCTCATGACAAGGCAAACTATCATTCCATCTGTAAGTCTGACTCATTTCTTAAAGCTCGCTGTAGATATATAATGCCAGTGACCTTGTTTTGCCCTTCTGTTTAGCTCAAATATCTTTTCTAGGGAAGCACCAGTGTCATCACAGAAGTTTTTGTTCAGTGCTTGTACAAGGAGATCAAGAATAAACTATATGCAGCAGAAACTGGCTTTCCAATAAGAAGAAATTTTTCAGAGATTTTTCTTGTGAAAATTAAATGACAACAAACGTTGATTAAGATTGCTACATCAAAAAATGGTTTTAGAAGGATTTGCTGCCAATTAAAACAGGGTGAGTTTTAGGAAACAAAGTGTTTAAATGTAGTTTATTTTTGTCTAAGCTGACAAACTTACAAAAATTTATGCTACTGTACAAAGTGACTCGGACATACTTCTAGCAATTGCCCATTACTTGTTAAGAAATGGAATTTGTTTCATGGTGCTGACACATCCAGCCCATGTTTAATGCCTGAGTTGTGACATGAACCAACGCACTGGTATGCAGATCATCTGCTTCTTCCCTTCTTGACAAAAAGCTCTGCAATAATCACTTAGAAATTTCTTATATGCAAAGTAGGTATCAGAAAAGGATTTATGGCTGTCCAGCATAATTTAGCACCAGGAAAGAAAGAGAAAAAGCCAGGACAATGTGAAATTTCTGAGAATCACAATTACTGCTCTTGTGATGCAATTTCTCTGAATCACTTAAAATTTCATCAGCCATGCCCTCATCTCTTGACATACTATGAATTTCCACAGAATGTGTATGAAATTGAAGGAGCTAGGAAACACTCAGAATATCCAATATTAGTTTCTGCTAATTTTCCAGTTTGACAGTCAACCTCAAACCCTAGACAACAGACTATGGCTGCATCTTACATATCAGGTAAGTAACAGAGTATTGCCATTTTGATCATAGTGAGTAAGGTTAAATAAATATTGATTTTTCTACTTTTTTACAGTATGAGAATTAGCCACACCAAAAAAAAGCAACTTGCTCAAGAAAATACAGTCAATCTATAGCAGAGCTAAAACCTGAATTTAAGTCTATCAAGCCCTAAAATCCTACTAGTGTCACAACACACCCTTTATGATCAGTGCTTTTTACAGGTTAATGAAAAATAATTCAGAATATAATATTAGATATAATGAGTAATGTGAAGTATTGTGCTATCCAGTATGAAATTGAGATTGAACCCAGCTCCTTTCCTGCTGTCTGTTAATGGCCTTGGATGTTCTCTGTCCATCTTCTCATGCCATTTCAGACTGCGACTAAGGTAAAATTGATCTTACCTCACAGTCTGTGAAACTTATAGGGCTTTAACCAATATTTATGAACAAAATACAGGATGGCAGAAAATGCCAGTAGATTGAATGGAGACAAGAAAGATTTTCTATGACTTCAGTTTCAGAATTCCAGACACTTCAGAGGACAATAATTTTCAGAAAAGGGAAAGTAGTTTTAGATTCCAGTTCTGTTTGAAAGGAAGAGAAACAATGTCAAAATGAACTCTATATCACAGGAATGTCCTGCATGCATTAAAAAGACTAGTTTGCCCAGGAAACCTGTCTTTTAAAAAATATTTTGAAATAAAATCAAGAACCAATTTCACTTCAGTTAGTCATGTCCTAATCAAAGCCAATGAAGAAATAAGCTGAGGTGAAATACATTTGTAGATCAAAAAAAAGTAAGCTGGGTCACTGAAATGAAAAAACAAAGAAATAAAAAGTCAAAAATTCAATCCCCATATAACCTCGTTACTTCAAGATACTGATATCAGTCTTACTACAGGTTTCACTCTATTGCATTAATCTTTCATCTTTGATAGAAACATAATATCTCCAAATACCTTAAGTAAAGCAACTGGAACAATGGTACTGCACACAGTATGCAAATTGCAGGTGGTTTAAAGAATATATATACAGTGCAGCTGGCTTTTATCTGGCAAACAGGTGCTAGACTAGTTTTGCTGACTAGTCACAACTTTAATGACTTTTCAATGAGAGCTGAAATGGGGACCTGGGGACTCTTCCATTCATGCTTGTCTAGCTATTTTGATTTGGTTTTGCCTTTACTAAAATTTTTCAAAATAACATAATAAATGAGCACATCAAAACACTCCTCCTTAGTATATCATACTCTGTTTCAAAAATTGGCAGTTAATAAACACCAAACTAATGTGTTTAGATAGTGGATAAAAATATAGGTGGTGATGTGGCAGGAGATGTTTTAAACCTTGCACTCTGGAGCACCAAGATATATAAAGTGCTGCACATCAAAGTACTCTGAATTTCTAGCTAAGAGTCTGGCCCCACATGTTCAAATACACAAGAAGACAGCACCAAAGCAACAATGATGTTCTGTCCCTTGGCTTTGGAACAACATAATGTAGTCCCTGGATGTGCCCACAGGTTAAGCTGGCTCTTCTAACAGCTGTACCCTGTAAAATCTCCATCATTATACAGAGCCATGTTTTTAAACACTTCAGGGTGGGATGGTTTGTGGGCTTTATTCCTGCCTGGTTACACAGACAGGGCATGATTACTGCATGGAGTACTAGCACTTCCTTCATCCCTACTGATACTGGTTACCCTGTCAGGCTATGAACTCTGGGGGTTTAAATATTTTTACCCACAAAACTGACAAATCACAATTGAAGGCACATTAATATAAACTAAAGATTAATATTTGGTTTGAATGTTAACACTGAGGCACAAATTAAAAGAAGACACTTTTACTTAGTAATTCAGAACTGAACTATGACCTTCCTTTTTCAGGGGATGCAGCACATAGAAATGAGTCCTATCAAAACCAACGGCCAGAAAGGACTATCAGAGTAGTAATCTAAACTGAATTAAACACCTGAACAGATATTACAGAGCAGGATCATTAGCTAAATGATTAGGCAAAGCTCTTGGGCATCCTACTTATCCTCTCAGTTATAAAGAATGGCAAAAACAGTGTCCTACTGAGCACAAAGTAAGAAGACAACATTGTCTTTTGGAACAGGAGGAATGCTCTGACTGGAAAATAAACTTGCCTAAGGTTAATACAATTGTCTGGTTTCAGGTACTTTATACTTCTCCAATATATCACTGCACACTTGCACAAAATGCCAACACATTAGCACAGTAATTCTGCCTACTCATTAATTATGCCATCAGTCACCCATCCTAAACATGCTGGAGCTAAAAAGAAACTGCAAGATGCATTTTCTTTTTCCAGATCTTTACCTTGGCACTGAGTCTGTTTTAAGTTTCCATACACGTTCCTCCTCTCCTACAGACTTTGACCTATTTAGCCTGTTATTTGGCACTCTTTCAAAAACAGAAATCTAAAAAATGTAAGTTTAAGAGAAAAGAGAGACAGGGAAATAATCCCATCTCCCAGAATCAACAGGATGTTGATATGAGATCCAGAAGTTCTTTCCCACCAGACAGATCAATGAACAATTATCTGTAAAGCATAAGGCTAGGCAGCAGGGTTCAACACTGTTCAGAATTATTTACTTCTCCTGTGATTTTAAAAACTATTCTCCTTGCCCTTCAGTGAGAAATATATGTATGGGGGGGTCTTGAAAGCTGAAAATTCATTAGATGAACTAGGAACAAGCTAATAAAGCAAGCTCCCTGTAACACTGATAACTTGAGTGCTCTCCTATAGAGAGACAATCTTCATATGACTATGTTCCATCTGCTATTCATCACAGCAAATATTGGTACAGAATCAGCCTGAAGTCCCTTCTCACTGGGCGATAAATACTGTTTGACTTTTGCAGGAATAAGGGGCAACTGTGAAGAGTTGGCAAACCCTGGACCTAGGCTGCAAGATGCCCACTCACACATTCTACATGATGACAATTTCAATTGTCCAAGCACCAATCTCCAAAAGTTTTGTGGCCTAATTGTTTTAACGTCCTCATGCTCGGTGGAACACTACCTCTAGCCTCCAGTGCTGTTTCAAAGGCTTTACAGCTGAGACAACCTGGACAGCCAAATTAAGAGAGAGGCTACTAAAGCTGCTTGCATTGTACCAGCAGGAGTTATCTTCAGAGCTGCCATCCGGGCCAGGGATGAGGCAATGAACTTTTTTTATTTAGCATCAGCACATGGGTGCATGCTTTCCATAATCTTCTCTACAGCCATCATTTCTAAGATCTGCTATACCCAGGTGTCCCGGCAGAGACACAGATGCAACTAGGATTGGCCGCAGATGAGAGTTAAATAGCAAAAGGAAGCCTAAAACAGTGAAGCCAAAGACTGGTGTAGGGAGGATGAAAGCTGTGAGCTGCTGCTGACAAGGGATATGGCATAGGACCCTCTTGAGGAATGAATTCAAGAATATGAAGCCCATCTGAGAGAAGCCTGTTTCTTTTGCCCCTAGCACACATATGAGTCACAAACTAGGGAGGGCATTTCTGAATGTTTCTGCCTAAGCAAGGAGAAGGGAGGTAGACCTATCCCTAAAGATATTACCATGTCACAAACACAGAATAACAGAATATTCTGAGTTGGAAGGGACCCAAGCTGTTCCCTTTGCCAGCAGTCTCTCTCTGTGAGAAGTGCAAGAAATTTTCTGATGTTTGTTAAACATCTACCCTTGATATTTTTTTTAAGAATTTATCAGTAGAAAGTGACTTTCTTCTAGATACTATTCTTATTTTAAGACTTTTCATTTTCCTCTTGTTCTTTTCCCACTCTGAAATGCTCTGTGGCGATCTGGGAGATGTTCAGTACAGTTACTTTCTTTCCTAGGAATAACACTTCTTTCTGGTGTGGAGCTACTGTCAATTCATCCCACAAAACCATAAAACTAGCCCCAGCATCTGGAATTAGTAGCCCCATCCTCATCTGGAGAGAAAAATAATCCCTCTAATAGGCTATAGTGATGCAAGGCAGATTGGAATGACACAGCATTGAAAGAGTTCAAAGGCATCAGCCTCCAACACCTGTGCCATGCACACAATGTGCTGGACAGCATTCAACCTGAGCCTGGTGCCAGTGCCAGTTGCACAAGTATGGCATCTGCTTTGAATATTCCTGCCAGGATGCTTGACCAGGAGCCAATACTTTTTTTTTCAAAAAAGTGTTAACTCATGGGTTCATACTCACTTCTTAGAAACAGAGAGTAGAGAAGAAAAATGATTTACAAAGTAGATCTAGCAAGAGGACTGTCTCTCTTAAATCCAGTTTTGCTTGCCCAGATGATGTAGAAAGCCCTCGCCAAAGTGCTATAGTTCTGTGTGCACAGTCTGCTAGAAAGCGAGACAATTTAGTCTTCATCTGTGTAAAGGTGACTGGAGATAATGGAGCAGGTTGTAATAAATTTCTTTCTTTAATTAATGCCTCTGAATCTCAGAAAGGGGAAGTCTGCTTTGTAATTAGGTATTTGTTAAGCTTTACTCCACATCAGTCAGGCTCTCTACTGCAAAGTAGCATATCCCATTCTAGTCTTGGAAAGAACAGAGTTCACTTTGTACAAATATACCTGCATCTAATGAGCATCATTCATTACCAAGCCTGGGATGCAGGTCCAGCCATACTTTTTAACACAAAACTTTTCACAAAGTGTCCAAAACTAAACTAGTGTTGTGGCTGATCTAAAGCTAACCATAACACCAAAACAGATCAACAGGGCAATATTTTAATGCTTGGAAGGCATGACTGTCCAGTTTTCCAGACTGATTAAACAGGAAGTTTGTCAGAATTACATCAGAATTGGTGGAAGCGATGAAGATGGAAGCAAGTAAACGTACTCAAGAAAAAAGGCCACTGTGCTCTCTGTAGACACCAACAAACAGAAACAGCTGCACAAGTGCTTCGACACATCCGCAGAGCTTCCTCAATCTCGCTAGAACATTCCTTCCACTACTCTTCACTGCTGTCCTTACAACAGGCTTACTTTGCTCTTTCCACCACTAATGCAAGACCATCATTCTCCTGACTAAAATCAATCCCTTTGAGATAGTTCATATTCAGTCCCCTAAACCCAAAGTATCTCTATAGTAAACCAAAGACACAGAAAGCTGAATTTAACCTGGACCAAATGCTTTCTAGCATAGACCTTCACAAGTCTACTTCCTGAAGTTCTTTTCTCAGTAGAATTTTGCATTTCTTCCCTATAGGATCCATGGTGCCATTCTAGACATCATCAGATTAACTGACAAACACAGAACCTCTTCTAACGCCCTTGTTTTGGGCTTTGGAGGTACTTTTTAAATTACAGGAATAAGCCAGTCTGATTATTAAAAAAAACCCCCAAACTTAAATGCTGAGAAAATGGTCTACTGCACTTATCAAATAAGGCCAAACTCCACCTTTTGGAAATAAATTGCATATGTAAGTGCTAAGTATAATTTGCTATTAATAATTTATTATTATTATTATTATTAATGTTATTTAATAACAGCATAAGCATGTCCAGGAAAGAGGCACTATACCTCACCACTTTCTTAAGTGAACAAGTTCCTTCCTCTCCATAAGTATTCCGGCCCAGAGGTATATTATGTCAGATGAACTGTCCAGTCCATCTCCACTTTTTGCACGGGAAGGAAGCTTCCAGATAAAGGAAAGAACAGTCTTAAAAATGAGATACACAATGTTGGAGACCATAATGGCATCTAAAAGCATTTCCAGTAACACACAAAAATCTTTATTGCTTTCTGCATGCTTCTTAATTATGTAAATCATTATGAACTTTAATATTATTACCCACTAATAATCTCAAATTGATATCAAGGTAGATGCAATATATATTACTATATGATTTCCACGCTTGTCTGCATGAAGGACAAATGGGGTGAATTTTTTTCATTATAGTTTCTGTTATATTTTCTTCCTACACCCTGGGTAAAGTCAATCATGTATTACCACGAAAAGAAATCCATAACTCATACTGTTTTGAGGTCAGCTTTTCCTATTTTGAGAATGGACAGGTTCATAAGTATAGACATAAGATTGTTATATAGCCATGGTAAAAGGATAGCATAGTCAGAGATTTGCACACTTAAAAAAAAAAAAAATACAAATTAACTGTATAGAAGGAATTTGAAAATGAAGATTAATTTATCATCCATTTCCAGACAGCAGTTTATATTGGAGCATTGGAGAAGAAAGTTAACTCATTAAAAGGATGGTGCCATTAAAAATGTTTAGTACTCTTTATATAAAAAGTACTTTTATTTGTAATTAGCAGAGAGGATTGACTGAAAGTTACCTAAACACAGAATGTCAAGGAAATCCTGAGAACAAAAAATACTGTGACAATAGACTTGCCAGGGGTGGGAAAATGGACTCCTATAATGCCTTGATAAAGAGGTAAGCAAATGGTGTGATAAAGTGCTTTCAAAATAAATAAAGAAAAATACTGGCTGCAATGGGGTATGATGCCATTGGATTTCTAGGTTTGGTATAGGATATACCTCACTACAGACCAAAGAAACTACCTCTGCATTAGACAGCCAATGTGTACGTAGATGCCAACTGGCCAATTCAGCTCCAGAACTGGCAAGTTGCGCTGTGGACAGCTGAACCCAGCTTTTCACATGGTCCTAAGCAGCCAGGCCTGCAAGTTAGTCCCATCATTGCCCTCATGTCCCCACCTGATTCTTGCTTCTTCACAACTTCTTATTAATTCATCATAGCCATCACAAGTTCCTTTTGTAAAAGAGCCTGACTGAATGCCCACGCTCTCTGCCTCTGCTCAGACAGTGACCAAGGGCTCAGGAAATGGTGCAGACTGAGGGCAGGCACTAGGACATAAATGCTGAGCTATGCCCAGCAGGCAGGGATGGGAACCAGAGTGGAGCAGAATGCCTGACTGAGGCTGTGAGACACAGAACATCACCTCTTCTCTTCTTGTCCCCATCCTTTTTGGTCTCAGTACAGCAGGGATAGATGAGGCTCATTACTTCCTCCATAAAAGTGTGTGAGAGAACCCAGAGGAGTCAGGGCTTGGCATCCTAGAACTGGACAAACACAGCATCTCTACTTTTGAAAGGCGTAGCCCTGGCAAATGGCACAACACCAAGAACCCCTAGAGAACCTTTGCTCAGCAATATCTAGGCCACAAAAGATTTGTCTTCCTCCTCTGTCCACTGTAGGGTCAGGGCAGAGAAACAGATCTTTTCCAGAAATCTGGAAAAGAAAACTAGACCCTGACTATCAGGGTCACAGTATGAAAGAATCAATCATGGAAATGCCTGTGGGCATTTTAGGATGCAATAAGAGGTCTTAAGACAGTATTAAACCAGATTCTTGTACTGGCAGAGCTTTCACAGAGAGAAGATCATCCTCTCTCAGTTTCCCAGGCACAGACATTCTCCAGGCATTAACTGTGGACTCCCACCCACCACTGACAGCCAGCTAGATGGCAGCCTTGCGTACCACTGCAGATCTGCCCTTCTAAATACACATATACATATGACAATTGTTAATACCAAACCTTTATCAATGGAAAATTAAATCTTAAGGAAGAGTGGAGAAAGAAGACTTCTAATTCTGCAAGAGTTTTTTTCTTTTCTCATACCAAAAAGGTAACTGTTTAATTTATCAAGAGATTTCTACTTGTAACCTATACAAAGAACTGTCGATGCATTACACTCACTCATCCCTTTGTATTCTCTTAAGTTTGGGGTGCTGTCCTATGGGAAAGGCTTTCATTTTTCCAGTCATTTTGTCTTAACTGAAGCCTCAGAAAAGGGCATTTAGCAGTGTTACACCTGACTAAAGAGAGTGGAGAGAGGAAGTAGTTACCAGAATGTGGAGACTTCTCAGCCAAGCCCCAGAGACTCATCCTGAGGAGGAAGTAGCTAGAACTTCAAAGGGAACTCAGCCAAAGAAAGTCCCTGGCTTAGAGAAAGGGAATTGGAAACCCTCTTGATTCTACTGGAAATACCATAATTAAAGGATGGAACAAATCTCTGCAACTCTCCCATGAGCTCAGGCAATACCACACCCAGGCTGTCATGGCAGGAAATTGATAACAGCAAGGTGGTAAAAGTGCCTGCTCACATCAAAGATAGTGGATTCCCTGAGGAACTAGCATTAATTCACAGGATAAATCATGACACCAGAATTTCTAACCCTGGATGGAAGGGTAGATGAACCCCTGACAAGGGGGTTTTACTATCACAGGACGACGAGCAAACTCTGTCACTGTGTGTGCTGGAAGTGATCCCAGCTTATACCAACCAAATTCTACTTCTTACTGGTACACACACCTACTCCATACAGGCCAAATAAACCATGCCAGACAATAGCTCTGGAGATACACTAAGGATTACTGCTACCACAGCTGCACAGCTTAGAGATCAAACCTATCTCCGTGCCTGAAGCCATTCAAAGAGGAGTCTCCCGCATAAAATACACAGCCATAGCTAATGACATGTTGTATATTATTAGTCATTTCTAGCCCTCCAGGGGGTGACTAATACATTTAGTAGATATTTAACATACAATTTAGATCTTTTTCCAGATTTCTAAAAACAATTTTTTTGTGGAGTGGGGGTGTGGGGAAGACAGCCATTGCTAGGATAGAAAAAACTTTCTGTAAAAAAAAGCCAACAAAAACAAAGCCAAAACCAAACAAAAAGAAACAACAACAAAAAAATAATATCAATCTGCATACACTTGGCCAATATTAGTAAAGAAGTTTAAGGCTGATTGCCTCTCCAGGATATGAACATTTTTACAAGATCTTTAACAGAAGAAATTGGTCTTTCTAACCAGTCTTTTTTCTCACTATGACAAAGTATGTATGTAGTAGTTTGTGTTGTAACTAAGAGCATAAATATAGTAATGCCAGAGGTTCTATTGGCTGTATTTCTGACAAACAAATCAAAATTAAAATATAACAGCAGTACCAGGAAGGACAAGGAAAGTAAAATTCTACTTAAGACAATGGGGCTGGCTTACTTAACTTAATAGCAATGTTGATGAAAAATAATTGATGCTGAATTCAGAGAAGTTACTCAAGGGGAGAGAAGGGGATGGAAAAGGAGAGAGAATAGCAGTTTTCAGAATTACAGACCATAAAAGATATACAGAGCCAAGAAAGAATTCCTTACTGATTTTCTATCGCATCCCCATTTGGAAAACAATTTCATTTCTTTCCATACCTTTGCATTTCCAAAGCTTCTTAACAACAAAATATTTGGTTGAGTGTGTTACATTTGCAGCAATTAGCAGAGCAGCCAGTTAGAAATAGCTGTTGCAATGACCCGTATCCTTTGCAAAAAGGGACACGATAAGGAGAGGAATAAAACTGATCTGCCACATTCCTGTTCCAAAACAGAGGGCACAGTGCTGATCAAATTTTGGTTTGGGTTCATTTTAATCAGCCTGTGGGAATTCATTACATAGACTGTAAGATAGAGTTTTGAGAATTTAGCTCTCCTTCTCTGGGCCTCCATCTCCTGAGAATCCTACCCTCAGTTTCAACCTCTTCAGTGTTGTCTCTGAGCATAGCTGTCTCTCTGGGTCATGGAAAGTTTATATCTAGTGCTCGCCAAAGACTACTGGCAACCTGAGACTTTCTGTGAGGATTTCACACACATTTGTAGAGCTCATCAAGCTCCAAGAGCCATCCCTTGGTTATACTGTTATACTCAGCTCACAGTCCTGGTCTGCATTAGCACATCTAAAGTACAAAAAACCTCTTCCTCTCCCAAACCCTGCACTTCATTGAGACACTATTGGTGCTGTGTCTGCATTTCTCTGTCTCTGAATCATGAAGGGTGCAGGGATATCTGTAACAATAGCAGAATCTCAACCCTTTTGTAATTGTGGTACTGTTGCTTTTCTATGTCCAGTGCTCTCCCTACCTCTCAGCACCACATTTTTTAACACGTCTGCACTGATAATGTCGCTCTGACTACACAAAGGACTGGCAGCTTTTCATTTACCAAAATAGTGGCTGTTACATAAACAGTTTTCTCAACTCCTTTGTGTTTGATGCTTCTGTGACAATGTTTTTAGTTCACATTTTGACAATGTTTTTCAGAATTCAAAGATTTCCACTGTATTAGTTTGTCTAATATTGACATCTCAAATGCCATCCCAATCTCATCTATCATTTTTATGCAAGCTTTTTTCCTCTGAATTATTAAAAACAGTCCTGAGCACTTCGGGAAGGGCAGACTCATCTAAGCAAGCAGCAAGTCATTTGCATGCTAACAGCAACTTCCACAGTGAAAACAAACCAAAATCACAAAACAGTGTGCTAAACCCAAAATGTGAACTAGACCAGAAACAAATAACAGCTGACATAGCCACCCAAAACCAAAACGAGAACAATCACCACAGACCTTCATCTGTACAGTCTGTGGATACTAAAAACATGTTTGTAATTGTTTTGAACATGTTTGTAATCCTCTAGTGGGGGATTATTTAAATGTATCAACAGGGTAATGTTCTTTTTCAGTCACCTATGTGACAGGATCACAAAAAATGATACAGTATTAAAGGTTTTTCTCTTTATCCCAGCAAAGTTACACAGCCTTCTCCAGAAAAAAAGATGACTAGGTAGGGAAAGAAGCCTGTGCTTGTAACAGAAGAAAGAAAGGAATGCAGCATTCTCAATTCTTCCCTGTAAATTAATTTTATTATATCTAAATCAAAATGTCAGCACATACTTTATTTTCAGCTACTTTCATATACTGTATATTACACAGCTGTGATTTCATGTTGCATTTCAAAAATACATTCCCACAAAGTGTATTTCTAAATAGCAAAAAGTGTCACAATACTTTTACCTGAACACACAGACAATACTTATGGTCTAATATCTTTCTGAACCCTTTCAGAATATTAGTTGTTGTACCAATGGTGAAATTCCCCTGGATTTCATACACAACAGCAAGCACTAATAGAAATTTCAGAAAAAGAACTAAGAAAGCCTGAAATGCTCATTGGGTAGGTGAAGGAGAGTTTCTTCCTTCTCATCAGATAGATATGTCCTAGAATATGGAAACAACCTTCTTATTTATATGTCCTATTTATATAATTGTTATTTTTTAAAACAGCTCTTGTGTGCTGCATTGTTTCTGCTGATTTCTTAGAAAGGTCTCGGAGGACTCGATCTCTTGTGCCCATGAATTTCCATAGATCAACTATGTATTATTATAAGCAGGAGCTCACACATACAAATGGCATTTTGTGAAAGAGGTGATATGAGATTTCATTTGCCTTGTATTTTAAAAATCCACATAACAGTCTTTTTCCTCAATAGTTTCAGCATAGGCCATTAGCCAATCTATATATCATTCCATGAGAATAAACAACTATATTAATTTTGCAGTGCATAGAATGAAAAGAGTTTATATACATGCAACGTTAGGCATATTAAGGCTAGCTATTTATATCTGAAATTTGGCAGTTTGTAGCATACTTTCACAGTATTTTTATTATTGATATATCAGAGAATGTTGGTCTATGTGACTGACAGCTGACTACATTTATATTTACAGAATGTAGCAGGTTTGTGTAATTATGATATCACATCAGATACCAATCCTTTTTAAAGTAGTATGATATGTACTTTCATGGCCACGTAAGAGATCTGCATTTAAAGCTTCTGAATTAGGCATTCTAAATTAGTTATGAGTTTTGTCTTTAAAGTGCTTGGAGGCTGTTGGACACTGAAGGTGCTTTAAAACCCAGTCTTGGCCTTCATTGAAATGACACATCAATGATGATGTTTCACTGCTCGAGGAACCATTTACAGAACAAAGGCAAATGCATTGGGGGAAGTACTAAAGGAGCTTATGCAGTATCTACTTTAAAACATCCACTGAAGTAAAAGACAGTGACATTTGAACTCAAAGCACCTGGCTAACTTTGTGTTTAAAAAATACGAGTAATACCTATCTAACTAAGAAAATGGACCTGGCTAATTGAGACAAATTCTGAAACAAGCACTACTTGCAGATCAACATGCACCATTTTATCTGAAAGCAGAAAAATGCCCTCCATCCCAAACTCATGGCCTAGTCCTCTAAAACTATGTTTCTGTAACATCTCAGTACAAAACAGGCAGCATTAAAGTTCAGTAGTCAGTTTCAAAGATTATTGATTTTACCTATGCCAAAGGTAACATTTCTACAAGTCAAAAGTTGTGACAGAGATATATCCAATGTAAGGTTTATATTATGCAGTAGCTAGATAAAGTTTATTAAAACTACCCCTTATATTCCAAAAGAATGCCACTGCATTATGTAGCTACCTTAATGTTCATCCTGTTACATCTCTGGTTGCCATGGCAATATCCTCCTAGGTATTTGTAAGGTCACAAAAGAAGAGCTAACCCTCTTACTCCCAGAATAACTAATGCAGCTCAGTTACTGGCTTGATGTAAATAGTCTCAGGTGACAGCAAACTGTACATATAGTCAATTACAACTGCTCAAAGGAAATGATTTGTTGTAAGAGCCTCTGTTCAACCTCGGTGACATCAATGTTTCTATGGCAACAGTTGCCTCTTGCACTGCTTAGAATTGAGTATTGATCAAACTAGGGCCAGCACTATTTCAGAGACTTGCTACTTTTCTGTGTGGCAATTTACAATAGGAACTCATAACATCACTGTATATTTCAAGCCCCAAGGAACCAATTTAGCAGACAGTTACAGTAGAATATTAGCAGAGGTCAATAATGGAAGTCTGATTATAGTCCTGGAACAATTATTCAAAGCTTTTGTTGTCTGCCCTTTCATCACTCCACCAGCTATTAAAATCTTCAAATAATAATATTCATCCCCAAACAAAGTGCTGAATTCATTCATCTTCTATTTTAAACTTTATTTTTCATTGTTATGTTATCTATCAATAAAATTATTCAGCTATATTAGCCAGGCTCTGACCTCTCAGAAGTAAATAACTATTGATCAAGAAGTGGAGCTCTGATGGCATCGTACAGGGCTTCCATTAATGGTCTCATTGGCCCAGCAGATAAGGTGATTCTTGCAGGAGAGCAGACAAACAGCACAGGGCCATTCCCAGCGGAGAGCAGGAAGGCACACACGGTCCTGAGCAGGGGGATGGGGGCTCCTCTCCCAGGCCTGGCAGCAGCAAAATGGAAAAGCCTCTGTAAAACGTGTGTGTTCCAGAAATGGCACTGAGGCATTTACAGCTCTCACACACAATCCCTGCATCTGGGCACTCACATTTCAAAGGGGATAAGGAAAGTTTTCATGTCACCTGCTTTCCTTTATGAAAACAGATACAGCATAGGGGTCTCTTGTGTGTTGAATGACAAAAATGGCCAGTCTCAGGACTAATTAAGAATTTGTGGTGAGTAATAATGCTGAAAATGTCAAGAGAATGATGTTAATCTAAGAATGTTTCTTCATTGATTGTGAAGGGTTGCAGATTGAAGTGATTGCTAGCTTCTTAATTTTAAAAACATCATACACATCAGCCTATGATTTGTCACTCCTTTTGCTCCTACAGTAATTTTCCTTTATGCTTGAAATAGGGAAATGAAAGAAAACTCTTTGTGTTGTTTGCAACAATAGTTCACTGTATTTGATTCGTCTAACTATCAATTCATGGGTACTCACAGAATTAGCCTATCTCTTAATATGATGCACTTCAAAAAATACTTTCCTATACCTCCCAGATATTTGCAAAATGAGGTATTTATGGGAAGCTAAGTTTGTCTCCTGTTCTTCCACCTATTTTAGTAGGTCAACCTGGAATTTTAGTTCAGGCCCTCTTCTATGTAAATTGTGCTTCAGATGCACATACATTTTCATTCAAATCAATAGGAGTCAGACATAGCAAAGGAGGAAATTATCCCCTCATTGAGTCTTCTTCTCCAAAGTAGATTTATGTAACTCCTCCACAGAGATAATGTAGTTAATTACATTCTTCTTTGAGTGCATCAGTGGGAAAATAGGATTTAAGTATCAGGGATGTTAAGCAGACAAATTCACCAGGAATTGAGAAAATTCCTGTACTCTCCTCCAATAGAGGGAGAAACTTCCAAGCTCAGCAAGACCTAAATCAAAAAAGCAAGAGGGAAAGAAGAGAAAGTGAATAACCATTTCTGAGGATATTAAGATTCTCAGTTTGTCACTACTCTCATTAAACTTTGTTGTTGTCTCCCCAAAGAGGGTCAAAAAGATCAATCAGTGATGTCACCAGGATATCTGGCAGCTCTCCCATCTTTCATTCATTGGGTTCAGGCTGTGTTGTTTCCTGTCTATCTCAATGTCTAGCCAAGACTGAGGCCTGGATGACACTGGTTGGCTGAAACACGATCCAGAACAGCCAGATGTTGTACTGGAACCAGCAAACTGAGAGACAGTGAACACACGTAGCTACCTTGTCATTGGAGGACCAATTGTCACTACCTAAAAGCTTTTAAAGGATTATCTCTTTTTGCTTATCAGAGAGAAGAAAAGAAAGTTATGAGTGCCTTTCAAGTCTAGTTTTGTTCAAGAGTAATGGGGACTTTCTGTTGCAGCTGCAGAAGTCATTCAAGTCCTGCTTGTATGGAAGTGTCTTGGAAAAATGTGGTTAATAAAACACAGAAATGGCTTGCTACTGAACATATTGCAGAAAGCAGAGTGCAAAGGCTGCCGAGATGTTTTTCAAAAGAAACTGGTGTAAATGAAAACTTTGTACTTATTTGTAAAACAGGTAGCTCTCCTATAGTTTGGAAATTTATTTTTCTTGTAGGAATGGGCTATGGCATCTAAAAACTGACTGTTCAAGTACAGTGACCAAAGTGTCCTGTGCAAAAGCATCATCCCAGCACAGTTTCCATCACCATCTTTTGCAGACTTCTCTGGGGTTACATTTTATATACCATTTTGTACAATAAATTTGAAGTGTTTGTACCATTCATTACATGTGTTAAAGTGGCTAAAATTATGGCTTTGTACTTTAAATAGAAAAATGAGATAGGGAAAAAAAATCAAGAAAACAAATAACACAAATTCTGATGCTATTTTAAAGTTAATGCCAGCTGTTTCTTCTGGAATTAACAACTATATCTAGGCTGAGCTGCTAGATTATCATTCCATTTAGGCACAGTCTTTTCTGATATGTTGAATGAGACCTTGAAATTATCAAGGAATAAATTTACTTCAGTGCATACAGGGACAGACTTTTAAAGCAGTTCTATGTGGTTCTGATCAATAAGTACATGGTTTATGTTCTTGACTACATCGTCTTGATTTAGAGAGCTCCCTCGTAGCCTAAGACATAGTACTCCTGTATTGGGATGAGCTACAGTGAAACAACATGAAGACCATGAACTCACCTATTTATTATTTCTCACCACAGTCTGCAGGTAAAAATATAACACTTCATCATTTTATCTTTCTGTATATCACTGTACAATCAGCAGTACTTTCTTTTCATCAAAACCTACTTGACAAAAATTGTAAAATTTGAGAAAGCACTAAGTCTTTCATGTTGCAGAAATATAAGCTGCATCAAGCCCAGCCTTTAAGTGAGCCAATCCTCCAGCTGGAAGATATAAGCTGTCACAAGTGCTTTACACAGACTGCTTTTTAGACTGATTTTGAATTTTGAATTTCATTGTGGGCTGACATCTCACAATAGCCACCAATATCAGCCATAGCAACTAGCACCAGAGATGCTCCAAGAAACCACCACTTCTGGGTGAATTAAACTGTTAAACACATTCCAGCATTTTTCTATTTTCAGTATTTAGTCCTGTTCACTAACTGGAAAGAAATAGCTATGCACTGAAATTTAAAACTAATTCCAAATTCATATTAGAGAGAAATGCTAACAACTCCCAGGAGTTACAGCTGAGGAAGGATACATTTTCCCCTGAACAACCATGCAAATGCAGTCAGTCCTATCCTGTTTTACAAGAAAGATGACTTTTTACTCTGTATTTCAAACGACTGCTGAGACAGACTTTTACCTCTTCAGTCTGTGCAACACCAGTGCTGTTTTTCTAAATTTTGAGTAGTTTAGAGGAACACAGTTAGAAGCTTGAGAAAAAAACAAGGATGCAAAAATTACTCCCTTATAGCTTTGTTTGATGAGGTATCAGAAAGTCAACATCCTCAAAACTAGTAAGTCAGAACAGGCAGTAGAAGCAGAAGTTGCATTTGAAACGTATCTCTAAACTTCAGCTTACAGAAAACAAACAAGCAGCATAACAAGGAGCTTACACACACAACTATTGAGGAATATGAAATGGGATCTTACATGCACAGTTGTCAATATGTTTTGATATATAGTTGATGACTTGATATATAGTTATATCCCTAATTTCTATTGGAAACTCAACAGATGTCAAATCTCTTGCAGTTAAATGCTTACCACAATAAAAGGCAGCAAAAGAAACTGTTGAACCAGAAATTTATTTTGAAGCCTTGTGCTTTAAAATGTATAAAAAATCAAAACTAAAAATAATTTTGCCATTGCATCTCAGGAAAAAGGAGAGAATCTTGTTGAAGCATGGCCAGTAAGTACTCTAGAATAAGACTTTTCCTTGAAAAAAAATCCTCTTATTTGAAGTAACATTATTATACATTTGTTTTAATGGAACAAAAAAAGCTCCATTCCTCCATCTATAATTAGAAACAGCAATGAATTAAGGATGGAAAATCCCAGAGGTATTCCTCACGTTTGATTTCAAACATACTGTGTTGGGTTCAATAAACCTCTCAGAAGCAAGTGTTCAGCTAAGACCATGCAGGTTCAGAAACATCAGGAGTTCCTAAAGGACAAAATGGAAACTTGGAGCAAAACTCAGAAAAGCAGTTAGGAAAGATGTTCTCTTTAACCTATGGGGTTTTTTTCCTTAATACTGAACTGGGCAAGTGATTAAGTACTGTTAAGTAGTTTTATAGGGTTTCCAGATTTATTACTTTTGATAAGAGCATTTGCTAAAAGAAAAATTCAAATGCAAGCAAGCTTTGTTAAAGCCCAATTCCTATGTTTCTCACCCTGGCTTTGCTAACTTAACACCCAAACACGTATTTCAAGGTCAGAAGGACTAATGTGATCATCTAGTCCCAAGTGCTGCAGAACACAGACCATAGAACTTCACCCAGCAATACCAGCGTCTAGCCAAGTAATTTGTGGTTGAACTAGAGCATGTCTTTCAAAAAGTCAGCCAGCAAGCTCTGAAGCATTTGTGGAACCTCATTTGCTTGAGTACATTTAGTTCACTTGAGTAGATGTAACTGTTTAGGCTTAAGAGTGCTCAGGGTCAAAATGCCAAACAAACAAAACTCAGCTGCCAAAACCCAAAGGTTTTCCATTATTAGTGAGGGAAGACCCTATTTTGATTCACAAAGCTCTGGGTCATTCCTGCAAGATAAAGGTTTTTTTGAATTTGTTAGGATTTCAAATACTTAGTGCTTAAAAAAAAATATATCTCAGCAATGGCAAAATCCTTTGGCTGACCTCACAGGCAAAGGCACAGGGAGAGATCATAATTTCCACAGATTTTAAAAAGAGCAAACACTTGCCAGCCTCTAAAAAGTGATCCTGAAAGTAAAAAAAAAATAAATGTGGGGGGAATGAGAGGAATGAAAATACTCAACACATCTTTAATCTTTAAATACACACATACAGCTTCCCCCCAAATGGAGGGAAATCTCATCTACCTGTTTAACCCATCATCCAATCCATTTGCACAGACTGAAACAACTATTTTATTCTGATTAGTTAACTGTTCTCAAACTCCTGTTGAAGAGAAAGGATCAAGCTACAAAATAGATTACATTTTTAACAAACACATCATATTTTGAGTATAGTCCCAACTAGGTCTTTATGAGAGGCTCAGCTTCCAGTATAATGGAGCCTAATTTCAGGAAGTCAAGCCCTTGCCTTTGTAGAAGAGATTTCACAATAAAAATATCATCTTTTCCTGAAAGGAAAAATAAGGCTGATTTCTTTATTGAAAGAGTAGAAGCAAAAGAAGTACCAGTAGAATGAAAAAGTACTGTAATAAGTCAAAGATATAGATAGGTTCTATTTCTAACCCTGCTACCTGCTAATGTGGAAAATCTCTTCCTTTTTCCCATGTTAATTTCCAAGGCTTGTTCTGGAAATCTAATTAAAATTGCAAGTTTAATTAAAGCAGTAAGTTTTCCAGAATAAGGTCTATACTTGCTGTGATTGTGTTTGCATGATGTACTAGTAAGTACCAGCACAAATACTTTAATGTTGCTTGTTGTTATATGTTATAGAACCAATCAGACAAGTACAAAAGTGAGGAGGAAAGTGATCAAACCTTCTGAAATAAGGTAATTTAAAATACCTCAGGGAGTAGAAAGCTAAGATGCTAAGAACAATATAAAAGTGGAAAGGAGAAAAAGACAGGGGAAAAGGGAATTGCATTGAAGAGACAAATCCTGAGTGCAGATTAAAAAAAACCAACAGAACTGAACAAAAAAACTAAGCTTGAAGTAGAATTGCATAATGGTATTTCCTGATGGGTCACTTGCAATATGTTGCATCTCTGTACCACAGAAGTAAGATGGATATTACACAGCTAAAGCTTTGAAGGCTATGCTAGGCTTGCCAGTATGGAGCCAGCCTTCACCTTTATTACTGAAGGAGGATGTTTTTATTTGCCTAGTGCAATGCATTATACCCATAAATTCCATCCACTCAGCAAGTCAAATTAATGCTAACCTACAAGATACATTAGGTATGGGTTTAAATCAGTCACTTAAGATATACTGCAACCTAGTTTCTATCCAGGTTTGCAATATATTCACCATTAAAATACCCTGCAAACATTCCTCAAGATGCATTGTTTGTTGGGGTGTCTCACCTTCACCAGCAACGTAAAGGTGTAAAGAATACAAGATCTAATTTGTGTTGTTCCATGATCACTACCAAGGAAATTGCAGGCTGTCAAAACATTCCAGTGCTACAGGAAAACAAACCCTGCTGAATCACATTTGTTTACCACGTAATAGAAAAATCTGATTTCCATCATGAGTAGTTTGCACTGGGATTATGTAAGATTGTGGTATTTTTCAGGTCATAGTAGAAGGAGACAAGCTCATGGATTACATCTGAATCCAAAATTGAAGTTTACTTAATGGTGAAGTCCAAATTTTCTCCATTTTGCATAGGACAAATTGTCCTATTTTACATAACAGGCATTTGTAGGCACAATCACTATAGGCCCTATATATAATGTGTATGTATGACTTATCAAAAATAATTTCAAAGCTAACAAGCTGATTCCTGTAGTTGCAGAGCTACACCTACTGCAATCATTTTATATGAGAGAGGCATAGAAAGAACAAATGGAAAAAAAATAGTAGGGAAAATTCAGAATGCAGAAGTTTCCCTAGAGGGAATGCAGGATACAGATACATTTCTACAGCATGTGTCACTCCTTTGTCAATATTTACCCAGCAAGTTGAATGATAATGTGCAGTCATTATTAAACTCAGCCTTCTAAAAGAATAGGTTCTGGCTCTTGATACAGTTGCTCTGTGTAAATTATTCCAGGGATTATGCTTGGATTGTGCCACCGGCAGTTATTTCAGATCTACATCTCATTTCCAGATGGTTCATCTGTTTGTTTCTTTAATATATTCAAGATTCATTATGTTTGCCACAAATTTACACATTTTTAATGTTGGTTACTCAGATAAATCTGATCTCAGACAAAGAATAAAGATATAACATCTGTAGATTTTCATGCTAATGCTAACTTAAAAATTTCCCTAAACAGTGAAAGCACAATATAGCTTTTGAAAGATTAGCCAAACATTAAGAGTTTTTCTTGCTCATCAAATATTGTAGGAAACAAAATAGGTCTGCTTAATTTTACCAAATGATTTCCTATAGTGCAGCAAGCCAAGACATGCATAAGCAAGCCATAGCCCATATTTTTCCTGCCAACATTCAGACTTCTGCTCCTCCTCTTGAAACAAACAGTATGCGCACAAGGCAGGTTCATATAGTCCTCCCTTCTAAGCGCTCCTTTTTAGTACTCCTTTTCTCAAAAATAGCTACTGGTTTCATGGACAGGGAAAAAAGATAAAAATCCCCCAGTAAGTCTCAAATCTACACCGTGTTTTGTAGTGGAACTCCATAATATCACCATATTTCCCCCTCATATCTTCCTTATGTTTCTTAGCAGACTGTTCATGAAAGACAGAAAAGAATCCATCATTTCCACAAAAGCTTTGCACTTCTCTTACATATTTTTACATTTGGGAGATGTTATAAGTGTCTAATAAAATAAAGATTATTGTCTACTTTCTACATACAGCTTGGATTCCTACGGCTCATGGTCTAGTTAGGCAATTAAGGCAAATAATTACTATCCCAAACATACAGCTAAGATGTGTGCACAGGAGGGTGACTTTCCCATGTCAAAAAAGACTGTGTGAGACATTCAAATGAAATTCACACCTCCTGAGAACCAGTCCAGCATTATACCTTTTAACCTGGATTGAACTAGTAAAGGAATAGGAGGAAGTGTGAAATGTTAAGAGCTTTCCCTGACAGACAGGAAGGGACTCAGTGAAAATGCAGGGGAAACAACATGCTCTGAAGGCTAATTTTTGTGTTTCACAAAGCAAATCCTGTTGTTTTACAGAAATTCAAGAAACAGATCTGCATGGCATAGCTGTTTATAGAAAATACAGAGCTATACCCTCTGATTATCAAGCTGCCCCCAAGATTTCTTAGCATGTGAAATGGCATTTACCCCAAGCTTTAATTGTCCATGCTGAAAATAACAATGCCACACACTTACAGAATACTTGTGGAATTTGTGCAAACCGTGAGCATATTTTCAGGTCAATTTTTAAGATAAAGAAATGCATCAGAAAAATATCTTCAGTCTTTTAAAACAGCTAAAAGTTCCTACAGTTTACTTGTACATGCTTATTATCAATTAGTGGCAACATTAAGAGTTGCATGTAAAGTTACACTTGCAATTATATAGACAAACGTTCAGTCAGAAAATGGAAGGTTAAATCAAGTAAAGTACTTCAAGTCCCAAAGAAAGCTCTGGAACCAAAACAATGAAAATGAAGCTCTCCCACTCCCCTGTCCTGGGCCTCATCCCCAGGAATCTTTGCTCTATACTTGACAGTATTTTTTTTTCCAGAGCTTAATGAAAGAACCATTTTTACAGCCACAGAAGCATGTTCATTCTTCTCCAAACAGTACATTTGCCATTCATCAGTGAACATTCTGTGTTAGATAATGAACCATTAACACCACTCACCTGCACTGTGATGAAAATTATATATCCACTTGTTACTTGAATAAGCAACAAAAGAAGCAGAGCCCACATATGGATTTAAATACCTATCTATCAGCTCACAGTGGCATGTCACAGCAAGAAGGCTGAACAAATATGCAAAAAATTGTTGTTTAATGGGGAGAAATACAGTAAAATTGTTTATAGTGGGGCAGGAAGTTCTTAGCAACAAAGTAAATTACAAACAAATTTTTCAATGACATTTTAAGACTTCATATTAGATTCTTACATACTGCTCAAAAATCAATTTTGCATGGAATTTCTGTGAGTGTTCCATTATTAATAAAGCAGCAGTAGGCAACTGTGGCTGCACTCTCGCAACAGCAACACGTGAGGGGGAAGAATGCTGCCACACATTATCCTTGCTTTAAACAACTCAGCCCTGAATCCTTGCACAGCGAATCTCTGCCTGGGATTAAACCCTTATGCCATCTGTAATCAAGAGGATGTCACAGGCTGGGGAGGAGGTGAATTATTGGTGTATCTCTGCAGGTTTTCACTTTACCTAACTCAAAGTAATTTAGCTTTTATGGGCATTAAATTCATCCATTGTAAAATCAAATTCAAATGGAAATTCTCAAAAGAAACCAGGGAGAAAAAGATGTGAGAATCTAAAAAAATGTTTACAAAGATACAGAATTTATTTAAATTATTTATTATGGTTTACATCACACAATATTTTATAACCAAAGATAGTCACTTTTTTGAGCATGTCACCATTTTTATCTAACTCTTGCTGCTGCATTCTTCTATATGATTTATGTAGATGGCATGGTTCTGATTTCAGTGGTAATGATCAGAATTGGGATATCTTTATCCTAGTAATGTCATGTAATCCACATCTATCTTGCACTGCAATTTCCACTATGCACCTCATCTTCAATTCCTATTTACATGAGGGTACTGCACACCTCAGTTTAATTTAGGAGACATTGAAGCATATGTTCAACTTTGAGCATTTGTTTAAGTGCTTTCACAAACAGACCTGGAATGAGACTCACAATGAGGACATGAAAAGCAGAGCTAGATCCAAAATGCAAAAGATTAAAGTGCTTTAGAAGACTTAGTAGACAGGAGAGACTCCTGCTGCCCTCAAAACCAGCACCGCTTAATTGCCCAAGGTTTATGTGACCTGAGGTTTACTTGCATTTCAAATGAAGAATTAAATTCTCTTTGCTATATTCAGTGAATTCACATCTGTAAAGGGAAACAGTATTCCCATACTGACCCTTATGTTTAGAAATGACTAATGAAAATTTTCTGATAAATCCATTTCAATAAGAAATTCCATATTCTAAAGAAAAATTTCATGGCCCAACATTATTATATAACATATTAAATAATAGAGAAGTCTGTGTACCTTGATTGGCTAACAGATGAAATCTGAATAGTGCCTAATACAACCTAATTTATTGTTCAGAATTTATGAGACTCATCATCATTTAATTAACAATATAAATATTAAAAAACATTTTCTAATAAAATTTTATAATTGTAATAAGACACTCCACTATATGAATTATGGAGTATTAATTCACACCCAGTTGTGTTGAAACTGGGTATGAATGAATACATCATAATTCACATCTTGTCATGTCTTAGAGCTGAAAATAAAAATGCAGACAAAATAAAATGGAATAATACCTTGCAGAGATAAATTAGCTAAAATCCAAGTTATTAATATAATTTATTGTTCCAGCTCTTTAGTCCATCTTCTTACATATTACATGATGCCTAATCTCACAGTCCTTATACATGGAACAGGTCTGCTTCAGCAGGCAGTGATGTGGTGGTGGTGACCCCAGAGCTCTTGCCAGGAGCACTGGTAGATGATGCTGATATTTGCACCAGGCAAGAACTCGGCTGATTTGCTTAATGAGGATTTTTTTTTCTAGTGAAAGGACTCCAAAACAACTGATCTTAACAACTAATTAGGTTGAGTAACATGTTTTAATAAATTCAAATAATAAATTGATTTGTCAAAACTACAATTTAACCACAATGCTTCAAGAATCTTAGTTGAGCCAGACTAATACTTATGGTCAAAAGGGAGCAAAAGGACCAGAAATGTCTTTTCTTTAACTGGTAATTTCTGTTTTTTCATTTCAAACTGATGTTTATTTTGAATTGGTGAACATTTTAAAATGGGTATCTGCTAAGTAAAATATTCCCATTTTTTCTGTGAGCCAGAATGTCAGTTACTTCATCGAATCATAAAAATTAAGGTTGGAAAAGACCACTAAGATCATTGAGCCCAACCCTTGAGCAAACACCACCTTGTCAACTATGTTGACAAGTGCCATATCCAGTTATTTCTTGAACACTTTCAGGGATGGTGAGTTCACTGCCTCCCTGGGCAGCCTGCTCCAGTGTCTGACAGCCCTTCCAGTGAAAAGATTCCTACTTATGTTCAGCCTGGTTCTGGTAAGAAAATGAAGGGTTTGCTTGTACATATTTAAAACACTTAATAAGCAAAAAGATTTCAGAAGCTTAACTTGTGTGAATTTTAGAGATACTTGAATTTTAATCCAGGTTAGTCCTGGAAATCAGCCACCCATCTCCAGAATAGATGATGCAAAATTTAATCTAACTTGTGACACAACAGAGTGATCCATTCAGTTACACAGAAGTTTGTCTCAATGTGCATTCTTTATCTAGGTGCCAGATGGAATGCTGTAATTCTGTAAATCCAACACAGAAATTAAGAGGACTTTGAACTTTCCCCTAGTTCTCACTGAGTGCAACCAAAGTGCAAGGATTCTATCTCTGCTCCACATGAGCCACAAGAGATATCCTCTCTCAAGCAGCATGGACTGTTTGTACGATGTCAGTCATGAATCCCAGCTTTTGTACTGATGACAAATGACTGGGCATGCCTCCATCCCACAGCAGACACTATTTTAGCCACCAGGGGGGCATTTCCTAGCTCAGTATAGGGAAGCAAGTTAGGGCCGCTGGGCAAAAAATACAGATTGCAAGAATTCAACTTCTTGAATTCCACTTTCTACACATCTGCTAAATTCCAGTCAGGGCCACAGAGAATGAGCAATGCGGCAAAAAAAAATCATTTTCTGTTAGACCAGATGCAATCATGACCCATAAACTGTCAAAAATGCTACAGAACCAGTTCCCTAAGAAATGCTTCCAACCACAGGAAAGCTCCCTATTGCCCTTTCTCTCCAGTGAATGCTTGTTCCTATGTCATTTCCCAGTGACCTGCTCAGCTTGTCTTTGCAAAGTCTCTGAAATAGCTGGCACTAACATTTACAGACAACTGTGTGGCTACTATATCTGTAAATCTGTATCCCACAAGCAAAGAATTTGAGGCAAGCTAGAAAATGCAGAGGGATTAATTCAGTGATAACTCAGTTCTTGTTCAAACTTATCTGACATATGAGAAGAGAGAACATTAGCTTTTTAATATTATTAGGGTGGCTGAACATCAAGGGTGAAATCTTGGCCCTTGCAAAATTAGTGGGAAATTTGCCATTGACTTCAATGGAGCCAGGGTTTGACCCTGGGTGAATACAGTTCCCATATGTGCGTCCATAAAGAAAATTAGAAATGATTTGTCTGATAGCATATGGAATACATTTATGCATTATGATAAAAATTGTTATTTAAAATGGAAGACAAATGCAAATTAACTACTATATTCATGCATATATTTGCACATATCAAATATAAAACATGAGAATGAGAATCCAATACATTCTCTTCTTTTTCTCAGTGTTAGGTAAGAGCTTAAAAAACTTGATTGGGAAGAGACTTACAGGACAAAGGAAAGGTAACCAGCAACTTAAAAATTCTCTGCAAGTTCTGTAATGATACAACCCAGTTTGCCTGGGTTCTGGATTTTCTGATGCCTGTCAGTCTAAATAGATCTTTAACATTGATTTAATGTTGGGGTTTCTGTTTTTGAATGAATTTTACTATTAAAAGAAATATATTTGAAGGATTAAGAATGGAGAAAAAGCCGAAAAAGGGAATCTCATCCTTCATGGCTCTGTACTGCCTGACCTTTCCCACCAGAAAAATTATTCTACTTCTTTGGAAACATGGCTCGGTGCCACCCCTACTGCAGACATGGTTTCAAACTAACTTGGAGTTGTGCCATGAGGAACCTCTGGCTTATTATACAGGACGGATGCCAGACAAACTGGCTGAGGTGTGGTTGGTTTTATGGACTTTCAATTGAAAGTTATGCTATACATAATGTGATTAGATCTGACTGGAATGTTATTCCTCATTTTGTTTTATTGAAGTTTAATTGTTTCCTTATTTCACTGTCATCTCTCCATTTGACTAACACTTGTGTATCACTGGTAAGATATAATATTCAGCGTGGCTTTGTCTTTATACACTACTGCTCTTTGGACCATTTTTACTTCCCTCAAAGTAAGAAAGAGATAATGAAAGAAAGAAATAATTCAAAAGCATATTCCTTTCTAAGGCCAAGCCTGAAGTTTTTGCAGAAATTCTGCCTGAAGCAAATATTTTACCTGAAGGAGGTTAACAAACATAAAACATCAATCATACAAACAGATCTCATTCTCACTCAAAGGCACATGTAGTTTAGATGGCCACTGCATTCAATTTTCAGCCTCTAGTTGTATATTCTGGTATTTACAAACAGATTTCTGCACCCATCCCATAGAGCTTCATTTTCTCAGAACAGGTGCAGTGACCACGCAGTTTGATCAAAATAAAAGGATCTTCATTCACCCAGTTTTTATGATGGGATCAAAATTACTGCCATGTGAATACTTTATATTTACCATATTCCAACCTAGCAAATTAGTTTGCCGAGACAAGCTTCCATAGGTGAATGAATTACTTCGGTGTGGCTTGGTGCCAGGAATGGGTTACGAACACAGAACAGATAAGGTTACAGATATCCAGAGTTTCTAATGCATGACTAGTTATAATGATTTGCTTAACTCAAGTGCCGGTTTCCTTTGTGCTCTTCCTACTTGCAGGGATCAGCTGGACACAGCACTGTGTGGCATGGTTTGTCTGAACAACCCTCTACCTCTTGTAAGATCAAATCTTCACCTGCCATTACTATTTCACCTATATATATCCTATTCCATTCCACCTGACATTAATGGTTTGCAGGGACTATTGACAGCTGATTCCCAGTGGAAAACTGTAGTTTAGTCTTGTACATGCTGTCCACACTTCCAAACCCCTCAAATCATGAGAGAAGTCCAAAGGTTTGCAATTACACAACTAATCCTCATCTCTGAAGTTCACTCAAGTACATCTAACCTTGGAAGCTTTTCCCCAAGAGAACTAGAGAAACTCATTTAAGATGTACATTACATCTCCTAGCCCATTTATACCTCATGCACTTCTGTTTTTTGTAGAGGTGGGAACTAAGCTGGTTTAACAGTTGTAAATAAGGCAGACTTCCCCTAAGTGGAAAAAAATACAATTAGTGAGATGGTACAACACTAGTTAATTAAATAGCATTAATTAAAAAAATCTAAAGGATGTAGTTTTCTTTTCTAAGACAGTAAATCCAAAAAGCCAGGTTTGCTGCGCCACTGGAACAGAAGTTATAGAATTAAGTTGGGCTGTCCTTGACTGTTTTTCCTCAGGAAGCTAGTGCTGAGTTGGAGCCAGGGGAGGAGAAGACAGAATTTTATGTTGTATTCTGTTTGGGTTTTTTTCAATACAAAGATTTTTCTTTTCTATAGCACTATAAAATTAGAAATATAGGTATTTTATAGTCAAGTTGTATGTTTATCTTGTAAGCTAACCTACTTAGTTATGTATTGTATTGAAAAAAATACTTAATTGGATGTGTCTGTATAAAAAACTGCAAAGCCTTTTTTTGAACACCGAGTCAGCACTAACAAAACATGGGCTAATATGAAGTCCTTACCATTGTTCAGCTCAATTCCTAATAATATTGTTCCTTGGCTATAGTGGCTCTTATATCACTGCTTTTCTTTCTCCTCAGTGCTCTGTGGCCTTACTTTGCTCTCCAACAAAGTAGGAGAGCCAGCAGGCTGCTTTATCAGCAACAATAATTTCAAATGAATGTTAACATACCTACTTCTTGTCTGTCTTTCTTTCTTCATCCCCCTCTATGACTATGATTTATTGAAATGATTTTGAGTGCACCTGGACCCCTGCCTTCTACTGGAGAGTATGAGGTGAGTTCAGCAGTGTGTTGTAAACATCATTCCTTCAGCAAACATAAGAAATGTTCTGGTCTTTTTTGAGAAACCACTCCTTGGTTTGAGAACTTGAAATATCTTTTCTGGGGCGATGAAGTTCCAAGTAGCCATGGTATGCAGCACAGTGCCAACAGCAAAATTGCTACGAGGTCATGGAACTTTCAAAATAAATGTTGTTTTCTATCCAAACCTCAAGTGACATTATAACAAGGTTTTACTATTCTTGCTGTCACTTTGCATTAAAAGTCTTAGACCAGTGAAGAAAGGCAGAGCTGAGGAGTACAGGACAAATAGGGAAGTCCAGAGACAAATCATAAGGTAAATTTTGGTGACAGAGGAAGAAAGATTTCAATTGTTGGATGAAGCAGAGAAAATGCAGACTGGACTGTAAACTATAAAGTTCTCTCTCAGCTTTCAGTGCATTAACAGATCTTATTTACCTTGTCTAGGGCCTTCACAAGACCCCTTTCCACAGGTTCAGGAGTCTCATTTAAGTTCAGGTCCAGGTACCCATTCCTTGCCTGAGATACACCGTGTGTTCTTTTTCCTAGACTTACACCTGAATTGTTGCTTCAGTTTCCCAGACTGACTTTCAGTTTGACTTGTTACTTTGCCTTTGCCTCAGTCATCATTGTTCTATCAATAGGACTTGTTAATGTCACTCCCTGCTGTGCTTTCCTGGCTCAGGCACTGTAGGACTTGGCCCTGTCAGTGAAGTCATTGCCTGGATTCTATTCTGACCACCCTTGGCTTCCTCATCCCTGAGAGAGCAATTCGCCCTTCCTGCAACAGAGACAGGGGAGTTCTCCTCTGAGAATACATCCTGGAGGAGAACCAATAAAGGAATGCTACATATCTGACAAGAGGAAGGAAAAGAACTGTGCTTCCCACTGTATTTCACCTCCTCTAATCCCTGATTAGAGATAGAATGATCCTCCCTGCAAGGATGTGAAATGCATTTCATGAATTTCTGAAAGGAAGGCAAAGGTAATTGCATACTCGGAGTCTCCATATTGCTGGCAGTCATGCAAAAAGCTACTGGCAAACTGCATGGGAAAGCATACAGTAAATGCATGCCAAGAAGTAAAAATAAAAAATAATGGCAATTCAAACGTACTCAGTCTCCATAGTATCAGAAATATTGGTGAACAAGACACATTACTTACCTGTAGAAGGACCTTCAGTAGCATAACCTTTTTACCAAATCCCTGTGAGATGTTACTATACAATAATTGCCTATATCTAAAAACCCCACAAAAGAAACCCAAACCCAAACCCAATATACCCCCAACACACCATGATTTGAAGTTCATTGCTTTCATAGAGGGAACTGAAGAGCCAGGAAATTGTCAGAAACTGAAGCTGTATAAAGAACATATATTTAACCATAATCTAAAGTACACCACCTGCAAACTGGGAAGGAGGTTTGAACTTGGCAATACTGATAGTTCTGCAGTTATATTGTTATGCTAAACAAACTGACCATAAGTGAGCATAAGGAGATCCTCACAGCTTATACATGTATAAAAATAAAGACCAGAAGATGGAAGTGATAAAAGTGGTCCACCTCTTTCAGCTGAAGCAAATAGGTTTTACTTTTTTAGCTGACAGCAAAATAGAAACTGAAAAATATTCAGATCAACTCTTAAAACTGAAGAAAAAAAGGAGGCTGTTGCTTGTGTCTTTTAGCACAGGTCAGGTCACTAGAAGTCTCACCCCATGAGATGTGGAGTAGCTGCACATGTACTCTGAAACAGTTTTTATAGTACCTGGGAGTTGATCTGAGGCTTGCTTGACTGCGGGATGCCTGGGTCTGTTGACCTCCACTGGTATGGAAATACTGGTCACGTCTCTCCTGGCCTGTCCCCATTCCAAACATCCTTCTATACAGACAAGTGACATTTTGTTCCATTCCATTTATTTTGTAAAAACCAAAAGTTTTGACCAGAGTGTGGGAAGAATCTGTATTTTTTATCCTTCTCAGATCTTAGCACACATCCCACAGAACAGAAAGCTGAAATTACTTGTTTGTTTCCTTTATTAAAAATGAAAAAGTTCACAGATGTTGATCTGTCAGTCATTTTCCCTGTTAAATGTCAACATATATCTGAGGTTACAAATAATGCAATATCCAAGTAAGATTCAAAATTCTTTTTTTTTAAAAAGTGCATTTGACAGACAGTGCCAATCTATTTCCAGCCTCCTGAAAGAAGCCTTTTCCCTCTCTCCCCAAATTATTTTCCTCTGTTGTTCACACTGTTACCTGTCATTACAAACACAAATCCTTTCTGACAGAAGCCAAAGAAGCTTGGTTATAAAGATACAGCTTATAAACCCAAAACTTCCAAGGTGTACATTCTCTGCATTAAGAGTACCTGTATCCAGAACAAGGACTAAGGTAAATGCCAGTGACAAGGAGAACCTTCTGCTCCTGACTAGGGCCCACTCCTTCTACAAAGATAAATACTCCAAAATTTATTTGCCTCTTTTTGATTGTTCTTATTGATATTTAATGCAAGAGGATGTTGCACACTGTTTGTTTAGAAATACAAATTACAAAATAAAATAGAAAACAGAAAATTAAATAGTCAAGATGATCATCTTTCAAACAAGCATAGTGGAAAGATGTTCTATCACATTCTCTCCTCTGTGGCCAAATTTATTTTAAAATAATGAAGGTTTCTAGAAATTCCTGTGTAAATTATTAACTTTACAAAATATATAAAGTATGCATTAACTACAAAGGCATTGCACTAGGTGTCCATTCATGTTCCTGTGCTGGGAATATAAACAGCTCTTCATACTTTTTTTTAAACATACAGATTTAATCTCACAGATTCGTCTCTCTGTTCCTTTTGTCTCAAACCAGAAACCTTGCCCAAGCAGTTTCTCATGAGCTGAGGTCAGTGTGAGGTTTAGGACTTACCACATAACATATTCACATTTGTGCTTTCAATTTACTGTATAGTGATTTTAATTCTTTAATATTAGATTATATCAATATAGTTGCACTCATTCCCTCTAATAATTCAAACCAATCAGCCATATATTGCTTTTGCTATTTCTCCTTAAATGATTACATTTACATGCTACCAGTTCATTAACATAACTCACAATAGCAAGAGATAAAGGGGAAAAATTGATACAATTAATGAAATCACGACAATGAAATCAGTCCCTCAAAGCCCTGAATTTTTAGTGAAGTTTTGCTATGTGGTGAAGCAAAACTACAGCTGTCAAAAATATGGCATCCCAACACCATTAACAAATTTTTAAAATCCCATCTGCAGGCAATGCAGTGCAGATAAACAGATGTCGCAGAAGTACAAAGCCCAAAGAAGAAAAAATGATTTGACAGTTCTAAGGTTTATATGTCTGAAAAAAAAAATAACATATGTTTCTCTGATGAAGAAAGCCTGTGAAATGTAACAATTCCTAATGTTTATAAATAGCTATTGAATGACTAATGCACACTTAATACCTGCATTCATTATTGTTTTGAGTTTCCTAAGGAACAGTAAGTAGATCAATTAGAGAGGACTACAAGTTCAGCATCTTTCTGTGTAGCATTAGTTGTTTAGTTTAACTGGAGAAGGTCCCTACACTATCTTTAATCTGCTTGTGGGGTTTTTCTTCCCCTGTCCAAGAACTCCTCTCATTAAAGTGAACTCTTCTGAAATATGCAATGCTGGCTACCTTGGTCCCACTTACTAATGGTCCTGAATTGATTCTTAATTAGTTGCAGTTTGGTCAGAATCCCATTAAAATAGATGAGTGTTCCAACAGGAAAGAAGGAAAAGGCTGGTGTTCTGCTGTGAGCTGCTGAGACTGGGGGTGAATTTGCACCCACAGTGGCAGGGAAAATGCGCTGAGATTCAAATCACGCTCTGTGTTCTGGTTTGAACAGAAGCCCTCATACTGTAATTTATTCTCCATCTATAAAATATGATGAAGAAATGCATCCAGATGCTGTTAGAAAAATTGCATTGTTCCAATACTCTTATAGTCTCTTCTTAAGGAAAAGAAAGGATACTAATTTAGAAGAATAGGAAAGCTTTTCAATAAATAACTGATATTTTTTGGTATAATTTTAATTGTTATATATCTTCTAACCCTTTGTTTATATTCTAGAAAGCCTCTGGGAAGCTAAAGATTATATTTTCATGTTTTTCTTCCAAATGACTGAGTATTGCTATGAACTGCAGAATATTTTTTGCTAATGAAGTGAATCAGTGGTCATTGTACAGCTATTGCTTTATTATTTGAGTTTAATTATAGAAAATTGAGGTATCAAGGAAAATATGCTCTTTTAAAGCCCTATCTGGAGCAAGTATCCCTGTTGTTAGGGAATAGTGATGTCACGTGAGCAGCTTTTGTATTCAGCAGCAATAATTCACTGCCTGCATGGGGGGATTGATCCCAGCTATGGTATCCCCAAAGGAGCCTCCACTAGGAATAGGCTCACATACTTTGATCTGTAGATTAACATGAGCAGGATCACAAGCCTTTGTCTCTTGTAAACATCGTATGTCCCTAAATTTGTATCCAGCAAAAGGCTGAGTCTTGTGTTTATTTGGGTAATGAATTGCAGTAATTAATGCATGCATTGATTCCTCTACTGAGTCTCCCCTAAAGGCCATTTCCATTTTTAATTTATAGAAAATGCATACAATTCCTTTAATCAGAGCACAGTCTGGAATCTATAATAAACACTCAATGCAAAAAAAAAAAAAAAAAAAAAAGAGAGAAAATAAAAGTGAGATTACTGAGCAGAATTAAAGAAGAAATTTAGGCAAACAGAGCTGCATTTAATATCATATTAAAACACAGCTACATAGCAAGGAGTATATGTATCTGGAATTTTCAGGGCAGATCCAAACCCATAAACAGAGAATCAGAAATCCTATTATTTTATTGAACAGATTTTCACTTACTTCAGGGCTCAATTTAGTCCCTAACACATGAATGTATATTTCTGTCACATATTTCTACAAAAAAGGATGTTTCAATGCTGTCTTTTTCTCAGTCTGTTAGGGCTTTTGCATCAAAAAAGACCCTACCATTTACTGAATATTCTTGAGGGGGAAAGATTTAAAGGAAAACATGAGCTTCCTTTATGAATTGAGAATATATCTTACTGCTAAGTGCCAAAACTGTACTCAGAATCATACAAGATGCAAAATGCAAACAGCCTTCCCTTCACAGTCCTTCAGCCCAAAAGCAGTATTTTTAGCATTCCAAACATTCCCTGATCTTAAACTGGATCATTCTCAAACAACATGGCTTCAGAACAAAGCAAAAATCAAGGGCAAGCCAAATAATACAGTTGATAAATAAATAAATAAAAAGAAAAAAAAAAGTATTTCTTTTATTTCCTGCAGTACTTTCAGACACTAAGATTATAATTTTCCTTGTTTGGGAAATGCCTGCCTTGTATCATACAGTCCTTTGTATATGTAACATTGCCATATACATACTGAAATGTGCGTTAAATTTGCCGGGGGAAGTATGAAAATACAACATTATAAATACACAGCTAGGAAGATGATGCTGTACTGAGGAATGCAATCCAATATTTTTATGAAATGTACAGGTGATATAAATTAGAAAATACCCCACGGTATGTATGCAGCATAAAGGACACAAAAAGAGAGACTGATTTGGAAGCACACACAAACTAAAGGAATACCTGATTAACCTTTCACTGACTCCTGGTCCACGTGATGCAAAGCTTGCCTTCCTCCTAGAGTGATGGCTTTAGAAGAAGATGTTAAATTTAACCTCTGGCGCAATGATAAATTGACAATAAAAAATTCAATGGCTTGGTAATTACCAATCACTTTGGACATCGGCAACATTTTTCAGTTCTGTCAGTGCTCATTGGCACAAAAGCTTCAGCTGAAATTCTCTCGATCTCCCTCTTTTTAACTTTGTTTTCATGATGCAGATTAAATCTGCCACCCTATTACTGATTCATTTTCCTAATTTTTCATGTCTGCACCATGCCCCAGCTGCACTAGGCTGATAATTGTGGAGCCCAGCCCTGATGATTAACATCAGAAGAATTAATTATGCCTGCCATTAAAATTCCAGGTTGCACATGGTGATCAAGAAAAATTAAGTTTCTCTAGGCCTCTAAATCATTTCACCTTTGAGGAGAATGATAGTGACTCGACAGCTAAACTGCAGCCTGCGTTCCAGAAAAGGTCTAAACCGCGCACCCTTTGTGTAATTCCTTAAATACCTTCCTAGTTATTCTTACTGGTTTATTCCACTTGCTAAAAAGATTTACTGCTCTCAAATAAAGACAACTAAACTATCTAGCTGATTGCTCAATTTCAATATACACAATATTTTTCTGCTCCTTTCTAAGACTCTTTAAGGAGTATCTGTTATAATAATTTCCAGGTCAAGGCATCACACAGAGAAAGGAAGATCCAGGCACAGAACTAATTTCATAGAACTGGTAGATAATTTACTTTTGTCCCAGTTACAAACTGTAGGGAAAATTATGTTTTTAGTACTACATAAGGACAATGATTTTCTCAGAAATAAATTGATAATGAAACAAAACCAGATTCCTAAGATCTTCAGGCTAAATGGTAATGAGTAAGGAAAAGCCTGTTGACTGACTCATTTCAAAATAGACTATTGCATGTAAAACTCAAAATGTTTTCAGTCTAGCCTAAGGTATGACATTTACTAGAGCCATAAAGGGTAAGATGATATGAGTTTATCATGTTCTTTCTTCACACTGTGTTTCGTTTTTAAATTACCATAATCACATATATTACAGGCTTAGCTTAGAAGACTGTGATGAGGAGTCATATTTTGACAATCACATGTAAATATCTTATTTAAAATTATAAATATCACAAGGAGTACGCATAAACTGTGGGTCATATCTGCTTCTCTTCCTAAATTTAGGCAGTACCAACACAGTAAAACTATTTAGATGTGGATATTGTTGTCAGCTTTTATAGGTGGCAGATTTCTAGAATAAACTTAACAGAATTGGACCAAAGAGCAGCACAAGAGCAATTATCTTCCCTATAAAATATGTTATAAAATAGGAATACTCAGTGCATTTAGAGATTAACTTCTACGGGAAGTCATGTGCATGGTGAAATAAGAGAAAGACCCTTCAACTTAAAACTTATATTCTTGAGTTTAACGTGAACATCACTGCTATAGCTCAAGGATATTGTATTCTATATAAAATAGGCCATTTAGAACTTGTGAGGACTTTATTGCACTCTCTCACAAATGACAACTAGCATAGTATTCGTGATTAAATGAACATTTATTGTATTTGTAACAGTATTCCAGGAATGCCATAAAATGAAGCATGAAGTCATCCATTTAAACATTTTTAAAACACGTCTTAACTAAAAGCATTGAAAGTATCTCCTTACAAGACTTACGGTTAAATCCAAAACCTTTTTCTTTCTGCCCCAGGGCACAGATAACTCAAATGTAGCAAGACTTTTGGCAAATCACAGAAGTATCCCCAGAGATCTAAGAAAACAGTCAAACACATTGTCAAAAGCCTATGAAATAAGAAAGAAGTCTGAATATACTTACTAGTCTTGTCTGTTTCTACCATCTGTGAAGACAGAGTAAATGGAGTCCTAAAAGGGAAAGACATGACAAGCAACACTAAGAAATGGAATCAAAACAGTGGTGTAAGATTGTCAAATTAGACCAGCATTCAGACCCATAAATTCCATTTTTAGCAAGCATGACTATCAGTCAATATATTTAGGTGATAAAAGGTTAATCACAGATTTAATTTTAAAACTTCAAACAGAGGATGAAAATTAATTGTACTGACTTTTAATAAATTTTAAAATTACTTCAAAAAGATTTATTATGTAAATGCATAAATGTTCTATCAGAATCACAATCAGCACAGTATGAGCTCTGGGAGAAGATTATTTTCAATGACACTATTCTTAAGAATGCCAAAGCATAATTTATCTTGAAAAAAGCTTGAAAGATTATTCTGGGATTATGGTTTAGGCCATGGAAGACAGGGTTTAATATGTTCCATTTTCCCTAAAAAACCAACAGCTTTTGTCCTATTAGTCCTTACTAGTTCACAGATGACTCTTGCTCCTACATATGTACCCATAGTACTTTACACACCAGTCAGCTGAAACGCAGCAGATGTTTAAGAGTACAAGAGGACAACAGCACTAGCATCGTCCTCCCAAGTCACAGAGTTAACACCCAGTCCAAATCCAGATCCCCTCATGTAAGGGTATTTGAATATTGTATTTGACTAACTATTGAAAACTAGTGAAACTAGTGAAAAGAGAAAACTTCAGTTGCGGTATTTAATACCTTTGTCTGTACCTTTTCTTTTGTCTGTAAAACTTTTCAGTTCTGAATCTCTAATTTTGGCTAATGCAAATGTCTACTCAAAACTTGACAGGGAAAGGGAAAGGAAAAGGGAAAGGGAAAGGGAAAGGGAAAGGGAAAGGGAAAGGGAAAGGGAAAGGGAAAGGGAAAGGGAAAGGGAAAGGGAAAGGGAAAGGGAAAGGGAAAGGGAAAGGGAAAGGGAAAGGGAAAGGGAAAGGGAAAGGGAAAGGGAAAGGGAAAGGGAAAGGGAAAGGGAAAGGGAAAGGGAAAGGGAAAGGAAGGGAAAGGAAAGGAAGGGAAAGGAAGGGAAAGGAAGGGAAAGGAAGGGAAAGGAAGGGAAAGGAAGGGAAAGGAAGGGAAAGGAAGGGAAAAAATCTGCTTGCAGAAAGAATTTCATGTAAGTACAGATACATTTATGTTATCATCTGAACTCAGAGAAAATTCTGCCAGAGTGCTGTCCAGATGTTAAATCTTTCACCATACTGGAGAGCAGATACAAGAAGTGACACTGCTTTTTGTCCAGTGAGATTCACAACCTGGCTGGCAAAAGCCTTGTAAATACTTTAGGATTAGGGTGATCAGCTCTAAATAACAGAAATTAGCCATACCACATTTTGCAATAACTTTAGAGATATTGAAATTGAGATTCAGGCATCAAAGGTCAGTGTCCCTGTATGACATGCATTAGACAGAGGTATCTGCTGTTTTAAGAGATACAATTACTATTTTAAGCCTTTTTTCCCCCCAACCTTCTAGGCAAACATCATCTACCACAGAAAAAAATATTTTGCATTGTCATTTATGGTCATCTCTTGCCATCCTTTATCCTTACTTTGCCTATCCATTCCAATTATATGATTGGTGAAATGAGTTATTACCAGACATCATTACTGTTTGGATTCTAACATTTTCTGGTAATTCCCATCACCACAGCTGTTTGAAAGCCTTTGCATCTGCCATCCAAAATTCTGCTAATGTGGTTTTCTACAATATCACATTACAAACTTGTGCTAGTTATACAATGTGCTCATCTTTTGCATTAAAAGAATCCCAACAGCTATCATGTGTACAAGATCTGCCTAAAGGACAACGAGGCTGTCAGACTAATCTCCTATGCACCTCCTTTTTGTCATCATTTTGGTGTGAGTACCATTCCAGTTTGAGCACCCACTTGAATATTGCCTATTAAGAGATTTTAAATTTATTTCTTATATATTAGCATTAACATGACCATGAACTTGAACACACTGTGACAGGTGCTATAAAACACATGGGTCTTTACCTAATGAGTTCACTTTCCAAGACAAGACAACTGAAAATGACAGACCAATGGAGAAATATAAGTCAGCAATGAACCAGATTTGTCCCCATGTAATTTTTTGGTTTTTGGGGTTTTTTTATGTAGCCATTACAGAGAAAAAAAAAAAAAAAAAAAAAAAAAAAAAAAGTTTGAGGAGAATAAAGTAAAAGCATATTTTTAAAGAGAATGAGAATCATGTCTGTCACTTTTATACACACACTGATATAACCAGAGGTGCTTTTAGCACTGATACTTATTCTTTGATGCGTTCCTCCCTTTCATGTTAATGATGTATTTTTTCAACTCCCAAATCTAGATGTAATTTTCCCATGGTGTCAATGTGAAACTCATGTCACCTCCTAGACTTCAAAACCAGTGCTAATAACACATGAAAGAACATGTGCATGTAAGAACATGCACAGAACAGCCAACAGTTAATTCTGAGTTGCTGCCTGGAGCATGAGTCCCTGAAGCCCAACATAGGCTGCCATGTTTCACTGCAACTGGTACTGTGCCCACCAGTTAGGACATATTAGCCAGAGTTCCAGAGGAAAGTACACCTTGTGATCATTAATTTTGTCCCACAGCTTCACTTGTCAAACAGATTGGGAGCAGAATGGAAGTTAGACATGTCTCCATCAGTCATGTATCTCAAGGCATATTCCCATACACAAGTTCAGTGTACCTCTGTGGACTAAAGTAGTTCAGCAGGTCTGATTCCAGCGTTTGTCCTGCCAATTTGCCATACTTTCTGATCTGTATCAACTCAGTAACAGAGACAACATTTCAGTGTGATGCAAATATCGTGGAGGGCAACAAAGGGAAAAAACACACTTTGAATTCTATCAGGCTTACAATTATATAGAGATGTTACACTGATGTAGCTGGATATATCTGGCTCCAACATGAAATTAAAATTGCTTCTTCAGCACAGGCAAAGGCGAGTAAAGGCCTTTTTCCTTTACTGCGGTTGAATATCAGTTCAAGTACTCTGGTCTGCCTCACACAAGTAACCATTGACTCCAGGAAGATAAATTGTGTTTCTAAGACTAAGGTTTGTAGACCCATTTACTATCAGAAAGTTAAGAAGAACAACTAGCATTTTATGCACACAAATTCTGGACTTATTTTTATACTGATCACAATGAAGGGTACAAGTCTAAATCATTCCAGACTTGTTTCCAGTCAATTCTTAAATAAAGAAAATAGGATGATTTAGTGTACATCTTCAGTTCTATGCTAATCGTATCTGGGGTCAATCTCCCTGTCACTGCAATTTAACTTGCAGCATATCTGACTAAAATATAAGACAATGCATTCAGAATATATTTTTCTACGTGTAAATCCAGAAGCACATACACATTCAAATACGTATCAATGAAGTTGTGCCACATATTTATGGGGCATTTCTGATCACAAACTGCCTGAGGACGCTCAGGTGTCAGGTCCTTTCCCAATAATGTTGCAGCAGACCAGCAAGCTTGCCTGACTAATGTAAGTCATGAGACAACTTCTTCCACACCAGCCTTGTAGAAACTGGAGATTATGGTCTAGCAGCCTGTTACCATCTGAGTACCATGGGCTGGTCACAGCAAGGATGTTCTGGCTCTGTGGCTGCCATCCTACACATCCCACCTGTTAAAATGCCAGAGGTAAGTAGGTTTTCACACTACAGATCTCTTCCCAACTCTCTATTCAGGGAAAACCATCTAAATTTGGAACATACGTTTTCTTTTACTACTCAAATCCATATTTATAGTCTAACTGGATTTGATCCTTTCTCAAGGATTTCTCTGTCCTAAAGAAGTTTAAGTCTTCCTAGTGTCAGGTCATTGTCTGATTCTACCATCTTTCACCTGCCATGTCCAGGAGACCACCCAGCTGATTCAGGTGGCAACTAGAGCTAGCTGATATCACTTCCATGGTTGATACAGTCCAAGGAGATTGTTGGTTCTTTTGGGTGCAGATGGCCAATTCTGCAAGGCAGGACAATGTCCACATCCCAGAAAAAAAGAGTTTAAGCACACAGAGCTAATCTTATACTCCTGATACATTTATAACTTGCTATGAATATTTTATACAATTAAATACAGGTTCGTGAAATCTCATGCAACTGGTCAGAGGCAGAGTTCTTGTGCTCCAGGTTTAACAGCTACAAATTATATTTAAGAATAGTTTTTTTCCTTCCAGTTTTAAGTTTTATTAATTAACTGTCACTACCTGCAGAGGGATCTCTTTTTAAATGTAAAAAGTAAAATGACATTTACTTAGGTCAGGCCGTTTTGTCAGCAAGAGCTGGTGGAATGATTCACACAAATGAAGATTTGGAAGAACATATCCATGACATTTTTGATTTCAAATCACCAGGGAAGACTTTGGAAATAGCAAAGTACCATGAACTAATTTTTTAACAATAATCAGAATACGGATACCTAAATGGGAAAAAAATCCACAATACTTTTAAATGGAACTATCCTTAAAATATTACACTTTGCAAATAACTATTATGTTCAAGAAAAAGCAAACAAAAAACCCCAACACCAGAAGTAGTGATTAATAACATTTCAGTTTGCTATGCTTTCATTTGTTGAGGACCTGCTACCTTGGTCAATATTTCATCCCTGGAGATTTCCCTTTTCACATGTTACTAATCCATTCTTCAGGTTTGGAGAACCAGCCCCTAGTTTTAAACAGTCTCTGATTCCTTTCATATTACAGCATCAACTATGTTTCATTATAAAATACCTTAATATTGAGAAATTAGTAACCATCTTCCATTTGCTGTAAAAGAAGAAAATTAGCAAACTGATGGCAATCTAATAATTTCTGGTTTAAGTTTATAATTTACAAAAAATCTGACATTCACTGTCAATGCATGGTTCTGCATGACTTCTGTATTAGTTTGCCTTTATCTGACCTTCCATAAAATACAGTTACTTTTTCCTAAATAATAACTTTTCATATTCTTTCCAGTTTTTGTTAAAAACACTTTCTGGAATGCAAATAGGTCTAGAAACTTACAAAACATCCTCATATTTTCTGCTGTGACTAGGCTCAATTCCTTGAGGGACTGATGGAGATAAAAAGACACCTTTTTCATGGCGGTTTCCCCTCATCCTTATACTCAACATAACCAAGAGCAGTCAGAGGTCAGGGGACAAATGAGAGCTACTCAGCTAAGTGAGACTCTGCAAGTGACAAAGACAAATTGATATGCATGTGGGAAACTGGGATGAATGAAAAATGAAAAAGATGCTCCCACTGCTCTGGCACCTGTAACAGAAGAAAGAAAACCCCACACCCTACTATCAGTGTCAAAACTGTTCACAACATTTCCGTTAAGACTGGCTGGAAAAATAGTCTTGACAATCAGAGGGTCGGGCATTTAGGTGTTTTCACAGGTTTTATTCAGACACATGAATTCCAGGTTGTAAGATATATTGCAAAATAAGTCATATACTTGAAATATCACTCATACATCATGTTTTCTGTTGAAGAACTGGATCTTAATATGCAGACATGCTTCTGCAATCTTTCTGCAAGCAGCCTTAGGTGAGGACCAAAGTTGGAAATCTCATAGGCTCAATCTTTTGATGAAATTTGCAGGACTTCATGATATTAATATGGTCAAAATTTCCAAAATTCCTTCTAAATTCAAAAAGTTTGCTTGAGAGAAAAAAACCTTGGCGATTCAGCAGTGTTCAAGATTTGGTTTGGCTTTAATTTAATTAAAACAACTTCACTCTTCATTAGTTGATACCTTATTGAAGCAAAGCTTTTTACTCCTTTTAAGAATTGCCTCTTTCTGTGAGATTTGGCTTCAGTAATACGGGTAGGACTTTAAATGATAAATAACCTGAATATTGAACAAATGGCAACATTTCACTCATGCAGAGCAGGAAAATTTAGCCCCCATGGGTTATGTTACAGGAAACTCCTTAAATCAAAATGCGGACATTCAATATTGAGGTGCATAAACTATAAGCTTTATTGATCATGTCTCTTGTGACTGGGCACTCCTGCAATGCTAGAGACATAATTCTGAACAGGACTGATTTCCTTCAACTTTCACTTAAGAGTGCCCAGCATCTAAAAATATCATAAAATCCAGTTTCTGCACACATACGTCTCCAAGAAGCATGTGGAAGTATTCTCAAGGGTATTCTATTTCTTCAGCTCTTCTGAAATCCTGGTCAGGCATCTAAGAATCCTGAAGGAAATTAATGGATATGTTTTACAGTGGAGGAGGTTGCCTATTTGGCAATAACTGCAGTAACAGTATGAAATGTCTTCTGATAAGATGCCAATGTCATTTTGTTTTCTGATCTAGTGCAATGCTAGTAATCCATTCTTACCTATTTGCATAACTTTGCTTTATATCAGTTTGAGTGACTATTTACCCGCCATGTATGCTGTGATACTGAGTAGCTGCAGGAAAGGACAGCTAGTGGAGGGTGAAGGGAGATGCCAAGGTTATAAACCAGGGTTTATATTTACAATCAGGCTTTACTTTCAGGGGAAGCTTCTCTAGCAGACATAGGTGCAAATGCAGAACGTCACAGCTCTCTGTCAGGCAACACCCTCCCTGGCCCATTCCTGTAAATAATCCGCAGCGGCATGTTTTATTGCCCTGGAGACACAACATGATGGCTATTTATTTAATTGCTTGGGAAGCCCAGCCAAGGAAGGGTGTCTCATGTTTGGCGTGTTAGTTTCCTGCTTGCAAATTTACAATTTAGCACCGTTTGGGTTTTCAGAGTCTTCTTGTTAAAAGTGCAAGGGGCCAATTTCCCCAGATGAAGCACGACTGCTTTGTCTGCCTCCAAACAGCTGAAATCCCCCAAAAGGCACAGAGCAGCAGTGCAGCCTGCTCAAACACTGGTGTGTGCTGCCCCTCCAGCCACTGATTAATATTCAACATATTCTTCAAGCAGAGCTTTATATCCAGTTCAGTGTTTTCTCTGTCCTGTCCTTTCCTTCCCTCCTCCCACCCGATTTTGTAGACAGACAGCCATAACGCGCAATAGAAGCATAAGTCTTTAAACTGAAAATGTCATCACTTAGGAATACAAGAGAGTGGTATGTGTCATGTATGTCTGCAAAATGCAGTTGCTGTCTGTTACAGTCTGTAGCAACTTTTAAATCTGTCATCACGGCATGAATTTCATGTTAAGCTCCTTCCCAGTGCTTTAGCCAGGAAGTAAAGGGGGGAACATACTGTATCATTTATGGGCATGCTGGTGCTGGGTCAACCATGACATCACTCTCCACTCCGCTGAGCTGTAATGAGGTGAAAAGGCAGCTTTAGAACAACATAGCACTTTATTTATTAGGAAAATTTAAGTGTGCGTGTATTTCAATTTATGATAAAACTGAAAACAAAGGTTATGGACTATAGCTCTCCTACAGCCCAAAGTAAGTAGGGGAGGGAAGGCATTTTGTAGATGATGAGAGATTTAATGCACACTAAGCACAGAAGATTGAAAGTTCTCAGCAGGCTGAAATCCTGTACTGACAGCCCAGCCTATTAGAGATGGTATACAGCACGTTTTGCTGCAATCAAATTGTACTGTGCACTTTGATCAGAGCATGTCACTGAGGCAAGAGTCGAGACCACCTAACATCTTCAAATTCCAAAGGACATAGGCATATAAACTGAGAACAGAGGAAAAATTTTGTGAGGCTTGGAGAGTACAAGAGACCTTGATTGAAGAAGGCTCCCTAGAAACCTGCAACGCTTTTTAAAGCAACATTGAGAAGCTGGGAAGTTCATAACATTTCTCCAAATTAATGCTGAAATATAAGATGGACTACTTTACAATAAGGATTTGTTTTGTTTTTTTGATCACAGTTGCAGAAGGAACAAAAGTACAAAAAAAAAGAAAAGGACAATGCAGAATGGGTATGATCAGATTTGCAATTAATTGCTCTTGCTCCTTTTTTCTCAACTACAACCATATTATTTTTACCTCAGGCACAGCACCAGCAGCTGGCTTCTTGGAAATGACTGAAAAAGCACCACTGCTGCTAACCTCCCTGTCCTGAATCCTAACTTGCTTCTGTAGAAGGTATCCCTATGCCAGCTGATCACCAGCCTGGTAATCCCGTCTTCCTTGGCATACACAACAAACCCCACATCCATAGTATTAAAAAAATACTTTCAAAACACTACATGCAAGCTGGAGTTTTTCTGTCTGTAAAATCTGAATACTGTATGTACCAGATCTATGACATAATCATAAATACCCTACTGCATATAATTAAATAGAGGATTATATCTAGATCTAGCTCTAATTAAAAAATACAGTTTGATATTGAAATTCTTCTTTCCTGATTACAGCATATTATTTTAACAGCTCTGGTCCCAAGAAACAGCCTGAAATTGGTCTGTAGCCAGGATACCTAGGGTTCTAACCTCCCTAAACATCACAGACTTCTAATACCTCGAAAATGTCTGAACAGTATTTGGCAGAAAAAAAATCCATGAAAAGCCCATCTGGAAGAGATGGTGTCAGCCCCTGAAAAGGGGGTGTTCTTTATTTCAAATTGGTGGTAAGCCAGTGTCTCAGTATGGTGCTAACATACAGTGCACTGCCTGAGTTGTAATTTCTCAGATGAAATACAAAACTACATTCCTCAGTGTTCACAGAGGTTTAAGAAGCCATGATGCAAAATCAAGTGTATAATTACTGGCCAAACTCTCACACGGGGGAATAAATACTGCAAAGTATATTTATCCCAATAAAGGAAAAAAATTATAATTTTTAAAAATTATTTTATACATGTATCGGGAAATGTCCTGGGCATTTTTAAGATCGTATTTCAAAAGGTAAAATCAACCTTCCAGAAAAAAGGGATGAAGTAGGCAGAACAGACAATTCTGTGTATGTTCTCATTTCTGCCAAAAATATCAACTAGATGGAACCAAATATTTCATAAGTTGCAAGGTCTACATTTCTAATTATGCTCTACAATGTATATGTAAGAGAAAGAGCTGATTAAATGGGGAAAACTTATGCAGTAGGCAACTCTTCAATCCAAATGCAAGCAAAACCTAGATATCCTTCACTCTTTTTTTGTTAATTTTCTTTATATTTTTGGATAAGGTTACCCTGTCTTTTTCTGTTTTCTCCCCATTCTAATTAGGTTTGATCTATCTATGGATATATTTCCTTACTTAGGAAGAAATGTCTAAAAATAATTCCATGAATATGAAGTCTCTTAGTCCACCACTCATTCTTAATATATTTTTGTTTGCCTTCTCAGAGCACATTTAAAAATCAGTTCTGGAAAACTATATGAGGAATCCATTCGTCAAAATATTTTTATTCAAATTTGACTTGTAAAACTCTCTCTGTACTTCCCCCCACATGTTACTTGTTTCAGGTTCAGCATGAATCAACAGTAAATATTGTTTCTCATCTCTAGCTGTGATGGAAAGCACCTGGAAGACAAAAGATGATTCAGAGAATCAAAACCAAGATTATATAGCATGATCCAAATTCATTCTTCATATGTTTCCTCAAATGTTGACCTAAAATGAATTACAGTGTGAGTCTGGTGCTCTATCTGCATTTCTTATTAAATTGCTCACTATTAGCATCTGCCTTTCCATTATACCTTGTGGCCTTTCTTACTCATTAATAACCTCACCATATGCCCCAAGTTCAATACTTCCTCCACTGAATTTATTTTGCCATTTACAGATTCTTTAAACTTTTTTTCAGTATGTGAAATGTCTTTGTAGAAGAATACTTTCTAAACTACCCACTGATTGCATGATGATCTTTTCAACAGGTACCACTCTGTATTTTTCTCTACTTAGTTGTTTCTTCCACCCTCAGTCACAATGAATATCAGGGTACTCCCTATGAATCTCCACTCTATAGAAAGGAACAGAGGAAAAAGCAGAAATCATTGCCACTGTATGAATCCAGAATGAGAACTCCAGAATCTTGAGTACTCAGAAACAGTTTTGGCTTCTCTAGCTCAAAGATTTTGTAGCAGAATTTAAAAATAGAAGGAAAAAAACAAGAAAGACAACTGGGACGTGGAGTGACTTCACAGAAATTATCAAACAGAGCAGGATTCTTTGGCTTAAAGCCCTGTCTCTGAGAAGACATGAACCAAGGCATAAAAATCAGAACTTGCACAAAGTAGGTGAAAGGTATTCTTTTGGAATACAAGAATTAGACAGTATCAAATTAAAACAGTTCTAAGAATGCACAGTTTAACTAGCAAAATAAGACACAAGATGCCAGGAAAACTGGAGATTCAACATGAATTTTAAAATCTATTAGATGTCTTCATGTGTGAAAAATCCATCGAGGGCTATTAAACCTAAAGATACCACCTTTGCTTCATAAAATCCTAGAGCTGTACATCAGTGAAAACAAGAGGATCAGGGAGAGGGTTATTACTGTGTGTTTGACCTAATCTCACGCCCTTCCCTGGGCAGATATTAGAGGCCACTGTTGGATGAAGAAATCAGGGCTCACTAGGCTGATAGAGGAACTGCAGCAATGCTAGCAGCAAAATTTAAAATCTCATTGTCTGGCACAGCTTACTGCCTGTGCAATGGAGTTAGGAAGGGAGAATGTGTACTCCTGCCCCAGCTCCTCTCTGCCCAAACATTAAACTGAGCTCTGGAACAAAATACAGAACTGGATCAACTTTCTCCTGTGACAGCAGTGACATTCAGCTGGTGGGGAAGCAGCAGAGGCTACTCAGCAGTGCCTGACACAAACACCCCTCTGACAATGCCTGCATCATGTGCCTGCTCCACTGCGGAGCACTCTGGCTCTGAGACACGATGCTTGCCTCGCTCTCAGCCGTGCTGGCTGACACTACAGACCTTCTATAAATACTTCACCCACATTTTTTCTGTGTTCACAGAAGATTCTTTCCCCTTTTAATTTTCTAACATTTCTCACATTGCTTTCTAACCCGTGCAGGAACGGCTGAACAGGAGGAAATGGACAATGAAACACAATGCAGGTAGATGCCAAATCAGTCAAAACCCCCACCCTATCCACACACAATCAGTGCCAGCTGTAGTCCAATTAAACTTAATCTAGTCACATGCTCATGTGTTCCTCAGAAATTAGAGGAAATCAATTCAAATGCTAATGAGAAAACCCATAATTTATTATCTGCTGAGGAATGCATGTTACATTAATTTTAACTGTAAACAATTATTTTTATTGCAAGATTAATTACACCATCTTACACAACTTCCTTTTTTCATATTTTTTGAAGGAATTAGTTTTCTGCTACTGTTTTGTTGATCTGTCACAGTATTTTAAGCCTGGAAAAGTATAATTAATTTAGGAATACCACAAATGTGGTCTCTATTCTTCTGTCAAAAGAAAGTGGAACAAATGCCTGGGGCAAAATATGGAGAGATCCGGCTGAAACTTATGACCTCAACAAAAGTACAAGAAGCAGGAAACAGTATAGTCGCTATTGGGAGTCTGGAGCTAAAAACACAACATGAGAAAAGAAAGCCCAGGTAAAAGCAAAAGAAAACCTTTGTGGGTATTAATGTGGAAATAATTTGTGGGAAAACCAGAATTTTGAGTTAACCCAAAACGTCATTCAACTGAATGATGGTTTGCTCTAATTTTAGTTGATCCCTTTTTATGTGATGCTTTCTTTTCCTCAGTATATAAAATTAAAGAAAAAATCAACTTCATTACACAGTCAGGAAGTAGCAAAATATTTTATCAATAAACAGAAGTATGCAGTGGAAAAGCAGAAGCATTTCAGGAAAGCCTGTCTTGTTTGCTGACCAGAAGTCCTACTGTTTTATTATGAAGTATGTATACAGAATGAAACATCTGCATTATAGCTGAAGTTTACTGCAGTGATACAGAGAACAATGATAATAATTCAAACAATATTTATTTTCTGTTTCTAGACTTTATTTTTTTGTTTGAAAAGCCTTCTCTAATCTCAGAAAAATGTCAGTGATAAAATGCTTTATCCTAAGAAGCCCATTATTCTTTTAATGTCTTTGGTTTTAACACTCCTACCAAAACAAAAATCAAAACCAGAAATGCATTTAAGAAGTTCATTTAATGGCTCAGCAAGCAAGCAAGACCATCCAATGAGTAGTTTCATTTCACATTAATTTCTAGGAGTTTCCTCAGTACAGCTAAATCTGGACCTGAGGTTTTGGGGCTAAAACTAAATGGGAGATTTTTCTTGCCAAGTATTTTAGTACTACCTTTGGTCACATTACTTTATAAGAAACATGACAAATCTTCCTTGCAAACCCTTTGCGAAACTGTTTTGCATTTTCAGTAATTTGTTAGCTACTCATAATGTATTCAAAGATTTTAACTATATGTGACTTTGTGTATATTTTTTAAAATTGCACGATTTCTTAATTCTTGTCATGTAGCCATTAAATGCAATCATATGTATGTTTGTAATAAATGGTTAGTACACCTTAGTTGAGAAAAAGTGTAACACTTTGCAAATAGCAAAACTGAAAGACTAACAGATAGCACTGCTCTGCACAGTGCTGTTCACACACATACAGTGAGAAAGATAAGACTATATTCAACCTACAAACTATCATGCAAACAGAATATAGTCCAGTAAATATTCACCAAAAACATCTGAGGATGAGTTTCAGAAGGTTGGGCAGAATGAACTGTTTGTCCCCAACCTGTGGATTTAGTATTAAATCAGACCACTATGATATAGAGACACAGAGGTCCCGTCTATAACAGCTGGCAAATTCATAGCTGACTGTAAATAGCAAACATGCCCAAATTTCTCAGTGTTTCTGTAGCTGTTTTTACATTTCTAATTGCACACAACTCACCCTTTTCCTTCATCTTTGTGATAAAATAAAAAAGCACTGGTTTAAAAAAATCTGTCACTGGGGGTTACCATGAGTTGTCATGCAGCCTTGTTCATGCTGCAAAGTTAAAATCAGGCAAAAGGGCACAGGAACTTCAAATATCGCCTGTGTTTGAATGTTGCTGGACCTATGCCCTGGCAGGCTGAGTGGTTCAGCAAACACCAGAATTACCCTTTGCCTGCTCTAAAGCACCTTTGGTTTTCTGTGTGAAGCTGAATGTGGCTACATAATTTGTTGCATTTGTTAAAGAAAGTGGATGCATCACAGTTCCTCATTAATACTGGTTAAACTGCAAACCTCTCTACAAAGTAATAAAGCAAATGGAGCATACTAGCATATATCACATATATATGTTAGGAATCAGTGCTGCCATGAAGCTCTGATTAAGCAGTACAATCTTCATTCACTCTTCATGCTGCAAGCCCCACATCCCAGTAAATTAAATTTAAATAAAAACCAGAGAATGTGATGAAGCTACTCTGGACCCCTTTGTACTTATACTGCTGGCATACAATGACCAAAGGAATTCTTCCTTGGCACAGTACCATGTTGCCCTAGTGTGTGTGTACCAACACCCAATCTTCCCAGTTTGCTCAAGCCCAATCTCCAGTTCATCCTAACTAGCACAACCATTGACATCTGTCCTTTTGACACTTTTCACCAAGTCAAAACAGTGCTGACAGTTTCCAGGAGAAGGATGCAGGACTTTTCAGAGTTATTTTGAAGGACAATAATAATCCCTAGATTTGTAGGAGTGTCTTCAATGAAGACCTAAGGAGAAAATGGAACTACAACTCTAATTCTGTTAAGCAAAGAACCCTAAATAAAAGTAATTAAATTTTCTATTTCCAAATTTTATAGTTTGAAGACAGAGAATTATTAGATGCTTACAGCTGGTCATTTGTTAATCTGAAGCCATTAAGTTTCTTTCAGATAGCACATTCAGCCAAAATATTTGACCCCATGGTGGTATTAAAGTACTTCCTGAGGCAGAAGGTAGAGGAGCACAAATGAGAATCCAAGAGGCAAAACTTCAGCAGAGGGAAATTGATGCGGTGAGATACGCCCAAGTGGTCTCAGCAAATGAACTCCAGGCCCCCGTAGTGAGGGCACTCCCCATGTGGGCTGTATTCCCTGGCAGACATCAGTCAGTCTAGCACAAGGACGTGAGCAAGACAAGTCAGCCGCATCCAAGAGGATTCTCTGTATAACAGAACACCAGCTCACATTACCTGGCGTCCCAGGTCTCATTATGGTCAGCCTCTACGCCTTCAGAGGAAGCGGAAAACAAACAAAATCCTTGGATCTATATACTTAATTGGATGTCTGGGGAAATTTATTCTTGACTGGCGAAAGCTCTGAAGCTTGAGAACTCTTTATAACCATTGTCTTAGTGCAGAACTGGCTGTGTCACTAAGCAATGCACAAGCATTTCAGAGAGAGCAATGCAAGCATTTCAGCTCTTGCTACAGCCCTAAAAGAAAGAATGAACTCAAAGGAAAGAAAACTGCAAATCTTCAGCAATCCTTCCCAAAATTTTCACTGCCACCCCCACATTCCTGTTCCCATGAACACACAGCTATTAAAATTTCTTATTGAAGCTGGATTAGCTTCAATAATTTTTTTAAGAATCTCTAATCTCCCTTCCTTAAAAATCTAAGCAATGAGGAGTCCTCCAGCTCACCTGGCAAGCAGTTCCTGTATCTAATTACTCTCACAGCTTCCAGCCATTCAATCTTGTTATGCTTTGTCAGCAGGAGAGAAAAGCCCAATTATCACTTTTTTTTCTATGTAAGGGTATCTGTGTGATTCTTGACCTTATCTCTAAGAAGCTGTGTAAGTAGAACTCCTTGCTTTTTTCTTGGAAGAATAAGGCTTGTTTTCCAGCACCTGTATAATTTTCATGGCTTGCATTTGAACTCTCTTACTTCCATACCTAATTATTGAAGTGTGGTCCCCAGAAAACAATACAATCTTGTAAGTGATCTTGTCAGTATTGTTTGAACTTTACTTTTCCAGGTACTTATACAGCCAAGGAAGCCTTTGCCACTTTTAGCTATATCATTGACAGCTCATATTGAAATAATATTCATAGGGTGCTATATTTTCCTAAGACAGAATTACTACTTACATTCTTAACTTTTTTTTTGTCTCGCCTACAGACTTTAGGTACTAATGCTTTTCATCATCGTCTAGGGTTTTTTGGACAAAAATACTGGTATCAAAACAAGTCAAGATCCCCGGAGAGCTCCACTGGAAATAAATCTACCAAATTAATCTCTCCCTTTACACATATATAGTTTGATATCTTTCATTAGCCTATTTTTAATCCTTCTAATAAGTGTTTTGGTCACATAATGCAAGTATTTTCTTAATAAAAATAGTTGAAGATACAATACACGTGCAGACAACTGCAGATAATAGTCAGTTTAGATTTACAAACTGAGCATATATATGCTACTTGTGGGATCTACTTGAGCAGTAACCCAGATTAGCTAGAGCCAAAGAGGTTTAGCTGGGATGCTGAGGATCTCAGTTCAGATGGCTGCTGCACTCACCATCTGCACACAGCTGCAGTCAGGGCATTCCCCTAAAGGGATTGTCTTCAGGTCTGTGTGGCTGAGATGGTGCCAGTGATGGAAACACCTTCCAGAGCTACTAGGGATGCTTGATGAGCTATCAGAGAACCTCCCCACTAGTGATCTGCAGCCTCCAACTTCTCAGGATCTTCTTCCTGAACCAAAGTTCAGTGGACTGGCATAACTTCTTGTGTATAGTGCTATGCTTTCTAAATACTGCACAGACCAGTTTTCACAGTAAACTGATAAATACCTAATAAACCTTTGTTCTTTTTTGAAGCTATATTAATTGCACAAAATATGTCTGGCAGATCTAATCTTGTTCCCAATCTACAAATGACTCAACTGCAAAACTTTGTCTAGAGTTTAACTCCCAAATGTTTATATACATATTGGATGGTATTCAAATAGAAAATTGCCTGTTAAGCTAAAAGCTAGTAGCTGATTATACCCAGACACTTAATTGCTATCTTTCCCTTAAAATACTTGTTTTGAAATGTCACCATTTGGGTAAATGTGCAAACAGAAAGCTTGGATCTTTTAGGGTCATTTAGCACTTATCAGAAGCCATGATGAATATTGAGTAGCTGTACAGCCCTAGATGTGACAGTTACCTGTGTACTGCCATAGCTTCATCACAGATAATGTTTTAAGTGTTTTCAATGGAAACGTGAATGTTATCCTATGTGCAGGCTGATATCAGACCATCTGCAAGTGTAAGGAATTGTGCAGATGAATTCCTGCTGCATATCAGCTGATGAACATATAGATGAGTTTCCTCCGTGTAAAACAAAATCTTTCTGACTAATCGACCTTTGCATCTTGACACTTCAGTGGTATAGTATATACATCCTCTCAGCTCTGCCATCAGAATGTAATAAATCTTCCTGCTACTGTCATAACACTTTTCTCAATATTTATAGTTAGAAAAATTTAACTCTTGACTGCATGTTAAAAAACATAGAGAGGATTGATTGTTAAAGTAAAAATCAATCTGAGGGTTTTGATGATTTAACAAGCTGCAAAACCATATAAATGTATCACAAAAACTTTGATTGATTTATAACTTTGTAATCCATCTCTCTTCATCTATTATCCTGTAAGTACTGTGTTAGCAATCATTAGTAGCAAGACGAGATAGAACACTGACATCTTCCCGACACAATGTGACCATAACTGGAATCTTCTAATACACAAATGCTTTTACCTGGCTATTAATAGTGCCCTTCACTAAAGATGGACTGGTATTTCCAGTCTTATTGAACGATTGAAGTTTGTTATCAATCCTGGAAGTGTCTGATCCGGATGGTTGTACCTACCGGAACAGCAGTGGAGTGCCAGCCAGACTACTATATTACTGTTCTTACCAGCACATTCATTTATCTCTTTAGAAAGACAATAATTTAAAATTAAATCCATAGCAGTAAGGATTAAATGGATATTTTTCAATATATTAGAATAAGAATCTGTCTCTGATCTCCATGAAAAACTATTTTTGCTTTTCCAGAAGCTTAAAATTTTTCCATGTGCGTGACACTTCAAGATCACAGGCATAGGCTAGAACCAGTACAACTCTTTGTACTCTTTGTACCATCACTGTGCTAGCCCTTTTTCTAGTTTTAAATTGTCTCTGAAAAAGTCTCAATACAGACTGAAAGAGCGTAGTCTCCATCAAAAAAGAATACCAAGGAAGATTGTCATTAGATTTATTTTAAACTACTTCCAAGCAAAACTTGTACTGTCATCAGTACACCAAAAAGGGGTGGATTTGTTTATAGATCACACAGATTATGCACAACATGGAAGCCAGTGGTTTAAGCAGTATAGAGAACAGCTTGGGCCACCATAATTTTTATTTCTTCCTATCACTGGCAAACTTCTGATAGGTGTCACTTGTGCTCACGATCTGAAATTTCTTTACAGAAGCAGGTACTGTGAAAGCCAGCCTAGACAGCAGGCTGACCCAGGCAACTGGCAGTCCTGACAGACAGAATCCCCCCCAGAGTCCTCATATCTCTTATTGCTGTACATTTTCACCCCATAAATGGATGCTTTGTATTGTTAAAGTGCCTACTCTGGGCCAGTTTCTTATCTTGTGTATACTACTGTAAATCTAGCACAGCTCCTTTAACGATAGGGGGTCATTTTGCATTTATGATAGTGTAAATCAAAACAAACTTTGTCATTTCTGTCTGCACTAAATATCCTCATTAACTTCAGTCTTGTTTTTAGCTATGAAAGAAATTCATAACAATGGCAAAGCCTATAACATGTTAGGACATTTAGAAATATATGGCATAATGTAATGTGGTCTATCACATAATATTGTACTTGTTATTTTTATATACATAATTCCCAAAGAAATTCCTTCTTTACCCTGTTAAGAGCCTAGCTACAGATAATTCTACGTCATGTGACAAAATGTTCCAAAATATCTCCAAAAACAGAGCAGGATTGAGATCTTCATGCAGGCCAACATTTTGGTGACAATATGCCATTCCAGGTTTGTATCTCTGTTAAACTTTTGTCTTATACTTTCTTATATGAATTTATTGCAGAATTGGTACACTGCAGTGCTGTTATACTGCAGCACATTCAAAACATAATTGCATTGGGTTTGCGTGACAGTTTAGGTAATGAGTAGGCTACAGATTCTGTGAGAAGATAATAGAAGCTTCCTCCAGAACTGACAGAGCCAACACCAGCCAGCTCCAAGGCAGACCTGTCGCTGGCCAAGGCCAAGCCCATCAGCAATGGTGGTAGTGCCCCTGGGACTACCAAAGGGGATTAAAAAAACCTGCAGAGGAACAACAGAAGCAGAGAGAGACTGAGAATATATGAGAGGAACAGCTCTGCAGACACCAAGGTCAGCGCAGGAAGGGTGGGAGGTGTTCCATATGCCAGAGCAGAGATTTCCCTGTGGCCTGCGGTCCAGCCTATGGTGGCCCATGGGGAAGCAGAGACCCACATGCAGCTCATGGAGGGCTCCATGCCAGGGAAGGAGGATGCCCCAACACAGCTGTGAGCCAGAGAACGGCCTCAGAAGGAACCTGTGCTTGAGCAGTTCAAGAACTGCGTTCTGGAAAGCACTGTCTCCTGTGGGAAGGACCCCACACTGGAGCAGGGAAAGAAGTGGCAGAGATGTGGAATAAATTGACCACAACACTCATTCCCCATCCCCCTGCACCTCTGCAGGGGAGGAAGAACAGAAAAACAGAGATAAAGTCAAGCCCAGGTAGAAGGGAGAGGTGGGGGGAAGCGTTTTTAAGTTTTAGGGTTATTTCCTATTATCCTACTCTGATTTGATTGCTAATAATTAAACTAATTTCCCCGAGTTCTGTCTGTTTTGACCATGGTGGTAATTGCTGAGTGGTCTCTTCCTGCTCTTATCTCAACCCACAAGCCTTTCACTATCATTTCTCTGCCTCGACCAGCTGAGGAGGGGACTGATAGAGCAGCTCTGGTGGGCATCTGGTGTCTAACGAGGGTCTACCCACCACAGTAATATTTAAATTCAAGTAATTAAGCATTTATGCTAATCCCATGTTAATCCCAGTCATGACAGAGTCTTTTTGCATTAGAGTGATTTCCCTTCAATGCTGCATGCTCTCACCTTCCACGTGTATATCATATCCTTCAGACACAGAAGAAAAGAGTATCTCTGGGAATTCTAAAATACTTTTCCCCGTGGACCAAGGAATTCTTATGGAGAAACAAATAATTGAAAAGGCTGGTGGGAAGAAACAGTATCCTTCTTGTAAGTGTACTCATTTTCTGAAGATCAAAACAGCTTCAGGCTTGATTTTTAAGATCCTCTTTCACATCCCTAATATTATGGGGGAAGTTGGAAATGTCACCGTAGAAAACTAATATGCAGCCCATCAATGCCACTCTACCAGGCAGGGAGAGGAGGAGAATAGAGGGCTATAATCCTGTTGAAATTGGCAGTAGAGCTTCCATAGATCCCAGGGGTTAATTAAAGGATTGTCAGGAAAGAAGTCAAATAGGAATTTGGGACCAGAAAGAAGAAATAGATGCATGATACCTCGTTGGATTTTTACAAGCTCATAAACCTTCTGGTATGAATACAAGACAGAACAGGATTGGTCAAGAAAGAAGTAAGTAGGCATAACATTATGTAAGTACTGCGCCTGGAAAACCAGCAGGGGTATAAATCTCCTCAGTGAGTCAACCTGCCTCAAAGGTTGTGATCTTTAATTCTGTCTTCATGTACCTCTTGTACTCAGGTCCAGTTAAGGAATATTTCTGGATTTGTCCCAGTCTTTCTATTTCAGAGAAGTAGAAATCAGACCAGCAAAATAAGACACACAGTCATTGTCCCTGGGTGAGTCTGTAGTATGGAATAAAGGATCTATAAGACAACTCGGTCTGTAATCTTTTCACCAATGAACATTTCACAGATTTCACCTTAGCCCTTTAGCAATCAAACCAGCAGCTGAAAACTGCACACTTGAATATTTATGAAAGATCTTACTCAGCTGCTTCTAGAGATGTTTTCCTTCCATTGTGCTTTCTCCCAGAGAGCACAATGAAATAGACACTTTTAAGACTACTTTAAAAATATTGATTGGTTTAAACATTAAACTGTCACAAGACTAAAATGAAATTTTATTAAATTACCAGTACATTGAAGACCACAGCCCAAACCTGAAGACAACTAAGTACACAAGCAGCATTACTGCATGATTAGTGTTAGCAAATTTACAAAACTGTCTTAAGCATCTGTGGGAGCATTTCACCATTCACAAGTGCACATTAATTAGTTAATAGCTCATATTATCCACTAATACCTAGGCAAGGATTCCTTAAAAGTTACCTAAACACTTGTCTTACTCGTGTAAGTATCCCCATTAAAGCTAGTCCTAATAGCTAAATACAGTTAATAGGTGTTTCTGGGATCAGAGGTTTGGGCATCCAGGGAAACTTTAGAACAAGATCAGCCATAGAAAGAACCAGTGAGCTGCTGGTATGTCCACAGTCCCTTACTATTGCAAGTGCTTGCAGAATCAGGGGCCTTTATTCATATTAGTATGAAAAGTATGAATATGTCCTTTTCATTCTTAGTCCAGGTATTCTTTGTATTTTGAAATTCCTTAGGAAATACCACTTTTGTAAATATTAGAAGGTTTTAATTTATGTAGTGGATAAACTGTACTACTACTATTCCATTTCCATTCCTCAATAAATGTTTTTTGTTTAAAAACCTATTTGCATTATATTGTAACATTACAGATATATACATTGAGGTAGATACATATATATTCTGTTCTTGACATATTTCTGGTTTTATTTCTCTGTTTTGGCAGTTATTAAATGGTTATCTAACACAGCAAGAATCATTTTGGATGGAAAGAGTTCAAGGTTTCCAACTGTGATTTTTTATGACACGGATTCTGCCATTCTCAAACAAGTGGTACATGAATGTTCTTATGCAGATGATGGAGACACTATAGATTGCAGAATCTTTAATTAGCACAAGGACAGCACATTCCACTCATTTGTTTATGATACCCATAAGGAATATTTTATAAAATTTAAGTTTCCTAAAAATACATATTTAAAATAAAGAAAAGCAGTATTCTCTTGCTGTAGACTTTACAGACCTGACCTCAAAATCATGCAAGTGCCACAAATTCTTTCCTTCTGACTTAAAATTTTTCCCAAGCTGCCTCAATGTGAGAACACTTTCTGGATCTTCCTCTAATTATGGACCTGATCTGCAAATACCAACTCACCAAACACTTGTTATGACAACTTATTGCTACTTATGAGTAATCCTACAATAGTTTACAAGGTTGGATTGCAATTTTATAGACATAATTACCACAATGAGTACAATAACACACTTTTCAATGTTACTTCCTGTCATGCTGCAAAACTTCACACTACACCAGACAGGACCTGTACTTATGATGAAAAACCAAAGTGTTTTGTGTATTTTCATATAAAATTCTTTCCTCTTCTGGCCATTAAAATTGCCACTTCTGTATGAATGTTAGGCATGGGGCTGGCCAGGAATGAAGCACCACATGCCATGTGTGAGCCTTTTGGTGTTTGTACATGTATATGGCTATCTGCAATCCCAAGGTCACCTCCAGCATGACCACACATTGTATTTTTCTATTTACTCATTTCCTCAACAGTCTGGACCTAGAAAACATCAGAGAAACTCAAGCTCTAGGTGAAAGGCTGTTAACTATTATTAAAAGAGCAGAGTCTCAAGAAAAAAGATTGCAAATAGAGCACAGATCTTTCTCAGCTCATCCAATGCATGATGCAAACTCCCACAAAGAATAAAGACTGCTGCAAAGCTCATGTCATTCCATTCCCAGTGTAAGATTTTGCTGCCCCTAAAATAAACCCATAGCAACTTGTGGATATTAAAATAAATACTAAAATCTCTAGCAAACCAAGGCATTCCATTGCTTCTTCTCTGGGAAGAGGATGAGAGAATGACCAACATGTGACAGATATTAGTCCCATTCCTTCATGACCTGCTAAGCCCAGAACTACAAGGATAAACATCATTTAAGAGCCTAAATATAATGGAATCATGGAACTTAACCTGTAACTCCTGAGAAAACCAGAGAACCAGAAAGGATCTCAATATGAAAATGTATAGAGGCAGAAAACACCAGTGTGATGTCTGCTGTATGTAACTGCAATTCACCAAACAGGATATATTTCAGATATTTTTATACATGGAAAACAGTGGTATGCATTTCCTACTGAAATTAACAGAACGTAAATCCATATTCCCTGGCTTCACATTCATAACTATCTCTCCAGAACCATTTGTTCCATCACAAGAATTTGTTTAGCCCTACATGCAGGAAGATTTATGCCTAACAATAGTAAAGATGTAGATCTAACTTATTAGTCTAAAGCAATTTATCCTTCCTTGATCTCCACACGCTTTATGCACAGTCATGTTTAAGGAATGTACCCAGTGAATCTTTCCTGGAATATAATACCAGAAGAGAACAGGCTGCTCCACAAACATGAAAAAATACTTTAGTCTGCTCAGAAATCAGCCTCAAACTGACAAAACCTAGAAAACAGACAAAAAAATATCAATTCTTTATAAACTAATGAGTACCCATACTCTCTCTATTTTTTGTTATGAAGACTGTCATATTGGGGTTTCTTGAATCTAACCATTGCTGTGCCTGGATTTATGTTACATCCAAATAATATTAAATCTCATCTTTAAAATAAAATATAATGAAATATTATTTTTTTTTTCTTAGTGACAGTGCTACTGGTCTACAGAGAACACTCCCCCCATTTCCATGTTCTTACACCTTTTTCCCAGTGTTCTCCATTTAATTGCCTTAGCTTTTATTATAGTCTCCCTATGAAGACATGCCATGCTTTGTGGTTTGTTTACCTGATGAGACATCTGCTTGTAACAACCTTCACTCCAGGGGTGATTGATGCTAAAGTGCCTTACAGGGATTATTCTCTTTTAAAAACACAGATATATAAAAGAACAATATCACCTTTAAAAGTCAGTCTAAGTATGGCATCTAAGCAGAGGGTATAATTCTTTGAGCAGCTCTAAATGAGCTCAGTTTGTGGAGTTTCACTCTGTTGCCTATAAAACTAATATGACAACTGAAATGCTAAGGGATATTTCATTCAGGCCATTCTAGCCATACAAAGAAGCTAAGAGTAAGGTTGATGGTACCAGGGACAACACAAATCATGGGATCAGAATACATTTGTTACAGTAGCAGTAACAAAATAAAATTAAGAATAGCAGTGGACCAGAATCAAGCATCTAGTTCCAAATGCCACTGAGCTTTAAACACCAGTAAAGCTCACATTTAAATTCTGTGGATAACTTTCCTCTCTGGCTAAGCCAAAATCCCAAGGACTAACATCAGTGAACTTTAACTGAATGTGACTCCAGATACACTGGGGTACAAGCAACTTGTGGCTTGCTACTACACAACATATTTAAATACAAATTAAAACAAACAATAGACCAACAAACACCAACAATAATACTAAGAAAAATACTGAGGACATGATAAGGTACTCATCCAGTTTACAAATAAAAAGGGGTGCTCTAAGCATATGCTCAGATTTTTTTGGGGAGCGGTGTGGTGGGGTGGGGGAAAAGGCAAGCAAAATTGAAACTAACTTTATTAACTGGAATTTTTAGGCTAAGAAAGAATTGCAAGCACTTGGGAAAAATAAACACAAAGCCTTGCAAAATGCAAAATATGGTATGGGGAAGGGAGGAAAGAAGGAGTTGTACCGTATATTCTGCTTTGAGTTATTCAACAAATGCAGGGATTACTGCAAGGAAATCAGCTGGATGTAATTACATAGTGACCACCCGACAGCCTCAGTAACGCTGGAGCTCTAAGATCAGCTCAGAGCTCCCCCTCAGTCCAGAGCTGACACATGCTGCTAAAAGATTATTTTCCAGCAAATTTCATTCTTTAATATTGATGCTACCATGCAATGGCCTAAAACGTATTTCTAACCATTCACATCCTCCGATCATTACAGTAAGGCTTTTGGACTTCTTTAATTTGGTAGTTTATATACATTTTGAAATTTTGTCAAGTTGCTATTTCACTATAATTAGGTCTTCATTTCAATCTCTTTGGAGCAGTTTCTGGACTTTTATATGAACAGAAAATATTTTTATCTATGGCCTATTCAGAATACATTAGTGAGATTTTATGTCACTTACGAGACAATTCACATTATGAAAGTTGACATAAAGCTGCCACTATTAACTCAGCATCTATTTATTATAGTGCAGAAAAAGAGCTTACACAAGAAGCACTCTGGATAAACAGTTAATGATTCTTCTTTACCTTAAAAAAAATGCCTTTACCCCATATCTTGAAGCAAATAATAAAGTGTGTAAATACATACACATCAGTATCTGTAGACCTGCTATCTAAGAAGACTCACGTAAGGAAAGATTCTAACATTTTAGCAGAAGTACTCATGTTCACAGTGCATAGAAGATCAGATATGTTTGGATATGACAGCATATGAGAAACAGAATGAAGGAGAAGGACAAGTTGGGACATTATGCACATAGTAAATAGTAATGTACTTGTTCTTTAATGAAGATTTTTCAAACAGTGTATTGCTTTTAGTAGAATAAAACTGAAGTATCACCTGTGAAAAATTGCTTTTGACTTCAACAGCAGCAGAAATGAGGCTGATACATGAGAGACAGAAAATATTTCTGAAGGTTGTTCATTCCCAAAAGGAGTCTTTTGGCTTGCGAGAATGCTCTGTGTTACCACTGTCTCAGCTCATAAAAGAAAGGCTATGATTTTCTCAACTTTGATAGAGAAATAAGCCTATTAATGGATAGACTCATAACTGCCTTGTTTCTGACTGGTTTTGATCCTGCACAGAATGTGCATTCAATGAAGAACAGCGTACAGAAAATTGTCAAAATTCTTATGGAAACCAAGCAGCTCTTACATGAAGAAAGTAAATTACTTTTTCTTCTATTCTTTTTTTTTTTTAATGGCGTGCATAATTAAAGTATAAAACTCACAAATACCTATGAATCCAACATTGATTAGATAAATTAATGTCAGACAGTTCATCATGTAATGATAAAAGCAGTACTGTTCAACAGCACAAAAGGGGCTCAGGTTTAACAGTTTGAACTTCACATCAGCACACTCAGGAGAAGATGGACAACAAAAGGAAGGATTCTGCAGAGGGCCAAGTGATCCAAGGGATAGGGGAGATGCTATGGCACAGAAAGAGACTTCAAGTGGGTTAGAAATAAGTAATCAGCAAAAGCCTTGTGGCAGGAGGCATTAAAACAATGAATCACATTCATGAGAATGCAGAATTTATTAAAAGCTGTCCTTTCACTAAATTTTTTACATAAAGATAGTGATTAAAGCATGGTAAAATAAGAAGTCAGGAATTAAAGCTCTGAGAGCAGATATTGAATGCCAAGTTCAATGAGAGGCAGATTGACTTTTGTAAGGTATTTATTAATTCCTTTCTCACCCTTTTACCCTGTTTCATTATGAAAGCAGTTGAGCATATGTGGATTTTAACATATATAGAAATACAGTCAAAATATAGAAAACTAAATTACAAGGCCCATATTTATCAATATTTCTCTCAAAAAAAGAGATTTTTTTTCAATCAAAAAGTCCTTCTTTGAAGACCTTTTGAATCCCATCAGTTGTTACTTTGGTGGTGTGACTTATCTGAGCATGCTTGGGGCCAGACAACACACTTAAATCTGAAGCTCTCTATACTGCCCCTATACAAACACCTTACGGAAGTGGCATTCTTGAGGGCCACTGATGGATGATGAATATCATGGTGCTGATGTTCAAATTATGATTTTTCTCTATGAAGGTGAGAGATCCTATAAAGGTTACCCCTCAGTATGTCAGGTTATGCTATCTAAATATATTAATTCCTGTGAAAAAGTACAAAAATAATTTATCATAATTTCATCATAATTTTGTTTATTATTAGAATGATTAATAAATAGGCAGTATTTTTTTCTTATGAAGAGATAAGCACACTAACTCAGAAAGCAGAGGAATAAGTCACTTAACGCTTTCCAAAGAAATTACTAAAAACACATAACCAAGCCAATAGAAATGTGAGAAAATTGACTACTGCAGGCTTTCATTCCTTTAGGTTTGTGTGAAGGGAGGCATGACCCTGATATGTGGAATAAGTAATGAGATGAAACCTGCACATTTCAAACCTAGCCAAACAAAATCCCAATCATACAGTGAGAAAATATGTCCTTATGCACCTTACAGTTATCATTCTTCACTCTCCAATTCTGTCTCTCCTCTACAGTAAACTCAAAAGAGTATTCTTCCTCTTGGGAGTATTTGTTGGCTTAGGTAAAGTCCTTCTGGACTTTTACTCAGAACTCAGGATGTGAAACAATAGAAAGTCCAGAACCGGAAGGTGAGTCAATATGGGGAGCTCTCACAACTAGCAGCTGTGACTTATGCTCACAATTTATCCTTGGCTTTTAATTACTATTAAAAGCATCATCCTATTTCCTTCCCTTCTTGTAAAGGCGTAAAGTAATTGCTAGACTTGAAAGTCCATGAATTTCCCTGAGTATCTGAGGGACAAAGTGGCAGACAACACAGCCCCTGGCGTGCCCAGTGGTTAGGTCTGGGCCAATGCGTTTTATAAAATGGATGTAAGTGTGCACATTTCTTCTGCTGCTATCAGCATCAATCAAGGAGCTGGGGGGGAGGCAAGAAGCAAACACTGGAGAGTTCATCAAGCAGCCAAGCTGCGGGCCACAATCTTCAGTCATATTGTTTCACAGAGACAATGCCATAGCATCCCTCTGCTAGGCTGGCCAGCAGTTCTTTCTCCCACAGCTGATATTTGCCTGGAGCCTGTGTTTATGAAAAGGTGCTGGGCATGCAAAACCGATTGCGGACCTTGTAATATGATATTCTTTGTCAGTCACAAAGCATTGCTACTGCTCTGTTGCAGCAGCCTAACATTTCTACTCAAAACCACGGAGAAAAAAAATATAGAAAGAACAATCCTACTTTAAATGCACAGTCTAATTAGCTGGTACCTGAATACCACAGATACGAACATTAGCAGAAAACTCTGACTCAGTAAATCCTTACAGCTGTGTGTGTGAAGGACTGTCGTTTTCAGGTGTGAAAAGCACCAGGGAAATTTGATTACAGTTTTAATTAATACTAGCAGCTCATATAATGACAAAAACACATCTATTTATACAACAAAACATCCATTCAGACAAAGAAATTCCCACTGGTAACCTTTTCTCAACTATGTGTCAGCCGTTCATTTTCATTTTGCTGATGTTTCTCTTCTCTCTTTGGTTAACACATTCCTGGTTATGCATTTTATCTCATTTTCCAAGAAGGGCTCTATTTATGAAGTCACAGCCATTTTCTTCTGGATGGAAATGCTGCCCTCAAGCTGCCATTGTAACCTGAAACAAGGATGCTTCATTGCTTTGGAAAAGACCCCGGGGACACTTCTTCATACACATATTTATCTTCTTCATGATGCACACACAGATTTCCATCGTGAAGAAAAGCTGTGTGATTCCAAAAGACTGTGCCTTTCATGAAAAGAAGGTTTGTTCAGGATAAAGATTAAACTGCAGCATTTTGGGGAACAGAGGGAGCACCTTAACAGAAAAGCACTTCAGCTACCGTAAGAACTGGACAGAGTCAGATCACAGTTTTTGCTCTATTCTTTCCTCCTCATTTCATTTCCTTTCAGGTTTCTGTTCCCTTCCAGTCTCACACCTCTGTCCTTTAAAATCTGTTCGTTTTCAGCTTCATTCTTGACCCTCACCCATATTATTTTCCTGCACACTACCCAGAATTTTCATCCACATCCACCTTTTAATGGCACTGTTAATGATTAGAGGGGAGTAAATTATATATAAGATAATGGCTGCAAAAAATTAATATGGATGATTTCTGTGATATAATCCACTAGTGTACTAATTGTCTGCACAGTTAATTGAAAAGCATTAAATATTTTATTATTAATTTGTTTTTTCTTCTCCTTTCCTCATTCTTGCATCTGTTTATTTTTCTTTCTTTAGAACTTTTAACCTACTGTTCCACTCTAATTTATTTTTAAGAAAAATTGCCTCCTACTGGCATCTAATCCTAGCACTTGAAAAAATATTTAGGAAATTGAGAATTTCTTTGGACACTGCTGCAGACAAGATGAGGAAGAGATTCCATCTCAGTATCTAGAAAGCTGATTTAGAAGGATATCCTGGGTTTCTTTTCAATCATCTTTTTAAAAATCACACTTAAACTACTATCACTGAAGAATGCGGACTCCTCATCACAATCAAGCTTAGACTCTTAAAGGGACAGAACACTTGCCAGTTGGGCATTAACTTGAGATCTCTGTTTGTATCTAAAACTGTACATCTCAGAGAAAAACTGAAAAAAAACCCAACAAAACAGAAACCCAAACAAAACCACAATAGGATCTGTCTTAAGTCAAGGACTTTTTCCAAAAAGGTCATAATAGTTAAAGGTTATGCTATGTGTCAAATGAAAACACAAAATCTTTATATAGCTTTTGGGGTTTTTTTGCTTTCTTTGTGCCTTTTTTTTCCCCCTCCAGCAGATGGAACTGGGGTTTGTTCGATAGACTTTAATATTAGCCTTTCTCTCATAGCAATACAAAAATGCAGTCCATAACCTTTATGCAGCCAATGACTAGCATTGTAATATACTTATAATTATTAATTTTGTTGTTTAGTATTTGTAAACACAGTCAAGGTCTTTCTTAAGTAACAGATTTTCTTCATTCATATATAAATTCATTGACTAATACATTTAGTCGGTGATAAGTCTGTTTAGGTTTTTTTGTGGGAGGAGTTGTTTTGAAATTTTGAATGAGTCTAGCGCTTATGAAAATACTGAATACACAATTCAGCAGGCAAAGAAAAGGCTGTTGCTATACTAATCAACCACGTCCATAATACCACAACCCGTGAGAGACTTCCTGCAAAGTACAATTCCACTAAGTTCTGTGACAATCCTCTAATGGTCAATGTAGCTGCACATTTACACAGGTACATAAAACTGATGCTAAATAAGCAAACGAGACAAAGTTCAGAAGACAGCTCTACACAGTCTGTGATGGAGCTTTTATTGAGATGACTGCATGCAGTATTTTTCTGCAAATCCCTGCCTCGTTCAGCAAATGAATACTTACAGTTTTTTCTCAATTTGCTCCACAGAACATGCAAACCCAAATACAGAATTGTTCAGTGCTATGTGGGCATCTCTAGAGAGTCCCTCAATATAATATAAATGCCTTTTTCTTATAAAGAAAAAACAAAGACAAAATCTATTAAATAAGGCAGTATGATTTTTTTGTGGTACTGCTTTCTCATTTTCTGAAAGGAGAATAGAGAAGTGGGAAATACATACCTATTGCCAAAAACATCACCAGTAATTTTGCTGATACCTGATTCTCAGATCACCATCCATGGCACTTTATAACTTTTTACACTCAAAACACACTTCCCTTTGACATCCTGTGCAAGCGCTGAAACCTCAGCCCCATATGTCTTTCTTGTCTCTATAAACTTCACTCCTTCAAAGAGGACTCTCTCAACCAGTGCCTCAACCAGAGCATGTAAGGAGGCTCTCCACATTGCAAGGCTCTGCCCCAGGACATGGGCTGCAGGCCTACATGGGCCAGCCCTCAGTAAAACTGCAGATCAGTTCTGATGTTCAATATATTGCAAATAACTGCAAATTATATGAAGGGTTTTGTTTTCACTCTGACATTCTAAAAGGTTTATCTCAAGTGTACATATGAAAACATTTTTCTTCCTCATTTGCACATGAGTGTGTGGTTTGACACTTTTAATCCTTTTCCCCAGGTGTACATACAGCCATGCTTAAGACAGATCTGGTTAAAAACTGCCCTGAATTTTCAGATGTACGGAGCACCTGCAACTCCTGTTGCTATCAGCTGGAGCTGCCAGGCTCTAAGCACTCCTGAAGCTCTGGCCCTAGTTTATGGACCTGCCAGAGGTGCATTCATTCTCTAATGAGCAGCTAGCATTTTGATACACTTTAATGTGATAATGGTGCAGATGAGGAAAGAAGAAAATACGTGGAGAGAGTTAAATTACTCAGAAAACCACTAATTCTGCTATTGCCATTTGCCAAATCAACCCTGTGTTTGATACTGCTCAGCTTACCTGACCTGTTTCAAGGGAGGTATACAATGCACATTAAATGTATCCATAACCACATTTATGGAAAATAAATGTGGTTATGGATACATCTCACATTAAACAACTTATTTACCTGTGGGAAAGTGCAGCTTCTTGACGAACAAGTCCATATGCTCAATGTCATACTGTGACTCTAGTGCTTAGTGTGAGGATAACCAAGGCTGGAAAAACCACAGGAAAAGCAGCTCTCCTGGGCAGCTGCAGGAGCTATGCACAACCTGCAGCTGTGGAGACAAACACACACCTGGAAACACTGAACAAGCTGCTTCTATCACCACAGCCCCTACTCTCTGCCCTGGAAGGAGCTGATGGCCAGCAGTTTACAAAGGAAGAGCAATCCTACACTCCTGCGGAAGATTTCTCTGTGCTCAGCTTATTACTGTACCCAGCTTCTAACCCATCAGTAAAACCTTTGTTCTGATATGCATTTTTGGCTATTTTATGACCTTATGACAATATAAAATGGCCTTCCATTTGGTTGAAGCTGATCTGCACATTCTATACTACCAAGCAGCCAATCCTCACCTTTAATTGCCAGTACCTTCATTTGAATTGACTTGCATTCACTTGACTCTCGCACAACAAAAAGTGTTGAACTACGTTGTCCTATAATAATATTATTTTACCAATATTTAGTAACAAAAGACAAACAGTTCTATTTCACACTGTATAATATATTCTATGTGAAAAGGATGTTCTGCTTTGCAGAGCAGAAGAGCCTATCTCATTACCACACAAGCTGTACACTTCTCTGAGGCTGTTGCAGTACCATTTCACAGAAAGGGCAAGAAAGAGAAATCTCAGCAGTTGCTCTGGAAATGGTATCAAAGTCACACAGGACTACTCACAAGGTGAAATTCACTCTAGTTCTAAACACAGAATAAGTTTTTACGGTATGCCTGAATATTTTGGCATATTAGGAAACTTAGAAGGACCGGGTGCTACATTATAAATATTATTAAAAATGGCAAGATGTTAGTTTTTATGCACTGAATTTTTAAAGCACTTCTACAGTGAACTTATTTTTGTTGATTAGTATCTGGAAAATGCAGAACTATATTTGATAGATTCAATTTTGAACCTATGTTATAGGTTAAGAAAACAATATCAAGTTCTGATGATGATGTCACCTAATTGGTTTTATTAGTCACGACTAATGTTGCAATGAATGTATTCCTTACATTGAATGTAATCCTGAATGCAATCCTTGCACTCAGAAGAGATCCCATTCCTTCTCACGAAAGAACTTCCCAGACACAGTTCTTTCTTCCAAGTCCAGACAGCAATCTGACAGCCACAATGCAAGCCTTGCATGTCTCTGCTCAGTGTTATAACTTGAGTGGCTTTTTAGTGACTACGTTGTCACCACGTTCTCCCAGTATTGGGACTAAGCTCTTACTTATTTGCACTGTGCAGAAGGGCTGCTCTGCATCCTGAAAAGTCCCAGAGCTCTCATGTCAACAACTCCCCTGGCACAAGAACTGAAAGCCTGTAGGGTAGGACTAAGGTCTCCCAGTGCTGTCAAACAGCTGTGTCTCCAGCCTCTAGATCTGAAATGGGCTGGAGTTCCACACTGGCACTTCAAGCCTTCCTACCCACAGGTCTGCAAGCTGCAATCATTTCAGAGTCACAGGCAGAACTTCGAGATTTCTTTCTGGCTTCTGTGTGTCTATAAATGTTTTTATTTTTGTCACATTCCAAGGATGAGTATGCATTCCAGCATATACACAAAGACAGCAGACCTCCCTGTTTTAGTAAAATTACCACTCTTCAGATCAAATCTTACGCATGGTAACTATTTAAAGAAAAAAAGTCTCCCATTTAACTATTTAGAACTGTGTGTATGACACCATGCATGCACAATCAGGCTGCTCAAACTGCTTCAGCAATGACTTCAAAACAAAGACTGACTGAAATAAAGGGGCTGTGAGGGTTGCCACCACTTTTCAGAGCTTCTCATGCAGGAACACCCTTCTCCTGCCAGATGTACACAGAAATGTTCTCTTAAGAAGAATCCAAAATACAAGAAACTTTGTATTGATTCATGATTGCCTTAAAGAAAAACAGTATAATATGCTGAGATGACTAAAAGTCAGGAAGTCTTGTATCAGTGTGTTGATTTCATAAGATTAAAATGTTAAAATTAAATTTATTCCTATAATGCATAATAAAAATTAGGTTAATTAGGTTATACAACTATTTTTGAGGATTGTCAGATGCCAATTATACTTTCCTCAGATTTACAGCTCAAAACTGAAGTTTTCCTTCCAAACATGCTTTTTTGCCCCTCCAGAAAGATATTTCACCAGTGTGTTCCACTGTTCTACATCACTGTTCTTGCACAACACTTACATTTAGTTAAATAAATGAAAATATGAAAATTAAATAGAACAATGATAAATAAAAATCATGGCAGAGCCTTTCCGGTATCAATTGAGTCTTATTTTAACATCACGCAGAATCTTAGCTAATGAAACTCAGAAATAATTTTTTAAGTTAGATAAGCAGAGGCACACAAGTTGAAGAATTCCAAGTCACAAAAGGAGGCAATAAGAGCAATAAGAACAACACTCGTAAATACTATTTTAATTCTAACTTTGACTATGAAGACTGATGTTCTTGATATTAGTGCAAGCATCAGAGAGACTAACAGCTCTAACAGCTTGTAAGAGGAATTGCTCTGTGACAAAGGACTAGTGCTGTCAAAGTAATGATATTGCAGCAGTGTATCAACAGAAGAACAACCGTATCAAAATCTATCTAATCCCCCACACTGCCTTCTGTTATAGCCAATAAGGATGCTTCAGAAGGATTATATATCATATACTGGTATTTGTCCAGAATAGTCTTTCACCTCCTACCAATCTCTACTTTTAAGACTTTCTAAGCCAAAGCAGTAAATTTCTAATTAATATTTTTCTCTCATAGATTTGTCGAATTGCTTTTTGAATCATAATCAAATTTTTTTGTATGTTCAACACTAAACATAAACATTGAGATCAGGAATTCCACTGCTTGCTTACTTTCATGTGAAAAAATGATCCCTTCTGTCTGAACACCAAATAGCTTTCTTTACATTCATGCTCATATTAGACTAAATACTATTTTTATTCTAATTAATATTTAAGTTCCCAGTACTTTAAAACATATTAGCACAAGGATAGGTGGTATGATTGTTTGTACTGACAAATCTCTTTTGTCTTTTACAAAAATATAATGCTTCAGATAGATTTGGTGGGTACAGCTGAATGAGCTCAGGACACCATTTCTTCATGATTTCATGTCCTGAAAATGAAACAGTTTTTATTCCAGGGTATCTCTGTGCCTTTCCCACAGCTGAGAGGTTTTTTCCAAACTTAAAGCTTAGCACTGAACACCAAAAACCATTCAGTGGCTTCAGAGAAATTGTCCTGTGATAGCTTTCTTCCTCAGACTGGCTTATGAAGGAAAAAAAAAACAACAACAAAATAACAAAAACAAAAAACAAAACCCAAAAATAATTCAAAGTTCTTTCAAAGCATGAAGTTGTTTACATTCCTCTACCAATATTGAAAGCAGCTATACTGGAGTAATGATTCCAGATTTGGGAATTGAGTTTCTGAAATTAGAAAGAATTTATAGAAGTGAGACCAGAAGGATCCCACCTCTTCAGAACAGAGAACAAAACATTGCATTCCCTTGCTGTAACACACTTCATTATCAAAATGCTTTTCTCTCCTCAAATTATGGTGGGGTCTCTGAGAAAACAATAAGCTCCAATGGTTACTTTTAGTTTCTCAATCAAATTAAGTTAGAGAGAACTGTGCTGCAGTCACCACCCTTCCAGAAAGTTTTCTGTAGACAGTCAATGCAATGGAATTCCATTTTTATCACTGGTCTTTTTAAAAGCATTCCAAATAATTAAGTACCTGCAAACCCTATGTGTCATTCTAGAATCAAATACTGTTCCAGTATTCGTTTACACAATCAGATAGTGAATTTTTCATGGGCTCTGCAAATAGATCTGCAATTCACACTGTTACATCTGAGCTTTCTCTGAACTCTCTAATAGGACTACAGCGAGTCCCACAGCAGCAGCAGCGACATGGGAGTTACAACACACAAGCTACCACGTATGAAAGGCCTAGTCTGTGTTTTTATAACACAGACTGAATTTTTCTTCCTGTGTACCTGCACAAAGATCATCTTCTGAGGAATGCTACAGGGATTAAAACCCAATCAACCCTATGGTACCACATTTAAAATTATCAGAAAATAAATGAAGTATGCTCAGTTTGGGAATGTGACAATAGAGCCCTCTGCTGAGAACTTAATCTCTACAAGCTATGAGTTTCTTTTTTAAAAAGTAATATTTTTGGGGAAAAAAGAGGCTGTTTGCTAGAGAGTAATGGGGTTTTGATTAAGTTTTTCTTTTCAATCTTCACTTTTAACAGTGTGACAAAGACAGCACTCTGGTTTGTGTTATTATCCCTGGGAAGTACATACCCCAGAGAGCAGTGGTTGAAAGGAAAAGTTTTTGTAACATATTCATGTTAGTTAATGTGAATAAGTATTATATCCTAATAAAATATATCCTTATCATGGCCACAGAAACAATTCATCACTTCACTGGAAGGGAGTTTCCCAAGAAGACAATCCAACAACATCAGTAGAAAATAAATACACACATGCACAACAAGTTTGGGTTGTTTTTAAGCCTTATCACTGAATGTGGTTTATAATGGAACTTGCTGCTAAATTAAAGTCTGCTCCCTCAAGGACTCTTTTGTATCTTTCAAAATGTTTTTAAAGCATTTTACTCTTCAGTAGATCACTACAACGCCATGTAAATAAAACTGATTAATAAGAATTCAGCGAGGAGAGAGAGACATTTACCATAAAACCAGGAATGCTTTGAGCTCTGTAGAGATTCTTTTCTGCCACACACAGCTTGGCTGGAAACATTCCACTGGTCCCAGAATGCACATGTTTTCAATTACAAACTACAGATTTTATCAGCGTTTAAGTTAATTATTTTATACCTCTGAGATAAAAGCAATTCATGTTTAAAAACAAAAGTACATATCTTCCTATTTTAAAACAAAAATATTTGTGCTTCCAAGAAAGGGCTGTGAACCATTTAGAACAATTTTTTACTTTTAAGATCATTGTCATAGGAAATCTATTTTTCTCTGTTGGTTTACCTCTCTCGAGTTATCAAGCCTTCACAGCATAATGAGAACAAAATTACATCTTGTGGCAGTCTCTTATGATCCTGTTATTTACAGGCTTTTTAGCAAAAAGCAGCCCCTGCATCAGCTTTTGTAAAAGTGATCCAGTGTGCATTTTCTACCCACTGCTGTTTTCAATGTCCAAACTGTATCAAAGTAAAACAACCCAAAGGAAATGAAGCAGTTTCTGTCAACATCCCCAATGTGCCATATGAAGTATACACCCAGTATAAAACTTGAGATTTATATGTTAATTATATCAGCTTGAATCTAATAAGTAAATCATATATATTGTTTTACAAAATGAAAAATATCATCAGTAAGGACAAATAAATCTTTAAAATTCCTTAACTTTATGCCAAAACCAAAAAAATATAACAGTGTGGAAATGTTGTATTTTCAAAATTCAGTGTTAATACAATAATACTCTGTCCAACAAATCAATATTTTTTGGTCTCCTCGGGGAGGAGAGTACACACTTCATGACTTTACACTGTTTTAAACTAGAGAAGGAAAAATTTCTCCAGCATCATTTCTAAAACTTGCACAATTGCCAAAAGATATGATGAATAAGAGTTAATGAGTGTTCCACTTCCATTGCTGAAAGCCTATTTTCTTCAAGGGCATTTGGAAAATTAAAATGAAGATTTAATGAACACAAACATGAAGAATTTTTGAAGTAGAAGATGCTAGAGGTCCATAAGATGGTGGAAAACCCCCAGAGGCTGGGGATTCTATTTTCCTCTCTTGTCATGGAACGGCCACACAGCTGCAGGCTAGTCCACAGTGCACACCAGTGCTTATCAGCTTATTATTCATTTATTTCTTTGAAACAGAAGAAATAAATGTTTGCTGATCTAAGTCAGTAAAGCACTGTGAGATTTACATAGAAAAGATGCTATGCGTGAGTGTAAAACAGAGAGTAAATATCCTGAAGTAAATGAATGCCTCAGCAGCAATGAGATAATTTGTGGCAAACACTCACTACTTAGCTAATTTGTTGCAGAAAAGAATAAAACCATAACAAACATAACCTGGACACTGTAGAACTGAACACAAAGGGCATCCTGGAAATAATTTCTGCTTTTCTAGCTTCATGATAATTGTCATGTAAATCAGGAGAGCTAAAATTACACCACCTGGGAAAGTCAGATATTCCTTTTGTTTATTGAGTGACCCTCAGAAAAGTCTTACCCACCTGATTAAGTAACATTGTGTTTGTTTTGTGGACAATAAAATGTAAAAAGTTTTCCTTTTCCTGTCAGCAAATGATGAATACATGTGGAACAGATTATTTAATACCACCAGACCACCAGGGAAGAAGATTTAGGTGAGCAGCAGCAGAGCTATACCATTTATTTTTATTACCATGCATTAAAAATTACGTTTACAGATAATTGTTTTTCTCCCTCCAATAAACCAAGATTAAAAAAAAGTCAAGGAGAATATTTAATAATACCAGACCACCAGGGAGGAATTTTAAAAGTTGATTTTTTTAGTGACAAATTGGATTCTCTTTTTCTTTCTTTCTTTTCTTCTAAACTTCCAATTATTTTTAACTGAAATTTGTGGAGAGAAAATTTGAAAATAGCACAACAAAATGAGTTTTCAGACGGGGGAGTTTTACACAGCTTAGGTTGTCCCTTTATAAGGGTAATTAGCTAATCAAATAGACCCTCAACACCAGCAGTTTTATAACACCTGTGTAGCTGCCCACATGTTATATAATGTTTTGCAGCTGTAAGTCCTCAAAAGTTTGGTCACACCGTCCTATTTCATAGTTTCCTTGTCATTCTTGCTCCTCCTGAAGTCTTAGTAGTGCTATCTGTTTCTGTGGGAGTGTTACTATGAGTAAAGTTGCTGATCTAACTTCACTTTCCTGCCAGGAAAACTGTGTTTTATATAAACCTCTATCTTAAATTCCAAATCCCATTTTGAAACTAAAAGATTGTGAGAAAGGTCATTCACTTCTCTCATGCTCCCAATGCTAGGAAACCCCAAAAATACTGGAAACATAAGTAGTTAGTTTGCTTATGTGAGAGCTCCAGATGATTTATCTATAAAAGGAATTTGGGGCCAAATTCTCAAGTCAATGCTCATTAGCTAAACAAAGCTGATACGAGCTTCAAAGTCAGTAGTTATTTTGCCTAAGTAAAAACAGCAAGCCCATCAGGATCTGATAAGCATCTGAATGCCTCAAAATTGCAAAAAATAAGAAAAAGAAATTAAGCCACTGAATGTTTAGCTGTTTGTCTATTACAGTATGAAAGGATCCAGATGTTAGAAGAGGAGTCTATTCTATTATGTAGTGCTGGTCAGGTTCACACTGTTTTCTATTTGAAGAAAACAAACAATTCTGCATGCACAGCAGGGCCATAAAAACATGCAGTGACACATGAATGTGCAGTGAACTTTTTCAAATGTGCACTGACTTTGTGAAATATAAATGTTGGCCACTCAGCAGTCACCTGTGGCTGCTGCAGCCACTTCTTGGATCTGTGTTTGCTCATTCACAAAGTGTCTACAGAGGGTTTTTTTATACACAACTTTAAAAAGAACTACATATTCCTGGAAGTCAACATTTGCTACATACATTTTCAGTTGTATCCTGACTGTTTCATCATCAATATGCACAACAACGAGCTGTTAGCTTAAATGAGAACTACACACTCTCTAGGAAGGGCTTACATTCCTGTGGTGCTCATGCATGACCAGGATGCTCACTCAAGAAAGCGGGAACAGCCTGCAGTGACACCATGAGACCCTTAACCTCTTCTGCTTTCACAGCCAGCTGCTCCTGCCATTACTGCCCAGACACTGTAAGCACAGTGCTCATCACTGCCTGCTCCTCTTGGTACCAGCAGATATTCTCCAAAGGGAAAAAAGTCCTGCTCTAATGAGCACAATTAATTTCTCAATTTCTACACTATTCTTTTCCATACCCAGTTTTGGTATTAACCTTCCACACATAGGGACCTCTTTGGATGGTCTTCCATTCCAACCTCTTTTGGAAGTTGTCTTCCTCTTTCCCATCCTTCCTCCTCCAAGATACTCAAAGGTTGAATAGCACCTTCTGCAAGCAAGGAAAAGAACAGTCCCCAGAAAGGCTAAAAAGGTTGAACAAAACGTGTGCTTGCCCAGCCACCAATCAGATTCTACAAAGATGTACATCCCAAAAGCTACAGAGTGTTCCCATTGTCCTAACTCCTTGCTCTTATATGTCTAAGCTCTCCTCCAAAGCTCACCTTCATGATCTCCTGTGATTTCTCAAGTCAAAATATTAATTTCTCTTCCCTCTCTGGATATTATATGATCACAGGCAGCATTCAAAAATTATTCAAGTTGCCTAACAGCAGCAACAAACTGATTTTTAAAGGGACATCATAAATGCTCTTGCCAAATTAGATTCAGCTACTACAGCCACTTGACACTGTCCCCTGAGAAGTTAAAAATTAACAATCAGCTAAATCGAAAGGCTGGGCTCCTCCCAAATGACTACAAATCCTAAAGCACAGAGTCATGATGCTTTCTGGCTCTTCAGGTGTTGTGAGTGTTAAATTTCAAATTCCTCCCAGAGCAGTAGTCTCCTTTTCCTCACTGCTCACAGCAAGTACAAGAAACAAACAAAAGAAAGGTAAATCTTTCTGGCTAAAAACCAAGCCAAGTCCAGGAGAGGCAGACAGCATACCAGCTTCCCAGAGCAACAGCTAGCTGATGAATGAATTAATGACGATGGACAGCAAACTCATCCCTCTTCCCAAGCTAAATTTTCATTCACTGAGTTAGTAAAATCATAATTATCATTATTACATTTACTTCTCACAGCAGCTGTCCTGTACCTGCTGTTGTATTTTATTTTGACAACTGTAGTAAGCAGTAGTTATTCAGAAGTTTAGGCACAAATATCAAGGGAGAAAAAGCATGGTGAGACATGGTAAGTAGGCTTACAAGATAACTTTTTCCCAGTAGTTGTACAAAATGGATAGTGAAAATGTTTCCAATGTTGACTCTACTTTCTTTGCCCCTTGTCTTGAAATGCAGCATATTTCTTGGCACAGGAAAGGTGCTGCTCATACTTCATTTTAATTTTGCCTGTTGAGTGACTGAACATGGGAACAAGTTTTGCACTGGAAATAATTTTTTTCTGAATTTTAATGCCAATGAATATACAGTTCTGTAATATTTATGATGGCTTGCACTTAGCACTTACAATTCCTTAAGACTCAAAAACACTTTCCAAACAAACATAAAAGTTATATGTAAGAGTCACTCACATAATTCTCCTTAGAATATCCACTTCTTTTATCACACCACAGAAGACATTTTGAACAATTCAAAAATAACATGAGTGAAGTATTTTTGATTGACCTGTATTTGGACATAAGACACCCAGATGAATGCATCTGGCATTACAGAAAGTGTTGTAGGTGGTCAAATGAGTTACATTTTCCCAAGAATAATAACCCATACAGAGCACCATAGTTACATACTTGGAAATAGTACCAAAGACTGACAACTTGCTTTAGACATTTTCTTCTGTATTGTCCCCCATTCTTCCTATGGCAATATTTGCACCATGACAGACTCAACAAATGCACAATCACAAGACCTCATTCCATAATTTTGAACTTAGATGGATATAAGTTCCATGATTTTGAACTTAGATGGATATAAGTAAATGGGATTCAAGGCATTGAATGAATAATCAGTATGTCTCTGCCAGTTTTTGACTATATTCCAGATGAAATTAAATGTACTTATTTTCCTTTCAGACAAAACACCAAAGCTTAAATAGAATCACAGAAGGGTTTGGGTTGGAATGGACCTTAAAGTTCATCAAGTTCCAGCCCCGTGCCATGGCCAGGGGCACCTTCCACTGGACCGGTTTGCTCAGAGCTCCATCCAACCTGGCCTTGAACCCTGCCAGGGATGTGGCAGCCATAGATTCTGTGGGCAACCTCTTCCAGTGCCTCACCACCTTCACAATAAAGAATTTATTCCTAGTATTTGAAACTGCACTCTTCCAGTTTACAGCCATGACCCGTTGTCCTGTCACTTCATGCCCTTGTAAAACTTCCCTCTCCAGCTTTCCTGTAGGCCCCTTATGGTACTGGAAGGTGCTCTGAGGTCTCTGGAGCCTTGTCTTCTCCAGGCTGGAAAACCCCAAATCTCAGCCTGCATTTATAGGAGAAGTGCTCCAGTCCTTTGGTCATTTTCATGGCCCTCCTCTAGACTTGTTCCAACACGTTGCTTATGTTTTCTTTACCTGCTACTGCATTCCATGCAGTTTGGAAGCATTTATTGCACTGCTTTTTCTGGGAAGCTATGAAGTTTCATCTGTAATTTCTATAATGAAGTACATGTAAACAATTTTGATTTCAGCATGCTGCAGGAAGAACTCTAGACTGTCCAGTGATTTGTTTTCACTGACATACAAAAGAAACCATATTTGGCAAATTCAGCCTCTTTCCCCTGCTTTGCTGTTTAAACTTCATAATTGTCAGGAACAGCTGCGTATATTGCTAGTCACCTTCCTAAAAACTAACAGGCCTCCAACCGACAAAACTTCTATAGTCCTGCTAAATTTGGTTTTAATTATATTGCAAGTAAGAAAAAAAAATCCCCAGCTGTTAACACTGACTCAGAAAGCCTGAAAGGAGATGTAGAGCAGACATTAGGAAATGCTTAAAAAATTCTTGTAGTTCATCATGCTTTAGTAAGAGATATTTCTAGTTTTCAATAAATTCTGAAATATTCTGAGATGACACATTAAACAATAGATTATGATTATTGTTTTCAGGTTTAATGCCTCAAATTCTGCCTTAAAACCACAATGTATTAACTCTATATTTGCAGGTAAATACTAAGTTATTTGTCATAATAACTTTACAACTTTGTGTTTCATCTTGCCTTGATTGCTGAAGGTAATAGGGCCTGCTTTATTATGCCCATAAATTGAGTCAATTGACTTATCCTTATATCCTGTTTCCTGAACTTAATTAGAGATTCTGCATCATTAGGAAAACACATCATCCTACAACAGGATCAAAAGCAAAGGAAGACTGATAACAAGTCATTTGGATTTCAGAGAATGTTCACAGGACAAAATTTCAGTGTTTTGACCTAAGCTAGGACAAACAACTGGCTTGGTAAATTTGCCGATTCCTGTGCTTACTTTGCAGATGGCTCAGAAAACACTAGCAAAACTGAGTTCTTTCTGAATGTAAGCTACATTCAGCTGAGTAAAACTCCATGTGCTTTTGTATGAAAAGATAAAAAAGTTCAGAAAAAGAAATTAAAGCAACATATTAAAGAAGTTGTTTCCAATAAAACAATAGAAATGTTTTCAACTTTATTTAACTCAATTTTATTTAACTCAATTTTCACTACCAACACAAAATATCTGACACATTACCATCACGATATTTGTAAAGGCTACTGTTTGATAAAATAAATAGGATGATGAACCTCTTCAATCCCAGCAGATGGAGTTTATTTGGTATCTGTGCACACAAGTACAGCACTGGTAGCACCCCTGGGTGAAAGCATTCAGAGCAGGTCACAGGAGAATGCAGTTCCCCAGCTTGGTGCCTCACTGGTGTGCAATGGCATGTGCCACTGCATTGCCCATGACAGTACTCACAGTATGTTCTTCATTCCTAGCACATTCCAGGTTTTCTGTGTTTTACATACAAAACAATACCAACCTTATTATCTTGCCTCTGCTCAGGAAAGATAAGAAAATAGAAACCAATTGCGTCCCATGCTCAGACGTTCTCAATGCATAGGAGTGCATAGGAAGTTGCTCAACATAACTTTGCTGTTGATTATCCACCTGTTGGTGTAAATATACTTTTATTAATACATAGATGAAGTCAAAACTTAAAATGGGATTAAGACCTAGAAAGAGAGAAGACTACGTATATAATAGACAATATTTTCATCACAGTTTAAAAGTAAACAGTAGAAGTACTACAAATTAAAATGTCTTCAAGTCTTTTTTCAGCTCAATTCTGTTTGGATGGTTTTGGTTTTTCCTGAATAGGGAATTTATTATATTTCTAGTGCAGCTATTAAAATAAACCAAACTGCAGTTTTGTTTCCTCAATATTATTTGAATATGCATAGACCCTTGAACTCCCTGCTCTTTGGAGTTCACATATTAATGACAGGTGTTTTTCATTTACTGTTATCTTTAAAGGCTACAACGTAATTTCCAGATAAAATCATATAAAAGTTAGGTAAAACCTTCATTAGAAAGATAAATTATCTAAAAATTTAACATTCTGGCAAGCTTACTGAACTAGAGAACTAGATTGAAGTTAATAATAAAAGCCATTTTTGCAACGTATTAAGGAATGACTGCAACATATTGCATCATATACCATACCTGATAATCCAGTAATACTTATTCTTGTTCATGTTAAATTTTCAACCTCAACTCTATCTTTGAGGTTGCAAATATATAAAATAATCCATTATTACAAACTATCTTTTCTGGAAAATATTACGACTAACTCTAATAGTTTTTTTGATTCAGTCATGAAATAATCTCACAATAGAATAATATTTAAAATTCCCTCTATGTTGTCTTGAATTAATCCAAAATCATGAGTAGGAAGGTTTTCCTGCAGTGTGGAGTTCTATTGTCAAATGAAAGTTCCAAGAGAATACTTTTGAGGTTCAGTGGATCTGTATTAGTTTCCCTCTGCAAAGCACATACTCAAGAATTTTATAGGCATGTTATCAATATGTGGTCGCATAGAGAACGCAGAGCTGTATGTGTAAGGGAGTGCTGCAGATGACTCCAATCTGCAGTTGAATGACTTCTCTTCAGTATGGCTATTATTGCCAGAGTAGATCACAATGGTCAGTGGATCGGTACTTACTCTCTCTTTGGTGCACAGATTCTCTGCACAGAAGCTCATGAGAACCCTCATAGAGTTGTTGCAATCTCTCAGTAAAGATTATTCAAGGTGAGCCGCTGTCCCGCAAAGTTCTCATCTTCTTGTGGTCTGCACATATTTAGCATCTATTTAGGTATTCTCAACACTTGTCAACAGTGACAGTCTCTATCCTCTAACAATTACACATTATAAATAAATACCTTGCAAGAATATTTATATTTTTAGGCAAGTATATTTTCTTTTAGGCACTACGTAAGAGAGACAGAAATTACAAGATAGTCTAAGTGCTCCCTTGGCCACAAACAGCTTCAGTAAAAGATTTTAGCTGAGAGATAGGTTGTTCCTAGTTAAATAAAGATTACTAAATATATTAATTGTATGCCAAAGTATTGCACAGTCTCAGTTTTTGACCAGTTTAATAGTGCTGTGGTTAAGCTTAATGACAATTTTGCAGCATGCAGCACTTACTGCAAATGGCTTCATTTTACTGTACAGTTCCATAATAGAAAAGAGTGTCTCCTTTCAGGAATGGCCTCAGATCCTGAGCGAATTCATGTAGATCATTAGACAAAAAAGGTGAAATCTCCCTTTTTCAAGTGTTAAGTCTAAATTTAAATAAAAATGCCAACAAGCATTTGTAGAGTTAGTCTTTATTTGGGGAGGTCAAAAGCTTTCTATGTTTTGGCTGTATCAACTATATATTGAAATGAATACTGAGAAAAATAACTTAAACTTTTAAATTTATATATTACAAAATCTTCAAGTTAGGCTCAGAAATCTACTCATGGTCCTTACAAAACTGTTCTGCAAAAGTACTCTCTAATGAACTGCAGAAACAAATTTTTACTTATAACTCCAAAGACCTTTCTGGGATGTCACACATGCCCCACTGCTCTTTGATTAATTCCACTAACTGCAGGATAAGAGAACCTCAGCTTCAACCTCTTACTATTTCCATGATGCAGTAAGAGGATGCAAACCCTAGTATTCTCTGGAAAAATGGAAATCAGTGGCTTTCCTTACAGATGGTTAGTGGGTCCCCTCTGTGATTAAGCATTTGTATATGGATTAACAAAAGACAGTGATTTCTGCAATCATGATACCAGGAACTTTCAAGGAAAATAAATGCACTCCCTTTTTGTCATAACGGAACACAAGTTAAGTCGTGTAAGCAACTTCACCTACCTTTCTGAACTGTGCTTTGTTTATGAGGGAGAAAGAAATCACATGTGCAAGGAGAAAAGGGGTTTAAGACTATGAATTAAGAATGAGTGGTGTGCAGAAGGCACATAAATCAGGCCTTTCTTTATCAGAAATGCCAAACATACTGTATGATCCTTACACTTGTTTCTTTTCTCGGAACTACTTTATGGATGTTTAAAGGGTGTGGAAAGGAAGAAACGCTTTTGCAAAAACACTAACATTGGCAGGCATTCAAATTGCTATGAAAAGCAGTTCTAAAAGCCTGCTAGCTAATATTATATAGTATTTTCTATAATACCTCCCAAAGGGTGCAGAGGAAGAAATTTGGAAGTAGAAGAACTAAATAACAAGTCTGATTTTTGTACTGAACTCTGGCACAGTGAATTCTGAGATAATTCTTTCTCAAATAGATCTGTTTTATCAAATGCATATCCAGCTTCTGTGAAACCCTTTTATAATGGTTTTCTAAGTCCTCCCACATTGCCTGACACTTTCTTTGTCTTTATAAATAGCTATAGACAATGTTATGCTGGTGAGAATGTTAACTTTTTCAGACTGCTATGGTCAGGCCTAGACACAGCCTGTATCTTGGAACTGAGCTCCAATCCATAGGGAACCAAAGCACCCAACAACTGGGTAAAGCACTGACAATGTTAGTAGACAGACCAAGTGTTACAGTTTCATTAGATAAAACTTTTTTGCAGGATTTGGCACCTCACCACTGAGTGTAATATACAATAATACTTGCCTGATACCACAGAAATCTGATGATTTATTAATGAATTAAAACCTCATTAATAGTGGATATTTGCATAATGATTAATACTACTAGTAACATTAGCAAGGACCACCAGGCTCAGGAGAACTTCTGCTTGATAAAAGCAGGAACCATTCCACCATTACATGCAAGCAACATCCTTTTCTCTCTTCATTTAGAGTAGACATAAAAGCATATAATTTTTTACTCTTTCCTAGAATATAAAGCTTGCTATAAGCATCATGGTTCATAAAGATACTCCAAGAATGTACTTTTAGAAAAACTATCCTTATTCCCAGCCAGATTCAGAACTTTAAGCCAAGCCAATCTAATTGCTTTGGTTTTATAAATTACTTCTAGCCATTTGCACAGCTTTGTTTTCACCTTTTTCTAATCTAAGTGTTGCCAAAGAACAGGTTGAGATTTTTTGGTGACACCGTACAAATCACATTAATTACAATGTATGCAAATGTTGCTTTGGCTTGATTTAGGGTTTCTTCTTAGCCAGCCAGACATATTTAAATCTCTGCAATATACTCTGGATACATTCCTTTGGCTTGACTGCCTGCAGGAAATAGCTTTTAAATACCAAGAGTGCACTAGAGTTGTCCAAGCTTCAGTGTGGATATGAGATTTGTAACAGCTTTTATCATCTTCTAACATGTGCCAAAGAGGAAAACATTGAGTAGCTTGGAGCACTGAAAAAGGAGACAGAATATGAATCAGTGCCTACGTTAGGTCCTGAAGCCATGGGTGATTACTGACTGAAGAATGGTCACTTACCAAAGATTTATATCTTGTTTAAATAAACATTCAAAACAACAGCGCAAAGGACTTCTCTCTCATTGTCTTAAACTACATCCCCTTAGCTACACAGAAGTGTATCTTTCTGTGTGAATTTCCTCTGCTTCTTTTGGAAAGACCTCATGTATGTAGAGCAGCTCTGCACTCATTGCGAAACACACAGAAAGGGAGCTGGCTCAGGAGGTCACTACAAGTCCCTTCCCAATGCTCTTGTACTATTTCACCTCTTACTGGAGGAGGGGCTAATACTCCGAAATAGTGAAGTATTGACAGAAGATTTGTTGCAGACATTTTATCACTTCATTGGATAAAGTCTGACCATCATAATTATCATGAATACCAAGGTAGTACTAAATATTGCCAGCACATCTTTTATCTTCACTGACTGACACTAAAAAGACTGACACTAAAAGACTGTTGCCTGGTTTCTCAAACTGCTGAGAGCATTTGAGAACAGCTCAAGAGCTCCTCTTTAAGATCCTTACTAATCATGTGAGGTATATGGAATAAAATAAAAAAATATCTGTACCAGAAAGGAGTACGAAGAACAGAAAATGAGGAAATTAAAAATCAAAACTTTCTAAATAGTGATGTCCTAAATAAACTTTATGATGCTCCTAATTAATAGTTTTTTTTCTTCTTCCTTCACAGGCCAGATATAGTAAGATAACTGTTATACTGTTGCCAGATGATATTCTTAGATGTAATATATTGTAAGTGAAATTACATTATTAAAATATCATTTTGCAGTATTTTACATTACTGTTACTTTTAGCACATGTATTGATACAAGTTAAAAATGACAGAAGGGTATTTTTTGAGATAAACATTTGTTTAATTGGTATATAGTGTTATCCCTGAAAAGTTAGTCACCTTCTCTGACTCATGTGAGTCTTTCTAGAAACACATAGTCAAAAGATATTTTAATTAGAGGGAAAATACTGTCAGCAAAAATTTTTTTTAAAGTTTTTTAAGTTTACAGTGGTCCTTACAAAAACCTTCATTCTCACTGAGGCTTAGGATTTTTCTGTGAAAACTGTACAAAGAATTGTTTAAAGAATTATCATATTTATTTGTTACATAACAGTTAAACTAAAACGAAAAAACTTCACACCTGGTTTTGTGGTAGGAAAATTTTTTAAAAGTGTGGTGAATACTATTGAGCCAACTATCAGCAGAAACCTACAATGGCAAGCTTTGCAGAGAGTCCATACAGCAGCTAAACAGACACTCAGCCAGGAAGCACCTTCTGGACATTAACCAGCTGGATTTGATGCTTACCCACCAGGGAGCCAGCTGGATGGACAATAAACCACTCTCAATAACCACGCCTCAAACGCCGAGGAGATGAGGCCCGAGGTAGTCTGTGGAAAAGGCATTTGAGGAGCTAAATAGAAGGGAAGAAAGCCAGTTAGCAAGACACTTGGAAGTTTAGGCAAGCCAGCAGCAAGCCACTCCATGATCCATAGGAGCAGCCAGAGACAGAGCTGGCTGCCCATCAAGTGATGAACTGGGAGACTAAGGAGCTCGAGAGCTTGCCAGGTCAAGAGCCTAAAGAGCTTAGAAAAGAGGTCATGCAGCTGTTGACAAGCTGCTGGATTGGTACAAAACCTGGCAAGAAAATAAAGGCTCACCTCCCTGCTGATTTTCTGTTGATATCTATGACAGAACAAACATTCCTCTGGAACATTTTTTTCCATCAAACAGGCATAGTTCTACTGGAACAGATTCTGCAAGCTTTATTGAAGGAACATTCTGTCTTCTAAAAATACCTGTTGGTCATAAAAAATGTTATCCTCCTGGATAAATAACCAGTCTGCAGGGCTACTTCAACTGCTTTCTTCCCAATAATGGAAGAAACACCTCAGTCAAATTTGAGGCATTAACATGAAGGATGAAGTTCTGGATTTCAGCTTTATTAACCCTGAAAACAGAGGAATTTTTAAATAACAGATATAAGAGCAGATAACAAAATGATACATTGCTACAAGAAAAATAGCCAAGGTCAAATGGGAATGGGCTTCAGTACAGACATGTAAGTCTCTATTGTTTGTATTTTCTCATTTCCAGAATATTATCTCTAAAGAGGTCTAGATTGAATTTCCTTGCCAAACAGTGAAGATCGAGTTAAAATAAAAAAACTGCTTTCTGCCAACTCTTTAGAAAAAAACAATAGGAACATTTTCTGGCCAAGGCCCAATGTTTATGTGCTTTCCTGAGCCAAACAAGTATACAATATTAGCAAGAGTAAGTCAAAAATATTATTTAGCTAAAAACAGCTTTTTAACTTGCAAAGTAGCTCAGTTATGTAGTAGTACTTCTAATACAATATAGGTTTTGTTGAACTCAGCATCAGAACACGTAATAGGTGAGAAAGGAGTCTGGTGAATAAAGACAGCATTATTCAAGATAGCTGAACAGACCAACTGTGTGTCACAAAGACACTCCTGTATTCTTGAGGTAGATATATTTTCCATGCCCTTAGCCAAAAAAAGCCAGTGGCATTGGGGAAGTGAAATAAAGAAATATGCTTATTCTTACCTTGGCAAGAGAGGGTGAGCTGTGTTCCAAGCTCATAATTTTTATTCTCATTCTGACAATCACAAACACTTACTTAAGCTGAAATATTGGACCATAGTGCAGGGTCTTAAATATGATTTTTGAAACCTGAACCCTTGTCTCATATTTACATGAGAATTATGACACTATCCCTAATGCTAATGCTTTCCCATTTCACTAATCCTATACTTGTGCTTTCCACTTGACCAATCCCACCACACAGTGTAAAATGAGTGATAAATTACTTATCTCTCAACAACCTTATAAGCTATAACAACAAAAAACAGATCTCAAGTTATCCACTTTCTTACTTTTACAAAACTCTATCAACCTTGTATTCTCAATATGAATTTATTTTATAGTTCATCAATTTAATTAATGTTTTGTCTATCGGTCACTGATTCCAAATTCTCTTCTTTTTCCTCCTTTTTTTTTTCCCAGCTTCTTGCAGCCTTGAGCCAAAACTTTAAAACTTTCTATCCACAGCAACCATTGTAGCCTGGACTACATCCAGCCTTTACTAACATCTGTCAAGTTCATATTTGTGGTTGCAATGGAGTGGAATAGAGAATAAAAATGGATGGCAATGGATTAACCCAAATACTTCTTTATTACACTGTAGCTATTTTATATGTCTCTCCTGTACTGATTTTACTCGAGTTTCCATACAAATATCCTCTCCTATGTTATCACCTAGTAACAGAAGATAAAAATAATCCCTTTCATTTCATGAGGCAATGACCAACATTATCAGTGGCACAACTACAATTCTTAACTCTGAAATGCAAGCTTTAGTCTATTGCACATAATTGTGCATGATCTGTTTCAAATATGTTGAAGTTCATAGAAGTACCTAAGAGGAAAATGTTTTTGTCTGCAAAGAAAAAAATAAAATCTATATATAAGGACTTTACTTCCTAGAGTCCAAAAAGTAGTACTGGTAATTTTTAGTTCTACTATGAATTCCACCCAAAAATATCACTTCCTTTTCTAAAAATTAATTAACTCTTATGGGCAGTTCTTACATACAGGAACTAAGGAAAATTATACTAAACCACCCACACAAGCCAAGCAGAAGGCAGATCTCCTGACATTTTGCTTTTTTGTCAAAGCAAGGAAGGGTAGTAATAGTCATTTAATGTGCTAATGAAAACTATTTATTGCAACAGTCTATTGTTTATTATTATTTCAATATCTATGTCTGTAGAGTTCCAAGTGAAGTTTTTCTTCAAGGAGACCCAATTCTTCAAGGAGACCCACTGAATTCAGTAGGTGTTTGTATAATTTTTTTTCAGTGGGTGTTCGTATAATCTTTCTTATTAAGTAAAATATAAAATATAAAACCTGTGCTTTACCTGAAGGACTCATAAATGTGGAATATTTGAGAACCTGAAAATTCATTATCTCCTACTAATTTCCAGTAGAGTCTCTAAGCTTTACTTGTCACAAAAGCTTTTTAAGAGGAGAGCATTTGCTAAACTTGCACAGGTATAGCACGTAAGATAGATATGACAAGGAATTACAGCTGAGCTGTCTATTGACAGTGGGAAGAAATGAGCTTGGAATTAAGTTTTGTTATTGATTATATTCCATTTTAAGCATAAAGGTAAGAAGAAAGATAACAACCCAGATCAGAGAGTATAACACATGATAAAAAAGTCCCAAGAGGACTATTAAAAAGTACTTTGGTATTTAGAGTTGTTGGATTTCCTCCAAGCTTGATAAGACAGTCAGCCTATTACTTTCATGAGGCAGTTACAGAAATTCAGCTTGGCCTAATGCTCTAAATCAATATATGGGAAAGATAGAAATTTTACAAATGCTGAAAAGTTTATTTCTTATAAAAATGCCTAAGGGACATGAAGAACTTGAATGTGTTAGCTAGATTTTAATATAAAACCAGTGATAAGAAGGCAAATTCCTCCTTGAATTTGTTCTTATTTTGTGATTACTGTGTTTGAAATGAGCTGCAATGCTGTCTGAAATGTCAACATACAAATGAAAAATGAAGACACCAAAGATTTCTAATTATAATTTGAAAAAAACAGCATAGTAATCAAATACTATTAAGCCAATAAGAGAAAAAATGTAAAAAAAAAAAAAGAAAAAAGAATTGTCTTAGTTTAATTAATTCTGATAAAAAGATAACATGGTCCTGCATGTCTAGGTTACAAGTCACTGGAGTAGCTAGTAAAGTCTGTTCCAGTTTGGGTCACATGCTACTTCCCTCATTTCTTGCCAGGAAGTAAAAGTCATGGATTTAAAAGACTGCAAATGAAATGTAGATGCTAGTGTTGTCATTGACTAATTTTTTAGCATTTGTTTCTTTGATAAATACATCAAATGGAGAGTGTTTTTTCCTGGTGAGGTCAAACTGATATGGCTGATATATTTTTACAAGTACCAAATAGACAGGCACATCAGGAGAATTTGCAAGATTAGTAGGAAGCTACAAGTAGGACTCTCCAAGTAAAACAAGAGTTCTGAAGTCTATGCACTATGGAACTTTTGGGCCACATGAACTTTTCTTATGTTTGTTGACAGTCTGTCTTCACAGAAAATGAAGCAGAATGCTCCCCTCCATCCCAGGAAGTCGTGAGCACATAAAATCAGTTTGTGTTCTCTCAACTTACCAAAAAGCTTCAGATGAGTGACTCCCCCTGCAACTCATGACTTTCTACAGGAGCAAAAAAGTGTAAAATCTCAGTCATGGTTATACCAGCTAACAACCGCTGCCATCACAACACTCCCACTGCCATCAGTGTCTAAGGAAGCTGTTCTCTGACTGAATTTTACAAACTAACCTGAGAGGGCTAAGTTCCTGAAGAAAACAGAATCACAGACTGGTTGCTGTTGGAAGGGACCTAGCAGGTTTGCCTAGAGCAGGTTGCACAGGACCATGTCCAGGCAGGTTTTGATTATATCCACAGAAGGAGACTCCGCAGCCTCTCCGGACAGCCTAGTCCAGTACCCTGACACCCTCAAAATAAAGAAGGTTTCCTCATATTTAGATGGAACTTCCTGTGTTTCAGTTTGTTGCCCCTTGTCCTGTTGCTGGGTACCACTGAAGAGCCTGGCCTCATCCTCTTGACATTCACCCTTGATATATTTGCATACACTGGTTAGATTCCCCTCCCAGCCATCTCTTCTCCAGGCTGAACAGGCTCATCTCTCTCAGCCTTTCCTCATAACAGTGATGCAAATCAATGAAGAAGAAATGGCAATACAGTTAGGAAAAATAAGAATGATTGCTTATTTAAGGAAGCATTCTTCCCCTATCACCATTTGAATGTTTAGACAGTGTATGCACACAAGACACTTGGTGGAACAGTATCACAGCTCTCAAATCTGTACCTTCTGGAAAGTTCAAAGATTCTATTTTAAGTTGCAGAAATCAAAGTTCCTCAGCTGGCTGTTCTACCTAAGCTTTTCTCTGTTCTGTGTGGGGCTACATTAAGGAAGGAAGCAAGGAAAATAAAAAGTGCTAAAGTAACAGCAGTGGGATTTGGAGAAACTTAAGTTGAGGGTCACAAGGAAACCTATTTAGTCTCTGCATTTCTCAGCAACATCACTAGATCAATTTTATCATGTATACTAAGTGATCTTTATAAATTATTTCAGAGCAGAACTGATAGTTGTGTCCTTCACCAGTTGCATAAAGACTTGTGTTATATCACTAAGTAGCTTTTTAGGGTCTTAGATTAAAGGAAGTAAGTTCATGAGACTAAAAGAAAAGACACAAGACTAAAAAATGAAAACATTTCTTGCATCAATTTCATTTGTTTTGACAGCTTTTGTTCCGATGTGAAGGTTAAAAGATTCTGTCACAGCTAATTAAGAGTTCAGTTTGATCATTGAACTATTCCTTATAATGTTTGTTTGCCTAATATTATTTTAATAGCATCCATTAAACAGTGTGTTAAATTAGATTTTTCTCACAAATTTTCATCCTAAACCATAAATATGAAAGAAAATTCATTGAGAAGGACATACCATAGTTGTAAAATCATTAATTTTTCCTGGCAGATACCTCAAAATAATGAAACCATTCTGACTGTTTTGGGGCTTTTAAAAATTGATTCTTTCTACATTTTATTTTAATATAAGCGGTCTTTAGATTATTTCATGTGCCATAGCTAAACTGTCTTTTCTTCTTAAGAGCTCAAGGTAATGCTCTCATAAGCCAAGACACTTAGTCACATCTAACCATCACAACTAGTACATTTCTGCCTCCACCACCTCTCAGCAGTGTGATACCAAGTCTACAGTGACCTCCTCAGAAGCATGACACACACTCCAATGAAAAGACAGATCTTTATAACTGTAAGGGGGACAAGATATTAAAGGAAATCTATGACTGGCCTTTGTATCAATGAATCAGCTAATATCTAGCAGCACCTAAATCCCTCCATGTTCCTCCTACAACTGCAGACTTGTAATTCTTCCAGTTACTCAATTTAGAAAGAGAACATTTCAGCTGAGTAGTATCTATTTCATTTGTTATAACAGAAGTACATGGTAACTATCACTGGTCGTGCTTTGGTTGCAAATTGATGAAATTATTCCAAACTTTGGAAAGCCAGTTCTTCATTCTCTGCAGAGCACTTTTCTTTATTTATAAAGTTGGCTTATTGCCGGGAAGTCTACCCACCCTGCAGCATCTGGCCTCCAGGTTCTCTAAACTGAGAACTAGCCAGGCAGAATTAAAATAAGGCTGATTTTTATGAAGTTCTCCACATGTAAGTATAAAATGTCTGACAATTCCCAAATAGGACAGAAAGAGAATATAGAAAATGAAATATTTTTCTTCACTGTATTTCTTTAACCAGAATGGGTGTGGTTGGTTGTCTTCAAGCAGTTCAAACAGCAGCAGACGGAAGTTTAACCATAGTCATGACTCAGATCAAGGGTACACATGGTTTTCAGCTCGCATTGTTCATCATTTGTAATAATGGAGATTGCTCTGTAAATATTTATCTTGCTAAGAATGCTTCTTGATTTTTAGCACTAAATCCTCAGCTGAGGGAGACTTCTATCACAATGATGAAGTTCTACAATTGAGGAGCAATTTCTAGCTCAGTTGTTATTCCTCTGCTGACTTTCCTATTGTGACAAGGCAGTGTCATGCCAGTCGGGAAAAAAAAACAAAACAAAACCAGGCACAAAATGAGAAATTAAAGTCAATGAATATTCAGAACACATCATATTCCATGCACACTTCTCTGCCAGAACAGATGATAAAGCAACATAATAATCATTCATCAAAGTTACCCCCGTTTTTGGCAGTATTTAGTATTTTATTTAGTAATTTTTACTGAGTAATTTTAACTGTAAGAGTTCACACACAGAACAACTGAAGTTGGAAGGGATCTTTGGAGAACATCTTGTCCAACCACAGTCCTCAGCAAACCCTCTGAATAGTGCACAAGTTTGTGTACTAGTGTTGTGAGAGATGATGACGAAGGTGTAAAAGACAATGATGCATCACCATCGATGCATTCTTAGTCTGAGAAAGTGATTTGTCTTTCTTGCATGAATTTTTAAATTTGCTACAGATGTTACTAAAATGAAAATAAATCTAATAGGAACTTTTAAAAAATCATAAATACTGGTTAAAATCTATTTTCAATTATATGCAAGTAATCAGGGAGGCTTTTGAATTTCAAACTAACCCATAAAAAGCATGTCAAAAATTCTTGAAGTGTCTTATAAATTCTTATTACTTAATGTTAAAATATTAATATTATTAACTGTAAAATACGTGTTAAATTATCATTATCTCAATTTAGTTGCTTAAGTACTTCCCCAAAATTGTATTTCTGTCTTTTTAATAGAACAGGACTTTCATATTAATTTAAATTCTACTTCAACTAGTGACTTTTGGCAATCAGTTCTTCAGTACAGAAAGAACAACTTAGCATGCAGTGGTAATGCAATGTGTAAACTGCTTCATTCTGCAGCATAACTGAACTCAAACTGACCCAGTGGTGGTGAAATGAAAATTTACAGCTTCCAGTCAGAGTGGGATTAGCACACACTATGTGCTAAGCTCTGTTGCTTAGTTAACATTTAAGACCTAAAGCATTCACAGTTTTAAAAACTACCTTTAGATTGAGTTAAATTTCACATATAACTCAGAAGCCAATAAACATTTATGGAAAGTTTAGTTAATTAGTTGCTTGGTCAAAAGAAAGCAAATGACAATGAGCAGCCAAAACACCAGAAAGCAATAGGGTAATAAACAAACCATTCATTTCCTTCCCGTTCATACCAGTGGAAAATGTACCAGAATCTCTGCATTTGTGCACTTAATATTACTTCAGAATAAAACACAATTTTTAATAGGATCTGCTTCAAGCGATAAATAAAAGAAACATTTCACTTAGTGTACAGCCCTAAGATCATGAGGCTGTACAAAAAGCATGACCTGGGGAAATTCCTCTTTTCACCGCTTGTGATGGAAAGGAAAGGAATTACTTCCGCTGCATCTCGCAATGACTTCTTAGTGAAGCAGAAATTGCAAATTCATTTTTTGAAGATGTAAGTAACATTCTCCTTTCTTGGTGTTGAGGATTACTGTCCAAATAATATTGGTCATATTGCATAGGGCTTTCCCTACTTCATTATGGAACTACTTTTTGCAGCTGTATTTTCTGTAAAGCTTTTACACTGAGACACATAGACACACAACTGAAGAAGATTTGAGACTGAAATCATTACCTCTCATGTCAAGGAATACTGAGCTTAGGAAAGAAGACTTTTACTGTCCCTTGTAGAGGCAGACATAAGAGATATGACTCCAACATACATGTTAATATTCTCTTCCTGAATTGAACAGAACTTATTCTTAACTTCTGATCTTCCTAGGAGTCCAAAAGCAAAATCAAACCTGAAATCGTTTGTCACCACTGCTGCTTTCAAGAATCTCCACACTACTGGGAACTTAATTCATAAAATGAGCACATTCATTCATGTTCCATTTAAATAGCTACATATGATACTGATGATACTCTATATTACTAGTAGTAGTAATAATTTCTTGGGTGGTTAATACATATGAAAAATTAAAAAGCCCCCACCAATTAGTGGTGACTCAAGAGTATAAAAGTAAATTCACATTTAATGGGGTACTCCCAATCATTCGTTTTTATGTCACATGAAACCTTATGTCTTCTCAGTAACATAAAGAGCAATAACATGTTCTCAGGACTGTGATTCCTTCTTAAAACTTCATCCTTAAAGAGAATACAACTTTCTGCAATTGTCATGTTCTCTTAATTTAATTAGTATTTCTTTAATTTGAGCAGTATAATTTTAATTAAATGCTTTCACACCAAAATCTTGCAAATTGGAATTCTGTTTTCCCTATCTCTTGTATCTTTGACAAAGCCAACTGTACTCATTTCTAAGGCTTCTTTGATATCCTTAGCACAAAACCACTAAAAGTATGAGACACTCTGTTTCAAACACTGCTGGATAAATTGCTGCTACACAATTATCAACACAAGAAAATTCAGCTTATATTTGGCTGTTACACTCAGTGCTTTCCTTGCTACTCCTAAAAGCCCCATAGTTTTAATATGAGGAAGGTATGTTTATTTTTTGTATTATGCTATTTTAAGAGAGATAGCCTTTCAGGTAGTTTGCCCTTTCAAATCTCACAAAAAGTGTCAGAAAAGACACCACACAAAAACTTTAATGGAGGCCTTATTTTGAGGAAAGTGAGTGGGTGGGACAAGCATAAATATACATAAAAGGGTTTGTTATCACTTTTATCCTAGATTTGTTTCTGTTTGAAAAAAGTCATCTACTACTATGTACTAAAAACTGCAACATCTATGAACAGATAAAACAGCAAATTATGAAGTAAGCCTTGAACCCTTTTGTGTATTTAAGTATTCAGCAGTAGAAAATGGAAATATTCAGGCATGAGAAAACAATACAAGTTGCTTAGAGATTATCATGAAATATAAAATGTGAAAATTATTCACATTCTGTTACTACCATCTTTCTATAAAACTTACTGTAGTTCAACCACAGGTCATCAGAATCAATGAGGAATCACCAGGGGAAATGGTCTATGGTCAAACTAGATTATCATAACCATTTCTTTTAGCCTTAAAATTCTATGAGTCCATTTAAAAGCTGTTATAAATCTGGAGGGTTACATTAAAACCTCATGACTAATAAACACAAATACATCAGTTTAATACTCTTGTAATACATTTTAAGTTGTTATGTACTAAAGAAACCAAATTTGAAAGCTGAAATAAACAGAGATACAAATAAAAGATTTCAATATTTTATCATGTTCTCAAAGCAATTTCTTCCCATATGCATGCCACATAGCAACTCAGCACTCTTAGATTGTATGTGCATTTTCTGCTGTTCTCAAAGCTTTTTGCTTTACTTGTAAGTCATGATCATTGCACAGAGTGGAATGAACAGGGTTCAATTACTGATTCCTATGGGAAGTGGCTTCTTTCCAACTGTGAACAACTAATAACTCTTGTGAGCCTGATTTCTGGAGAGTCTATCTGCCTTTTCTTTTTCAACCAGTTACTTATGCATAGCATCTGTGTAATGGGACTTTTCCAGACCTGTACAAACACTTTAACATCAGTACCTTGAATTCTTGTTGCGATTTTAATCAACACCTTGTCATGTGGAATCAAATTTTAAAAGAATCTAAATAAATACTGCCATTTAATTATTCAATATTATCAGCCAAGCAACTCCGCTCATCTAATAAGAAGGGTATATCTGTATTCCTACCCCCTTCATTGGGTTAATGGTGATTCAATATATTTAGAGCTGGAAGCTACTTCTCTAAGCTTGAACATTTGAATGAAAAATGGACAATTCGGCTACATCTCCCTTGGCAAAACAATCCATTTAATCAGTGTTATAGTTTGTATCTAAACAGTGGGTTTAATCAGAGTGTCCATCTACTAATTCTAAATAGGAGGAAGTAGCAGGAATAGAGAAGGGAGTGAGAATCATTGTATCATTGCTGAGTCAGTTTATTTCCTGTAACTATCCATCATAGCAGGAGAAGCAGTAGGCAGATGTACACTTACTTCAGAGGAGATTACTTTTTTCCCTGGGGATTCTAGTGTTGGATGCAGACAACATCTGCTCCAGCACTTCAAAAAAGGTTTTGTATTTTCTTTTGTTCCTTTCTGTAAAAATGTGTAACTACTTTGTGCAACTATGCGGCTATGCCTTCTGAAAGATATTATGGGCTTGAAACTGAAATTACGAGTTTCAGTGACAAGTGAAATAGCAGTGGCTTGACATTTACAGGCAGTTTGGTTAAGTGGATATGATTGTATCTCCTTGTCTTGCACAAATACAGACCAGGCCTGTGAATAAGGGATTTCAGTAGTGGTCTTCTCTTTTGAAAGTCTTTCTACTGTATCCAGAAGCTCTGATCCCCCAGTGGATACGGGGATGCTATGCAGTGCCACAGTTATCAGCAAAAATAGAGCTGCACACACACACACATTCATGCACTACATTATTATCTGTTCCTCTGATATTGTAATGAATATGTAAGAAAACCTAAAAGTAACATTCTTAAACTGATTTATTCTATTCAGATAACTAGATCTAAAGCTTGCTTTCATTCAGCAATCAACCCATGGAAGTTCTTGTCTATTCCCATTATGTCTAAAGAAATAGCCAAAGTACCATATTTTACAAAAGTGCCTGAAGCAAATCCTGTCCAAAAAAATCCAAAAAGGCTAAGATTTGGCCATCTGGCCATTAAAGAGATGCAAATCTATTACTTAATAAAACATTTATAGCTGAAGAAAAACTGTTGGTAAGTAAAGGAATTTGGCTGAATTTCATGGAAATTGCGTCCTAAAGTTTTTCAGAAATGCTTGAAAATTTTCAGCCAAAAATTTCATTGATGCTTGTACTTCCAAGAAATAGGGTTCAGTATATAAGATGTGGAAATGATGACTTATAGTTGGTCACTTTAAATAAAAACAATACATGATGCACACAGTCTCAAAAATATGAGAGCTTGTTTAAAGTCAACGGAGCTACTCACATTGCAATTTTAAGTATATCTTTATGAATGCTTTTAAAGAAGCATAAATGTTTAAGGTCATACTATCAGAGATTAAATCAATGACAAGAACGTTTTATGTGTGTGCACATGTAAATATGTGCATGCAAATACACCCATATATTTATGTAAGCATACACAAACTTTTAATTATAGAACATAAAAAAACACTTGGTGGATAATATTGAGAATCATGATATCTCTATGGACAAAGTGTTATTCCCATTGAATATGCTGATTTTTGAGTTTCTCTGGAAAATACTCAATATAAATGCTTGCTTTTTTTCAAGGCAGATAATAAGGATAGCCATGGCAGGTCAAAATAAAGGCAGCCTGGTATTCTGTTTCCAGCAAAAGCCAAGAGGAAGTGCTTAGGGAAGAGTATATTGCAACAAAAGCCTTTGTAGAACTATATTTATATTATCAGAAACAAATCCTGATACAGTCAAGGTTCCTAAATTCTGTTTTCCTCAGAACATAATATTAATTAATACATAGCATTCAAACAATGCACAAATTTTAATATCTGCACCAAAATTTCTAACTAAGTTATCAGAATGTTTGTCTCTGAGGATCTGTTGCATAGTCCATAACACATCCAAGATGGGACAAATATCTTTTAAAAAATGTCTTTTAATATGAAAAAGGTCTATAGTCTAAGGCAATATTTTGAGAGCACATTCATATTCACACTTATACATCTGATATAAAGAGCACATCATAAATCTGACTTCATAAATATAGTGAAAAAAATCAGATTAAACTTCGGCAGCATTTTCCTTGTTTTCTTAGATTTCCTAAAGAAAGATAAACTGCTTTTGCATGAGTATTTAAATCAAAGCCTATTATTGTCAAGCTTCCCTCAGCTAAAAGCTGCTGGGCCCATTGTTTTCAGTATCCTATGGCTATTTTCTTTTCCTGTAAAATTAAAATGTTCAGGAAGTGGTCTCACTGGTTCAGTAAGTGGTTTCTTTCTCCTACAAACCAGTGTTGAAACAATGTTTCAGCAATGCTAGAAAAGCATTTGGTTGATGATACTGTGATTTAAATGAGACTTTAAAACTGGAAGCTGCTGCTGATCTGAAACACTTCAAAATCAAAGAAATTAAACTTTTGTTTTCAAAGGTTTTGTATCAGGCTCTAAAATAACTCCTACTTCCATGTCACTTTAGTGCCCATTCTGTGACACAAATAACTTGTCCTGTATACTCCTGGTTTTACCTCTCCTCAAAAATGCATCCCCAGGCATTTACTACTGGCTTTTGCTCTATGTTAGTATGTCAACCCAAAGATTTCAAAGGTGGGTACAAATGTAAACTGTTCTCTGCTTAAGTTATTTATATATTGCCCAGCACTATTGAAAGAAGTATAAAAATAAAATGAGAAACAGACCTATTTTTCTGGTGCCCAAAGATGTTTCTTTTTCCTAAAGCACAAGTTCTTTACACTCCAAGAACAGTTAAATCAGGGTTCTGATTCTCTGTTATTATTTTGGTCAGAAACGCAACAAAAATTTAAAATAACTATTAACTCTCCTGTTACACCAAATTTAATATTTATGTTACAGACAAGATGGAGTCCTTTGCTTTTTAGTAAATACTGTATTGTAACCATTATAAAAGACATTGGGGGAAGGGGAAGACTGTTAAAACACTGGAGTCAGAAACATGCCATGGGCTAATGAATGCATCTTGTAACTATATGCTATTGGTTTTCCTTTTAAAATAAAAAGAATCAATACAGCAATTCAGGTGAATATTTTCTAACATAACTACATTTTGACTTTGCATTTTTCATTTTGTAAAGGTTAAATCAGTGTAAAAAGCCAACTTAATAACATGAGGAGTTTATTTTTCTTCTTTGCATCCTGAAAGAAAGTGTACAGCATTTACACTAAAGGTACCATTTGCGTCACAATACAAAAGGACTTTTACTGTAATTACACTAAAAGTGAACAGGAGACAAAAGTGAACCTTGCCACTCGATGACGTCAAATGTCCAATAATGGGATGTTTATTCACTTAGGTTTGCTTTGATATTAGCAGAATTGGATGATATGATCAAAGGGGAAATAATTAGCATCTTAACTGATCAGGGCACAATGATAGGACAGTAGAAAGCTATGAAATTGGATTGGATTCAAGCTGAGAATTGTTTTACTGTGGAAGTGTAGTGATCTCTAGAGACCACTCTTCAATTGAAAATGATTTTCCTGTTTATAAATATACATCACTTGAGGCTTGGTTGTTGGGCTTTTTTTCAAATTTATTATCTTTTGAAAATTGTCTTAACTCCCAGGAGTTACTGAACTTATTTTAAATGGCAGCTTTCTCAAAACTGAAATCCAAATGTATTTGCAATTACACAGTTTTATTCCCTTTCTGACTTCAACAATTAAAAATGGAAATAGGCATTTCATTGATATGATTTAGAATTTCAATCCTACAGTACCAAGGCACCAGTTTGCTAGGAAAACAAATCTTATTATGCGAAACATGAGTGTTAACTGCCAGGAAATAACCAATTTTACATCACAGCTGCTGAAAATTTCTTTTAAAAATACAGAAAAACTCCTTCCATTATTACATATCTATAAAGATATTCTATGTCCTTTCATTAAAAATAGTTCAATAGGCATTGAAAAATATATTCTTGGATACTAATGGACAGATTCTGAGCCCAGTTAAAGAGTGCTGACTGTATAGATGTATAGGTGTACAATTAAATTTAATATAATCATCATATCCTGTTATTGCCCAAAGAAAAGAAGCAATAAAAGTTGTCCAATCATTTGTTCTCAAGATTTCTATAATTTCCTAAAAAATATTCTATCATAGCCAATCACTATTTCAATTAACTACAGGTGCACTAGCTTGTAGATGGAATAAACAATTGTTTTGAAGTTTAGAGAGAATGAAGAAATGTGGCTTCAGATCTTAAGGAAAACATATAAAAATATTTTCTGCACATACAACTTGTGCTTGACAAAATGTTGTGTTATATATTACAATAAAGTGTTGAAGTAGTAGAATCTGCATCCACAATGTGTGGATCCAGAGACAGGGTTGGTCCAAGTCACCTGAATACTCCAAAAGTTTACCCAGGAGGAGAGCACAAGCCTTAAAAGCAGACAGACCTTTTCAGAACTGAAAGGATCTTGTTTTCACAAACATTGAAAACCTTGATAAAAAAGACTGCACACCCTCATTCATAGAATTAATTGTGTATTATTAACACCTCACAGAACACCTACTGGAGAAATGCCCAGTGGAAATACTGATTTTGATTTTTAGCTGTTAATATTATTTTTCCACAAGATTCTATTTTCTTCATATTCACACACCTAATAGCCACAGTGAATCGAATTCAACATCAATTTACATCCTGCACCAATCTACTGAATTGAGCATCCATTTCCAGACCTGTTGTAATTGAACATGGCCAGCAGATACTTGTTGTATCCAGATGGATATAACCATCAGTCTATTAACAGCTCCTGCAAGACACATTCATGTAACATTTAGTCACTACAAATAGACAGATAAAAGTAACTATTTGACCCAATTGTCCTTCGTGGGTTAAGTTTTGGATAGAAACATTTCCTCACATTCTGTCTGTGATTGCTTGAAATAAATATTTTTACAACTTGTGTATGCTTGCAGAAAATAAATTAAACAGAAGCCAAACAGAAATAAAATCCACAGGCTGTTCCCATCACCAACTTTGATTTAATCAACAATGAACAGTTGTCATGAGAGAGTCTACAGGTAGCAGCCACATTGATAAAATTTGATACATACAGCGCAGACGCAGCTGTTATTCAGTGAAAAGTACCATCCCTCAGCAGCTGAGTAAGGCTTTGAGCTTGCATGTCCTTCACAAACCTAACTAAAGCAAAAGTCACTGTAACATGTAGAAACATCCTGAAAAGCAAAGAGAATGACAATTTCAAGTGGGAACAAGAGAGGATGATGAGGACTGAAAGAAAAGGCTTCAGATAAATTGTTCCACAGGGTCCCTATCTGACTTCACAGTCTGGAGCTGCTCTGTGGTAGAATTTTATAGAAGACTTTTTAGACTGCTTCATTCACTGCAGAAGGGTGCAGTGTATTTTCAATGTAAAGTTACCGTGAAAATTCATGTGGAGTGCATATTCAGCACACTGGAGTCCAGCCACTATGACTGTCACTATCTTTCATTTTAGTGAGCCATGTGAGAATGTGACAGAACTCAATCTGATATTTCCAGAAATACCTTCAGGACCTCACAAGTCATCTCAAATCAGGTTCTCTACTTAATATGATCAAAGTTAGCAATGAAACAAATAACCACTTTATTGATGCCTGGGTTGATGTTTCATAAAGCTTTCCTCTACTATTTGGCATCTCTTTCTTCAGATTTTTTTTATCTTTGCCACAACTAGAAGTATGTATTACATTATGAGGGCTAAACTATGTAATCAAAAATTATAAAACAGTGGAAACAGAAGAGATGATTTTCTGAAACCCATCCTACAGAATTAGAAGCTATTATTGACTTATACACTCCTTACACATCGGGCAAGTAACTCAAAACAATTTTTTTAAGTGATCACCAAAAGTGTATTCTTCATGCATGATGGGAATAATTGGAATCAATGGGGACAGGATTCCTAATGTGTCACTATATTACTAGTGCTATTATGTAATACAGATACTCAGAAAAATCAAGACAATACTGTCAAGCCATATTCCTAGAACTAGCAGATTCTTTTGATTCTTGTTTCTATATGTCTCCACCTTGCATCTGTAAACTGAAATATCTGTACTTTATCTTCCAAAAGTTTGGTTAAAACAAATCACTATGAAGAACACCAGTGTGACAGCAAAGAATGCTGTGGAAAGATCAGGAAGGAATTGAAGTTCAAATAAAAAGTTTTAGTGATGTGCAGCAAATAAGTATGCCTATTGAACAAGAAGAAATTAAAATTTCTTGTTAGATGAGTGTAAAGTAACTGTAATTTAGAGTTAGCTGTTAAGAGGACAAAGGCCCAGGTGGAATGATAGTGCAAAACCACCTTGTGAGAATAAAAGGACACACACTTGGAATGTAAGGATCACCAACTGCAGGCTTTCTGCTTTTCCTTTCAAAGGCAAACATTAAAAAATCAAGTGAAAACTGAAAGAAACACACACTTAGAAAACTTTAAAAGTTTTCTTTTTCCTAACAAGAAAACACCACACTCAATCACACTTTGCTTTTTTAGAGATGGAACTTCCAGCTAGGTCTTTTTCAAGCTAGGTTTTTCCATGCTTTCTACATGTGTATTTCTATAAAATATTGGCTACTGACCAAATCTGACACTTGGATGCAATTCCTACTAATTCTTGAAAACTTGCCAGATAAACTGAAGACAGGGGAAAATCTACTTCAAAACAGAATATGGCCTGTAGATTTTGGTGTTAGGCAACTGAAGATTTTCTCATGCATTACTTCAATAGTTGTAAGTACCTTCTGCATCAACTTGCTGAAGAAAAACAAAAGTGCAATACAACCTCTTATGTGACAGTAAAATCAAGATGGGAGAATCTAGAATCCTGTACTATACATAGTAGAAAAACATAAATCTTGTGTCCCCTCTGCCCCATAGACTTTGCTCATCTCCCTACTTCCTTTCCTTAGCTTTTGCATCTGGCTGCATGATCCTGACTCCTTCTTCCAAGCAGCTCTGGCACTTATTTGCTGGCCCAGCAAGGCCATCTAACTTCTGGCAACACACAATTCCTCATCAGACAGTATCCTTACAGAGTTACAGAGACATGGAATAACCACTTCCATACAAAGTAAGCATTAGAAATCCCATTGAAGCAGGAAGAGAAGAAACCGCAAAGGGCACAGGAGGAGAACGCGTCTCTTTTGAGAGTGAACTGCTACGTCAGGTCCTGCTTCTGGTATTCCCCCTGTTCCCACTGGTATTGACAAGCAGGGCAGGCTGACTCTACCAGTATCTCCTACTGTTAGGCCAATTTTGTCTGCACAGGTGAAATTAGGTAATATATGCATATACATATTACAATATATGTAATTATTTTATTATTGATTGTGTTAATAATTTCAGATCAAAAGAAAAGAAGCCTAAAACTAAGCTCCAAGAGAAATAAAACATTATGAACAGAGTTCAGCTTCTGTTTACTGTGCCACATTTTTTTTCAAGCAAGTTCATGTCAAAACTCCTGTTTCTTGGAAAGGATTATGGCTTTGATTGTACAAGCAACTATGCTACAGTCTTTACTAAAAAGCAGATCAAAATCCTCCCACACTTTAGAATAATCCATTTCCTGCTCACCTGCACCAGAGGACCCAGTAGAAGGCAGGGGGGCAGCAAGTGCTTTAAAATCAGTATTAACCCTGTTGCTCATCTAATTAAAAAGTGCTCTTTCTAAGACGTCATAAAAACAGGTATTTCACTTTTCTTTCTATCTGATTTTCTAGAAGTTGTTCTGTTTTGTATTAAGGTTGCATCTGATTTCCATTAGCCTGCATGTCTTCCAGAAATTATTATGTTTGTATATTGTATTTGTGTATATATATTTACATATAGAAATTCAACTATATTTTATACATTTATTTTACTTTTTATATGCATGCATACAGAAATCTAATTCAAAAAATACTTAAGACTATTTCTAAAATGTAAACACTCATTTAGGACAAGAAATAATGAGCTGCAATGCTTACAAAGGCTCCTATGACACAACAGACAACAGTTTAAATTAAATCTTGCCTCCAGTAACTAAACAATCTGCAGACAACTTTAGTCATTTCATAGCTCTTGATTTTGGAGCTATGAGCAGAGCTTCCCAATCATGCAGAGCCAGATGGGGTTTTTAACCAAATGTGGATGTCGCAAAACATCCCTGAATGAATCAGCAAATTCTAGTGTTACAGTAGCAGAGACTGAATGGCAAAGTAGGCAGCATAAATACATAAATGTGTTGCTGTTTACATGATCAGTGGGAGAAAGCATAGAAAAATAATTTAGCTTAATATAATTCTTTTGAAAGCCACAGAAATTTGCACATTGGAATTAGTACTGGCCCTAAATTCTTAGGGTTTTCCCCTCATTGCTAATAAAAATTACTGCCATTCTTTTAGTGAGGGATGCTTGGGGTAATTTATCCATCTTAACTATACCAAATAAATATATATAATGTAGGTAACATTCTTTTTTTTGTTATTTTTAAATCAAGAAAACTAGGTACAGACAGGAAAAAAATTCTAGCATCACTTAATTTGGTGCCTGGTGCCTTCTTTTCCTCGTGTGTTTCTCATGGTCTTTCACATTTTTTCTCAGCATCAGATATGACACAAAACATATATGATGTTCCATTTGTGACCAAATCAGATTGTTTCAGTCACTAAAGCTCCTGAATGAATGAGTCAACACAGGGAATAAAAAACAAATGCCAAACGGCATTAAAAGGCACACAAGGAAAACGCCATCTGCACCTGAAGCAGCTGGTGCACTCACCACACTACATCACTCAAATACTACTGGAAAAAAGCCACTAGAAATGATCATGTCACAAACAGATGTAAGCACAAGGGACTGAATGGAGCTGGATCATCAATGTACCAAGGAGACTTCTGAATATTATTCAGTAATCTTTTCTTGGTTATTCAGTGTGATACATCAAAGCCACAGGGTGTGGTGTGTACAACAACGACTAGTCACTGTGAAAGTCTATTCCCAAACACACTAAGAGGAAGGTGTCTGTGTCAGTGCTAGTGTTTGCATAACAGCACATAGCATAAGATTATGGGGATGGGGAACCCCAACTCTAACTAAGCAAAATACAAATAGGTAACAACTGGCATTTTTAAATCTGTTTAAAAATGTAAGAAATACTTTCTTTTAAAATGTACTCTTCAAAGCTCAGATTCTAAATTACATGAATGCCAAGGAAAGAAAACTGCCTTATTAAGGTGATTGTGGTAAACTGGAGAACATGGACACCAAACAAAATGTCTAATAGAGCAAAGACAAAAATGATTATAAACAACAAATACTTATGGGTTAGATGAGAATCACATCATTAAGCTTCGCAGTTTCAGAACTGCACAATAATTTTTTTTTTTTCAGAATTGTAATTCTGGGTAATCAAAGATTCAAATAATTTAAATAGTCTTGAACACCACTGTTGCTTGTTATCACATTATTTGTGAAAATTATTTAAATCAAATTCTCTCTATATAACAGCAATAGGAGGTAGTAGGTTAGGTGCTCCTCATTGTAAAGATTTTTCTTTTCTGCTTGGCAGCTTAGAACCAACAGTGGTTTATTGCAAACATGATTGCACATTTTTGGACAGATTTTTATTGTTTTATTTGTTTTATGTTTTATTCTTCAACCACCAAAAAAAAAATAGGGCTATTTTTACTAAAAATATTAACTTCTATAAAAGAAAAGGCTTTGCTTCAAACACTTTGTGTTGGAAATAAAATAAAATGATCTTTTATTATGAATAAAACAAGACCAAAAGGGTACATCTCCTCAAAATATGAGGAGGAAAAATACTAAAAGAAGACATAAAGTTTTTATTTTCTCTTGACAATGGTATATTATGAAATGGTAGTCACTAAGAGTTGTAATGATAACTTGCTGGATCAACTCTGCTAAGTATTGTTAACGTCTTTTACCTATTTCATTAAAACTGCTGTATTTCTTAAAACCTGTAACTATTGTTTACTGAAGTATTATAGATTCCATTAGTATTTCATAATAATTATACATAAACAAATGCATTTTTAAAATAAAAGGTTGGGATTTTCTTTAGAAGTCCAAGTCATGTCATATTTCCATACCTAAAACAAGGTTACTTACAGCAAATAGGAAATACTAAAGACATGCTGATTCCACATTGATTTTTTTTTTAAATATCTCAACCTTAAGTAATAGGTAAAACATTATTTTATATGCTTGATGCTTGAGCATAAACTCAGAACTCTTATGGTTGCTAAGAATTTCTTGTGACTATATGTGTCTTCCAGATTAAGAACTCACAGTACTTTAATTTAATTTTGCTAGAGCCCTTCAAGGCAAAGTATTATTACTTCAGCCTTCACTGATGACATGGAAAATACGTACACATCAATGAGGCACCTAAAATAATTCATACATACAAACTCACTCTTCCAGCTGGAGTCTCTTGGCTGGACCAGACTTGATTCAACTGGATGCAGGCCCACTCACTCCAAACGACGGGCAGTGATTAACTCTACTAAAGTGTTTGGCCATCTTACTCTATAACAATGACATTAGGACATCCATTAAAATATGCGAGCAGGATAAATCTCCCATTCAGGCATCAAATTTGGCTGCCTGTTTTGTGGAACATCCTAATTAGCCATGCTTGTGATTTTATTAACAATTTGTTTAGAAGTGAATGTAAGCTGATTCATCCAATTTGAACACAGATGAAAGCCGAGCTGGATACAGATCTACTGCAAAAGTACTGCAAAATACAGTATTCCATTTGTTTTGAGCTATTTTTCTGATTCTATTTTTACTCTCTGTGATTTACCACCAGTATCCTCTGGGTGATAGTTAAGGAAACAGATGCTGGGAATCTCTGTCCCCTCAGTTCCTGAGAGGAGAGGTCTGACTCACACTTGTTCCTAGTCTCTCCTTTGTACTCACACATGCAAAGGGTGGTTGTGTGAAACTTAAATTACTGCTTGATTTCCAGTTTCTCATTGCCTGTTTCCTCAAAGTTTCCACTTACGTATTTTACAGCTTCACCGTTTTCATTCGAGCAGTATTTTATTACACATTTCCCTTTCCAAAAACTAAACTGCATGTTCCCAGGATAAAGTTAAATTCTTTTATTTTGAAGTGTTCTATTTATTTGGGATTTTCTAATGAAACTGGATAGAAAGAAAATGTACAAATCTGACACAAAGTTGAAATTAATTTTTAACAGATGTTTTTGTCTGAATTTTTCCTTCATCAGTTTGAACAAATGCATATATAGACCATATATAGAACTACTGAACAGAAATAAATGCCTGTTTATGAGGCAATCATGGAACTTTCCATTGTCTGTTTGCAGATATGAAAAGGCTTGCTGGCTTTCACTGATAGACTGCAGTGCTCAGCAGGATGCAGGAAGAACTAGATGGAAGGTATGGGCAAGACAGCAGCAGTATCCCCCCTGGCTGAGAAAAGGGACATTTCATGACATAAAATGCAATTTTATTCTTTTAGATTTTTATTATTAATATTTTGATAATGTTTCTCTAAACACACCTTATACAGTAAAGAAAGATTTAAATGACACACTTGATTTCATTCACAGAAGGGTTTTATTTGATTAGAATTAAAATCACAGAACAGATCAGAGAAGAAGTCCAGTGTCATTTAGCACTAAGTTTCCCTGGCTGAGTTTCTAGGAGAAATAGTCACAATATAATTAATCTGGTGGAACAGCTGGATACACAGACTGCAATTAATTTTGCTCTGAATATTAAGAGTTATACAATATTTGAAAAGAAATTGTATCGGTCAATAGATTTTTGAATTATGTAGGTTGTGGGCAATAAAGCAAATCATTGTTGCTTTTGTAAAACTCCTTTAAATCAACTGAATTATTACAGTCAATCCACATACTTAATAAATCTGTGCTAGTATTCATTTATATAGAAAAAACCAGATTCATGTTTCAACTTCTAACTAAAGAGGCAAGAAAAGTTTTAAATAAACCATCAGACTACTCTCAATAAACCGAATAAATGTGGAGTGTTTACTGTTTCCTTGTTCAGCATATTAAAAGCATATGAGAACAGTGCATAACTAATATCCATATATCAGAAATTTGTTTCTTGACTGTGCAGAGATACAGGCAGTATGTCTTTAAGAGGTTTTTTCAGGCACTATTTCTCCAATAAGAGCTGGACTTTTAAGCAGATGGTCACTGCACAAGAAACAGTTGAACAGTGGCACCCAGAGGTGAAAAGTGTACTGCTCCTGAAGAGATTCCATTTATTGTAACCTGTTTCTCATCTTTTCTTTACCAAGTAACAAATGCCAAAAGAAATGCTGCAATTTTGATGAACATCCTCCAGCGGTTTTTTTTTAAAAAAGCCTCTGCTTTGTAACAACTATCACAGTTGGGAACGCATTTTAGAAACACATTTTTCCTGCGTTTTTTCTCTAACAAAGAATGGGATAAAAATAACCATGGAAAAAACATATTCTCAGATGCATCTCCTTAGATGGACTTCTGAAGCCATCAAGTCTTGCACTCTCCCTGTATTGACCAGCTGAAATTATTGTGCAGGCTTAAAATAAACCCAAGCATAAAGGCTGCTGGATTTTAGGAAAAAATCTTGGGATCATGGTACAAATAAAGTAATAGCTGATGCAAACTGTCCAAACTATCTCAGTTGCCTTGACTTCAGATGTTTAGTAAAACCTATTATATCATCTTCATAAAAGCACCAGGCTGAGAGCAGCATTCCTCAGTGGAAACCTCCCTGCACTCCTTTGCTCATATCTAGTTTTCAATTAATTAATATATTCATTAGAAGCATGCAAATTATTTATTTCATAAAAACTTTAAATAAATATAAAGCTGCCCAGCATCAGTCCTAGGAAGGCCCAATAAAATGAGGCCCATTGATTTTTAATTAGAAAGGCCAAACTTGAGCAATTTGCAATGCGTACCTACACTTTTCAGTTAGAGCAGGACTCTGTACCTGGGCTGAGCTGCAGCAAACCACATCCACACTCTTTAAGGATCCTCAAAACAACATTCCACTTAACGGACCGCAATAGGCAAGCATCTGCTCAAATGAGATGACAGGAAGTGCACAGAATGTTTCTGATGATTTCCCCTAGTAGCAAGGCCTTTTGTCTGCTCTGCTCTTCATGCCAATTGTTAAAAGTATTGCTATCATCATTATAACCCTCGTTATTTATTATCATGTAAGGAGCAGTGGTAACGTGGTGGGAAAAACGTAAAGTTCACCTTTCTGTATCTGCATTTCCAGCCCATACATAAGGAAGGCGATTCCATAAAATGAAGACAGAGACAAATGTTCCTAAAACTATAACCACTGTGTTCGGGATTGCAGTTAGACTCCAAACCATACAAAACTCGCCACCTGAATTCAACTTCTCATAGTTTATAGTGTAGGACATTTGTCCACATCTGCGTTTCAAGCAGGATTTTAAACAAATATCTGAAAGCTAATATGGAAGGGAATTTTGGCTATAAGCAAATTACCCTTCCTCTCCCCATCACTCCTTCATTTTCCTGTCTCTTTATTAAAGATCACAACTATTTATAGGAAATGGTAGTTGCAAAGGCTGCAGGGCAGACTCGCTGCCATGGGGACTGAAAAGGCAGCAGCAGCAGGGCTCTCCGTACAGCGATCCCACAATGACCGCCAGTAAACGATCATATAACAGGAATTGCAGGGAGTGACGCCAAGTTTATGGCACGTTTTATCCCGGCCGAGATTCCGACAATCCCGGCGCAGCCCCAGCTCCCGCCCTGCAGGGCCGGGCCGGGCCGGGCGGGGCGGCGCCCCCTGGCGGCCGCGGCGCGCAGGGAAGGGCCCCGGCCCGGCCTGGAGCGCGCAGGGAGCGGGGTCCCGCCAGGGACCGCGCCGAGACCGATATCCCGGGCACCGAGCCCAGGCACCGAGCCCGGGCTCCGATCACAGGCACCGATCACAGGCACCGAGCCCGGGCACCGATCACAGGCACCGAGCCCGGGCACCGATCACAGGCACCGAGCCCGGGCACCGATCACAGGCACTTCGCGGGCCGTGGACAACTTCAGGCGAGAAGGCCTAAATAAAGGCACCGTTCGAATTCCTCGTGAGCATCAGCACTAGATCAGCTCAACGCTAGCACTTCATACAGAATCGACTGTGCGTATGTGTTCCTACATTCGTTTTTGCCTCAGACGTCCAGAAATTATTTCAGTGATCCTAATTACAACCATGTTAAGCTGTTTCTTCAGATCAATTTATGGTCTCCTCAGAGATACAGGCAAGGATCTGGCTATATCGGTTTTGGATTTTCAGTTCTTGCACCCAGAAAAAGTCATCTAAGAAAAAATCTATTTCCTCTGAAACAAATGTCACTTAAACGCATGGCTCAAAATGTAAAACTTAATAACAATTTTTAGAGCACAGTTTCTCTCCCAAGACTGTGCTGTAAAGAAGGTGTAAAAATAAATAATACTTATCACCAGCCAATAAATAAAGGCAACACCTTTTAATTCCATAAAAATGCATTAAAAGAGGAGAAATATTTTATGGAGGAGCAGAATAGAAAATCAGCATGCACTTCCACAAAAGTACAGAATTTTCTGTGTTCCACAGTAGTACAGGTACATGGTTAGGGGGGAAAAACACAAAATCAATCAAAGTATCAGTTTACCCCGTACTGATAACAGAAACATCAAAACAGAAGTGAATATTGTTGTTTCAACATCTACATGAAGGTAAGTACAGTGCAGGTGATGGAGAAGAGGATTCACCCTTCTTTTTACACGTCTCTTTATAATGGACAGCTCTTTTAAAAACTATCAGAAAAAACAACATTGCTTCAACCATTCCTGCCTTACCTGCAGCACCCAGGCTGACAATCTCATTCATCCCACTCCCCAGACCTCACTTGCTCACTATGGCAACACTGAAGAGACCTGCTCATATTTAACTGCACGTGTTACACTTGCAACCCAAACACACATTTTTCTGTTTTGTAAACACTGCAGCTTATTCTGCTTAGCTGTGGTGATCCAAATCTTGGTGATTCATGAAGAAAACAGATCTATGGTTTTGCATCAGGGGGTTAAACGTGAAAAATTACTCTTGTGAATTTTCCCTGCATAATCTTATCTGCTGCTCACATGCGCAGCAGATAGAAAATGTTCTCAGTCTCTCACATACACTCCAAATGCCTTACCCACAGAGAAAGTGAGCAGCCCAAACTTCTGCTCTTGTCAATGAAAGACAGAAAGCATTAATGGGCTGCACAGATCATATATGGTACAGATTTTCATCGTTTCTCGCTAACTATACTGCCAAACAATCTAATTAATGGTGTATTTATCTAATCCAATTTTCTACCACTCCAGGAGTGGAGCATGTATAGGAGCTTCCACAAAGTACAGTTCTAGAGTAAGCTATCCAGCTTGGCACAACAGTTGGCAAATTTCCCCCTAAATATTACAGATTATACCCCCCTTAAAACACAGAATCAAATATGCTTGTGATTGTCATTACTCCTATTGTTGGCTAATACCTTGTTTAAAAGTTAGATAAAGGAAGACATTTAGTTTTCCATTAAAAACTAAGTATTTTTCTGAGAAAACTGTTGATAAAATGGAACTCCACAAGAAGTTCGCCTAGACAAAATATCTCACATTGTGTATGCAGGGCACAGAACAGCCATGGCTGTGCCCGGCACATATGAGGACATTTCCATTTCTAACTTCAATGTCTCTATGATTACAAGGTTATAGAACACTTAGACAAAATTATTTGACTTAGTTGAACTATAGCAGCATCACATGACCTAATTAAATGCTATGTCTGGATATACATGAGTTTTATAGTAAGTAAGACAATTTTACAGGTTTTGTTACTATTTACAAAAACATATTAAGCAAAGATCATTACCTAAAGCCTAAAATTTTAATTTGAATCTACATCGGTAGATTCTTAGACTATGCATTATGTAAATTCATATCATTTAGTAAAATCAAATTATAGCAGTTAGTGTGCTGCCCATCTGATTTTAACCAACCAATACACTTATCAAAATGACAGTATTATTTTCATAGCTGCCTGAATGTAAAAATAAGTTGTTTGATATATAATGTTTATATTAATCCTTTTAAACATTTGCTGCCTTTCAACCCATAGGTGATCTCTGAAAAACGTGTTGAGTGATTTATTAAGGTCTGACCCAGCAAAGTGCACAAAAGGCTCACATCCCAATGACTTCAGGAACAAGCTTCTCCACACGCCTTCGAGGATCAAACTCTGAGGATTTGGCAATTCTTCTGGGCTGTGGTTTTGTTCAGATTTTTCTTTGCTAACTTGCTTTATCATGCTTTCATTTTGTACTGAGGTCAAATAACAGCTCTATGAAAACTCCTCTTTCTGAGCAAATTTTCAGTTAAATCAATGTGAGTTTGAGTAATAAAAGAATGCAGGCATGAGCAAAAAATTTGTAACAGCTAAATGTTACATGGTAAAGTTTACTGAAGGATTTTATGCTACACAGATTTCCCAATCTAGGCCTGAGAAAATACAGCTATCATAGTTAATAGTTAATAAAGAAAATAGAGCCAAAATACTTCCTCTGTAATGAATAGCTTGTGCACCTAAAACTAGTATTCACCAATCCTATCTGCATTTCTTTCTTGAGAATTTTCCTGTACTACAAAGCAATGTGTAAATAAATCAAAGGAAAAATACTGGAAAATACAAATCAATAGGAGTTATTTAACTACTAAAAAGAAAACAAATAGTCCGAATTTTTCTTGTTTTCTGTTTGCCCTTATAGTCTAGAATTGTTTATTTTTTTCTTAATATTTTTAAACCTGTCTGTTAAGTAACAGGGGTCATGAAAATCCAAAAGGTATTTGAAGGCATGAGAGGATTTATCTGCTTATGATTGAATTGATTGACTAAGTAAAATAATAGTTTTTGAAAAATATATACTGTATTTTAGAACACAATGTAAAAGCACTCAGTATTATAACAGGTAGCCTAATCTGAACATGACTAAAAAGAGCACAGCATTCCTAAATTCTGGAAAAAATGTGTTGTTCTTTCAGTTGTGTCTTTGTTAACAATTTGGAAGCATCCATTGTACTACTACCGCAGTGTTATTGAGCTAGTTTTATTAAGGCAAATTTATAGCAATGTTAGAAATTAATACCACTCTTATTTCCTCCACTGCCTGGCTTTATTGAATGCCATGGGGCATATTAATCAGTAAAGCCAAGTAGTGCATGAAATAAAAGTATAAATTAACCCGTAACATGAATGTAAAAGGAGGCTTAATAAAATAGAAATAAATAACACTTAATGATAATCAACCCCGCCTGGCTTAACCAAGCACAGAGTGCAATAATGCTATCACAAAAAAAAGTATTTAAACAAAGTTTAAATCATGATGCAAACAACATCATTTACGAATACTCACTTCACTGTATTGTTTAAACACACATAAGGTTGTATAAAGACCCCCACCTTTCCACCCTGACACCTCTTCATGTAAAATTCCTGCCAACTTTGGGAGCAGGCCTAAGGTATAATGACCATGAATGACTTCTGCACAATTTTTGCATTTAGATGTAACTGAAAAAGAAGACTGTTCCTATATACCCAAAAGGTATCTCCAAATATCAGCTATGACCAGAACAGTCTTTTCAAGCCTATTTCACACAGGTGAACTGCACACAATGTGTATAGTGATTTATTAAGGGCTTGACCTTGCAAGTATGTGAAGTCATTTTCACCTGTACTTAAATTTATGCAGTGGTTTTTCTAGAGACAGTGTGCTCTGAAGTATAATGTAAGGGTTTTTTTTAAGGGAAAGTCTCTTCTTTCGAGGGTACAAAAAAACTCAGCACAAATAATTACTATCAGTACAAAATGATATATGCAAATCTTTGAAAAATCAAAGATAATTTTGTAATCATAAAACACTCCACAGCTTAGCTTTTCCCCACAGTTACTGAAATCCAACACACAGACATTTGCCCACATTCTCATAGATAATGACCACATATATGAAAATACATGCATTTGCAAAAACAAAAGGGAAAAATGGCCAAAATCTGTCAGTACCATAAAACACCAAAGTGTCTGCTCCCTCTGCTGGCTCTGCCGCAAAGCTAACTGTGGAACACCTGCTGTGATTGCTGTGCCTCAACGCGCACACAAACGTGGAGCAACTTTGCTAGAAATACCAAGCAACATGAAGACAGATAAGCTGAGAAATTCTGCATGAGTGACAGCACACATCACAACACAGACAGGATACTAAAGAAAGGTATTGTAAATACACATGTATACTACACTGAAGTTCATTGCATCCCAGTTGTGATATCATTACAGAGATGTACTAATACCAGATATAGACTAAATTATACAGATACAGTGAGCTACACTTGAGACCCTGTTTGGGTGGAGGAACCGTTATTAATTTAATTATTTTACATTTGCAAATTGAACAAAACAGAGTTGCAGATTGGTTATATCCAAGAGAATCCAGTCTCTAACAGAAATGGTTAAGGATCTTACTCTGCAGAAAATGTAATGACACTGAACAGGAGGCAAGCTTAACATCTAGTCCAAGTGAAGTCCCCATACTCTCAGATGATGTTTGCTAGGAGTTCTGGCAGCTAATGAGTTGAACCATCTGTAGCAGTTTCCTGACAGCTGTGGCCATCTCCCACACTGGGCACTCCATCTTCCAACACAGAGCTCTGTGGAGGGCTCCAGTGACAGCATTCCAAGGGGAAGGCAGAAACGGCGCCCCCAGGTACTCAAATGGGGGAGCTCTTTGTCAATAATAAAGCAGCTTTTGGGTTGGTTGTTTTTGTGGGGCTTTTGTTTGTTTCTTTGGGCTTTGTGTGGTTTTTCCTGTTTGTGTTTTTGTTGTCAAAGGGCTTTTAAAATATATTCCTCTTGATTTCAAAATTATTGTGACGCTTTTTTCCCACTTCATCAGCAATGGTATCACATTCTACTCCAACAACTCCAACACACTATCAGTGGATTTAAAGGAATTATTTAACAGCTCAATTTAGTCAGGGTTTTTTTTTGTTTGGTATTTTTAAATTAAGCTTCATGCTTAAACTCTGGATTTTTATAAGTCCACTGAATTTAATGCATCATACAGATTTTAAATACACAAATTTCAAAGAGTTTTATGAGATGCACAAGGGTATCCAGTTTAGAATCCACTAAATGTATATTATTTCAGTGCTGTATTAACAAAACATGTTCTAGAGTAATAAAGAATGCAAACTGCTAAATTCATATCTTATCCAGTAACAATGTGAAAAATAAAATTCAAAATGCCCTTTAAACTGTTTAAAATAATCTTTTTGTATCATTTTTGTCTTCCATATAAACTATTAGTTTAGGACAAGAAATACATTTGGTGTCTAATACCATGATAACTGGACTGTCAATCCAAATGGATGTATCAGCATAATAAATATTGGTCCTTTATGTCACTGAATTCCACATTATTTCGTTTGGAAGTCAAATGCCTTCTCAATTTAATCTCAGTGCTGAAAACATTTTAGGCATTAGTCCGAATAAGCAACTTGTTTTTTTTTTAATTACAGTGGAGTTACAATAAAAAAAAAACAAAGATAGTGATTTAGTTACACACTGATACTATGTTTATAGACATTTGTTTAATTTAAAGCACAAAAAGAGAAAAATTAGCCTGTAGAATGCCATTTGTTGATCTCAAATTCAAAGCGTGTACCTAATTTTCTATGACTGTGGCAACTGGGCAACACACGATATGTTCTTTCAAAAACTAAAATCTTATTTATTGAATCCAAAATTATGTAAACATTAAAAGACTATCAATTTGCAGAATAAATCAAACAATTTAAGTAATTAATTAGGAAACAGCATTAAACGCATATTATAAAACCCACAGTTATGAAATCAGTGAAGATTCATACTTGCATTTTAATATTTTAAGGACAATGAGGTTTTTTTCCAATTAAATATTTTTTCCAATGAAAATATCTAATACAATATTCTGTTGTATTAAATTAAAGCAACTGCGTTGCAACAGCACAGAAGAAAATGAAGGAAGTGCACACCTGTCGCAAACACACTGGAAAGGGGACCAGAAGGAAACATATGATGAAACCATGACAGTATTTTTCAAGTTAATATTTTAGGCACCTCTTTTAAATAAATTGCTTCTGTGTCTAACTCGATTCTATCTCAGACAAAAATCATTCTGTTCTCTTCATTCCCTTGGATTAGAAACATCCCTGTATTTTTCCACCAGTGTAGTCACATGTATTAGACTGGAAGTAAGACTGGCAGCTCTGCTTGCTGCCGGCAGCTGTCACTAACATGAGATCTAACTTCACAAATATTATTACAAGTGTATTCATCTGAGGTGTCCTTATTCACAAGAGCTGACCTTCGTGGCTATGTCTGACATTTGAAAAGAAAAGTTCTGCTTTACAACATTCAGCGTGCCTTCAGTTATAAATTACTTGAAGAGTATTAGTAATAATAATTGATTTTAACAGTAAGTAATAGAGTTATAAACAGCTCCTACTATTTAATGAAAGAAATGCTTCTGCTTTTATTTATTAGTATTCAAGAGCCTTCCACAGCCTCACTGAGATTGGTTATTGCTTAATTAAACTGGAAAAGATGACCTGTCAATGACTCCTTGTTAGAAAGAAAAAAAAGTTATTTTTAACGTTTCTTTACAAATGTTCTTAAGGGTTGCTTATTTTTCTTTTCTGCTGTGAGCTTATATGAACACAGACAATGCACAATGAATAATGAATTGTTTGAAATTTCCTCTCATATTAATAAAATACAAGATTTTTTTTCAACTTAGTAGGGTGTATCAGCTAAATAAATAGAATCAAGAGTTTTGCTCTGCACTGGCCACACTAAAGCTCTCCTTAATTTGCACAAGTGAATCAATTGCAGAAACCTTCTAAGATCTTTCTGCTGCTCACGATCAAAGTCTACTGCATTTGTAAAGAAATTCAGGTTTTCAGCAAAGTAAAAGGGCACTTACAGGTTCATAACGCATAAGAAGTGATATTCACACATGTGAAAAACTAAGGATTAAAAGGCTTCACTGGCAAATGTTCTGATGAATGATACAATTACTCCATCAATAATGGCAAGAAGGTTTCAAATAAACAATATCCAACTGCACAATTATAGCAGTGGCTCATTTCATTTTACATTTTTTTGGTCACAAGGAACTGATAACTGACAAATAAAACTTAATGTCATGTTATCATGATGCAAATAAAAATATACCGTACACTTAGATAAATGTCACACTTGAGACACTGTCTATCATCTCTCACCGCTAGCTGGCACCATAGCTTTAAAAATGTAGTGATGTATCTGGTTTATATCTTACTAATTAACAAGCCAGCTACCCAATTTTAAACAGAAAACAATTACTCAAAGCAAACAAGAAATATTTGGGGCTATAAACTAAAATGAGTCTGAAAGCAATATTCTCAATGATGACTGGTACGATACATTCTGCAAAGGGAAATGGATAATAGTTAACAGACTCAGGGGGTGTTTTTATTACATGAAAATAAACGGTACTGTGCACAAATGGGAGAGTCTGATATTTCTGCTGCTGGCTGGGAGACCGTAGGGGTCAATATCTTGGGTTATGAAGAGGATGAACCCCAATAAACTGCCTCCCTTACTGGGCTTTTCATCCCAAATTAACTCAGAGGCCACTTCAGGTTCACTCCCAAAGAAGCAGCTTTATTGCACCAGCTAATAAATTTCACAGACTCTGTCTCCTTCACTGGCTTCCCTTTTCTCATTAGAGCCTGCTGCTTTCATTGTCTGCTGGCTGGATACAGATGCCCTAAGAGGCAGGGCTCTGGTTTCCATTCTCTGGCTGCAGTGGTTCTGACATTGCAATCGACTTCACTGCCATGTTCTGCTCCAATTCTTTCAGACCAGCTGCTGTGGGCTGACCTGACACATGCACTGCGACATGAACTCACACATCCAGGCCCATGCAAAGGTCAGAGCAGGGGACTAGAAGCCAGACATTTACCACTCAGCCTCAGAAAAAGCCAAAATAATTTCAGGCAACTGTTCCACACTGTCTATGAAATTTACATTTATTTACAGGTTGGATAAAGAAACCAATAAATGGTCACCTGATACAGAGCACTGATAAATTATAAATATATAATTTTTATGGAAAATCTCTCAACTGTGGTCTGAATAGAAGAAATACTTCCCTAATGTATGAAAATCTTTCCTAAAAAGAAAATAAAGTATCCTCCACTATGGGACAGGTTCTGTGAAGCTGTTAATCCAATCAAAAGTCACTGTAAAAGTTAGGATGGACTGGCAAGATTTTAGTATCAGTAATGGCAGTCACCTGAAGAGAACCCTGCTGTTCTTGCCTTGGCACCATTAAACAGGATAGGTCATAAAGTTACACATATTCATTTTACGATCATCCATTGGACCAGAGAGAAGAGAATCATTTTGAAGAAGAGTGCTATACATGTTACGAATTCTGCAGTTGGCTCAGTAAAATAGCTAGCTGGTATATCGCTCTTTCCCAACAACAACCACAAAAAAACTATCACACATTAACTTACACTGTTAGTTATATAGGAAAAGAAGCATTCGAATTCCTACTCTGAAAAGTTACCTCCTGTGTAATTCTGTAATGACATTTTTTCCTACCAAACAGGGAAATGCAGAACTATGTCTACACAAAGATACAAATTATGATTTACACTGGTCAGATTCTGCTCTGAACATACTCCAGCAGCACTGCCAGGCCAGCCTGCAGCCTGCTTTAAACACTGCACCTGCACGCAGCTGAAGAGCAGGCAAAAGGCAGCTCCCATCCCCAGTGCCGAGCAGAGTGCGGATCCAGACTGCAGTCGTGTTTCCAGGGTAATCACTGACGTCATGGCAGTGCTGCTGCCTAAAATGACACCATCAGTTCTAACAGATTGACTTGGAAGGCTATGCATGGATGGATTTGGGTTAATAAACACAATTATAACATATATTCAAACTGGTATGGTGCAAATACTTACCTACCAAATGAAAAAGAAAAACAAGCAAACAAAAGGCTGGAAAGAAATTGAATTGATCCACCTAGAGCTAATTCTTTTTAAACAATGTTTTAAATCTCTTCAAGTAGTTTTATATTTGCTAGCAAATTTCATTATTCACTAATAGAGATATTTTGTGTTTTGCAAAGACTTCTTTCAAAACTAACTTTACCTTGGAAGTAAAAAGAACATATTCTCATATTCCTGCCTTGGCAAGTGACACTTGAAAAGTTCCTTCTGCAGCCATATGATTTGAGTCTTTGATTTGTGTAACAAAAACTGTCAGTAAAAAACAAACTAGTTCCCCCTATTTTTTTAACGAAGTCGTTCAAGTTGACACATTTTGGTCTTAAGTGCTTCCCAGGATAAACACTGCCAACATCAACTAATCATAATGTTAAGAATGTGATAGGTTTGCCATTTTCCAAAGTTATTTTGAGGTCATTTTGGTAGTCTTACAAATACTTCACAGCCCCTTGTAACTGAGTCAATTCCACAGAATTCAGGCCAGGAGGCAATGGGGATGGAGGATCATAAATTGGCGAAAACCTTTGTGAATGCAGCAGCAGAGAAGCCTGTAACGGCCGCAGTATAATAAAGAAATGTTAGAGTTAATCCACTGCTATCTGTCTTTATTTTGCTAACCCAGTCGAGTGGACACCAAAGCATTGAGACTACATTAATCAAAATTTGGAATGACCTGCTTTTCATTGCAAACTGCAGTTATCTTTCTTTACTGATTGGCCTTGACCTGTCAGCTGCATTTGCTACTGCTGACCCTGGGGGTTCTCTCCAAGAGCCTGGAATACTACGAAAGGTTGTCTGACTCTGTTCTTGCTCAGTTTAATTCATATTCTACTCAACATGCCCATTTTATTTCCAGTAGAAATTGTTCATTTAATTGCATTGTAAGTTTTATGGGGTATGCCCCAGGCTGCATTCTTTATGCCAAGCTTCTCAGTATTTATATGTGGAATGGTGGGGGGCGGGGGGGGATGACTCACTCACAAAGCTAGACCAGGCTTCATAATACCAGTAATTTTCACTACCTTAAATTCTCTACAAAGCTGTTTGGGGAAGAAAACAAAATGTATATGTCATCACCTGAGGTTGACTTGACAAATGCATTGTTTTTAACTGAACACTTTCAAGACAGGTTCATCCTCTTTTTAGGAATTTAGCAACGTTTCTTCAATGCTAGTTTATATTATTCTGGTAAGAGACCTATTTTACAAATTTGTATCTAACCAACCCAAAAATCATTGCATGACAGCCTTAGTATTACCAACCCAAAGAGTTACTCAAGAATTTAGTATTTTTTCAAACAATACTATTTTAATGATGTCAAATGTATTTAATATCTTCCTTTGCAAAAGGGGTTCAGGTTTGATATCCCCAATCCTGATTCTTCCCAAGGAAATAAAGAAATGATGCAGTATAGCATATATCTCCCTTCCTAGGGGTGTTTGCCAAAACACAAGACTTTAAATCTGACACTGCTTAATCTATTCAATTACTTATTTTCAATTACTGGGAAATGGTTTCAAATATTATGCCATACAAACCCCACCACATTTATTAGTAAAAGGGAAATTGTACTCTAAGAAGTAACATTAAGTTGCCCACTCCTCTTGGACACTGACAAAATTAAGAGAGATATTATATGATTTAGCAATGTAATATCAAACTAACCACATAGGGTAAATTAAATTTATGTTCATATCTTGAATAAAAATATTCCTTCAACAAATAGGATTGAATTTATGCTTCAAAGTGTTTTAATTTGCAACAGAAATTATATACTAATCAGTAGCATCATTATTATGAAATTGAAAAATTTAGATCCATCATTCAGGAATAACCTGGATACTGATAATCTAATAATTTTTTCAAGAATGATGCCTTCTTTACCAAGGACCAACTACAGGGAAATGTTGTTCAGTTATAATCATTACTTATTAATATTTAATTAAATTTACTTTGTATGATATCAGCCACCTTGTTTTAAAACAAAAAGCAAATACTAGAAACATACAAATTATGAATATAAAAATAATTAAATTTAAATTTTTTACAACATGTTTTTCAAAACAGATGATAGCAATAAAAATGGAAGAGAATCAAAAATGGAAAACCAAAAGGAAGATACAAAAAGAGCAAGGCTGATGGTCTCACATGAGGAAGAGCAAAGTAAAAGACAATGTCTATCAAGAGATCAGAAAACAAACCTGGAAACCAAACACCTCCAGACTGAAAACATGCAGCTTGGAATTCAAATTTTGTGAACCTGGACATATCACTAGAAAAGTAAATGAAACCCTTGGTGGAAATCTTTTAGGCTATAAACATAAAAAGATTTGAGCAACCTGTAGATGGACTTTGCTGATTATTCTGCTATTCTTTGATCTAGTTTTTTACTAATTCTAACTGAATTGACACCAATTACCTTATCTCTAAGTACAATCACAAAGAGGTCCATAGTCTGAAATTCACCAAGCACTTATAAAGACAAAGGGGTTTACGCATTTCATAACTTGCCCCAATTAAGTTCATCAAGCCCCTTCTTTCTGGTATTATTTTCCTCTGCTATCTATTCTTTTTAAGAACTAGAGTAAAAAAAAGAAACAAAATAACACATTCTTTGTGATTAATTAGGAGCCAATGACTTTCTTCCTTGCCATGCCTCCTCTTGCCTTTCTTTCCAAGCAGACAAATGCTGTCTGTTGAGCAGTAATTGCTAAGGCAGTATTGCCAAACTAATAAAACAAACTGAATTAATAATACTCAGCTTAACTACAATTGTAGCAAATACATTACAAAAAAGGAAAAACATACACACTTTTGACTTTTGATGAATGTCACAAATTACTCATAACAACATGTGGCACCAGAATAGAAATGAGCCAACAGCTCCAGAGATTTAAGTCATTTGCACATTGCCTGCTGTCTGGTACCTCCCCTGCTGAAAGTTACCATCTTCAGAAAACAGTGAGGAGAGGAGAGGAGAGTGTAGGCCTACACTTCAGCTGCTTCCATTCACAATTGAACATGTTAAATTATGGAGTGCAGGATTCAATTACAATAGAAGTCATAACCAATCTGCCAGTAGTAAAAAAACAAACAAACAAACCCACAAAAAACCAAAATGAAACAAACAAAAAACACCCCCACACCCAAAAAGTATTCAAATTCAGCACTATGAAAGCACCATTTTGCCAGATTTTATTAGAAACACATAGATTCCAGCCAGCAGAAGTAGCAATAAGCCATTATATATTAGTTGAACTTTGCAAAATACTCATAATTCTGTGCATATACTGTGTCTATTTATAACCTAATTCCTCCCAGAATGGTTAAAACACAGGTAGTTCTCTTCCTAAGTCATCCCACCTAGACTGTGAACTTACAAAGCTGCAGTCCTACAGTATTATGTAGCAAATTTCCTATGCTGTCCTCAGTGGGAGCAGGTACATTCACAGAGCTGTTGGAAGAGAAGCTGTGACCTGGAGACTCAGAAAGGTTTCAGAAAGTTTTGACAAGTCTGAGGAGACCTTCAGCACTGGTGGGTGTCATTCAGTAGTAACTAACTGGGTTCTGGCACACTAATAAAACTTCTGTAAGGCAGACAGCAAAGCAGCACAGCCCCTACTATGAGGAACCAAAGGTTTGTGGGAGGTTATCAAGCTGAGATAATATTTATCAGCAAATAGGTGGGACAAGTGCGTTCCAAAAGAGACTCTATTTTATACCAAAATATTCCTTTCTCCTCACTACCTTCCACAGAGAAGTAACTCAACAACAACTGTTTTGGTCCAGTAATCATCTTTCATTAGAGGAAAGAAGCTTGTTACAGCATATACGTATAGGAGTCTTTCTAGAACAGGCTGAACTTTATGTTTTATTTTTACTGGAATACCACTAAAATAAAATCCTAATAATGGGATGAAACTTGCACAGACATTTTTTAGCTTACATACTGCAAATTCTCCTAGCATCCTTAGACTAAAATGCATGTAAACCTCTTGGAAACATACGAACTTGGGACCTCAGATACTGATTTCTCTGAAGAAAAGAACAAACAAACAAAAAAAAAAAAGGAGATGGGTTCAAAAACTGGACTGTAGGCAGATTTTAAAATCAATATTGACAGATTTAATCCAAAGGTCAAGCCAGGAAAATCTGCCTCTTATCATTAAAGAGAATTAAACAGAAAAAGGAAGAGCTTTAGGCTGGTAGCTAATGTTTTGGTAGTGCTGCAGTCATGTAAAATTTAATACTCCATGACTGGCTAATAATATTCTTTGTGTTCCTATCACAAGTTTTGCAATAGTGGTCAAGATTTGTGGTTTCCAGCAGTCAGCTTGGAATATTGCCTTTCTGCTTGAGGCCTGACATAGTAGTCCTAATTTTCCACTGGGATGTGCTATATAATTGTATCAGTCTGGTTTCTGAAACTCTTGCAAGGGTGTGAAGCTGAAAAATAGGTGAGACAGAAGCTTTGTTTGCGCACCAGAATGCAGGATAGAAATAAAAATATCTAATTAATTTAATCCCATAGCTAACGTCACAAGATGGAAGGAAAAGCAACAGGTACTGGAGAGTAAGCACATGTCCATAAGAGGGAATAAAAAAGCAGCTAGTTCTTTTTCAGATATAATGGCAATTTTAACTTCCAGAAATAGAAAGCTCTGTGTTTTCTATATTTACATGTTATAAATCCCTTTATTTTTAAATAAAATCCTGTATACTGATAGATGTAAAAATTGAAGTTCTGTGGCACAAGTACAGCTAGTGTTCCAAATAATACAGCTCTTCTGGTTGACTAGACTTAAAAAGAAACTCTGATGTCACAGAGTCCCAGATGATATTTCTTAGAGGTGGCCCCACTGTAGTGAAGCAAACAGACCCATTTATCTGCGTTTTTTTACTAATGAGCCTCAGAAAAGGCACCCAGAAAGAAAACAGTAATGGACAATATCTGCAAATTGCTTGTATCTCCTCAGATTGCAGGCCTCATCCTCAGCCAACATAAAGAGCAAGCAGAATAAGACACCAGACAAGAATCTGTTTTCACAATTCTAGAACCTTTTTCCAGAGTTTTTTTGTATACATTACAGACATTTCTAGACAGTTTATTAAATTTATAATATGGTTATTATTTATATAAATTTATATTTATTATTTATATAAATTTATATTTTATTATTTATATAATAATTTATATATAGTTTATATTTATAATATGGTTAAAGAACAATAAAATCAAACTACATTTTAACTATATCTGGTGCCAGATATTATAACCAAGCCCTCTGACACCTGGATAATGTAGATGATGAAATACATGTTAAATACATAGGCTAAAACTACAACAGTGCTATGGTTGCAAACATTTAAAAAGGTACTAGCTTCTACATTATATTTCACTGAGTGACAGGTTTCTGGGGAAACTGCACAAAAAATATTTTTCTGCCATTTTTCCAAAAGCAAATTATGAACACCTAAAATCCGAATTGTTCCCATCTATACAAAGTAACTTGTTAAACATTAATACAGTCTTTTGAATTAGATAGTTGTCCTTCTGTTGAATTTCTCTTTCATAATCCATCTGCTTACATTATCATCCTCTTATTAACACATAGAAAATGATTAATAATATGGCCAATGAATTCCAACCATGTTTGTCCTGAAGGCAGAAATGTAATCAGGTTATGTATTGCCATAAATTATTCCACTACTCAGCACGTTCAAATTGTGCTTATTGCACATGACCTACAATATTTGGTAAACAAGCATGTACAGCCACTTCCCTGGTAAATATGACAGCATTACAGACATTACAGGGCATTTTTTTAAACTAACAACACAATTTACCGTGGAATATATCAGCTTGTACACTTGAGGTCTCTCAATGTACAAATGACTTACTACTAGCTGCAGTTTCCTCACCTTTGGCTATATTCTCTCAGCAGTTTCAATATATTTCTCTTAATTAAGAGATTTAATCAGCCATAATGAGTAGATTGGTTCTTGACATTTTCTGCATTTTTATTTTACTTGCCCAATGGTATTGGTCAGTACAACCATTTTAAATGTAAGGAGAAAGAATTGTAAGATACTTGACAGAAACTATTATAATCCTGATGACATGGGTTCAAACTACAACCTCTCATGTTTTAGGGCTTAATATTTTGTATTTAGCAATACCTATTTCTAACAAAATACAAAATTTCTATGTCAGGGGAAAAAAAGAAAATTTGTAAGGAATTCATTACAAATACTTATTTTTTTTTTTAAAAAAAAGATATGCCCTAATTACCAATTCCTAATTCCTGTTCCAAATGCAAACATTAGCACATGTGGTAGTACCCTCTGGAATTTTAAGTTTATTTTGACAGCTTTTGAAAGACATAACTTTATTCACATATGTTTCACTCTCTATATAAAGAACTGTTCATATGTCATTATATCATGGTAATTTAAAAATCTCGAATAATTTTTTTAAAAAGAATAATCTGCTTTTCAGCAGCAACAGACCAGAAACAATTATGTAAAAAATCAATTCAATGCATTTTGAAATATCCGACTTGCAAGGGAGTGTGATACTTAAAAATTTACAAATAGACTAAAACATACCATGCCATCAGAAAAAGCATGATCCCAGCAGCTTAGAGCACAGCATGGAAAGTAAGTGCGGGAAAATGATCATCTATGTAGATGGTTGTTCTTTTTAATTCTGTTTGTGACAGAGATTGGCAAACTAGCTGCTAGAGCAGCTACAGTGTGTACCAGATAAACAGTTATAACTATGTTTGACATAAATCACAGTCTGAAGAATGTGTGCAAATTCAGTTTAGGAGAGGAAAAAGAAATAAAAAAAAAAAAAAAGTGAGAGGTTTTCCTGCTTAGCAGTCAGAGAGGCATTCCGAGCCCCAGAAACCCAGCGCCAGATGTGATGCTCCCGATTGGCTGAGCACGGACCATGTGTTTGAACCGTGCGGAAATGGAAACCCCTCCCAGAGCCAGATCTGCATTGCAGTCAAGGGAAGAACAAGATTTATTTCCTATGCTCTGCTCGCTTGCTCAGATACGTACACGAGCAGGAAATCCACCTGCAGTTTTCTCGCCCTAATAAAATGTACTAAATAATACTAAATGTTCAGTTATTTGTACAATTACTTCTAATTAGTGTTTTGCAAATCGTAGTAACAAAGAATGAACACTAAAGATCAAGCATAATCATATATAATTTTTTACAATTTTGTTTTCAAGAATAGGAGATATTACCTGCTACATCCTCTATTTTTCTTCTTTCTTCTACATCTCAAGGGTCTTTTTTTCTTCCTGTGTAGACAAGTGAATCCAAATTAAAAATTATTCTAGCAATCTTGCTGTTCTTTCCCACCTTTTCCCCCGCTGTGATGATTTTGTTACACAAATTTTACAACAGCTTACTTCTCGTGCACTGGTATCTCAAATATAGCATATTAAACTCCATTTTACCTGGAGCTTTCAACAGTAAATCACATTATTTTTTCCGATAGAAATACATAAAACTCCTTTCTATTTGATCTACATTTAAAGAAAATATATGTTTGCTAGCAAAAAAAAAAAAAAATCTAGCATAAACAAAGAATATTTATTTTAAGAAAGCCCTAAATTTACCCTAGAGCCTTTTTTAAATCAAACAGCCCAGGCTGTTAGGCATATGATTCTTTATTTCAAGTAAGCTCCCTTAATATGATGGCATTTCAACATGACCTCTTTACACTTTGTCTAGGGCATAATTTTGCCAGTAACAGAACGCCCCATCCTAAGACCTAGACAATAAATGTGGAATTCTTGGGCACAAGTTACAGGGCCAGCTATGTTATAATGGCATCTCAGCAAGCTATTTTCCCCTCACTGCTAGTGGTTTTATTTTTTAGTCTAAATATCATCAATAATACACACTTCTTTCTTTCATTTTTGTCAGAAGGGTTCAAGAAAATAAAATTTTGAGAATTAAGATAAAACATAGACATAGCAGGTTATGGAATAAAAAAAAAATCTAATAGGTTGAGATTTAATTAACATACAAAGAAGAGCAGAACAAGAAGAGAAAATATGTGTAGGAAACTACCACAGAAATTATTCATACTTATAGCAATCCAAGATGCAGGATTATTTTCCATATTACATATCTGATACAAATATAAAATATTGTAAAAAATCAACATTTTACATAGAGATACAATTTGTAGAAAGAAGCAATTGTGTGACCCTGAATGAAACCAAAATATACAAAGGGAAATGTACAAAGGGAAATATACAAAGTGTTCAAATATTTTTGATTGAGCTAGCTGCTAAAAATTGTTCGATCTCTCTCATTTCCTGCATCACAGCTCTCAGATATAGCTCCTGAGGAATAGCAGTCATGGAAAATTGATCTAAGGTTTCTGACAGAGGGGAGTGGAATGGACAGAGTCACAAGAGTTTGGTGCTATTTCCAAAATGTTTTCTGGAGATTACTAAACCTGTACCAGGCTGGTATATATGTATATACTTTTTCATTTCAAACTAGCATATAGACAGACTGGTGTGTTTCTTCAAGCATTCCTTTATCAATTATTAAAATTAATACAGGAGAGGGCAAATTGAAGCAGCTGATGTGTCTGCATGCATTCTGTAACTTCCATGGGAAAAGGCAGACAGAAAGCTTTCTCAATCCAGTGCAACCAAGTCCTGCAGAGACTGTTAGAGTTCTGGGGCATAAGACACTTGACTGGCACAATCTGTAGTGGAAAGAGTCTGTAGGATTTGTTGTTTCTGGAGTGTGTGTGTGTGTGTGTGTGTGTGTACAGAAATATACAGGTGTATATGTATGTATCTGTGTATATCTATTAAGAGTTATAACAATTACTGAAATAAAGTAAATGCCATAGCATAATCATACTAAAAATAATCAATGTATTGACTCTATATATTTTTGAATTAATTAAGTAAAAGGTTTTCATGCACCCTACGCTGCACACACGAATTACCAAAATGTTACCAGACTTTAGGTATGTTATCCTGTCTGTGTTCAGCAAAGCTCAGTAATTTAAATCAAATTCAGAGATGAAAACAATTGTTTCCAAATGAAGGAGATAGCAGAAGCTGCAGTTGCTTGCACAATTGTCAAGTGTCTCCAGTAACACTTGCCCATTCTTAAATATACCACATTTCTACAACACAGACAATAGAACTGAATGTTAAACAGTGTTGTGGCCAGAAGCTCACATGAAAGATTTTCTGTGTAGCACTCTGGACTTCTTATCAAAACTGCAGTCTGTGTCCTTTTTAAAGTATGAAACTCAAATATGGCCAAGTCAACTCCATGTTCAAACTATGACAGTACTAACATTTAATGAATAATGAGTCTGTTTGTGCAATCTCAGTTTTATAGCAAATATATTTAGTTCAGTGAATTGGCTCCATTAACATTACTATTCTGGAGTTCGAGATCAAATTCATATTTGCATCTTAAACTTTTTGTAATACTAAAAAATACTTTGGCAGTTTTACCAACAATATTTACCTACTTTAAAATTCACTTCACAAACAAATGCTGCATAAGAATTGAACAATAAAAACCTCCAATAAACCCACAAGGGGAAAAAAAGGACAATGAAGTGAAACTGACATTCCAGCCTCATAAGTATATAAAAGCTAAAAGCCTTTCCCACCATTTTTTGTTTGTTTGTTTTTTTAAATAGACACACACTGCTGTTCCCTTGGCTTACAAAGAGGAGTACATGTTTGCAAACATTGCTGGTAAAAAGAAAAGCATGTTAGCCATCTGCATAGATGACCAATACAGCATCTGCTACATAATGTGAAAGTTCATCTGATTATGAAACTACATGAGCCAGGACAGACACAAGTGTTTTAAATGCTACCATTTCACTTAAGGAAATGGGTGACCCAAAACGGGGAGCAATATTTTACTAGATAACCTGAAAACACTAGCAGAAAACCATTTGCCTGAAATCAAAATTGTAATTTTATCTAAGTCCTGAAACTTGTGTATCATTGCGAAATGTGCATCTCCCTCATTTACTGGTTTGTCTTTTAGTTCAGTGCAGTAAGCACAGTATTATAAGATTATTACATTCTGCACAGTTGATTACACATAGGGGAGGGCCATCATGAACTGAAACTGTAGAATTCAAATGCGATCTGCCTATGGCTGTGCAACCAAATGAACTGCCAGACAATCAGCCTCCACGAGTAACAGTAAGATGTGAAATGAATGACAATCAAACTAATAAAGGAATTCTTTAAATTTGGTGAGGCAGCTTCTGTGTAAAGTACAAAAAATTTTGAAACTAAGACACGTATTTAGCCAGTACTTTCAGTACTGTCACTGTGAGAGTAACAGAGGCAAGAGAACAAACAACATATAGGAAAAATTTTATTTTAAATAGAAAGTTAAATTGGTTTATTCTGCTGAAAAAAAGGAAGATAAGAAATTTTTGGCTTTGGCCTCAATGCAAAGAATAGCTGGTGTTTTATGAGATTTTCAGTGAGTTTTACTTTCTTTGTAGACATCTATCTTCTCAAAGATATAGAAATTATCTATAAACTTGTTTCAGTCCCTGTACATGACAGCAGCGAGAACCTTTCTGGATCTGTCGGGAATTTCTCTATGCATTTATTATTACATTTAGTTTAAAAGATTTGGAAACTTTCGTGTAAATGATTTTATGTATGTTTTAGAAACATCAGAGTAAAATAAAGAAATTAAATTAACAGCTAATACTGAATTTCCAGTGATTCAGTGAAACCTCATCACCTGTTTTACTTCTTTACATACGATGAAGGTATTTTTGAAGGGGTAAGTGCCAACTCCTGTTAAGGTTAAGTCATCATACTAAAATAGGTACTGGTACTAATGAGAGGATAATCAAGACTGAAGAAACCTTGACTTAATAGTAGATTTTTATAATACTTCTCCTGATGTCATTTTTCTGGTAAGGAAAAACTTGTAATGTATGTGCTTAACTATGCTCCACTCTATACGAAATTGTCGCAGAATACCCTTTCCCTGAACTCTATGCTAGTTTATTATGACAAGAACCATTAAAAGCTACAGGCAATGCCACTGAATGGGTAAGCATGAGAAACTTACTGCCTGGGCTTGTTTTGGTATTTATCCGGAAACTGACTAGGCTACGCTCAGTTCTGAGAGGGAGCGCGGAACAAGCTCTAGAGAGCCAATCTTCAGCTGCCTCCTTGCAGCATCTCCAGCATAAAACAATACGCAAGACAAGTAACTTCTCTTAGAAGGTCCCGTGCACCTCGGGGACACTCTGATACTCCTGCAGATATCCCTACAGTAAGCAGGACATTTTCCGTTTCCTCCTCTCTCCTGCCAGGCACCTCGTGCCCCCTGTGTGCCGTCCCCTGCGGATCTCGGCGCACAGCGCTCCCTCAGCGGGGCCCCCGCGCTCGGCTCGGCCCGGCCCGGGCTGCGGGGGCGGGGCGGGGGCGGCCCCACTGAGGGGAGGCGGGGCCGCCCCGCGCGCCTGCCGCGGCTGCGCCGGCGCCGTCACCCCCACAGCGGGCGGCGGTTCGTGCGCGGGGCCGGCGGCCGGCGTGGGACCGACGAGGGCGGGAAGGCGCTGTCGCTGAACGCCGGCACGGTGATATCTTCTCTTTCCTCGCCTCCCTACCCTTCTCCGCACCTTCCCTCTCCCCACCTTCCCTCGCTCCCGACCCTTTCTGTCCTCCCGGCGGGGAAGGCGGCGCTGGCGGCGCGCGGACGGCGGAGGAGAGGAAGGGGGTGGGGGATGGGCGTCGGGCCCAGAGAAGAAAAGCGGTAACGGCCGCAGCGCGCGCGCCGCCCCGAGGCCGCCTTGCCGCCACGTGACCCCCCCCCGCGCCCGCCCCCTACTCTCCCGCCCGGCTCCATATTGGCGCTGCGCTGGCCGAGCCCGGGCACAAAATGGAGGTAACTGCGCGCGGGGCGCGGGGGCTCGCCTCCATCGGCCAAGGTGGGGGCGGAGGCGAGGCGGCTCCTGCCGCGCCGCGCGGAGCTGGAGCAACTTGAGTTCCGCCCGAGCCTGCGGGCGGGAAAGCGCGGCGGGAAAGGGGTGGTTGGCGGCAACACGTCATGGAGCCCCTTGCAGTTCCCGCGGCCGCCGCCTCTTTGTAGCGTTCCTGCCGCGCTCCAGAGTTGCTTTCCCCTGCGACACGCCGCGTTATTCTGCAATGGCGGCGCGGCAGGAAGAGAGGGGGAGCGGGAGAGGCGGCGCTTCCGCCGCGCGGCCCCGCGGGCTGCGGCCGCCATTTCGCAGCGCTCCGGCGCGTGGGTGAGAGGGGCCCAGCCCTCGGCCTGGGGCAGCGCTGTGGTCAGCAGAGCCCTTCACAGCAGTCCTGGGGACACCAAAACACCTGGGCGCGTATTCAGGCAGGAGTAGGGCAAGGCGAGCCCTACACGTGCGTTTGTCATTGTTCTGCCCTCCCAGTGTTCCTTTCCCCGGTACCCCCCCCCTCCCCCCCCCCGTCCAGCGTAAGCTACCCGAAGTAGTGCGGAACACACTTAGTTTTCTCGGAACACTTTTAAAAGCATTAAAATCGTTTAGTGCAGTACGCTGCATCTAGCAGAGGAATGCTCCTTCACTTTGTAGCACCTCCCTGATATCTCTCACCTTTGCCCAGAGGGTGTTAAAGCGTGTCAGGAACCTTTAGTGCTCGGGGAGGTGGGGAAATGAATATAGAGTTCTTTTCCCTTTCTCCTCTCCCACAATTACATATGCAAGACCCAGGACATTCGGTGGCATTCTGCCATAATCCTGGTGAGCAGCACGAAGCAGTCTGCACAAATCTAGAGGAATTATCCTCTCCCTTCTTGGAGGGAAGTAGTCATGATACCCTTGCTTGCCTTTTCCTCAGAACCTGGGGGGCTTTTTGCTCAAGTGTTTCAGAGTATGGCAAGCAAAAATAGTGCACTTTCTTTTTCTTTTTTTTGTGTGTGTGTGTGGTATTTTGTATCTCACTTTATTCACTGAAAGGTGAAACCTTAAAAAATCAAGATCAGAGAAACCCAACAGCTCGCACTAGTTTCTGTTCGTGCATTAAAATTATCCGTGTTCTGTTCGGATCTCTTACCAAAGCAGCTAAAAACAACTTTATCATGTAAGCAATTTTTTTAGCTGCTTCGGAGTTTAATAGCTTGAGAGGGGTGATGTGTTCAAAGCATTTGAATGTGGTTCAGTAAAGCTTGGAAACGTGTCACATCAGGTATAAAGCTAATATCTTGGGGTTTTTCCCAGGCACACATTCCTGTTGGTGTTGGGAATACACTACTAACACACTTAAAACTGAGAATTAGATTTTTTACTGCTTTGACTTTTAGATTTGCTGGAAGACCCTACTGTATGCACTTTAGGTCCAACTGCAATTGCTTACAGAAAAGACCAGTGCATTTTCATAGTATTCTCTGATTGGATGGGTGAACTTCCATCTTGGTAATATTTGGTTTATCTCTTGTTAGTTTCTTTTCTCCTGTAAGAGATGGAGCAGTATTGTGAGTAATGAGAAATGTCCTGGTGACTACTTTATCATTATAATTCAAAGATTTCCTTGGAGGCTGCTTTTAAGTTCTGTAGCTGAGTTGCAACAGATACTTGCTCAATGGTAGTCTGACAAGCAATAACAAAAGTATTCCGAATGTTTTTATTCCGAGTTGAAGAGAATATTTTGTTGGTGATAAGAACTAACAAATTTAGTCCTGGCAGCCTTTCTGTAAGGCACAATAGGAATAGGACTGAGCAGGGTTCCACGTGAGCTGGTGTGCATTAGCAAGAAGACAACTCCCTTTTTAACCCTCAACCTTCAGAGGCCATTGGGGCAGAGACCATGCCCAGGAGCTTTATTATGTTGGCCATTGTGAAGCCTCGCTGGGGAAAGCACCTTCAGAAGGGGACTCCTACTTTCCATTACTTTGGAAAGCTTATCCCTTTCCTCCCTAACAATTCCTGAAGCTTTATTTTGCCATACAGCTAGTTTGTAAAAAGCCCTTGAAGTGTTAATGTTCTGTTTCATACCTCCCTTATATGACTTAAAAAACTGAACAGCTCAGTTAAAGTACTTAATATCCTAATACCTCTTAAGTCAAACTCATGTTTGATTTAAAGGATTTCAAGAGCAGGTTTTAGCATTGTGTAGAGAGGAACAGAAGATAATAAGTAACTTTAAATTTACTTAATAAAACCTTTACAATTGTTAGTGCATTTAATTTTGATGCTTGTGATTTCACAGTTGCATTTAATTTGAAGCCGGATTTTAACATGAACTTACGTTTAAGAATTTCCGCTTTGAGTAACAGCATATATTGCTCATTAGTAGAGACCTGCCTGCCTTTCCATATGCAGGAACAAAATTTGGAGGAAGAAAACTTTTTTAAAAAAGCCCACAACCCAAACAAACAAACCTCTCACAGAAATACACATAATCTTGTGAATATCTATGCTTTTAAATGCTGCACAAGTATCGTTTTACTGAAGTATGTTATGTAGTTAACAGTATTGCCTTTTGGCTAGTGCAGTAAAGCTTCAAGCAACACCCAAAGTAGTAATGAATATTGGCCAGAGGTACCAGTACATTAATATTAGGACTAACTAAAGGATCCTAGAAAATTTTATAGAAAAAAGGCCAAAAGGAACATAATTCTTTCTGTTGGAATGTGTACGTATGGGTTCATTCACTGAGCTTATCTTGTAAAAGACTTCCTATTTGTAGTGGCACATACACTACATAGTGTACAAATCAGTAATCAAATAGATCATGTGGGAGCAAAAGTAATGTAGATGCTTAGTTCTGCACACTGCTGAGGATCAGCAGTTCTTGGTATTGCAAAGGTAGCATCAGTAAGGGGTTCTTGGATTACTCACAGTGGAAAGTATTTTTTTAATACAGGAACATTCTCTAGTGTTCCGTGCTTCTGGATACCTGACTACAAGAGATTACATATCAGAAATAAGCAGCAATAACTAGTAAGCAGTAACTAATAAGAAGTATTGGCAAAATTAAATGTTTTGGGGGTTAAAAGTCCAGAGAAACAGAATTTATTTAGTGGGTTTGGGTATCAAAGGTGGAATTTGCTTGCTGTGTATCAGTTGTATTCACGTTAGTTTTGTCAGACAGTAATAGATACAGGTTTGCTACAGATTTTAGCATTAGTTTGTGAAGTGAGCTTGATAGGGATAGCAGATGTTTCTTTTGCTGCTCTTTTTAATCTTTATCTATGTAGGCTGAGGCTTTTTATTCTACCCATTTAAATACTTTAGGGAGTTTTTTTTTTGTTTTTTTTTTACTTTAACCCGTTTCTTCCTGTAAAGCCACACCTGTGCATTGCACCCAGAGAAGGCCCTGTGTCACAGGAACTGGGGTAAGTACTGACTTATCCAACCTGTTTTCTAGGTTTCCTAGATCTAAAAGAAAGGCTGAGTTAGAGTACCCTTCCAAAATGGCTGCTATTAAGGAAGAGAGAGAAGTGGAAGACTACAAGAGGAAAGGAAGACGATCCTCACAGGTGAGAGGATGGGTTATTTTATTAAAAACAAAGTAGTTTTAAGGGGAAAAGATGCAAAACTCCCAAGTTAACCATTTCTATCTGCTATATTAATATCCTTTTTTTTTTTTCTACCTTCTTCATCCCCGTATTAGCAGAGTAACTTTAAATTGCAATTTATTACTTACAGTTTAATGGGGTGGGTTGTTAAGCATAAGGGGGAAATTTTGCTTGTCTAGCTTTCTGTTCTAACAAACTGATTAAATATATGTTTCTGATTAAAGCAAGGTGTAATTATTAAATTTGTGCATCCTCAGAGTATCAGCAGGAACTTGATTACGTCCTACCTTCAAAGTCCTGTTTTTAGTGGGAATGAAGACAGGTTCCTATTTTCTATTTTTTTTTTTTTTTTTTTTTTTAAGTAAAAATGGTTGCCTGATAGTCACTGCAAATGAAAGCGAGCTGTACTAAGTAAAAATAACTGTTTTCTTTTGCTTCTAGCAGAAATACCGTAGACTGAATAAGGTGCGTAGTATAGAGAAGATGTCGGGGCTGTTTTTGGGAGGATGGGAGCTAGTTACTTTTGGGGTAGGGTGTGGAAGCGGGTGGGGGGGAAGTTCCTAATACCCTTCAGAAAATAATTTTAAGATCAGCAAGAAGGGTATTTAACGTGCTTAAATAGCTTATAACAGAGGCATTTTCTCTTTGTTTATTTGGATTTGTTTGCTTTCTAACATTACTTTTTCAGGTTGATTGAATATTTTAGCTTGTTCAAACCAACTTTTTTCTGGAATGATACGCTACTGCAATGTGCGAGGGCCTATACACTTGAATTACAAACAAACCTTGTCCGAATTGCATGCGTCTGGTAGTGTATGATTATTTTGTAATGAAGTACAGTGTGTTAAATCCTTCTGGAAGGAATGTTGAAACTCTTCACTCATTCAAACTTCGAATTCAGTGTAAATGGGGTCGATCAGCTGCATAGTAAATAAGCTCTTGTAGTACACAAAAGTAAATTGCCCTGCAGTGATGTTAAAAACTGTTGAGTTTCTAGAGAACAAGTTTCACAGGCAAAGTTCCTGAGGCCTCAGTTGCCTGTAAGCTTTCCCATTTCAGAAGACATTCTAGGATTGTACTGCCTGGGGACAGGGTGGTCTCAGGTTCAGCCACAGCTGAGTGTAGGTTTGGTGACAAGCATTTTGTGGACATTTGCTGCTGCTCAGAGGTAGAATGCATGGGAGAGCTCTACCTAAAAACTGCCTTTAGAGAGAAATACTGCAAATCCAAAAGGCTGATTATTCAAAACCCCTGCCACAGGAAATTCCAATTGATGGCAACCTCGGAGTAGAAGCAGTATGTATCTGCAGCAGCGTTGTCTCAATTGACAGGATTTCTGCCAAGATGAGCATTTTTGCAGGAATCCCGGGGGGGTCCTAGCTTCTTCCTCCCCCTCTTAGGCGAGAGGTACACTGCACCGCGCCGAGTGTTGGGGGTTTCGGTAGTGCCTGGGAGCAGCGGTGTGGTTTTGCTGGCGGCAGGGGGTGAGCTGAGGGCCCGCGGGTGCCGCCGCCCGGCCTCTGCCTGGGCCTTGCGGCCGGGCCCCGCCCATGGCGCCACTGTGGCGCCGGCCGCCCGCCCCGCCCTCGGCTCCATATTGGTGGCGCGGCGGCCGCGGCTGAGCACAAAATGGAGGCGGCCCGGCCCGCGCAACGCTTGGATTTTAGTGGGGGGAGGCCAAAGTCGGGGTAGAAGGAACGTTCTGCGCGTCCGCAGAGCCTTGTAATGTGTCTGGAAGCCGCTCTGACGGCTTAGGGGGGAGAAACATTGTCTTGCCGACTAGAGGCAGGCTGGGCGGTCTTGCAGCTGCCCTCCCCACTCCTACCCGAGGAGTGCTGCAAAATGGCGCGCTCTCCTGCCGTGTCAGCTGAGCGGGAGGCAGCCTGACTCCGCTAGAGCAGGGTGGAAGTTACACTGAGGGAGAGATGTGTTCTGCAGGAATTTCTGTACAGGAAAGACTGCTGTTAGAAGTAACTGGCAACAGAACAATTGAGAAACAGCATCTTGTGTGATAGAGAACAGCACTCTGAAAAACTCCAGTGGGAACAAACTGCATAAAAAAACAGTTCCCTAATTCTCTAAGGAAATACTACCTTCTGTTTTTGTACAGAGTTCCTGTAAACTGTATGTGTCCTAGGGATAATTTTGGTACAATAGAAGCTTTAACAGCGGGTGTTACTCTTGCTGAATGAGAACAGCTGTTCTTGTGCACATAAAAACAATAAGCAGAAAAGAACTTAACTTTTTCCTTACCTGATAAATTCTGTGGTCATTCTTTTAAGGTAAAAGTATTTTGGGTTAGCTGGAAACCCTCATACCCTTGAATAATATCAGAGAACTGTAAATAGTCTGTCCAGTTTTCCCTTACATAGGTTTCTGATTTTGGAGGAGTCTAAACTTGAGTTTCACATAAAAAATTTATTCCAATATGTGTAGAACAGTTTGAAACAGTGTTACCAGCTTTAACATAACCCAACTAAACATTAACAGTAGATTTTAAAAATTGCAATTAGCAACAGATTATGCTTGACCTAAAGCAGTTTCTGTATGCAGTAGGAATGTAATCCTCTAAAATTAAAAGTTTCAATATAGTGAGAAGGGTGATGTGTTTTCTTTAATACCTTTATAGTCTGGACTGCTTGGAAGGCACTAGAAGCTTAACTTTGTTGTCCTGGGACCATTGACTGTTAATAATTTATATGATAATCCTGAGGTAACAAAACCTTAAATAGAAGGCTGTTAACAAGCCTTATTTATTTAACAAGAATGGTGTGGTTCTTTCTAAGAAAACTCAGCAGGTGTAAGGGCAGGGATTTACTTAATAGACAGCTTTTCATAATCTTAGTTACTGTTTGCTGTAGTACAGTCTTGAGTATTAAAAACCAATGGTTTGCTAAAGCACTATATAATACAAGAAGTCTCACTGAAAGGGGCTTAAGCCTTCCTGGCCAACCCTAGCAGCATGGCAAAAGTTCAGGCACTTCAGATTTGAAGCTAAATGTCTACAGATAGAAGTCTGTGGCTGTTTTTATGTAGTTCACCTCAGGATAATGCTGTGTCTAGTCTGGTTTAATGCACTGCAGTAGAAACAGTGAAGCCTGTTGAACATTGATGCTGCAGAGCTGAAGTCATACGCAGCATAGCTGGCCAGCACCTTGTGCAGTGTATTACATGCACAAAAGTACCCACTTGCTAAATGAGATTTTAATCTGTTTGCGTTTTGTAAGACTTCTCTGACAATGGCAGTTGTGAAAAAAATTTTTGTGAACGCCTCATCAGATGTATGTGGAAATTGACTATCTGCTAAAAAAGAGCAGCACTGGAACAGAGCAGAAACACAGTTGTACTCTTAAGCCCATTTCAGTCACATGATAAAAAACTGGAATCTGAAAATTTGCATCTTTTAAAATGTAACTGGTCATACATAGACAGTGTTAGCAAAAACTATTAAACTTGTTGGTTCTGTGATGCTTGCTAAGTTACCAGTCTCATTCCAGTAGTTGTACCCACTGCTGGTCATTGGTGACTTGTTACTCATGGCATTTTTTTGTCTGTAAGGTGTAGGTTCATGTTGTCTGACATTTAAGAGGTATTTTCCGTAAAACTAAAATCCACGTATATATTTGCCCTTTCTTGCTTGCATATACTCCAATAATAAAATTACCAAAGTACAGAATATATAATTTCAAGGAGTTTAGTATTGATGTGTTTAACAAAAACGCATGAAAGTAGCCTGTCAAAAATGGACATTCCCAAAGAGAAGACACTCAGCCCAAGCAGCAGCCTTTTTTTCTTGTATACTGCGTCCTTAAATTCTTTGTAGTTCTGCATATTTGTGCTTTGTAAAGTGTTAGAACTTCCCTTTATCTAGCCGTGCTTCATCCCGTGTTGTGAGATCTGCAACTGAAAGATAGACACAGAATGAATGCACTTCTGGGTGGTGGGGAGCAGCTGAGTTATCTAGTATATTGAAATCCCTTTACTGTTTGCATTTAACGCTCTTTAAGTTGTTAGTATTTTAATTAAAATCACACTTCATTAAGTGTTTACTATTCTGCTGTCTAAACCCATTAGAAGTCATTGTTTTTATGTAAAAATGTATTTCACGTATTTGTAGTTATAATGTGCACAAATAATTTCTTGTAATTCAGTAAAATTTTAATTCTGTGATTTGTATTCAAAATCTGTTTCTGATTTTTTGATTTTGTAGGGCCATGAGCCAAAGGAGCCAGAGCAGTTGAGAAAGCTGTTCATTGGAGGTCTGAGCTTTGAAACAACAGATGATAGCTTGAGAGAGCACTTTGAGAAATGGGGCACACTCACAGACTGTGTGGTAAAGTCTCTGTTATTTGTTTGTGCTTTTGAAAGGGCTAGGTACTTAAAGTAGCACAGAAATGCAAAGTGCCTCCTTGTGTGTTTGCAGGTGATGAGAGACCCACAAACAAAACGTTCCAGAGGCTTTGGCTTTGTGACTTACTCATGTGTGGAGGAGGTGGATGCTGCCATGAGCGCTCGACCACATAAGGTTGATGGACGCGTGGTTGAACCAAAGAGAGCAGTTTCAAGGGAGGTGAGTTTGTGTTCCAGTTAACCACATATCTTAATCTTTACCTACTACTTTAAGCACTGATTGTCATTTTTGGCATTGCAGGATTCTGTAAAGCCTGGGGCACACCTCACAGTAAAGAAAATATTTGTTGGTGGAATTAAAGAAGATACAGAAGAATATAATTTAAGGGAGTACTTTGAAAAATATGGCAAGATTGAAACCATAGAGGTCATGGAAGACAGGCAGAGTGGAAAGAAGAGAGGCTTCGCTTTTGTAACTTTTGATGATCATGATACAGTTGATAAAATTGTTGGTATGTAAGCTCTTCAGTAAGAAATGACTTACGGGATAAAAGTGTTAAGATCTCAGAAGAGCAGTGTGTGGAATGAGATGATTGCTTAATCAGCTGCTTTGTTATTGTAAAGGATTGGGTTGGTTTAATATTATTTTCCAAAGTGTGCCACATGCCTTACAGTAACTTTCTATGAAAGTTTATAGCATATTGCAGAGATGTGATATTTTAACTTTCCTTTTTCACTGTTTCCTGTAGTTCAGAAATACCATACTATAAATGGACACAACTGTGAAGTGAAAAAAGCACTCTCAAAACAAGAAATGCAGACTGCTAGCTCTCAGAGAGGTGAGTTGTAGTTGTGCATAGCTATTTTGTGTAACAGGTTTTCAATTAATGTAATTCAAGTGAAATATTTTGTAGGTCGTGGGGGTGGCTCAGGCAACTTCATGGGCCGTGGAAACTTCGGAGGCGGTGGAGGGAATTTTGGCCGAGGAGGAAACTTTGGTGGGAGAGGTAAATGATTGGAATATTAGTATAGAATGTGATTTACATTTTGGTTTGCTGTTGGGTTTTTTTTTTTTTTTCAATTTCCTGTGTTAGTTGGCTTAAACATTTAATATGTTTGTTCAGGAAAACATTCTCATCTGTTTTGTGTTCTAGGAGGCTATGGGGGTGGTGGTGGCGGTGGTGGGAGCAGAGGAAGCTTTGGGGGTGGTGACGGATACAATGGATTTGGTGATGGTAAGTGTATTGTTCACTTCCTTTTCCCCCAATGTTAGAACCAGCTGTAAGTCTTGCCTTCACCATGGAAGTGAAATCTGTTTTGGTGATAACATGGTAATAGCAATAATGAAAATGAAATTCTACGTGGTAGAGCTGTGAAGAGTTAACTTTTTTTTTTTGTTCTCCCCATAAAATGATGGGTGGAAAAAAATACTCATCTGTATTTACCCTTAAAAAAATCTCACATCACAAGGTCATGAGGAAGCTGTTTATTATTGAGAACTAAGTGAAAATTCTGATGTCAGTTGAGATGACTAAAACTGAGTAAAGCAATGAACAACTGTTTTCAGTCAACTCTTTAGACTTCTTCTTGTGGTTCAGTAGTGTCTTTTTCGCGATGCAGTTAGGACAAGTATCCAGAATGCATTGAAGAGAAATGCAGCAATTATCAGAAGGCTAAAAAATGCAATTACCAGAAAGTCAGAAGGGATGAGGGAAGTAGCATGTAATTAATTACTTAGGTTGTGATTTTATAAGCATGGGGATTTTTTCAAATAAATGCTTTAGATAAATTATGCAACCACAATGAATATAATACAGGGAAAATATTGTGGGTGGGGCATTTTATTGTGCAAGTGTGTTGGTTTGGGCTTTTTTGTTAAATGGATCTTACCGGTATTTTAGGTTTGGTGTATTAAGTTTGAATCTTCTTTTATTCAAAGGTGGTAACTATGGAGGTGGTCCTGGCTATGGCAGCAGAGGAGGTTATGGTGGTGGTGGAGGACCAGGATATGGAAACCCGGGTGGTGGATATGGAGGTGGAGGAGGAGGATATGATGGCTACAATGAAGGAGGAAATTTTGGTGGTGGTAAGATTCTAGCTTTAATTCTACATCCATGGTTCTTAGGTTTCATTTCACAATGCTTGAAATGTAGTAATTCACAAAATTAGTTGTATGTCTAGGTTTTAATACAGAATGCCCATGTTGCATTAGGAAAGTTCCTTTTCATGTGGATCAGCTTTGATAAACTACAGTGTTGTTTTGCCAGGGATGTATTCTTCAAAAAGCTTTGGCTATAAATCTATACATGAAGGCAGAATACAGTTTTTTTAATGGTTTTGACCATTTCCAGTATGTTATTGTTGGATACCAGTTCACAACATGTGGATCACATCCTCCTTTGTGAGGACTACAAATCCAGATTTTCATAAGCTTTTTTTATTGGTTTCCCCAAATTTGGGGAGTTAAGCTGCAAAAACTGCTGTGTATCTTACTATACTTCCTGATCTGTGTATGCAGCATGCCCATTACATTTCTATAACTTTTTTGGAACAAATAAATTGTAATTTACATTATTGTCATACATGAAAGTTGTGCAGTAGAAGAATAATGGTGAAACTCACTGTTTTCTGATTTTGGGGGGCCTTAATTTGGCCTATTGAGAAATAACATCAAATTTGCTTTGATAAGCTACTCAAACGTACTTACAATGTGATGTGTTTCATTATCAATAAAATACCGATTTCTAATCATAAAAATACCAAGGGTCTTCTGTTACTTTTGCTTTTTGAATAGAGGTAGCATCAAAATAAAGGCACTTCGTTTTGAATTGTTCTAAACTACTACAATTTATTTTTACATTGGATATTGGAATTTGGCGGGTTTTGTGTCCTAAGTGTTGAACAAACATGGCTTTATAAATTTACTTCAGGTAATTATGGTGGAAGTGGAAACTACAATGATTTTGGCAATTACAGTGGACAACAGCAGTCTAACTATGGTCCCATGAAAGGTGGTGGCAGCTTTGGTGGCAGAAGTTCAGGCAGTCCCTATGGTGGTAAGTATGATTTTATACAGAAAATATTTTTGAGTTTAAATCCCTTGTTGCTCATGTATTTCAGCATACACACTGTTTTTTTAGGTGGCTATGGATCTGGAAGTGGAAGTGGGGGCTATGGTGGTAGAAGATTCTAAAAATGCTACTAGAAAAAGGGTAGGTGTAATGTATATTTATAATGATGATTAATAATGTACAACTGTTCACTGAGAGTAATAATTTTCTTATCCTGTATTCAACAGGCTACAGTTCTTAGCAGGAGAGAGAGCGAGGAGTTGTCAGGAAAGCTGCAGGTTACTTTGAGACAGTCGTCCCAAATGAATTAGAGGAACTGTAAAATCTGCCACAGAAGGAACGATGATCCATAGTCAGAAAAGTTACTGCAGCTTAAACAGGAAACCCTTCTTGATCAGGACTGTCATAGCCACAGTTTGCAAAAAGTGCAGCTATTGATTCATGCAATGTAGTGTCGATTAGATGTACATTCCTGAGGTCTTTCTCTGTTGTAGCTTTGTCTTTCTTTTTTCTTTTTATTTTCCCATTACATCAGGTATATTGCCCTGTAAATTGTGGTAGTGGTACCAGGAATAAACAAATCAATGAATTTTTAACTTTTCAATATTTGTGTAGTTCAGTTTTTCCACATTTAGTGCAGAGATCTCTATAACAGAAATGAAATGTAGTTTAGGGTGTTTCCTTGTTAGTTAATAGAGAAGATAAATGCATTTTTCAATTACTATTTTGTATTAATTTAAAGTTAACAATAGAAACACCTATTGATTTGCAGTCTTAAGGGGTCTAGTCTCAGTGTATATACGTAACTGTCATTGACATGAGTTTCATAGGCATACAGAGGGAAAACATCTGTATGTTACATTATAGTTTGTTTAGATGTATAACTAGGATTGAGTTACTCAAATTAGTGTTTGTGAATCATAGAGCTAAGCTTTATCTTAATGAAAACTTTAAATTACTTTTTGGTTTGTGCATATTTTTTTAATTTGTAGTTCTGTATTAGTACTAGCGCTTCAAGAAAAAAAAGGCATGATAAATATTTTAACAAGACCAACTTTAGACACATGAAAGCTGTCTCCCGTCTCATTTGAGATGCAAAAGGGATAACTGAAGTTGTTTAAGTCTTGGGTGGAGAGAAAAAGAAATTTGCTTTTTACCTTTATATTTATTGTAATTCCCGAGAAGTTAAGGTGGGGGGAATCAAGTGCCTGTTTCCTTGGGATATACAATGATTCTGTTTCAATAAAACTATACTTGGGGGAGGGTGGCTTGGAATTTTCATCCCCTTTGTCCCCATTTCCTTTTCCCTCACACCAGACTGCACTGTTTCAATTAAATGAGGCTTCATAGTGAGAGTAATAGGTATGTTACTCAATAATTTAATGGCTATATACTTTCTTGCATGCACCCTAGGCAATTTTCTGGACACATACTTCTGACTGGGAGCCAAGGGTAGCACAGGTGTAATCACTGACAGTCCCAGGTAATGCGTTCCAAAAGCCCATTCCCCATGGGCTCTTAAATAGAGTTCTTGAGCTGTTTCCCTGGCAGATGTCTGTGCTCAGCTGAGAGCTCAAAGATAAAGATAAAACATGATCTAGTTGTATTTTACCGACTAGAAGCACTCCCACAACATAGAGGGGTACGGTCCTGAGTTCTCACAGGTAGAATGATAGTGTGCTACAACTGGATTTGGTGCAGTGGAGTAGAAAATACGACCAGTACATGTGGCTAGCAATTGTACTTCATTCTCACTTCTGACCTCCAAATTAAGGCACTGCAGTCTGTCCTGTCCTCATCTGATGTGAATTCTCTTGACTATTGCCAGGCCAGTGCTTGCTGTAAATTCACTCAGAAGAGTAGGGACCCAGTCAATAAAAGAAATACTCAGACACTTGGCAATATGTATTGGAATTACTCACACCTGTTTTCACTTCTGGGTCAATGTGCAGAATAAGGTAAATGCAATTCCAGTGTAGGAATGAATCTGCAAAGATGTATGAAATGGCTTAAGGCATAATCAGTCATATTAATAATGAATTATAATTTTTAAGAAGTGGTAGAAAAATAAGTGTGTTGTTTGAAAAAAATTAAACATATGTTATTTAAACGCTGTTATTGGAGTGTATTTAGACTGCAGTACGCTAAAACAAGAAACCAGTGTCAAGATGGTAGCCTCCAAAATGGATTTCAAAGTCTGCTTATTCTTGTCTGTGGAGTTCTGAAAGATCTCAAAAGTTAAAGCAAGAATTGGTGGTTTAGTGAACGCTTCTGTTGTTGTACGTGTTCATTTGGGCTTGGGATGGGGGGGAGGCTGTACTTCAATAAAGGCATTTTTTAAACAACCCATTTGGAGTTTGAAAACATGGGAAACTAAACCACAACTCACTAGGGAGTGAGACACCTAACTACTGACATGCTTTGTACCTTACTACGCTAGAAGATGTGTAGACTTGCACCTGGGGCCTGCATCTGATTGCAGGGACAACTGGAGGATGGGGTTGATGTCCCTTCTGATAATTGATCTGGTATTTCTAAATTTTTTTAGAATGTATTGACAGTGTTCTTTTTAACAGGGCCTCTTGTAGCTGTACTGTGACTACAATGTTAACTTTGAAAAATAGTGTCATAATAAACTTTATGAACAAGATCTGTATGCAACCTTTTAAGAGATGGATGTAAGTGACCGCTTTGTAGGTGGGTGGGGTAGCTTAGCTATTGTTTGTGACGTGGAAAAGTGTAAGCCATGAGGACAGTGATCCGCCAGCTTTACAGAACCTAGGATGTACTTCTTTGATCCATACATTGCTAAGGAGACTCGTAAGACAGGACTTCAGCAGCCTATTGAGTATGGAGAAGTCAGCCTAATTAAAGAATGACAAGGCAGCAGGAGCAACAGCTTCAACTTCCAGAAAAGTGAAGGAATAAGATACTGTGCTGATAGTGAGCAGCTTTCCCAAGGCTAGTTAAATCTGCTTATCACAGCTGAAATATCGAAGAAAGTCTAGCAAGAGTTCTTCACCTTTTGGAACCTCCTTGAGTGATAGCTACTTGAGTTGACTCAAAATCAATAGGTCTAGCATTTAGACCTGAAAGGAAGGGCAATGAGCATAGGTAAGGTTTGCCTTTAAAATTTTTCATGAATTATAAAGAGTGGTGGGAGGTTTTTAAACAAGGTAAGAGTAATTTCTTTAATTTTCAGGTTGAATTGAGAAGCTGCTGCTTGACAAAATGGGGAATGTCTTGCACATCCTCTTCAAATGAAGGTTTCTGACTGGGTAAGATTTGTAGTGTATAGTAAAATGTGTTTAACCCTTACTTCCTTCTAGGCTTTCCTTTGACAGCCTTTAAATATCAAGGGAAGCCATAAGCACTAAGCAGCAAATATTCCAGCATATGTCATCCAGTGTTTCCTGTTCTGGATGGGGGCTGCTTGCTGGCAGAATTCCTATTCAAGAATCTTCTGTTCCTGGCAGATACAAAATTACTTCATGTCCGAGATCAAGGAGACAAGTTGATGTTTTGAAATAATGTGCTTTGGTTACTCGGGAGTGTGCTGGGGTGGGGAGTGGGGGGAAACTGTTCTGTCCTTAGTCATGGAAAGAGGTGCCCCAGAGAAGCCCAGAAAGGCAGTGACACTTGAAGTGGTTCTTTGGTTCTCAGCAGTGTTGACCTGCTGCTGCACCCCTTCTGGGAGGGAGCTTGATATCTCAATATCGCTGAAAGCTGGGATTTCCCTCCTACTAGGGGTAGTGGATCCTGGTTTACCAGGTGATGTATTTACCTGTACAAATTAAAGAGCTCCCTTCCAGATTCTGGGTGCTTTCAGGCAGGATAGTTGAGGCTAATACTGTTATATGATACCCAGCTGAAATCACAATGGCAAATTGAATGTCAGTAAAAACTCCTCATAGAATCTTGATTTTTATGCAGAGTGGAACATGTATTAAGTCTTAGAACATGTATTGTTTCCTTTTCTGCATATTTGATTGTCACAGGTCTTTTTATAAAGTATTTCAGCATCTATTTAAACTTTGCAATACATTTCTGAGCCTGTGCATTCTTAGGAAGTCAGTTTCTGTTTTAGTGTTGGTTATACTTCAGTTGCTCTGAAAGTAGTCAAATGGAACCTCCTAATCAGAGGCAGAGGCATGTTCACAAACTGTTTCAAGTCCCTAAATTTTATCTGCTGCCTGTAGACTCGCAGAAAGTAATTTCTGACTTTGTAATACACAGTTAAATGTGATTTGGAAGTAACATGCAGAGATGTTCATAAAATCAGAAGCTACTTAATTTAAAATCTCCTGATGACTGCATATATTTTTTAAAGAAACATTGAGACAAGTTTGTGCTTAGCCAAGGTTGAGCCTAAATCTGAAACTGCAGCAGTACAGTCACGTTGCCTTAGTGTAATGTGCCAGCTTGTTGCTGAGGTGACAAGCTTGCTTTCTTGGACCTAAAAGTGGGAAACGTGTGCTTTTGCTCTGCTTGGCAGAGGTCCCACAAGCATCTGCACAACAGGTCATGAGGAACAGCACTGCCCCTCAGGTGCAGGCAAATGCATTTGCAGTGGTCTTTGGGGTTTTTTTAACAGTGAAATTTAAATCAAATTTAAAATTAATTAAAATTTAAATACCTTTCCTTAGAGGGTTCCACATTGCTGCAGACTTGTTCTGTGCTCTGGATGGGTCTTTTTGAACCAGATACAGAAATAGATACTGTTTGAACTATTTTCACAGTTTGATTTATAACACACTTGTTAAGACTAATGTGCTTAAATTCAATTATTTATAGCAAAATCTATTTAGAAATAACTTTGACCAAAAAGAACACATTCTTAAGGGAGTGCTTGGTCAATTATATCTCCATCCAAGGGGCACTTTAAGGAGTTAGGAGCAGTTTTATGGCCATGTTTTTGTTTACTGGCTTCTGTTGAAAATAGCAGCTTTAAATAGAGATGGAGATTAAAGATGCAAAGCTAGCAAAGTATTGGTCCCTAAGCTGCAGTTGTACAGAAATTTACTTGATAACAAAAATTATACTTCCAGGTAGACAAGGGGGTTTCCCCAAAAGCAACCCAGATTGCTGGAGGTTACTATGCTATTACAGAAAATGGAAATTAAACACAGCATCTTAACTTCAATATCCTTTAAATACTTAAGGTTCCTCATCTTATCAAGCATTGATTGTGTGATGTACTGATGTGCTGTCTTTGGTTCCTGTGTTTAAGACATTAATGTGTTTTCATGTACTGTCTATACTGAGGTGGAATATTCACAAATCAGGGTGTGGTCTCTGACAAGTGTGTGTATCTTAAATTGTGTGGAGCATGTAAGATCTTGAGTATCACTGAAATTCACATATCTGATGGATGATTCTTTTTTTGCTGTGGGTGCTACAGGTTGACATCTCTCTTTATTAGCTTTTTCCTGAACTAAAGTAATCCAAGTATCTGCACAGAAGAAAAAATGGCCTTCATGTAGAAGATAATATCGCAAGATTGGAAACAGAATAAAATGGTAAAACTGGCAAAGACATCAGGAGCAATGGTGCTAGTGTGCTGACACATCTTGAAACTTGTGATTAAACAAGTTAAAATAGCATGGCAATTTAAAATTTCAGTATAGTCCATAATGGATTGAAATTTGTTAAAATACTTCAATTTTGTATCAGAATAAAGTGTATATTGTCAAATGACTTACAATATAAAATGCATTGTCATCACCTTTTTTTAATGCTGTGAAGAACACAAAGTCATCTAGAATTATTGCAACACATTTTCTTACAGGATCATCTTTACAACTTTGGACTGCAAGCCAAAAACCCTTGGTTCAGGCCAGCTTTTCAGCTTTATTTTTAATAGTTTTAAAATGCACTGTTTTGATCAAGAAACAAATGCTCTCCATGTGGCAGCTTGTCAGTGTATGAGGTCAGCTTTGATACTTTCAACTTGGCAGTGTCACTAGTTACTCAGGTTTGGGAACATTCTCTGTATCTCAGTAATAATAATAAAAATAAAATGAAGGTTAGAGTTTGCAATCTGATGTTTCTATATATATGAGTAATGTGGATATTTTTTTTCCTTAATGAGATTGGGTTCAATGCAAGAGCAGCATGCACTGTGTTGGTGATGTGAAAAACACTGGGTTAAACTGAATGCAAGTTATCACAGACCAAGTTTCTTTAGACTGATTCTTCACATGATGAAATTCAAACAAGGCTGCTGGATTAACTGCAGCTTTTTTGCCATTGCTCTTTTGTTTTGGTAAAGGAAGAAGTATCTTTGTATTATGTTTTAGACAAATGGATGGTACAAATACAGCAGTCCCTGCAAAGGCTGTAAGGATTTGGTTTGCCTTTGGCTTTCACATTAGTGAACAAATTAAGGAACAAATGGAAATGCAGGGCAGGATTTTACTGAGATGTCTGTTTTATAGCAAATTTGTAATTAAAGTATTGATATTGCAGCTGTAGAGAGAATTTTCTCTGACATTTGAGACAATTTGAGAGTAGTAGTTAATGGTAGAAATGGTAGTTAAAGGGGAACCCAGGAGCTTTTTAGGTTCTCTGTGCTTTGCCATCAGCCCCTGGCTGTGTTTTAAGAGGTACTGTGTATCAGCGTTGAAAGATTGACTGGGGCCATGGCATGGTGTGCTTCTTCCTTGATGCCTATGATCTAAAAATCCCATCTTCCAATATGGATTAGTCCTCCTGCTTTCAGTGGAAGCAGTGTCTTGCATTCCCCCAGTGCCTGCCCATGATAGAGACCATCAGTGGCAAGAAAAAAGTCTCACTTTAGTTCAAGTATGCCTTTTAGAACTTTCACGTGGATGAATATAGTTTTAATGTTCAGATCAACATGTCTTACAAATCAGGCATTTTCTGTATTGAAAAAATCCAAAATGATCAAGTGCAATGAACTCCACTGAGTAGTAACCAAAACAATGCTATTTTTTTGCCCATTTTTTATTCTTTTATAAATCATAATTTAAACTGCACAAAGCTTTTCAATTCACTAAGCAGAGATTGCAAACAGGGCAAGTGGCTGGCTGCTAATATACAGTTTTCCATAAGCACCAAAGTAACAGCAGGGATGCATGATGCACGTCGATTGACGTCAGGCACAGTAGTGTATTTCTAGGAGAATTGCTCAAAAGCCTACAGAAATTTTAGCTAGAAAAAGGCATAATGCTGACAATGCTTTAACATGTAAGATTTTAAATGCCTTTGGTGAAAAGATCTCATGGATTTACATAGTGTTCAAGGAGGAAAACAAGAATGTGAGCTTAGCATAGACTTGAAATTTGGTGTTACATGGTCTTTACAAAGGTTATTAAAAGAAGCTGAGTGAAGTGTTAGTGATGCTGACACTGTTGTGTGATTAATTATCATGCTACAGGAAGACTTAGCCTTGGAAACCTAGCAAGGATTTATCTTCTTTAGGGAAATAAATGCATGTGAAGTAGAGTTTAAAAAGTTTAATGAGCTGATAAAGCAAAATCAAACACTGAGTGTCAACTTTTTTACTAAATTAATATATTAAATATAAAGCAAGTATAAATGTGTAAGAAAAACGGGGAGCACTATTGCTTGCATATTTGTAAAAAATATCAGAAGCAATCCTGGTTGTCTTGCAAGAAATTATATTTAGAAGGCTAAAATCATTTATATATATATAAAATCTATGAATATAACAATAGATAGGAACAGTATATAAATATGGCATATTTAAATATTTACATATATATGGCAACTAGTCAAAGTTGTGCTATAAGAAGGAAATGTCTGTTTTAAAGTCAGATTAAAAATTCTGTATACACCCATCTGCATTATGCGATTAACTTTCAACTTGCATCTTCCATAAACTAATTAACAACTTTAAAATTATCATTGCATAGACTTACTTGACAAATGTTACTTAATTCTGCATTCCACCTCACAGTAGAAACTATCATGATAATAATACAAAAATAGTAACTCAGAGAACGGGAGCCAGCTGTACTGCCCTTCAAAGCTTAGTCCCTGACTTCCTGCTCTTAGGAACAAGGAAAACATTGCCATCTCCAGTTTGCTGCAGTGAATATTCACTAGGAGAGTAAGGCTTTCCATCTTCATCACGTAGCATGCTGAAGACCTCGAGGTACAAGGTAGTGAATTGCTTTTTCATTTGATTAAGGCTCCTGTCATGTTCTCCTTTTTCCTTAAGCAATTTCTCTTTTTCATCTTTTAGGTTACTCAAATCATGCTCCAGTTCAACTATATTTTCCAGTTTTCTTTTACGGCAGTTTTGAGCAGCCACTTTGTTCTTGCCTCTCCTGCGTATGTCTCGAATAAGTGTGAGCTGGGCTTCATTGAACTGCTCCTTAGACATCATTTCACTGAAGTCCGCAACAGGGAGGTTGATGATTTTTTCAACAGGAAAAGGGATCTGCAGAGCTCTTGCTCTTTGCTCATCCCTTGTGAGATGAGCTTCAAGGCGGCCTGGAGGTTTATCTTTTGTGAAGGGAGCTTTGGGTTGGCCAGGAGCAGGGGGTGGTTCTTTCTTTGGTGTGGCTGTACATGGCAAACCTGGTGTTTGAGTGCTTGGCCCTAAGGAAGAATACACTCGATCCTGGAGGTGCAAAGAGTACACACCAGCACTGCTCTGCAGCATTCTTCCAGAAGCACTATCCGTGTCTTCCATTTCAGAATCGCTGCAACCCAAAGTCTTATCTGCATAAGCAGATGATTCCACAGAGTGTTCCGGCGATGCTACACTGGAACTTGCATTCAGTGAAATACCGGAGTCAGAATCATTACATTCTGCTCTGGTCCCTGAGTGGCTGCCATTAAAAGCTTTACACAGTGCAAAGTCAGAAAGATCAATAGGTTCACTTAGAATCTCTGCCAGGGATTGACTGATAGCGTTCGTTGCTGCTGCATCACCGTTCACCTTTGTATCAATAAACGTGGTGTAGAAATCCTCACAGAAATCAGGGTTTGAAGGGGATGTGTCATTTAAAGAGTTCACATTCAGCTGGCTGGTGTCTTCTGGTGGCAAAATGCCCGAGAAGGGGCCCTCCATACCATCCAGGAAATCTGGACTGCAGTTAACCTCTTTTTTCAGCATGGGTAATGAGCTGCAGTAATCGTAGCCGTTGTGCATCTCTGCTGCCTTGGTTTCAGGGCTCGTGATTGTGCTCACCTCAGCCAGGTTATCGTTTTCGATGTTCAGGCACTAGATGTGGAATGCAAGGGAGAAGTTGAGCGACACATCTCCATAAAACTCTTTTCTACAGCCCAAAAACATTAAATAGCAATCACCATGGACATACAGGGGTTTTAACACTTACAGTCTTGACTACAGCACCCTTGCGCTATGACGAGGCAGTTGAGGAAGATGACAGATAGCAAATCAAGAGCAAAGCACAACTTGTTCTGGACAAAGCTGTTTAAGAGAGCAGAGCCTCTCAGGCTCAGAGCAAGATGCTCAAGACACCCATTCCAATGTGTTATGGAAACTACATGAAGCCCTCCTGTTCTGGTAATTGCTAGTGGGAATCCTGGAGCTGCCAGGTCTGAACTCACGAGCACCACTGCTAAGAATGGCATGAGTACAGAAGTGTAAAATTCCTGAATGAGACTCGAAGAACATGTACACCGAACAATTACTTTTAACACTATTACTTCCACATCACAGCTCCTCAAAACCAAGATTCTCATAGGATTTACTCAATGAAGGAGCTGTTCAGCACAGAGCAACGTAATTCTTGGTGAAATAAGAGTGCTAACACGAAGCCTGGCAAACACATGTTAGTTCAGCTGGCTAACACCAGTGTGAGCACCAGACTGCTCCACTGATGGGCTTTCACTGGCTACAAGAACAACTTTACAATGGGGTGGCAGTTGCCTAAATGAAGTTGAAATAAGCAGGCCTGCTGTCCCCCAGGAATTACTTAGCTTAAACCATGAACAGCCTCTAGTTAAGATTTTCAATGTGAGAGCTCTATTTTTCCATTTCTCTAAAAATAATTTGTAAAAGGCAGTGCCCTCATTTAATTATCTTTTTTTTCCAGAAAATTATTCAATTACTATTCAGAATTACTGCAATAGATTATTTTGGTTTGGTTTCTTAATGTATTTCACCATCACTGCTGCCTCTTCACAGCCAATTGCCCTTGTTACTTATGTGGGGCCTTTAAACCTAATGCAGTAATTAGGTTAGAAAACTAGAAGAATATAAAAAATAGCAAAAGACGAAGGGAAAAGGGAAAGTGGCAGGAAAAATTCAGCTCCTGCAAATTTTCACTTTTAGTTTCTTGAAACATGATTCAGATTTATGGACACTCCACAAAGAAATCATCTCTTGTATTAATAGCATAAAGCAGAGCAGCAGCACGCTGGAAAGCATGATGACATTCTACAGTAATATATTTGAAAATAAATTTATTCAATTTTATAGTCAAATCTAAGGAAAATTGAAATACAAACAGGATAAAATCCCTACATATTCTCTGTATTAGAAACGTGGTTTTTTATTCCTTTGAAATATCCAGTTCATGTACATTACACAAGTTGTTCTTAATGAAGATATATGAGCAGCATTCATACCTGACTCTTTTGTGTGCCTAAATATATATTCTATTATCAACTTTAAAAAACCTTTTCCTTAGGTAAAAGTTGAATGCAAAAGTAATCATATTCACACAATGAGACACTGCCAAAATGCACCCCCAACATTTACAACAACACTTGTGAAAACAATTCCTGCTGTAGATCCATGACTCACAAGTGTCCATTTTTAGCAGCTGAATTTTAACAACAATCAAGCTGTATCAAGTTGCACACAGAAGCAAAGAGTGACTTGCTAAACATGAGGAAGTTCTGACTGAGAAGTGTTTCATTAAGGCTTATCCATAAACAACTCATTTCATTCTTGCTACATGTTTTTCAAGATATTCTTTTTGAAAAAAAATAAAGCTTATATTTAGTTATAAGCACCCTACAGGTATAGAAACCAAGTCATAATTACCATCTGTTCAGATGCTATTGTACTGCCTTCTCCAAAATACTATAGTCCTCCAAAAATATCATGCTTTGTTTTTCAGGTGCTTATCATACCAACCTGTAACTCTGGAAGGGACAGTAATTCTTCCCAAACTTGTTCTATGTTCTGCATATTCTCTGCATCAGTGGGTTGTACTAGATCAGAGGATTCAGGTGGCTGAGTTTGATCAGAGGAAACAAAGGCTGGGTTGCTATTGACCTGAGCAGGAGCCAGTGACTGAAATGCAGCTGAAGAAGCCTGAAGAGTTTAAACAAAAAGTTAAAAAGCTGAACAAAACAAGTATAATTTAAAAACCCACTCAAAAAAACAGATGTGCATTTTCCAAAGCAAAAACTCTAGTTTCTCCTACCATTTCTGCAGAACAAATGGGTTTCTTAAGAAAACCTTTTTTTTTAAATATAATGGAATAATATAAAAATAGGCTCAAGGCTACTCACTGCTTTATGCCAGCTGGAGTTTTGAGGACAAAACTCAAATCACAAATTAGTCTTATGCTGAAGACAAATCTTAGTCAGAGAAGACATGAGACTGACCCCGAGGAAGACCACCCATGGAACCACTAAATTGTGCATTTTTACCTCATGCTCATCTAGAAAAGGGAAGGCTTCTGCTAAGAGCTGCATGCAGTCATCAAAAGACAAGGCCTCTGCTTCTGGTTTTGAAGGCTCTGTGGTCTAAATAGAAAAGTTATGAAAAAAAGGTTACTGCATCTTTGAGCAACAGAGTATCTTCCATTACAGCAAGACAGGCAAATTCACTTTAGGCAGCCACTAGTATTATGCCTTCCTGTGAATGCAGACAGGGTTAAACACACTCAGAAGAACACTGGAGTTTACCTGTGAGAAAACAGCAGGTGGCTCAGTATCTTTTGACTGAATGCACTGAGCTGGCTGCACGGGAATGAATTCACCTGTCTCTTCGTCTAACTCCAGCTGAGCCAGCAAGGCTTCCTCCTGCTCTTTCTGGAGCTGCTCTTGTCTTTCCTTTTCAAGTTTCTTCTGCTTCTCGAGTTCATACTCCTTCTGCCGCTGACTAGAATCAAAAACCTCACGTCCTGCCCCAAGGTCTATATCTTGCTTCCAAAGGATGTCGATCAAGTTCATGTCCTGCAACAGAAATGCTTTTTTTAAGCAAGTTCCTCCACAGCAGAACTAATTTAGAACAACAGCAAAGCTTTTAATCTCTGTGTTAAATGGGTAGACTCGTGTAACTGAAGCTTATTCTCTTAATCCTACAAAATTACTAAAATAAAACACGGCTCTATATGACCTTTCTGAAGCGTGTGATCTGATGGTTTGGTTTCTGTGGTGCAGACATAGGCTCACAGAAACCAATAATTAATTGCAATTGGTAAGGAAATACAGGGACTAGCCAGAGGATAAATCTGTTCTTTTTTGACTTGTCTCATAGAAAACACAAAGATACAGAATGACTTTGTCACCAAGAAAGTAATTTTTAGGAGAAAGTAGAGAAATAGAAAAGTTTGACCATGTAAATTTTTCACATGTTCTTGCAAAACTGCAAAAACTGACTAAAAACATGGTGGAGACTTCCTAAAGTAACTATAATAGCCATACTGAGAAATGTATTTTGGAATATTAATGTCCCATTCTGGTATTAATCTTAAAAGATCAGCAGAACAGAGCTTCAGAGCTGGAAGAGAATCTGGTTTCAAAGACACCAAGTGACATAACATCACTTAGCATTAAGAACAATTATTAAGACTATTAGTAAAAAAATTGTCTTAGTCTTATCTTAGTCTTAGTGTTGATGTGCTAAATTTGGCTGGTTTGGAGCAGCTGAGTATAAACAGTGGTTGCAGGGTCTCAAATACTCTTAATGAGTTGGCCCCTGGCTCATCACAGAGCCCAAATGGAATTCTACTATTGAGGAAAAAAAAATTGCTATATACTACTTATTTTGGCTACAATTACTTTTAATTTATTGCATTAGGTTTTTTTATTGGGGGGGAGGGCAGGGAGGTTAGTGGATTCTTTCGTTTTAGTTTTTTACTGTTCAAATAGTCAATATTTTTAGGGCTGAAGTCCAGAGTATTTTTTTCTAAGAAGAAAACCTAGCACTCAAAATTTACCAACTTGTATGCCTACTGATTCAGAATTTTAATACTTGCTAGCCACATTACTCAATTACCCTTCGGGTCAGCATGTGAAAATAATGTTCAGTGTTGGGCATCCTCATCAGATTGACACACTACAAGTAATACACCAAACACTGCATTTCATTTAAACAGAACCTTCCTGATGCATTCAGCAGCTCTACACCAAGATACAATTTTTTTGCCATCATATCAAATTAAAATATTCCCTTCTCCCTGAAAGTTATCTTCAAATAGAGAAGTGAAGTAACCTGAATGCTAGCTCATGCTGCCATTCAAAATGATCACGTCTGTGCAACAGCTATGGGAAAGAGCGTTAGGCCAAGTCCACTTCTGAACAAACCAATTCAGTGCCCTCATTCCACATGGCACAAACAACTTCTACTAATAACTAAAAAAATGTATTTTTACTAAAATTGGGTAGTTACATAAAATATCTTTGTGTAACACAATGTAGGCACTTCCAAATCTAAAACATATTTAATACACCTTGCTGGGAGAGACCACACTCAGTTTTAATGACCAGCAATGAAGTAGCTGAAATTATTACAGTGGCTGCCCAAGACAATGTTTGGTCTTTCCAGATTGGCAGGCTAAAATGAACTAATTAAGTTCTGCAGTAATTGGAGATACTGCAATATGGTATAGCTTCATTAAGGGCCAGTAGTTTACCAGCTGCTCAGTGTCTCCTTCTGCAGCAGATCCAAAAATGTTTCTTAGTCTCTGAGCATTTGCAATATGTTCTGGATAAAACTGCAGGATCTGGAATTTAGGGCTCACTTCTGAATTATTCATTTACAAAGCACCATTAAAAATGTGAATCAAGAGACTTTTTTTGTGCATGTGTGTGTATAATGCACAAAAGTATCAGAACTGGTGCTCAGTTTCAGGTTAAATAAAGAAAAACAAGAGCTTTTCTTTCTGTAGCTACAGAAGGGAAAACACATTTTCCTTAAGAAGAAAACCCACGTAGCCTTAGTACAAAAACTTAAAACCCAGCTATTGCATCTTTCAGCCATTCTAATGGCAATATTCATTACCAAGTAAGAAGCTTTGGGTGCTGCCTCCTTTGTGGGATGAGACATCTCCAAGGACAGCAGCTGACCAAAGAAAATGCTGTGGCTGTACACCACTGCCTCCTTGTGCGTGCAGCAGGCAGTTCAGGATTCTTTTTTGAATGAATATGCTTGAATACTTATCAAGACTGTCAGGATCTTGAGCTGTTGTTTGACAAATATGACAGCACTGATTGCCTCATATCACCATTTTTCAAAGGACCATATTTAGGTCAGCGTTTTATCTCTAGCAAAGAGCTAAGCTTTGCCAAACAGTGTCATGCTCTACCCTGGACGGCAATGCTTATCAGGAGCACTTTTAAATTTTATTTAATTGTGCTAGCGACACTTAAAACCAAAGGGATGGGTTGTATTGTTTTTGTTACCACCGTGTAACTGGAAAAGAGCCCTCCCATTTTCATTTTGAAAAGCTGAACATAAATACAGCAATATTAATTTTGAATAACAATTCAACTAATTAATTTCTCTTAACATAAATGGGCTACGTGGAGGAAGTGTTCTTCTGGTCAATATGCTGATATGTAGTATCTAACAGCATGCTAATTTAAATATTAACCTGCCACTTAACACTTACCTATAATTTCAGCCAGTGCTTTTAGTAATATTTCCCTTTTCAAGGGAAAAAAAGTATTCTGGTCATTAGTCCAAAGCCTCAGGTCAAAGTTAACGGAGTCAACACTGACCAGTGATTCACTAAGGAATGAATCACAACCACAAGAAGCACGAGGTAATGGCAAAGAACTCTGAAAAAAACTCTTGCAGTTTAAAGCAAACATTTTGCAATTTTGTTCCTTTAGCCTCCCCACAGTCTTCCTCTTTATTTCCCTGCCTTGTTGAACACCAGCACACACATACACAGAGGTACCCACACAGGCAGGCATTCCATTTTAGATTCATCAATCAAGCAATTTTCCCCTTCTACTGTGAAAGTATCTCAGAAGTAACTGTGTACCCGATGCCTGGAGTGTTGCAACTACAGCTATTAAACCTGTGTGAGAATGACCCGCTGGTTTTTAGATGCCTCAACAGGATGTGCTCAGGAGGTCTCAGAAAGACTCACTGGAGAGACAAGTGAGCACAGACTGGCATCTAAACTGGAACACGTGCAGCCCAAGTCCTGTGAAAGATTCATCTGACCCAGAGCTGGCAGCTGCCCTGCAGAGCCAGGCTGACCACTTCCCTGAATATCAGACACAGTTACTGCAAAGGCACAGCCTCATGTGACAGCCTCCACAAGCGCCCACTTGTTCTTTCCTCTGTTGTGCAACTCCTTGGATTGCATCAGAGGAAACGATGGGTTTGGCAGAGCCAAGAGGCCGTGCAGGAAGAGCCCGGCCTGTGCCCAGGAGGGATTGCAGCCACAGTGCTTCCCCCTCGCCTGGAGCTCAGCTCTTTCCCTCCAAACACCAATGCCCAGGCCAAGGGCACGTACATCATGGGATTCTACTTGTGTATTGCTGTCTTCCAACATTTTTAACTCTGGAGAAAATGGTATGGGTTTAAGACTTTTCCCAAGCAGACAGTGATTTGATTTTGGTTGATTTTGGTCTGATTTTCTTCACAATGTTGAAGACACAGAAGCAACTTCTCTCAACAGAAGACATGCTTGCTTTCCCATGATCCATGCAAGCAGGAGGTGGCTTGTACTGATGGTTTGATTTTTCTGTTCATTTAGTGATATGCTCTTCCAACCACATTGATAGCTTAGTTTGGACATATAAAGGCACTTTTAATAAGATAAACATAAATGTTAAACAATTCACATTAAGCCACCATCTGGCCCCCAATGGAAATTTTCATGTTTTAGATTTACATATCAGCATTTGCCATCTGGGCAGAGTCTGTTATACATTTTATGAGAAAATCTCTGGCTACATTGTAAAGTTTGACAATTAACTCTTATTGCTCCTAAGCAAACATTTGCAGAAGGGTAAACAAAGGAAAGAGACCCTGTTTTCATGTTACTTTCACAGACTGACTTCCGTGCTTTAAACAAAATGCTAATCTTTTGTTTCTTCCCTGTCTGGTTTATCTGACTGGTTTTGGTGTTGTTTGGAATACAAGCCATTTACAGGTCACCTTGCAAGAATGGAAACATCCAGCAGCCCAAGTGTCAGCAGAGAAACAATCTCAGCACCTTCAACCCATTGTAAGCTATCCCCTGGATATAGAGTACATTGTGAGGCTTGTGCATTTACTTCTAAAGTCATGCCTTTTGCACCATAAATTGAGATAACACTAGCAGAATCTCTCACCAGACAAGGATTTGTTTTCCTTTCCCATGATCTGTTAGCACCTAACCCCAGGAAGACAGACTATTTCACATGCCAGCATGAGTCAATAGAAGAGCACCAGAATCAATGGCTATTGCATCCAGCAGGGAGCTCAGACCAGCACCACACGAGGAACAGGAAAGCATTCCTACAGCTTACTCACAGAAACAGACAGGGTGAAGTATCCCTCAGCTCTTACCTGCTTTCCAGAAAGTGAAGGGAATAAAGAAAAAAGCACTTTACATTTCTGCATTAATAAAAAGAAATGTGTTGGAAGTGAGACAGGCTCAAGGATCTGAGACACTTCAAGGCAATGAAAAGGAGGCCATCAAGAAATGAGGCAAGTACAAGAGGAGCTGGAAGCATCTTACCACTTAAGAAAAGCACAGAGGAAGCAACAGCTGAAGGTTTTCACCTCATTATCCTCTGGCAGAACTGATTTTGTTCAAGTGGTTTTTAAGAATTATTTTTAATAATTTAATGTTTTCAGATGATGTCTGGCATCTCCGTAACTACTGTTTAGTTTTCTAAATCTTTTTCAAGGTAAGTTACTTAATTACAGCTTACAATTACAGAACAAAATTCTGGACACATAAGCCTTATGCTTAAGAGAAGGCACAGAAAGCAGATAAAGTTAGCACAACACCCTAACTTTTTAAAAACAATTGAGAAAAATGGGGAAAAGGGAATGACAGAAGTCATTTACACTGCTGGGCAGAGGGGTACTACAGCAATTTCAGACAACTGAATTCAGGGTTTGGAAGTGTAACAGAACAGACAGCTGTCAAACAGAGCCACCTGACAGCAACCTGTGATTTGTGAATACACAAGGTCAAATCCCTGACTGCCCTGCAGAGCTGTCTGCTGTCCCACATTTTTCACCAAGACCTTCTAAGAAATCTGGAATGAAACAAGGTGCTTGGATAAATGCAAGGGGATGTCTTTTTTCTGTTTTTCATACCTGTGCCATCTAACACTGGTGTGACTGTACTGACACTAAACCAGTATGTTTTGAGACTACTACAGCCTGCTTCTCTTTCTTTATACCCATTTGCTCTTCCTGGTCCTAAAGTCTCTGGATGCCTGAGTCACAACACACTCTTAAAGCCATGGCAGGCTAACTTACCTAGGAAAGGACTCAAAAAAGGTTGAAAAGCCCCAGCTTTAAAGAAGTGATATTGCAAGAGAATTTTCACTCCCTGTCTGTATAAATAAACCTGTTAAATGCTGTCCATGCAGACCATGTATCTTAGGACATTCTTCTGCCCCAACAGAGCCAAATAAGATCAGTTCCTGAAATGTTAAGTCTATGTATGCAAATTTGTATTTTCTCCTAACACACATCTCATATTTCAGACTGTACCTCCCACTGTATAACAGCAAGTTCTCTTAATAAATGTCAAGTTGTCAGGATCTACACTTATAAATTAGATTAGCTGAAAAATTCCTTGGCTGGATTCTCCAGCATTCTTAAGAAAACTTCACTACAAGCCTTGCCTAAGGGCATTACTCTGACAAAGACTGGGAGAGGTTCTGCCTGGTTGGAAGTACAATTCTGGATATTGCCCACACATTCTCCCAACCCCCACTCCAGAAACAATTCCTCTGAGAGGCTGATTATTTATGTATTTTACCTGAAATGTCATCTTCCAGGAATGGTATCAACAAAGGCTAAGCCTGTAAGTTATGTACAGCTCTCAACATGATGGTTTTCTTGAACACATCCCACAGCAAACAAGCTTTCCAAACTGCCAGGGAAAAAATATACCTCGTATATACATTGTAAAAAATACACCCTGTACAGTGAAAACACAAGTTCCTTTAAGCCTGAAGAACATAAAATGAGCAAGATTGTAACTGCAGTAAAAAATAGCTATTGAAGACTGTTTATGGCCATAAACGTACTAATTTTATTTCAGTTCCAGAACTTGCAAAATCTTAATGCTAACAGTAAGGCAAAACCAAAGCAGATAAAGAAAAATACCTTCATCAGAAAGACAGCAAAGAGGAAAAGGAAGAACACAGAACTGTTTACTTCTTCATTCTGGCAAGTCTTCTCTTTTTCTGCAAAATCCATCAATCCCCACCACCCTGACACTCCTTAAAACACTGGACATGTGCAAGCGCCTCACAGCACTCCCAGCTTAGGGCACAGCAGCAGGAGCCACACTCTCCTCTCTGGCTCAATCTCATCAGCAATAGTCAGAAACACGCACCTATGTTCTTTTCCCACCACAGCTGGTCTGCTTTGAGGTGACCATTTATGGTACAACAGATCAGGGAATTCTTGCTCAGTGCTGCAGATCTTTCTGCAGAAAATTGTTTCATGATCTGTCTCAGACACTCCAAAAGCAGCTATGCTTTTCTTTGTTCAATCAATACGTATTTTAGATGGCAGGTTTAAAATAGTAGGAGTTTAATATAGAATGTTGGTTTCCAGGGACTGAATGGGGTCTGGACTCATCCTGCCTTGACACACTTTAAAGGAAAAAAAAAAATTTTAAAAAAATAAAAATCCCAATTCCACTGTCTCATTTACATGGCTTACAGAAAGCAAAATCTTAAATTTAACATTGGTACATATTTTCTTTGTCCAGCACCTATTTTTTCCAAAGTTATCCCCTAGTACTGGGAACCAGATCTATCATGCATTGTATCTGCTCCATATTCCCTTATTTCTGCCTTAGTCATAAAGAAAAGATCTAAGTAAGGTCTAACATGGTGAAATGATGACAATGACTTTTTCTTGAATAAACTGAATTATGCCCATATTTACAAATGCTACTGTGGCTGCTCAGAACAAGCTAAAAATAGCCATGGTTGTCATGCAAGTTCTTCAAACTTAGTCCTAAAACTTTTGACATTGCAGAGTGCTTTTTGAAGTATCTGTATCCAAAGCAATGAGTTCATGCTTTCAGAGCTTTGCTGTTTTAGTTAAATGGGATCTGTTTTTCCCTGTTCAGTCTTAATTATATTGTGTTAATCCAATTTTCACTTTTCCACAGTATATCTGATTAGTAGCATTGCCATCCCTTACACTCCAATTCTGAATCCCTCTTTCAGCTTAACAGTGTTATTGACTTGCTATTTCTTTATCTTGCATCAGCAGGATTACAAAATTAAGTCAATAAGCACAAAAAGTTAATATGTATTCAAGTTACAATCTATTACACAAGCTGCATAATGAACTTAGGAGGCTGGCAAAAATACAGGATTGTTTTCTAAGAGTGGGTTAGTCTGTCTATTTGTTTTCGCTTGATACATCAACAAAATTCTGCTGTGCTGCCCCAACAAGTGAGCGATTCTGCTGTGGCTGACTTTCTAGCTGTTGTTTAATCACCTTGTACTGCACCACATAACTCCACTTGGAAAGGTATTCAAACAGCAGCCATCTCAGATAGATGAGCTCTTCCTGAAATGAAATACGGCTTTAATGGCTTTGTGTTTGGGTTTTTTTCTTCCCAAGTTAAAACAGCATCATAATGGAACTGGCATTTATTGAATTTTGTCAGTTATACAACAACAAAAAAAAAACCCTATATGTAAACAAATAATATAAGAAAAATACTGCTGGTCTTTTAACCACAGGAATACAAAAGCCTTTGTGTCCCACTTTATTTTCTATATTGAACCTACAATATTTGAAAAACAGCCACCTGTTCAGTTATTATCTTCCAGTATTCTGCTGTACCCAGCCAAATATGTACTCTGCAGACATTACCACAGGATAGTCACTAGTTTATACACAAGAGGATTTGTTTATAATAATGGCTCTGTCATCTGGGAATATGATCCAGTCAAATTATAGCACATTCTTTTGTCCAATCAAAAAATCAGGAAGCAAAATGAACATAGGAACGGAGAAAAAAAAACCTAAAAAATTGCAAATAACATTAGGTTGTATAAATCCTGGGTTATAACCTATCAGCCACTATTTTGATTTCATACTTTTTGGAAAAGCATGTTTCAAACCAAACAGGAAAACTGTGTGTTTGTTTGAGGGTCGATATATTCTCCACGATCATATCTTTTTTGAACTACACGTTTTCACCACGTTAGCATCTTAGTTTAAAATCCCCATTTCCAGGTGTCATTGTGCTGATGGCTGGGCAAGTTACAGGGACAGCACCAGCTGGGTCATTTCAGCTGCACCACGGCCTGGATGTGGACACTGCATGCTCTGACACTACTGGAGGCACGTCTTGTCAACTTGCACCTCACTCATCCCACAAGCAGCTCGCTTTGTTATTGCTGTCTGAGGACCCAAATACAGCGGCAAGCAATCGGAGTGCCTGGGTGAGTTAGAAAGCAAGGAGGCTCACCCAGTGTCCCACCTGCACATGCCCAGCAGCCCTCTTTCAGAAACACAGCTACTGTGGCTGCATCAAGGAAATTCCATAGGAACACGTCAGCAGCCACTACTATCTTAAGACTAAAAGCTGAAGAATAAGGTTATATTGCAGAGAACAGTGTTTGCTCCAGTGTGCCCACATCTGGCAGAGTACAGAGGTACACAGTTCTCACTGCAGTCCATGGGGCACAGGTGTTAAACACCTGGGTGAGTCAGTCCCGCAATTAACATGCCCTTTTCACATACATAATCCATAGAGACAGGGAATTCAGCCAGTGCACAGCTCACTAAACAAGCAGGGGCAGGCTTTTCTTTGAATGCTCAACCCTTAGCACACTTATTATTTAGTTTCTGCAAGGGGAAAGGAAACCAAACCCAGAAAAGAGGCCAAAATTTTATTGCTATTCAACCGCTCACCACTGGGCAGTACAAAGTCATAACAGATTTGAGAAAGGGATACCCAGAGGAGCATGTTTTAGCTGCGCTGGCAATGTCTTTCCAAAAGAGTAAATCATGGTTAAATGGCACTGTGAACTTAATTTGACACTGTGAACAGCCTTCATTAGTGACATACTTCAGTCAACAGTGATATACTTCAGTAATAGCATTCTACTGTGCACTGCTGACCAACAACACTTTGCCTAAATTTACACAAAGCATCGTAGAAATCATTATTTAATTTGCATAAAAGGAGTTCCTATAGCTTTGTCCTTTTCTCTAGCCACACCGAGATACATGAGTTATCCTTCCATAGAATGAAGCAATGGTAGATTTTACTCATGTTCTTTAGCACTTGTAATCCACACATTTATCTGCAAAAAGCAGGCCTCTAGAAATCATCAGCCCTCACAAAGGCTTCAGAAATTTATTTCACATGAAGGTCCTTCAAAGTTAAACAACTAAATCAGAAAGCTCAATAAGAGCCAACAAGTCAGGCATTTACATGTCAATTTATCATTTCTGTCCACAATGACAGCTTTTGCTTAAAAAAGGTAAACTCACTCAGAAAGTGAGCAATAACTGGATAGAAAACTAAAGCTTTGTCTGTGTGGTGCATTCCAGCTCTCACTTTTTAATTTATAAATTCTGAAAGCAAAAGGATCTAACTCATCTTCCAAGGCATCAACCAGAGCAGGTAAATGGTTTTATACCTCTTGCCAAAGAAATGCTCAGTATCTTCAAAAGAGCAACAAAACCACAAAACTCAACCATGGGTAACTGCCCTTCCATCCAAACCAAGAGCCTCCACTGCCTACCACTTTCCTTGGGGCTTCTTCCATGTCTGTCCCCTTGGATTACACAGTAGACTCGTAGCCCATTTTATCAAAAACTCTCATCCCAAGCTTCATTTTGAATTTAAATTAATTCTATGGGTCTGACCTTAGTGACACTGTTTCAGATTGATCTGAAGGACTCCATTAACAGTTTTATTATTTAAGCAGCTTCTGTTCTTTGCTTTGCCAACATAAAGAAACTCAGAGATGAAAGATGTCTAGAGATGTATGCACTAGCTGTCAGCTGAGCAAAGATCCCCAAGAGTGGTCAGTGCAGACTGAACTCCTCAAGTGGTCAATGATAAAGGATTACAAATCAAGCCAGAAAATATTCCATGGCACTACAGCATTTCACCGAGTCACAACAATCCATACTAGTTGAAGAATTAACCTGATAACATTCTACTTCAAATACTAAAACTAAAATAGAAAGCACAATATCACAACCAATTATGGGCTGTAATTCTCTGTTACAACCTATTATAGCTGTTACAAAGCTATAAGGCACATTAATATGATGTGCATTCCCATAACCAAATAATTAAATTTAAATAATTGGGAAGACCAGCTGTCAGAAATCATGGTTTAGATTCAAATATAAGTTCTGGTTTCATATTATCTTATTTTACTAGCACCATCTTTGTTACTGACTTACTTCTATTTTCATCCTTTGGTGTCTTAAATCCTACTTATTTCAAAAGTTTACTGTCTTTTTTTGATTTATTTTACAAATATAAGTGGGAAAATCTTCCAGAAATTCCTCAGACGACACAGATTTGCTCAAGACCCATCTACAGTAGAAACAAAGGCAACTGTGAATATAATTCTGTGTCATAAAACAGAAAACATGTCCATGCATCTCACGTCAAGTAATTCACAGCAGATTGCACCAGGGTCTACTGTACACCTGTACTGAGGACACTTCATGACTATTATCTGCACTGGTGCAGACCTATCAGTGACTCCTCCTGTAATAGTGGTGAAGCATTAGTGTCACAAACTGGCATGGAATACCCCCACTGACAGGTCTCAGATGACCTCTGCTGCTACAGTCCCCACCTTCTTCCAGCCATGAAGCATCTGAAAATTTCACCCTTCTGAGCTGAGCTGCACCAGCCTCCAGAGCCACCCACTCATCCCTGTCATCCTCTCTTGTTCATTGTTCTGCTACCCAGCTGATTGTGGAACACGTCATCTGGTCACATAACTGCACGCAATCCAACTGGAAATACCCTGATTTAGAACAAAATTCAGTCTTCTTACCCAACAGCATTTAACTGAAGGAAACAGCTCCTGAAGGCAGAAAGAAGTGATGAAGTGCCCCTGCCCAGGTGGCCAGCTGCAGAGCAGACATTACAACTGGCCTCTTGTGGGAGCAGGCAGCAGTCCAAGTGGCAGACCTGCACCAACCACATGCTACCTGGGAATTCTGAATGGGGATCTCCCCATGGGGAGCCATAGCAGCACAGGAATTTTTCCACTCTAATTACAGCAATAAGTAGAAAGATACTCATTTTACCACAAGGTTTCAAACAAACAAAAACCCCCATGATCTTTTTATCATAGCTCTTTACAGCAAAACGGTGGTATTGACCTGAGCAGGAAACAAATCAAAGTCACAGCAACTTTTCACACAACTCAGCTGTTGAAAAGTCACTGCTTTAACATTTTGTAGGTATTAATTTTCAAACACAGCAAATAGACACACCCTTACTCATAAAACAAACCTTCTCTTACAGGCACACTATCAACCAAACTCCTTCTGAGTCAATTTCCCAACTATGCAAACCTTGTTTCGCAAGCTGTCTCCAGGAGTGGAATTTTTGTTATACTTACAAGACACAGCATGTAAAATCAATACAGCAAACAGCAATAAAACTTTGAAACTGCAAGACAGAAGTGGGGGCATGGAGGGAAAAGTTCATTTCTTTACATTTCACAGCAATACAGAAGATACTTCCTTAAAAGGTTTTAAAGAGATGGTTTCAAGCTGATCTTACATAACTTTGCTGCAACTTCAATCTTGAACTTTCTTTCCCTTTCTCTTCTCTTTTTTAATTAATTGTTAATACTGCAGAAGTTAGGCTTAAAGTCTAACAGCAACACATGTACAAGGTTGAGAGGTTTCAATTCCCTCAGTATTGCAACAGCATCCACAACAAAGACATACCTCATGAAATGGTTTAGTTTACATTTTAAAATAGAAAACATTAATAGTCATTTACAGTACCTTCCAAATTGCTAAACAAACACTGTTTTACATTCCTCCTTCCCAGTATAAAAACTGCAGTTAATCAGGCCAAAATAAGGAATCTGAACTGACTTAATAAAAAACTTCAACTGTATCTGTAGTGCATAAACTGCAGCCACATAAGTATTATTTCTAAGCTATATCCATTCTATATCCATTCTATTCATGAGGTATGTCTTTGCTGTGGATGCTGTTGCAATACTGAGGGAATTGAAACCTCTCAACCTTGTACATGTGTTGCTGTTAGACTTTAAGCCTAACTTCTGCAGTATTAACAATTAATTAAAAAAGAGAAGAGAAAGGGAAAGAAAGTTCAAGATTGAAGTTGCAGCAAAGTTATGTAAGATCAGCTTGAAGCCATCTCTTTGTGCCAATTGGTACTTGTGCTAGGGTTTAATAATATACTACTGAGCAGCAGTTATACTCTGCTGGTAGGACAATGCTAACTCAACTTTGAGTTATTAACACTCTTATCTCCTAATAGCTTTCCAAGATCTCCAGAACAACATGTCAAAATATCTAAGTATTTTAAAGTAAATTTTAAAGTGAGTATTAACATTTAAATTAAGAGGCAAATACAAAGCCAATGTATAGACATATAACACTGAAAAATCAATGTGTCACTTAAAGAAAACAGAGAAAGTATTTCACCAAAAATTCAAAATGGCAAAAGGCAGAAAACAGATCCTTCATAAGATAAAGACAAATGCTCCTCTCCAAAGCGGTCAAATAATTAAACACTTTTATCTGTACTGGATGTTGTTACAGACTGCTTGGTTACCCAAATTAATATTTTGTTTAAATGTATGGTGCCAAATTAATACTTAATTTAAATATATGGTTCTGAGAGACTTTGCTTCCATTTGAAATGGCCACTGTTGGCATACACATGTCAAAGTAAACTAAATTAATATTAAAACAAGATAACATAATGGGGAAATGTATTTTTAAAACTTTCTTATTTTAAAGAATAGTAAAGAAAAATTAAAAAGCATGTATCTAGAAATCCAGAAACAGAAACATAGGTGTCGCTCTGATTGTTTCACTACTGTGCTGCACAGAGCAGTAACACTGCTCTTTTACTTTAGAAAAACTTAAGTGCTATAAGAGAATTAAATTCTTGTTACTGCCAATTAATACGTGACTGTCACTAGCTTTGCTTTTCCCATACAGAAAGCAGCTACTGGGTAGGAAAGCTAAAAGTACACATTGCATATCCTTAATTGAATGCATTTGCCAGTATCTGTTCCAGATAAGCCTTCCACAATTTTCAGCAGTTCTATCCACCACAGATAGCACTGCTGCCTTCAGTTCTTACTGCTGGTTTAATTGTTTACCTTAATGAAATAAGTATGCCATAAAAGAATTGCAGTTGAGCAACCCTGAGCGGCACTGTGGTTCACTGTATATCAGTCATCCTTGGATAACACAAATTCAAAGTCAGGACTTCCAGCTCCTCCTCCATAACTTCTCATCAGTCTATTAAAGGACTTGCAGAGGTAGCAAATGAAGTGTTTTCAAAACCAATTAAATCAATTTATTGCTGAAAATGGACTAAGCTGGCCAATGTGTCATATTTTTCCCCCTTCACCTAAAGCAGCATTCTGTGGCACAAAGTCCAACTTTGTTATAATACACTGGATAAGAAAACTGAACAGACTTCAAACCCTTTCAAGTTCTCTAAGAATGTGCTACATTAAAATAATAGGTTACTTAGGGATGGAATGAGATGGAGGCCAAAGCAAACTTTAACCAGGTGATTAACCTAGAGACTTTACAGGACTTCTTGCTGGCTGTAACTCAATCAGCAGGGGATTAATATTTAATTCATGCCAGTGGGTTACTGCATGAACTTGTATTGCACTGGCCTCAGCCAAGACAATCATTGGAAATACATCACACTTGCACACTGGAATAAATTTAGTGAATGGTTTAGTAATTTTAAAGTTTATCCTTATAACTGCAAAGAGAGAAAAAAAAAAAAAGAAAGAAGCAGTGCTCAAGATATAAAAATCAACCAAATTTCTTCTTCACAATGAGTCACACACCCAGTGTTACAGGTATAGGTAGACATGGCATCATTTACTGGCATCTTCCTCTGGACTTCCTATATTTTCTCTTTCTCCCTCAAGTTCACTCTTTTCTGAGCCTGCAATTGGCAATTTTCATTCTCCTTATAAAGTCTACTGCATTCCAAAAACTTTCAGTGACAAGCTCCAACAGCTTTTGCTGTTTTGAGTTTTCTTAGTTCTACTGAAGGAACAAATACAACAAAATTTTCCACCTATGTATGAAAAACTCTAGTAAGGAATAGTATGAATTGATTTTACTCAGAACTAATACTTCACTTGGATCCTTCCACTCCTAATATTCCTCAACATCACTTCACAAAACCCAGCATACTCCACAAAGGTATCTGACATTTTTTTAACAAACCTTGTTAAAGATGTTCGAGGTGCTATTCCTACATTCATTTCAGTCGGGATCACGGAAGTAGCAGTACCTATCAAGCAGGTATTTTTCTGTTTTGCAAATTCAAGAGGTAAAGAAAGCAAAAGAAATCAAAACAGTGTTCAGGTGAAACAATGAGTATCCAGGATGACTGTTAAAACATCTCTATTTTTTCAATTAAAAAAGAAAAATAATAAAGTAAGATAGAAAGCCAAAATTTATTCTTGCCCATGAATATTAGTGGGAAGTGAACAAAAACCTTCCTAACCACCCACACAGTCCTACAAAAAAATCTCAGCTTCTTTAAAGCACACACGAACATCCAACTTCTTTAAAGCACACAAGAACATCCAGCGGTCTTCTGCTTACAATGAATGTTCTTTTTTATTCCAATTTGGTCTCTTTCAAGCATTTCCCAATTAAGTCTCAAAGCCAGTCTCCTTCCCAATTTTGAGTGCTAAAAATTAATTTCTTCAAGTCAGATAGTCAGATTTTCTGAGACAAAGAACTTGCACTTTCCCCAGTTTCCAATACAACTGCAAGTTCTTGGCACATTTTAAAGACATGCTACAGAACAGGATTCATATGATGGATATTTACTACACTAATAACAATATCCAATTAGCTGTTGTCCTGAATGGATTGACAAGATCAGCTCCTGCTAGGCCACATTCATTTCAGCCAAACATGCTACACTGCATTGTATCTAACACTGGCTTAACTGAAAGATACTCTTTTGTGAGCTTTGAAGGAAAGAAAACTCTACCAATACAGCTCAGTATCAAGGTGAGCACAGAACTACTGGGAATGTCAAAATAAATGCATTTTTACTTAAGAAAGTGCTTGTTTTACTCTCTCATCTACTTCCTCCAAACTTGTCCTCCATTTTAGTAGACAACAACATATTCAGAAATATGGGAACTTCTGAATTTTATCCACATAGATACATGAATAGATATGGCTACAGATACATTGATCAGATATTCCTATTCAATAAGGTTATTAAATCTCATTATCAATAAACTAAAAAAAATCAAAAAACAGAAAATAACATAACCAATAAGCAAAGACTTGCAGCCCTGAGTGGGGTACTTGTTCAACTTTTCCACAGAATCTACCCTCATATGGAAATGAGAGGCTATTAGAAAATAAAAATAAATCTAGTCACTTGACGATTTAATGCAGCAGGTCAAGAAAAAGAAAAGTATGTGTAACTCTTCATTAAAGCCCTCTATACTGAAGAGATCACACTAATTGAGATGGAGATTCTTCAGGACAACTCTCCAGATAGAAAAACCCTAACAGATACACTTGCATGAACACTCAATTATTTGTCTACTTGGTTTTGCCAGTTGTTGCAATTAGCCTTACTTCCAATCTAGTGCAAACCACAGCTCCATTATTTGTGTTGGAAAGGGAATTCTTTTTGCTCTCTTGTTGTGAGGCTCAAAACTTAATAACTAAGTGTCTTGCTGAGCTTTTTCACAAGGTTACAAGAAACCTTTTCAATAACTTCACATTTACTGAAGAGAAAAGCTACTAAGTCCTGCCTTCTCAAGCGTGAATTGAAACATCCAGACCACTTCCTCCACTGCAATCTCTTTTCGTGGGTGGTTTGAGGTCTGTGTAGGCATCCTCTTTCCAGGCAGAAAGATACAACAAGGGAACACTTTTTACAGGAGTTTTGCAGGCAATAGCTCTGCTAACTCTCCCAGAAGTGTGCAGCTGTTAGTGGAGGTTTTACAGTCTAGTTAAGGAGTTTTATCAATCCCTATACACTCACTGCTATGACTATTGCAACCAGGCACACAGACACCAAGAACACCTTCCCATCTGCAGGCTTGCAAAATCTGAGGGGCTAAATGCATACTGTCTTCATTTTGAGTGAACATTTTATGGTACAAGGTATGTGAATTTTCTATTTAATGAATACATTTAGGACTGTATGTCAAAGATGATGATAAGTCACTATCTAAAAAACACACTGCCTTTTCAGGCTAGGTCTGCAAGAGAAGAAAGCAGCAGCTGCCGAGTTCAGATAGGAAAGTGCAACAGGTGGCTTAGTGGAGAGGGTTTGACAAAGCAGGCAAAGCGAGGTTTCTGGAAGAGAAATCACAGTGGATTAGGGAAGATGGCACAAAATCATACATGCAGGAATTGGTCTATTAAGCGTACCTCAGGAATGAGACCAAAAGTGCCTAGATAATATAGGCAAAACCAAATTCACAGGCTGTTTATGTAGCACAGGCCAAGACAGTGATTTCTGTTGCAGTATTTGCAAACAAACTGAGGAGGCAAGGTGGAGGTCACGGCCTCCACCTGGCCTGTGCTACCCAGGGCTAGAAAATCAGATGGGCCAAGCAGTGCTATGAGCAGCCCAAGGCTCGAAAGGAACTATCTAATGGACAGGAAAAGGTACACCCAATGTTGCAGAAATGATAGTACCTGTAGGAAGTACCCACTTATATATCCTAAAGCATGGACAATGTTAGAAGAAACTCTACTACATAGCATATACTGTACCAACACACACTAGAAGAGCATCAGAACACTTGAGTCTTAATTTCGCAGTATGAAACGAATTAAAGCAGCTCTAGAACAAGTTTTAAGTATTACTTTTTTAAACCTAGCATTTTTTGATAAGGATACGTTTCTATTCAAACGCCCAAGAAAAGCACAACTATATAAATTTATAATGGAGGTCAATTATGTTCTCAGTTATTCACGCAGCTCTTGTGCAACTAGTTTGCAACACAACAGTCCTGAACTTCCCCAGGCTTCGAGAGAAGAGGCTCCACAGCACATGAGTACAAACCACGAACACCTCTGAGCCTCCGGGACATTGGCCCTGGCAGAGGCCACCCCGGCTCCGTTTGCCTGTGTCCGAAGCCCAGGCGGGTGTTTCCAGCAGCCGGAGGTGCCGGGGCGCCCCCCGGCCGGGACAGCCCGGCTCGGCTCCGCGGGCTGCGACTGCCAGGCTGATCCGGACCCGAAGGCGAACCCGGAGCCGCCCCGGGACAGCGCGTGGAGCGGGCCCGGGCTGCAATAGCGAGAAGCGGCGGTAACTCACCCGAGTGCGAAGCGGGAGCGCTCGGGCCCGCCGGGGGCAGCGACTCGAGGCTGCACCCGGCTCGGGCAGCCCCTCCGGCTCCGGCGCCTCCCCAGCCGCTCCCTCGGGGGCGGCTCCGGCCCCTCGCCCGGCCCGGCCCGGCCAGGCCCTCCCCGCGCTCCCGAGGCGGCGGCTGCGGGCGGCCCTCGCTGACCCCGGCCCGGCCCGGCCCCCGCGGGCAGCGCGGCCCCGCCCCTACCGTGACTCAGCACGTTCCGGGGGGCGGGCCGGCGCCACGTGCTCCGCGGGCTCGTGACGGGCGCCCCGCCCCTCGCCGCCCCGGCCCGGGGCCGCGGCACCGCCCTCACCTGCTCGGCGGCGGCCGCCTCGATCTCCATGGCGCGGGGCCGGGGTCGGCGAGGGCCGGCACGGCCGGCACGGCGCGGCGGCGGCTGGCCCGGCACCTCCTGCCGCTTCTCCCAGCGCTGTTTGGGGACGGGGCCGCGCCGGGACGGAGGCCGTCCCCGCGCTCCGCCCCGGCCCGGCCGCGCAGCCACTCAGCGCCCGCGGGACCCGCGGAGGCGGCGGCTTTCCCGGCAGCGGCGGCGGCCGGGCCGGGCACCTCGGCCGCGCTCGCCGGTCCCGCGGCCCAGCCCCGAGCCCCGCGCCCCCCCGGGGCAGCCCCCGCTCCGGGTGTCGGCGGTGAGTGGAGGAGCGGCCCTGCTCCGGGCGAGGCCGCTGAGTTCGGCGCTGGAGCAGGGAGCGCTGCCGGCAGCCCGGCGGGCAGCGCGGAGGCACGGCAGAGCCCCGGGAACGGCCCCGTGCGCGCCGGCTGCCGGGCAGGGGCCTCGAACGAGCCACCAAACCTGCTGAAACAGACATCGGGAGATTCGGGGTTGGCACTCATCAAATGCCTAGAGTTGGTAGCTCCGGGCGAGGTTCCCCTCGGAGCGGCAATGGTACTAGTCCTGATACCATTTTACCAATCTTTTCCGGCTATTTAACATGCAACACACATTAAAACAACACGTCACAGCCCCCAACACATCTACTCCTCAGGAGTAACAAAGCACTGTGTCGGAGTGTGCCTAAAGGTTAGGGGGGATGCTTTAGAGCAGACAGGCCGCAGGCTGGCATCCTTACGTGTGTCAGATTACTATTGTGACCAAATTACTGCAGTGTCTTCTCTTAAAGCACCTGTCGCTATATGGTGAATTCCTTTACTCAGCAAGCTGAACTCCCCTTGAAAGTCAAACAGTCAATCAATTCAGTGCACCGAATATCACTTTGGAAAGGGTCTGCTGCAATTGTGTGTAGCCTGGCATATGACCGTATGTACCTTTCAGATGGCCACTCCTTGAGCCCATTTCTGAGGCTACTTTCAATGACTAATTGAACCAAATAGTGCAGAATTAGGACACTCTTACTAAACCTGAGAAATCTCCCTAGGCCTTTGTGGGTGTTTCGTTTCTGTGCTTTGCAGCCAGAGCGCTGCCCTGAGTTTCTCTCAGGCGCTGCTTTGGGTATGCACAGCTGCTGGGCTGTTGGTGCCATTTAAACAGAGCAAGCGTGAAGATCTCATTTTCAGGTTTGCACTTCAAGGCACAAGACTGTGACTTTACAACTTAAAAAATAGCACAAGTGTATAAATCCGATACATCTCTAATAATTTAGAAGTTCTTTGCACCTTCATGTTGCAGCTGTGTGTGTAATCATATGAAACTGATACATCCCTCGGAAGGAAGAAGAACCTGTAATTTAGGTAGATTTCTTATATGCATATTTGATAACTGTACAAGATGTAGTGGAAGCACTTCCCTTATAATGAAAGTTTAGTTAAAGCATATCCATGGAGCCACTAAACACGTTGTGGAGGTCTAAGCTGTGCTGAAGGAATTAGGTATATTGAAGCAGCTCTTATAATGCTATGGCTTTGATTCCATGGAGGTAGAATGCAAGGTGACAGTGAATCATTTGTAATGGAAAACAAACAGCAAAATTTAAAGTATATGCATATTGTTTTTGTAGTACCACTTCATTCTGAGGTCTGAAAGTGAGCCCAAGTGAACCCAACAAGAAGTACTCTTGTTGAAGATTCTGGAGAAATGGAAACGGGCTGTAGTAAGTTAAAAAACCTTTTGAATGCAGCTGCTGCCAGATCCTTTCAAATTATGTTTTTATTAAGTACGAGGTTTTGACTTTTTCAGTATTATAAAAGAAACAATTAGCAGACTGCATTAGCACAAAAGGAGTAATACACAATGTCAGTTCATGAAAAAAATGCTGTGAAGCTATAAAAGTGTTTTTTAGGCATGCTTTATTAAATAGAAAACAAAATAAAAGAAAGTGTGAATTCTAGGCATTGGCATAGGTTGTATCATAGTGCAGAAGTAGTATTCAGAGCTTGGAGAGTATGCTTGCTTGGAGCCTGGGGTGAAAAAAAAATGGCAAGGACATTTTCTGGTCGGGTAGATAAAAGAGCATTGGCTATATATTTCATTTGTGTTCCTTACTTAATTTCTTTTCCCCTTTCCTTATCTTCACACCTTATGCTCAGGCAGACCAGCACTTCATTTCTAATGGGAAGGCAGTCATCCAAAAACCAGCTTAATGAAAATGCTGCATTGCACTGGATTATTCCTGCTGTACACTGCTGAGGAATGAGGTGTATGCCGTTGGGAGCTTCTGAAACAAACCTGCAGTGCTTTTGTGATACTGTTATTTTGTGTCATCAGACTATCTGGAATACCTGGAAACACAGATTTATTTGTGAGTTGCCCTTTACAGATTTTTATATACTAAAGTTTTGAAGAAAATATTTTAAATGAACATTGCATCTTTTTAATCCTGGAGTTTATTTGGGATATAATTCCAAATAATATACATGGAGGAATCTGGCTCTACACGTACTGCTCTAGTCTCTGCTTGTTAGGTATAAACTTTTGACTGCAAAAGAAAAATCCGAATGTTCTTTTCCACTTGCCATAATCCTGTTTCTATAGATCAGTTTTCCTTATAAAAAGTACATAACTTATTCAAGAGGTATTGACACTCATTATTGCAGTATTACAGTTTATATGCAAATTAGATACACATAATTTCTGGGAAATTCAAAGTAGCTGAAGTAGTATATTCAAGAACAACTCAAGGTGGTACTTTACAAAGAGGACAGAGAACTTTTTATGACACATATTTTAAATGTTATGTGTTGCCTATTTTGATATTTGACATTCTCATTCCTATTCTTGCATTAGATTTTTTCTCAATTGTAATATATAGAAAAGTATTTGTTTCATTATCAGAATTTATACTGATATATTTTAATGTTCTTTAAAAATAATTTATGAGCATAAATTTTTATATTAATTAATGTTACAATATTTGTGAAACTTGATAGTGCCATCTACTGCTGAAAAACCAACTTTTTAAAAACTTGCTAGTTTGGTACCTTCAGATTAAAGGGCATGTTAGAAAATATCTGTTGAAATAACAACTTTCAAACCTCTGAGAAATGTCGGGAGACAAGTCCTGACTTGCCAAGTCAGCTTCAGTCACTGAATTTCTGACCTTTCAACCAGTGACTATTTTGACCGAAACTGTAATGAGAAGAGGATCTGGGATTTTGAGTTTTTTTGATGTTACATTTTTAATAAAGAATTTTATTTTAAAATAGAGTCCCTGTGATATTCCTAGAAGAACACTGATGAAAGGAATCAGTGAAGCAACATTTATTTTTCACTGAGTGGTAGGAAGACATCCTCTGTGTTACAGAGATCTCAATCAAGCAGCCTGAAACTAGCATCACATGTGACACAAGTTCTGTTCCCATGTTACATCACAGAGTCATGAGCTGGACCATAGACCCCTGCTTGCTAATTGGCATAAGATGGTATGTTTTCAGCCACCATGGCTGGAATTCATCTTCCCTAACCCCTACCATCTAAAAGTTAGATGAGATCAACATACAATCTGAAGTACAGTACTGGCTCTTTCATGTCTTCATGGAGAAGAGCCTGTCTCTAGGACTAGTGAAATAGTTAGCATATGCTTACAATGTTTGCCCACATCCCAGAGATTAAGTATTGGTTATGATTTCATTCCTGGGAACCATGGAAATACAGGAAGTGCTAAGACTTTGTACATGAATATGAATAAGTAGAATATAAAACCTTAATCTTCCTGAGGAAAGCTTTAAATTTGACTCAGAGGAGTCAGGAGCAGTTGATCTTCTGCTGGTACTTGTCTCATCTTGTAGAATAAACTGGCATTGATATGATTTGAATGCGTGATTGTTAGAGTTTCTGTATCGTTACAGCCTGATGACTTAACCTTAGAAATCAACTTGCTTTCAAGTTGAAAAATTCTTGAGAACAATGTATTAAAACAGATAAAAGATAACACATCCCTATGTTTTAGCTATTGCTAAGCAGTGCTTGCAAAGTGTCAGGGCCTTCTCTGTTTCTCGGGCTGCCCCAACAGGGAGCTGACTGAGGCTGCACAAGGAGCTGGGAAGGGACACAGCTGAGACAGCTGACCCCAACTGACCACAGGGATATTCCAGACAATATGACGTTGTGTTCAGCATATAAAGCTGGGAGAAGAAGGAAGGAGGGGGTGATGTTTGGACTGGGGGTGGTTCTCTTCTCAAGTCACCCATACCTGTAGTGAAGACCTGCTTTCCTGGGGATGGCTGAATGCCTGCCTGCCAGTAAGAAGTGAATAAATTCCTTGTTTTGCTTTGTGTGCATGGCTTTTGCTTTCCTATTAAACTCTCTTTATCTCAGCCCACAGATTTTCTCATTTTTACCCTTCTAATTATCTCCCCCATCCCACTGGGGAGCATGTGGCTGTGTGGGGCTAAGCTGCCCACTGGGGTTAAACCATGACAGTCCTGTTTTGGTGACCAACTTGGGGCTCAAATGCTTTGAGGTAAAGACAGGTTTGGTCGGAGTTTTCTAGACTGAATTTATAGCTTTTAGTGCTATTTAGCTATTAATTGTCAGGGTGCTGTCCTTGCCACGCTGCGCTTTCGTCTAGAGCTTGTTAGTGGCTTCTTTTCACTCTGGCTGTTTGCTGTAGTGCTTATCATCCTACCCAGCTGTGGCTGGCAGCATTTTGATAACAGCCATGGCAATGTGCCTGGGCTGGCCCATGGCCTGGGCTGCAGCTCCAGTGGCAGCTTCAGTTGAAGGGACCTGACCTGTGGATAAGTCCCTGCAGGAGCAGGACAACCTGAAGTGTCTGTGGTTGTGGATAAGAGCATGTTGGAGCAGAAGCATCTGTGGCCATGGATATGTCTATGGCACAGCAGGTACACCCTAGAGAGACTGTGGCCCTTGGATAAGGCTGTGCTGGAGGAGGTGCACCTCAAAGTGACTGTGCATAAGGCCAGGCCACATTAGCTGTACTCTGGAGAGACTGTGGCCCATGAGTAGGTCCACACTGGAGCTGGTCCACCCCTAAGGCACTGGAGTCTCTGGATAAGTCCACACTGGAGCAGAGGCAAGGGTAGGAGTCCAAAGGGACCAGCAATGTCCCTGTTATGGGTACACCTTTAAATTATTATAAGCTATGATCTGAGTTGCATGTGATAGGATTACTGTGGCAGGAACCACTGCCAATGGAGAACAAGCCTTGCAAGAAGTGGGGCTTGTGCAGCAGCGACCTGAGCTGGCTTTGGTGCCCAATAACTCCACACAACACAACAGCTCTCTGGTCCTGAGTGACCACCAGAACAGATGGAGCCTAACATCCTGGACTAAATAATTCAATGGATATTTCACAGGCATTTTATGGACATTTTACAGGGAATGATATCTGTGAAAATATCAAAGGATGGGGAAGAGGAAGGTGACTGATGAGGATAATATGGGACCTAAATAGTAGGGAATACGGTGTGGAGATTGTACTGGCTACGACTGGGAAGGAATTAATTTTCTTCATAGTAGCTTATATGGTGCTATGCTTTGGATTTGTGATGAAAACAGTGTTGATAAAACACTAATGTTTGTACTTCTCATGTGACACAGGGAACACCTGCACTGTCACCATGGAGGAAGGATGAACACTCTCACCCTTGGATAGGTATTTTCCTATGCAAAGTGCACAAGTTACAAGTTAATGAATTGCACGTTATGAAATAGAAAACTTGTGAGTTAGAAACCTCATGACTGATGTGGTGAGTGAATTCGTGACCTAGACTAGTTTGTACAAAGGGGACTGAGCCCTTCTTCACCATGTTTGCTTTCTTTACTAATGAGCTTATAAAATAAAGTTTAATTTTCAAAGTACATTATCCTGTGAATTTGAGAGATCCAAACAGGCCATGACAGATTGAGTAGTCTGTGGCCCTTCTCCCTATTGCCTGTCCAAATATTTTAAAACAGAGGCAAACAGGCAGTGACTAGGTATCTTCCCCTGAAAAGAGATGGGGAAATCCTTCATAACACCCCAGTTCTGCATACATTGTCTACCCCACGTTTTATTTTCCTTTAAGGGCTTTGCCAAAGACCTCTCGTGGCTGCTTTTTTTTTTTCCAGGGAAGTTTTAGTCCACCCTCCTCCAGTCCTTCCCTCTTGTTTCACTCACTGTGGACTGTGGACTTTTACTGTTAATGTGTGTCAGCCTAAGTAATTAAAAGCAATGCACATTTTATCCCAGAAAACTAGAAAGGTTGAAAATGCACTTCTTCCATCACAGAGAAATACGCAAACTCAAATCACAGTCAGCAGGAAAATGAATAAGCTATTTGGTGATACCTTGTGCAACAAAACAGCATCATAAAAATGAAATTATTTAAAGTAGCATTCAAATCATGCAGTCATCATTGATTTAGTTTCCAATTATACAGAGGTAATTGTATTAACAAACTGCCTTATTCAGTTTGGTGGGAAAACAATTGAAAGTTTTAATGTCCTGGCATCTGCAAATAATAAATGATATGATCTATGCACCCAGTCCAACTAGAATTCTAATGCTTGTTTTACCCAGGGCAAACTACAATATCAATATGCCAGAGATGGAAGATACTTTATGACTTTCTGGAGCCAAGACAGTTCTAGAATAAATCCAGAATAGAATAACTGTTCTAGAAATAAATATTGAAATATGCTAATATAGATAAAGGAACTTATTCCAGAATTAATGACCCTGTATATATTACTATTTACAATACAGGCTCAGTTGTGTGAATAGAAATGAATGCATCCTGCATTGCATTGAATATAGTGGGAGGAGTTTTAAAATACTTAAGTTTTGTGAGTTCAACTGCTGAAGCCAGACTACCTCTAAATAAACATTTTACAAAGATTCTAAAAGCATCATGGGCTTTAGAGTCAGAACCCCAAGTTTGATATGCTATTGAACCTCCCACTATCCTACATGTGTTGGAATACAATTATGCCATAGGTGAGCTGACCCAGATCCTGCCTGCCTTTCTTTCCCTTTAAATTCTCCAGCATTCCCAGGAGCCTAGATTTTTCTGAAGTGCACACTATAATTTTTCATGGGTTTTTTTGTTGCCTCTTCCACACCCAAAAGAAATTCCAGAAAGCGTGAAAGTGAGAATAATGCAGAGGTCCCCTTGACTTTCATTTTCTGATGCAAGAGGTAATACAAGTATTGGTAGGATATCTGTTCTATCAAAGTATTTTAGCATACTAAATCTATACAAATAGAACTCTTAACAAAAACTGTCTTTAATCTATGGTTTGTTGATAATTTCTTCTAGGGAATACCTTCCTTATCTTGTAACTTTTCATTCTGTGTGTCCTCTGTTAAAAAAGTGTTTGCTTCACAGGGGAGATTGTATATTATTTACTGTTCTGATTTTCATAGAGAATGGGTCAAGCTGGCTGCTTTACCACCCTTAATTTTTTCTTGGCCTTTTTTTTTTAGATTTTCCTCCTGATTGTCATATGACATGGGAATATAAAACACTGTTTACTCCGTCAGCCTCTTGTCATGCCCCATATATTCTGCTAATGCAGCAGGCAGTTCGTCATTACCAAGTTTAAAACCTAAACAATCTGCTGTCTCTATTCATACTGTTCTGCAGGAGCTGCTCCTGGAGCAGCCACACAGGTTCTGGCCCAGAGTAATGAAGACTGTATCTGAATAGGAAGCAATATCAAAGAATCAGTGTGGTCCTCAGCACTGGACTGGACCACGTGCCTCATTTTTATCTAAATACCTGTTAGAAACATGGGAGGTTTGTCTCAGGGAGTGAGTTTCTGAGAAAACAAAATGTTAGCTTGATTCTCAGAATATGTAAATTCAACCCTGGTTTTTATGTGCTCTAGAGATCTGCTACCAGAGTAATTTTGTGGCTGCTCAGCAGCAGCAGCTAACAAAGCAGTGTTGGTATCTCTGGCAGCCCATGACCTGCTAACCACTTTTTTCTATTTTCTATTTATGAGTAGCTTATTCCAGAAGAAGTTATCCACTATTATAGTTCCCCTTAATTACCCCTAAAGGTTTGGACAAGTTAAACATATGCACATATTTCCAAATAAGCTTGGCCTCCTGCCAATTACTGTTTTTCTGGCTTTTTCAGAATTTTTTCTCATTTATCTTTTTTTGTTTTGACAGTATTGGGGATACAACAGAATATTTTAGGCCTAAATTAAAAATAAAATTACTTAACCTGATGATTTTACAGCTCTTCATGTGGAGTCAAAAATGACATTGCTCTTTTGCATTGCCATATTCTGTGCAAACTCACATCTAGTTGCTAAGGACAGTTTCCCATAATTTTCTTTTCCAGTTCATACTTTTCAAGTTATTTATTCCACTGAAAGTTAGCTGGATTATTTGTACACTATTTATCAATTTGCCTTATTCTGGGTCAAAACTACCACTTTTGGGCACATAATTTCTTTGCACCCCATCTATAATTCTTCATCAGTATCTGCAGATTTTTGAGACGTACAATTGTAAATGTCAGCAGTGTTCTGAAGTTTACTTCATAATCCTGCTGAAAATATTTTTAAAAAAATCCAGTCCTCACCCCTATATCTCTCACAGCCCAAGCATCTCCTCACAGTTCAATGTACTCTGTGTCTTTGCAGCTCTGTATTGAGGTTCCCAGTACATACTGGGGTTTCCAGCATAAGAAGGAGACATTGAAGAAGGAGAAGCCGATGTGGGAGCTGGAGCAGCAGTTTGGTAGTTGGCAGAGAGAGGCAGCTGGGCTGTAAGCAGCCTGAGAGCATCTCAGGGAAATGGCTTGCTGCTGGCAGGGTGTCAGCAGCAGCAGCAGCAGGACAGGAGGAGACACGACAGAACTGCAGATGTGACTGGCACAAGACTGGTGTCAAATGGTCCCAACACGAGCCACCCCAAACGATTGTAATCCTCATTTTTGATTCAGCTGCAGGGCTGATAAGGCTGCCACTGTTAAGAGCTAATTGTGCTCAAAGGAGCTGCCCTGTTTGTTGCTAGAGAGCCTTGGCGCTGGTTCTGCAGCCCTGCGTTACACGGGGGCAGCTGGCAGGGAGCCGGCAATGCTCCGGCACTGCAGCACCAGCGCTGAGCTGGGCACTCAGGGCACGGCTGTCCTCGGCAGCTCACAGCTGGCACAGCAAAGCCAGCTGGAATGCATTTCTCAAATCTTGACAAAATATGCTTTGAAAGCTTTCCAGAAAAATCTACTACATTGCATCTGCTGCCTTCTCATCAGCCATTCCTTTTATAAATCTGTCTGAATGGAGTTTACACTCTGTAGAGTTTACACGGTAAAAAATTTCTAATAAGACCACAGTATTTTTAGACTGTGGCCTTAGAACTTTCCAGATGTTGAGCAAACACTGTGCAATATTTCTAGTAGTACTCACTAGGAACAGAAATTATGCTTAGGAAAGATTGATGCCAAGTACCACTCCTTTTTCTTGTGAAAATTGGTGAGATGTTTTGTTAATTGATGTTTCTCAGCTTTCTACATCTATTGTGGTGATAATTTATGTTGTAATTGCAATAAGTGTATCATGTGTTCCAGAAACTATAGCAGAATGCAGCTACTCTTCCAATGCAGCAAACATAAAGGATTGCCTATATTCATTTGCAGTTTCTTAATCAATTGATTAGAAATCTGATTTTCCATCAAGCTCTCTGTTTGCAAGGTCATAAAGGCTGCTTTTCTTAGCATGCAGTGTGTGTTACATAGCTCACTGACTGTTTCCAAGTGCAACAAGAGCTGGAGGTGTGTTGCTTGATGGAAACAAATCCATTGAACTTGAGTTCAATGAGATTTTGCTTAGGTGAGCTGATAATACCAAGCAAAAAAGGTAGGCCCCTATGATATAAATCAAGATATTGAGGACTTTTGCAAGTCTCATTAGGTTACTGTGCAAACAATGAAAATGAGAACTTTTTGGAATGAGATGGTGCTGCAGTTCACACATATAACTTTTTCTCTGCTAATATAGATCATAAGTTGGCTGTATTAGCTGGTTAGCTTTGATAACCTAAATTGCTGTGAATCTTCCTGATTTCCTTGCAAAATGTGAAGCTGTTTTTAAGGAGAATTGGTGAGAAAACACAGCGCAGTGAATTTCACTAACTTAGGCTGGCTTGTAATGGAAAGGCCTGCAGTTACCCTTAGGCATGAACTTGATTACATGAAGAATAAAAAATACAAAATAAATCACATGCTTTAATTCTAAATTACATTATTTGATGTAATAAGAACTTCCATACCAGATAAAATCTAAATTAGTTGTCTGCCAATAGTAATTCCCAGATGTCTCTGAGGAAATTGCCCTATTCTTCAACCTCCTTTCCCCCCTCTGCAAGTATAATTGATAATTATGTAATAGCCTGACTGTAGGGGAAGTTATTTTCTAACCTCAGGCTGGTGGCTGATTTATGCCCTGAATTGTGAACATTTATATCCATTATGAATTTTTATCAGGTCCAATCTAATTCCCCTCACAAATGTATGAATATGTATGTATAACCTTTTACTGAATCCTGCTAAGCACTTGGCCTCAATGATACTATTTGCCAGCAGGCTTCACAGGCATATTATTTTTTACTTTAAATATAATGCCTTTTACTTTCATTATGACCATCAGTATTTTCTTGGGGAATGTATGAGCAGTAGTGATAACCCCCAATATCCTTTTCCCCAGTAACTGCCTGCTCTGATCAGATCTCAAGCCTCACCTGGATCCTGTGTGCCTGTGCTGGACCAGAAGGTAAAAATCTCCAGCCTGCCAACATTTCCTGCTCCATCCCTCTTAGTCCAGACCTCACCTTTTACATTGTGGGTTGACGACAGGCAGAAGGATGATGCTTGCAGTGAATGAAAAGGTTAAAGTATCTTTAGGACTACAGTCACTCTGCTGCACCATGACTTCCTGAATTTGTGGGGGTCATTACATTTTAATGTCAAGAGAAGAGTTTATTCTGGGGAGAAGAAGTTATTTTGGACTACGGGAAAGACATTAGTTTTGATTTGTGTTGGGTCAGGTCAAAGAGGTGCTTTTGTAAAATACTGGGAAGGGAGGACTTAATCTTGGGGTGGGCTATTACAGCTACATTTTATTGTAGGAAAAGGGTAGATTATGTTTGATGTGGTGGAAATTGGTTATACCTGGTAAAAGAAGGTTAGATTAAGAGTGATTCTGAATAGAAAAGTAAGAACTGTTTTACCTGAAGATGGGATTTCACTGAATGTCTACGTGGGCTGACTACTGCCGTGATAATAGCTGGGTTTTGATTAGAGGCAAAAGAAGATGAAACAGACTATTGGGAAGATCATGCAGAAGCAGCAAGAAAAAACAGTGTTTACCTTTCTCCTCTCAGTCCTGAGACATTATTGGTGGCACCTGCAATGAAAAAAGACAATGAGACCAACTTCAATGGTCCATGCATGAAAAAATACAGGTTTGTGAGTCCTCATAACATACTTTCAATGAGGAACTATTACTGGGCTGGAGAAGTTCATTTATGAAGAACAGGGTTATATGCAAAGCCAAAAGAGACATGTGGGGTGGTTACAACAGACAGCTGGCAGTAACTCCAAACGGTGATCACAGTCAGTATTAAGCATCTGTGGACTTAACCACAAAACTTCAATTTTGGGGTAAATTCTTTAGCTTGGGAGTGAGTGCTGAGATATGGTCTCTTGTTGGTTTACTTAATTATATAATGAACAGCTCTGAAGTTTTTATTTGGATTAAAATTTCCCTGGAACTCAAGTAATTTAGATCTGAGGTTTTGGCTCTAGTCCCTCCCCAGCTTGTACTCAATATAAATTACTCTCCTAGAACCATGACATGTTCAATTTATACTCCATTTTAGATGGCTGAAAAGTGCATACATAATTCTGTGCATGCCACATTTTCTGTAATCTACTGTGATGAATAGACCAAATGACTGAAACTGCTAGCTGATACACTTTATTTTAGTCATGAACCCACACCCAGCCGTAGTTAAAATACCAGGCATCTGAATTATTTTATTTGAATCAATGCCAAATTCAATCTTATGCAAACACAGAAAGGGAGAGGGAAAAGACGTCCCAGTATTAACCCAGTGATTTATGCGTGGGAACGCAAGGCCACAACAAACAGCAACAGGCCAATTGTAACAAGAGGAGTGGCCCACCATGAAAAATCTGACTACTTTTCATTGGAGCTGCTGTGATTGAGGAGTTGGGAACATGGTGATACTTTTACTCATAGATAATGTCCACAAGAAAAGTAGACTCAGGGACCAGGATTCCCCAAATTCCACCTTCTGTCAAAAACATTGGTCAAGCTCAGTGCACTCATCTCCATTCACAATGGGAGGATTTCCATGGTGCAGTACAACAGACGATAACAAATATTACCATTCTGGAGAGAAAAATAGGAAATAGTTATATCACACCTGCTTGAGATAAATATATATTTTTTCATTATCTAATTCCTAATAACTATGTAAAATGAAGAGCTGTGTCCAGAAATAATGAGCCTTGGTGCTGAGTTTGGATCTCCTGGCTCAATCTGACTTGCCCATTAGGACCATGACTTTATGTACAGAGAGGCAAAGTCACCTGAACATTCCTCAGGAGAAAGGAGGACTGTCTAGAATTTTGTCAGCATTAGACATCCCATAGGGATAATGACTTGGAGGATTATTTTATACTCTGAAATATTACTATTTTTCTAAGGGCTCTTTTTACTATGTACCAAGACCATGTTTGCAGAACCAAATTATAGGAAAGGCAGCCAAAACTTTTTAGCTACACCTTCTAATTCCAGCATTCAACTCAACCAAACCAAAGAGGTTTCTGGGTACTGGCCTTGAAAGCTTGTTACTGAAGTTCTCTTTACCCACTGGTGCCCAGAGAAGCTCTGAATGAACTTCCTCTGAAGTTACACATGGAAAGGTTCAACTCCTTACAGTTCTTTAAGCAATTTTCTCCTCAGCCAGAGACCTATCCCCTAATTTGATGCCTCTCAGTGGAAATATTTTTTCTCTCAATTGTCACGCCAAACAGTTGTCCGCTTTGTTAGTTTCTTCACAGAAAGGCACCTGTTCAATTTTAGATACTGTTCAGCCTGTTCCACTTCAGTGGTCTGCACTACTCCTCCGAGAGCCCTGAGCTTTCCACATATTTCAGGCTGCCAGCTCTCTTATGTGCTTTTCCCCAGCAGCCAATTTTGCTTGGAAGCTCTTACGACTGAGCCAGCTTCCATTCCTTCATAAAGGGATACCCTCTTGTTATTGCAATTGAGGAGTTTCATAAGAGGCTTTTAATGTCTCCAGAGTGTTGTTGTGTACAATAAAATCTTGAATTAAGCTTTACCTAACACTTGTTCATGCAATACTCATTTATTGGCAAATTGCATTTGTTTCTGCTGTTGACAGATACTTTTAGGTTTATTTCTAATACCACAATTATATGATCAGATTAATATAGGCTTAAATAAAATGTTATATGCTTAGTTTGAACAGCAGGAGCATTTCCAAGCCTGAATCACTAGTATGTGCACTGCCATCTTGTGTCCTGAAGTTCTAGATAATATAAAAATGCACAGTATATGCAGAGATTTTTACAAAATAGGAGTTAGCTATATGAGTGGAATCCGCAAGGTTGTCAAAAGATGTTTGCAGTAATTTCCTTCTCTTTCTTGTAAAATGTAGAATAGTCATTAAAATAGCAAGTCTGACTGATAACTCTAAATACATCTGTTCTAAGGATCTATTCCTTTTAATTAGTGATTTGTGCATAAACCAGGAAAAAAAGAGGAAAAAAAGAGAAAAAAAAAAAAAAAAGAAAAAGGCTACAGAGAAAATTCTGCTACAGCAAACCCACTCTCTCTTCCCGTAATAAGGTCCAACACAGACTCCAAGATATAGCTCTATTGCAAGACAACCTCTGAGCTGGTGTGGAGCTCCCAGAGCAGTTCTATGCTAAATGCTTCTCTTCTGCCAAAAGGGGGTATGATAGAAAAGAGTGAATATCTTTAGCTGGAATTTCTCCCTTTGGAGCAACCATGGTCCGAACATAACTAGACTATCACTGAGTCTGCTCCAGTGCTCACCAGAGGACTGGGCACCTGGCTGCAGGTGGACCTAAAGTGACATGTACTTACAAAATGAAAAAAGTGAATCTAACATTTCTGTCCCAAAGTGTTTATTCAAAACTGGATTCAAAACACAAAACCAGTGACATTTTGGTAGATGAAATAAGTACTGCATGCTTCTTCTCTAAAAATGATCATTCCTTCATTACCTGCTATTCAAAGAAGCCTTTTAGTATGTTCAGACTTCCAATTGCTTTCACTGTATATAACAGTATTTAGCTATGCCTTTTTGTTATGTTTTTATTAGTTTTAGCTTCTTTCTTTTGTTGTTTAGTATTGCAAATGCATAGGAGTACTCTCAAACAATTTTGAAAATGGCTCTATAAAACCCCAAAGATTTATTCCCTACAGTTGTTGTTGCCTGAAACAAGCACAGGAAGCAAGATAGGGGAAAGGGTGAAAAACCAAACACTAAGCTTAGAGACACCTGGGGCAGGGCAGAAAATAGTAAAAGCCTATCAAGGTAATAGGTGCCAAGGTAAAATGGCAGAGAACATTAGTAGGGGACAGAAGTGCTCCCTGCTTTACCTGCTCAGACATTTGCCTCAGTTAGTGGTTTTCCATGCCACAAATTTTTCTTTCCACCTGTTTGGCATTTCTCAGCCCATGTGCACATACTTGTGTATGCAAACTTACAGTATTATTTGCCACCTCTGAAAGGCAAACACTTGTGGCACCCATTATTGTCTGAGGCAAATGGAACTTCTGTCTCCCAAGGTCATTTTTTTATTCCTTAAATGCATAATATACAATGACACAGAGTTTAAAAAACCTCCCTTTCTTGTGACATGAGCAGTTATAATGACTTGAAAGAGCTTTTGCTTCTGTAACAATACTTTTATAATAGTTTACTGCTTTATGAACTTGTCTTCAAAAAGCAATGTGTGTATTGCAGCCTGGTTGCATAACCTCCTGCTCAGTAACAGGAGAACATTAAAACTGTTTGCACAACACAGTGTTGAAGTAACACAAAAAGCTTATTGAAAAGAGCTTTGTCATTTCAAAATCTGGAATGCTTTGTTAAGAAGATTGTTAATGCTATTTTGTTTACTTTATCTGCCCATAAGACTCCTGCCAGTCTTCTTAGTTTTCTAGTGGAGAGTCATACTTCCTTACTTTATATCCTTTGCTGTGTTATTAGCCAAGAGATTTTCAGATAGAAAAAGGTAATTGGCTACATATGAGGAATGATAAAACAGTAACTCAAATACTGCTAGAAGTTACATAAAATTAGGTAGGAAAGTGTTTTCTGTAATCTCTGCTCTACTGTAACCTTTGATGGGTGTGCATTTACCTCCCTGGTGACTGAATAGCACTGGCTGTAATCGTTACAGGGAAAGCAGAAGAGGGAAAACTACTGCAAACAAAGCAGGTCTGGGAGGAGAACTGATGCCTTTTGTGTCCTCAGCTCCTGGAGATGTTGGCTGATACAGCCTGTGACTGGTCACTCCAAGTCTCTCAAGCACCCCATGCTGCAGCTTTTGAGTGTCTGCCAACAGTTGCCATAATGTGTTAGATTGCATAATGTCCTAGGAATGGATGAAAGTTTGTTGTTTCCATTTCCAGTTTGCTTTCCATTAGCTGGTTCATTTTGTCACTGTGATGCTAGAAGATGCCTATCCATTAGCTGGCCCATTTTGGTAACTACCCACCAGCAGAAGTTGATGGTGGGAGACAAAATATTAGGGATAATTGTAAGTATGTGAATTGAACCTGTCCCCTCTGGATGAGCTACTACATGCTGCAGTACCATGTCTGAGCTGCTGGCTGAATACTAAATATGAACTTTGGAGAAAATGCTAGTTCAAGTTTAGACTTTTACATTCCCATCTAAGAGTGCCCCTGACCACCTAAAGTCACAAATATTAGGGAAAATTGCAACCACTGTGTGCAGCTGGGTCCAGCTAAACCAGCAGTGTCCTTGAGAAATAAAAGAACACTCAGAGAAAGAACAGCATCAGGGAAGGGCAGATAGAGCTGCATTGACTTCAAAGTGTTTATTTATATTTTATCCTATAATTAATATTTCTAAGTTTTTCCAGGGGTACAAAACCTACCATGTCTGTTATTGCAGTCTTTGGCTCTCCTAGCAGAAGTAAACAGATCCCTAGAGCACACACTACATTTCCCAGAGGCCTTGCATGTAATTTATTACTCAAGCATACTTGTCTGAAGAAAAAGGAGCTGTACTGCCGAGCACAAAATAACAGGTCCTGAATTTAAAGTTTCATAGGTTTTTGTTTTATGTTTTAACAAAACTGCCTTTCCTTTAAAGTGTCCATCTGCAGGGCTATAAACATTAGTGACGAAGCCTCTGCTTAGGTTTATTTGCTGTTAGCAAGAGCAGTTGGCCATCTGCTGGGTAAAAGGAAGGCTGGGCTTTGGTGCATTTGGAAGCAAAGGTCACAAAGAGCACCTCCCAGTCCTTTGCCAATGACACATTTAGGCTGTGACAGATCATAAAATGTCTTGTTAATCTACCCTGCTCAGCTTTCCAGATCTCCTTAGATCAGAACTCAAAATCATGAAATTTCAAATGGCCCTCACACAGAAATGCTGTCTATGTAAGATACTTGTCCCCAAATGTAGTAGGTCAAATGAAAAGATGTCACCAGGTCTCAGGGTCCAGCTTCTGCTTCTGTGTTTCAGGATGTGAGATGGGGATGTCTGTGGCCTCTGGGGACTCCAGGACCCCCTACTGGCCCTGAGCTGGAACTTCCTGCAGGGATTTGCAGGGCTGAAGACAAAATTTGCCACAGAGGCACTGATTCAAATCAGCTCATTACAGGCCAGCACTCCAGAAGTCTGAGGGATGCTTGTGCAGCTGACTCCGGAGTCTTGTTCCAACACTTGGTACATTTTGAGGAGTCCTGGAAGCAACATACAAGGAAAGATGGAGTAAGAAATCAAGGGTAAAAAAATCCCCAAATTTGGAAATATTTTCTTTTAAACCCAGTCAAAACATAACTGACTCAAATCTCAAGTAAGATTGACAAGGCAAAAGGTTCAAGTTTGCCTGTTTTAACACAGCCAACATTGCCATACAAGTCAAGTAAGAGCTACGGAAGGCAGGAACACTTGGCAATTCTGGGACACAGAGTATCACCCAGAAAATAAATCTGAGGCAAATAATTTTTCCATTTTAATTTTTAATGGGTTTTAGAAACTGCTTAGAAGCTGTAGTAAAATATATTTAGATACTATAACAAAAGTGCTTAGAAGATACTTTGCTGATATATAAATACACAATTCAGTTGATTACAAAATAATTGCTAAAAAGCTTTCCATAAAAGCCACTGAAGATCCAAAAGCAGTGCTTTCTGCTCTGTGAGTTTTGAGGAGAATTTGAATGATGTACTGAGCACCAAATGAGGAATTTAAACATACTACTGGAGGCATAAGATAGAAATGATTCCTAGCCATTTAAGGAAAAATTCAAACACAGAAGAAAGACTCAAATTAGGGGCTCAAAACCAGTCATTTTAGCTCTGTCTTTTTTCCTATGTACCAGGAGTCACAGTCTCCATTTCAGCTGAAACTTGCTATTCTAATTGGAGTAAAGCAGTTTTAATGCTTTTGGCCCAAGTTGCTTTGTACCAAGATGTCCAAGCAAGTGCTACCATTGTCACAGCAAGATAATTGTCCTGATAAATGTTTCAATTTTCTAACTCTCCCTCTGTTGAATTTATTATTGTGGTTTTATTCTTCCTTCAGTCATGAGGTTGTACTATTTTCCTTAACTGCCCTCTTAAAGCTAGTGCATCCATAGGCCAGGATGGAGTGCTCTAGCAGGGGAGCCAACACTATTATTCCAGAGTCTTGATGTTCCAGCAAGCTTGGGAATGATTGCCCTGAGGTTTCTCACCAAGCTGCTTTCAGCTCACAAGAGCATGAGGAATCACTTAGTACCTCTTTTTATGCCTAGTCATTAGGTATATTTACAGTAGTACTTTCTCCCTCAAAGTCTGGCACTGCTTTCTTTGCCCCTGCTTTCTGTTTTACAACTGTTCCTTTGCCCCTAAACTTCCAGCACTGCAGCGCTGAGGAGCCATGAACACAAGGACAGCTTGTTTTTTCACTTCTCAACACACAAAGAATGTTGTGTTAAAGAGAAAATAAATTCTGGTTTTCTCTCATTTGAAAATGCCTACCTTCTTCAGCGACATCACTGCATGTAATGGAGCAGTAAGCTGGTCCCCTATCAAACAAAGCAAGCAGCAGAGATTAATTATCTCACAAATATTTTGGAGAATCAAGCAGTTCACCCATTTGTGCTGCTCCATTTCCCGTGTTTTCAGCTGAAAGAGCAGGCTGCTGTCTAAATTGATGGCATCCCATTCAGCTGAGACCAGCTTAATCTATTTTGTGTTCTTCAAAAAAGGAGCTGCCTTTGTTGTCCCTTGTATGTGCCACATTTCTCTCCTGAAACAAAGCACTGGAAAATAGCATTGGCTTGACAGTGCCCGAGACTGGAGTCCCCAGGTCTGGCAAGGCGGCAGCACCAGGAGCATTTAAGGTGTCCTGCTGCTGCAAATTCCACAGGATAAGCCGGCGCCAGTCATTAATTGTATATACTTAATTAAACTTCTACAAGGTGAAAATCAAATATGCAGATGAATTCAAATCACATCATTATCAGGAAGAAAACAACATTTTAAAAAGCTAAAATCAACAAATAGCTGATATTTCTAAGGGAGGGAGACAGACAGACAGGCTGCTTGCTAGTGACTCTCACTGTTCTGTCTGCTTCAGCAGTGCTTGCTTACTTATAGGTAATGATGCTTTTTAATGGTTTCTACCCATGAGTGTCCACTTTACTCTTCTCCAGGAGGGTCTCTCTCTCATCACAAAGACAGTTTAGCTGTGTGTGGAGCAGCTGCTGAACTGCTCCAGTTTATGGCCTTGCATATTCAGATAAATTGCCACTCATTTCTCTTAATATACTGCTCTGTAATTTGAAAAATCCTGAAAATCGACCCTTTTCGCCAGCATTCTGATGTTAAAACTGTATTTTAAAAACAACAACAGATTTGCATCTGAGCAGAAATGTTGCTTTTCCTCATTCAAATATTCTGTTCAGCTGTCTTTGACTGCCCCAGCCTAAACTAGAGTCGAATCAACATTTGTTTTGTTTCACATAATAACAGAATCAGCTAAATTTGTTAAAACTTCCATGATTTACTACCTCATCTCATTCTTCAGAATTCAGTCTGCCTCCTCCTTTTGTTCTTTCAATCTCAGAAGTGACAGAACGGAACAACTTAGATCCAATTCCAAGGAATAGGAGAATAAGTTATGGAAGCTTCATGCTTTTGCCCCAAACAAAATACAAATGGCCTAGTACTGGCATAATGATAATTTAGCTGCCTGTAAACCATTAAATCACTACTTTTCTGCTGTGGTTGGCCACCAGTGCAACACCACATGGTGGATGATGCTCACTAGCTTGTGTTTAAGTTCCCTGTTCACAGCTCTATGACTCTGGCTCCTCTTTCGCTGACTGCAATTCCTCCTCCCCATTTCTCCATCCCTTGAGTGACAGGAGAGATACAAAAGAAACATGGTACAAGGCAACAGAACATGGTATGTTCATGGCACTGGCAGTCTCCTGCTAAAGCTTTCTGTGGCAAGCTCAAAAAAGCCATTTCTAAATGTTCAGTTTGCCTCCATTATCTTGCCATGTAATTGCTTAGGGTGCTCAGTCCCCTCTTGGCACAGAACATGAAGAAACCATTAATACCTAATACCACCTTGTGTGTTTGTCCACACTCTGCTACACTCTCACCTAATCTGTTCTCATTATCTTTTCATGTATTCCTCAATGTCTTCATTCTGAAGTGTGTCCTTCAAAATGAATTTTATTAGTCCCCTACATTTCTTTAGTACATATGGGAGAGCACCTCTGCTTTGGCAGTCCAGAGGGAATTTGAGCCAAATTAGTAGAAATTAGGGGAAACTTTGGGGGAACAGACTAAGAAGGAACTGAATATCACCCAGGGCTGAAAAAAGATATAAATTCAGGGCATGGGAGAAAGTGGCTATTTGGGAAAGCATATCTTAAAGTACTTTAGTGCATAAAGTGCAAATCTGCAGAACATCAGGACTCAGCCAAACCATTTCCCCATCAGACCTTGAATGACAGTGATAGTCTCCACTCTTATCTGTGCGTTAAAAGATTATGCATCTGATTTATAAAAAGGATATGGGTGCCTGCATATATCAGAACAAATGCAGATGCCTCAGAGTAAACTACCTTCCATTTTAACAAAGCACCTGGAAATTCAGCTGTTTAATAAAATTCCCTCTTACTAAGTTGTATAATTTTGACTTGCCATTAGTCACTACTTTTACAGGACAATTTTACTATTGTGTGGGAGATAATTATCAAGTAATATGATATGATACAAGAATTATTGAGACAGGCTTAATCTAAGGAGTAAATGCTTTATTCTGTTTTGACATCTAGTTCCCTCAAGATCATGAAACGTATTGTTTTAAGCAAGCAAAAAGACATTGTTTCACATGAAAATGATCAAACCAATGGCACTATGTGAAGGGAGCCCTAGAAGTAGAATCAAACACCTCAGGTGTGTTTTGTTCATTTTAAAGAGTCACATAATTATTTGTCAGCTTCCATTTGGGAAGTTTTTGCATTGTCTGTTCAAACACTCTGCCTGTCCCAAATACGATGTTTACATGATTATGTTGCTCAGCTGTGTGTCTGATGTTGCATACCTCGGTATTCCCTAGAGCATACTTAGGGAATTGTCTTAATATGTATTAAACACTAAAACAAAATGTTCTATCTCTTTAAACACCGAGCATTTGCAATAGCTGATTTGTTTCTTAAGATGCTTGGCTATCTGATCCAGGAAAGGGTTTTTGTGAGTCAGCTACAACAGTTAAGTGTTAGAGTTTTAACTATGTCAAACATTTCTGCCAAGTTATCTGATAAATGTCCCTATCCCAGCAGTAAAGAACACTGTAATAAGATTCAAGAACTGCACAAATACACTAGGCTTTTCATCAACACCTTTTTCATATTTTAATTAAGGAAGTAAAAATTCAACTGACTTAAACTGCATCCAAGTACAATCAGCCCTCTTCATACCCTTGTATTTAGCCTCCTCCTGAGATGCTGTTCGCACCCAGAAATTGTGGTGCTCTTGTCATTACCTATAATCTTCTCAAAAGGATATACAAGGATTGAGTTTCTATGTAAAACACAAGCAACATTCTCTTTCACAATACAGTTTATATGTTATATATCCTTAGGAGTAACAATAGTTAATAGAACCAATATGTCTAGGGACATGAACAAGAAAAATACAGAATTAAGCAAATGTCATTATTACACAATTTCTTCTTTCTCCTCTAGATTCTGAGAAACTGCAGCATATTGGGAGAAATTTGATGTAAATTTTAGTGCATCAAATTACATAATTAGACTGGATAATTTAGCAAAATGCTGTAATATAATCTATTTTCCAGTATGGAGAACTGAGAATAGTCATGAGATAATGTCACCAAGATAAAATGCAGGTGTACAGGAATTGCAACAGGCAGGAAAGTGAAGAGTCAAATAGTTTCTACAAAGCTCACTTGTCATGCTGGGCAGCTACATTTAACTTTAACTGACAGCTCTCTTAAAAAAGGGGAAGTGGAGCAAATCTTGGGGCAGTAAAAAAGTGTGCACTTGATCTCCTTTGAGATGCACTTTGAAAGCTAACTGTAAATGTCAAATTTTGCTTAATTTCACTGACCAAGCCATGCGAGGACATATGTGGTAACAATATTTGGTTTTACAGAATTGACTCAAAAAGCAAATATGAAAGCTTTTTCTCTTGACAAGTTTTTGACATACACTGTGGAAGAGTTGAAACTGGGCAGATTTTTACATCTCTATGCAGAGTTTTCTGTGAAGCTTGTCTTATTTCCCTTAGTTTTTTGGATGCAGCAGGACTGTCATTACAGTAGAACAAAGAAGATTAAATCAGTCCACTGTGCACCTGCAAAGTATGTACATTGATAAACACACCTACCACTAGTGACACCTACCAGTGACAGAGCACAACTGGTGGGACTACCAGAAGTAGTCAGAAGAAACAGAGATGCATCTCATTCAGTTTGCAGAGGCAAACAGCTTTGCTGGCTTTGAACAGAGGGATGCACAAACATATCCCTGCATACAGCTAATAAATTAGAAAGTATTTTCCTTCCATGCAAAATTGGTATACAGGAAATTCAGGCCTAGAGTTACTAAGTACAGCGATAGTAAAAATATATCACTAATACCTCTGCTTTGGAGCACCAGTGGAAGGCTTAGTGAAGTCACAGCAGTTTCACTGAGGAGACTATAAGCATTTTTAAATATACTATGGACAATGACTTAGTATTTGATTCTCAGGGATCACCCCTTGTATAGATACAGACTTACTTTTAAGTTCTAGCATTTCTAAGCTTTCAGATCATCTTGTTGACTGAAAGCTGAAATAGTTGAGCTCTTCTTACACTTTCTCTCTTTAACAGGATGAGAGCTGACCACCATGTACAAAAACATCTGCATTTTTTTGATGTTTAAAGAGAGACCATACTGTTTAAAGAGAACGTACACTAACCTTTTCTATATAAAAAGAAGTCAGCTTCTGGTTGGATATTCCTAATTTAGAGGTTTCATTCATGGTCCATGCTCTCTCTTATCAATTTTTCTCTATTATCACTCCTATCCTTGTGTAACCTTTCAAATCCAGGCTGATCCTTGCCAATGACTTGTGGTCCTGCCAGCTTCTCCATAGCTTTAAGCTCTGAAACCTGGGCCTTTCTTCTTCTGTGGCCAACAACCAAGGCTAACAAGCTGAGCTCATAGTGCTGTAAGCTGGTAGTGGATGGATGGATGGATTGATGGATGAATGCAGTGCTTTTTCCCAGGGACTCTGCTGATGTTATAAAAGTGACACAAAGCTAAGTAGGCCTCAGAGAAATTGCCTACTTCAGGAAAACTTCTTGGCCAATTCTGTATCAACAAAGCTCCTTCCAGAGCATGAATTACTTGCTGTTGAATGACATGTTCATTAATGCGTGTAGGCTTGTTTTTTGTTTCCATCTGGTGAAAAAATGACTAATCCAGAGGTTATTTCAAGGGCTTATGCCTTTTTCCCCCTTTTATTGCCTCAACAGCCTCTTCTGAGTCCATGATTCAGCTGTGGATGTCCCACACCCATCCTAAACCTAGGGCAGCCAAAGCCCCACCTCTTCTGTAGGCGGTGTCTTTTTGTACAGGGTAGAGAACAAAAAGGTGTTCTAATACATTAGATAATTAGATAATAAATCAATCACATCTTAATAGTGGTTGAACGGGAGGAAGCAAGAACATCTGGAACACGCCTTATTCAACAGGTGTTTCCTTCTGTATAAACCTTGGAAGCAGCACCATGAAATTAAGAGTCTTGAAAAAATTAATTTCTACTTTTTCATTTTTCTAGAAAGCAAAGGCTTCTTTATGTCTATTTTCTTAAAGCCCAGTATTATGATAATATTCTGTTGCCTTCAGAAGCAGTTTCATTTTAAAGTTGTGTCACTTTAAAATGAAAATTAAACAAAAAGAATGCCACAACTTTTTCTGCTATTTAGTCAGTAAAGGAATAGCACAGACATGTACTGCAGCACTGCGCTTCCTGCCAGGACTGGGAACTTTCTCATGTTTCAATAAAAATTCTTTGAAATATTTCAAAAATTTTACTACAGTTTAGGTTGAACACTGTACTTTACCTTCTCTCCCAGATGTATGTACACTTGCTGCTTCCCATCAATTAGTATTTTGCATCTGATACAAATGTTTGTCCTGAGAGCATGTTCCCACCATGGTCTCCCATGGGACCACTGCATACTGGAACTCTGAGACACCTAATTATGAGATCTCTCTGAAAGTTTACAGTACTTTGGCAACTTTAATTTGTATTACACTGTAAACTGGCTTTAAAACTGTTTCTTGAAAATGCCAATGTGCAGAATTCTGGAAATGCAGGCCTTTGATGACATGAGCTGGCATCTCACCTATGCTTACAGATGCACTCGGTTTTGTGGGAAGGACAGCTCATGGAATGGTAAAGGCTACTGGTATGGCTCAACAACAATTAGAATACTTCCAACTACTGCATTGTAGATCTGCTGGTATTTTTACTGATATAAGTTCTCTCTGGTGTCACAACATACTACTTTCAAAATATTGTTCCCTAAGTTTTCTTCTCAGCACTACTTATCAGAATGAATTATATAGTTAAATTAGACAGAATTTTTAAAAACATGCCAGTGGTTGACTTTGGGCAAATGAGAAACAGTGACTTCACAATCTGGCAGCACATGTTACTGCTGTGTTTTATGAAGATTGCCATCCTTCCAAGGTAAGCAGGGATTGCATGCAGTGCGCTGGCAGGAGCTTAGCATTCTTATTGTAAGAAAAGATCCCTCTTGAACAAAAATGAGGCGTGACTCAGCTATTCCTCTGCTCTGCAAAAGACAAGGCTCTCAATAGTTTCCAAATCATACCACTATGTCTCTAGCATTGCCAGTTAAATCTTCATTCACACACATACTTAAAAACTAATTTGGAACCTTTTTGAGAAATGAATTATGAGGCGGTGACAAGTATTACTTATCAGATTCTAGCTGAGGTCAATTTTTTACTGTGAAACCCTACAATTGCGATCAAATAAATGACCAATGGGCTCATTATTGTTCCTTATGAGTGACTGTGATACAAGGAAACATTCTAGGAAAATCTGAAGCCTACTACAGGGGATTTAGTATCTCTTTGGCAGCATTCAGCAATGTGGAAAGTTTTAGGTAACCGTGACTGAAAGTCCCCCCAGCTATATCCAGAACTTCAGTAAACAAAGTGAATGGAAATTCAGTCGAGACCCATGCTTGTTCCCTACAGACAGCTAAATGTGGATATGCATGAGTTAATCCAGAAACTTGTATACAAATTGTTCACAGGGGGAAAATTTAACTCCATAACCAAACTATCAAACTGCCACAACAGCTGTTTGTGTTCCTCTAATACGAGAAACCTAACTTAAGGTTGAGATCCCATTGTAACTAGAGCAATCACTGCCCCAGGAAAACTGCAGACTGTTTTCTAGACAAAGTACACAAAGGGCATAAAATCAATTAACAATGGTGAGAATAAAAGCAAAACAAACATTAATAACACCTGGGTGGCTTTTATGAACTCCTTCTCATCAGTAGGCATTACCGGAGTTGGTTCTACATTGTCACACAGTCCATGGTGTATTTCAGACCAGTCTCTCTAGGGAGAGCTTGGTTTATGTATGGGGAGCTACGACTCAAAGAAGCACCAATATTGCATGTGAGGTAAGGAACTGAGCCCAAGTCTCATAGCTTGTGCAGTGCATACTGCTCCCTGCAGAACTTCCTGCTTAGTTAATGGAAAGGTACCATGGTGAAGTGTCATGGTAGAAACAGGTCTCTAAAAGAGGTTTGAAACAGGGTACGAGTTTTATCCATTTTCACAGGATTTTATTCACATGTGTAACAAGCATCTAAGAAATGAATAAGACAACACTGATAGAAAAGTCATCACATAGATCCCAGCAATCCACTTCAGGACTTCCAAAAAGCTGGTCAGTGCCATTCAGTGGCAAAAGCAGATCATGAAAGTAGGTCCCATGTGACGACTGAGTAGGCTTCAACGGTGTGAGATACTTCATGTCACAGATGAAGAGTTGGAATTAATCTGAGCAGGTCATCTAGCCCATCACCTTGCCCTGAGCAGAACTGCTCATAATGGTATGTCTGATAGATGTATGTTGTCTGCTCTTAACTCTGTCTAATGAAGGTGACTTTATTCTCTACTTAGGCAGACTACAACAGTTTTTCATTTTCACTGCCATTAGAAAGTAGTCTAATGCTAATACTGAAGTTATATCTTGCAGTTTGAGCTCATTACTTCTCACCAACCTAGCTAGGACATGAAGGGCAGATTGATTGCTTCCTTTCACTCCATAGCAGTCTTTAACATATTTGAAGACAGATAACCCGTCTTCCTTAGTCTTTTGTAAAGGACTCTGTTTGTTAAGCTTTTTTTTCATTCCCTGATGAAAAAAAATTTTCTTCTCATCTATTCTACTTTAATATGTTTCCAGTTTTCACACCTGAGGTTGGCATGAAATCTGTATCTCCCCTTAAATGCCAGTTCCTCTCCCTCTTCAAAGTGATGCTACAAAGTGAATGCCAGATGTTCCCACAGGGCCCAAATAGGGTCAGGATTGTCAGTTTTGGCAAGGACCGGCCCACTGATGGCTATCCCAGCTACAGAAGGGGATGCATTCCCAGCAGTCGGTCAGCATTCATTCCGTGGTGCGGGTTTACTGCGGGAGCAGATCACCGGGACCTGGATCCTCCCTTCCAGGACAGCCGGGCAGAGAAAGGCACCGGGCTCGGCAGCCCTGCGCTCACCAGGGCCTTGTGTCCCTATCAACAGCGGTGACAAAATCTGCAACACCCGTAGGATTATCTGCCACCTCACCGACCTATTTCTTAAGTAACCCGCCTATGCTATTGCCATTAATTAGCATTTCATCATTAACTTAGGCAATCCTCATCTCTAAAGGACACCTTTGTGTTCTCTCAAGTTTGTTCAGCGACCCAGAGGGGCTGTAATTACAGCACCGGAGGAGGGGAATCTTTGATAAACGCCTTTTCTCTCTCTCTCTCTCTCTCTGTGGTTTGCTCACCGAGCCCAGCGCTGCCGAGGCAGGAGGCTCCGGCAGGACGCGGGGACGCGGCCGGGCCGTGCCGGGGAACGGGAGCGAGCGGCCGCGGGGCGCGGGGGGCGGGCGGTGCCGCCGGGCCCGCGCGGGGAGCGCCGGGCGGCGCCTTCCGCCCGCGCGCCCTCTCACCCGGCGGCGGTCGCGGCACAACGCGGAAGCGATGGCGGCCGCGGCCGGGGAGGCAGCGGGAGGCGGCGGCGGCTCCCCGTCCTCCGCCCGGCGGCGGCTGCGCATCATCTCCGGGCACCTGCGGGGCTCGCCGCGGGCCCCGGGGCGGGGAGCGCTCTCCCCGAGCCCCTGCAAGGCGCAGGGCGGCTCCGCCGGGCCGGCCTCCGGCTCCATCCCGAAGAAGCGGTGGGTGCGGGCGGGGGTCCCCGCGGGCCGCACCGGCGGGGCCGGGCCGGGCGGTCTCCCGGAGCGCGGGGCCGGGGTCGGGGCCGCCCGCTCTCTGACAGCTCTCTCCTGCCGGCCGGGGACGGGCGCGGGCCGGCGGGGCCGGGGGAGGCCCCGTGTGGGCTCTGCGGGAGGAGCGGGGCTCCGGCGGGCCGGGAGGGAGCGGCGGGGAGAGGGGGAGGCAGATCCGAGGCGCGAGTGATGCGCCAAAGCCATTCACCGCTCTGGGGACTAGAGGAAACCGAAAGAAGGCGGTGTTCAGCCTCTTACCTGTTTCTGTAGTAAGTGGGATGATGTTAAAACGGAAAGTCGTTCATGGTCAACTCAATCACATCTTTAGATGTGGTGGAGAAATTCTGTTCTTGTAAAATACTTTGAGGCTGCTCTAATGCAGCACATGTGAAGAGCAAGGTCTGTGTCTGGTCTGTCAGTCCTACCCTGCTCACAGAAACCTTCAGCTGATGTGAATACTGGCAGAATGTGCTCATACATTATGGTCTAACAAAAGTTTATTAGAGATGAATAATTTTAGAGCTATGAGCTACTTTTTCTGGTTCTTTTCTGGCTGCCTGTAGTAGTGAGGAATAAGATCACATGACACCAAGGAAAAATAAACAATCAAATTCTCTAGTTCAGAGTTGTTTCACTGGCTCTTGGATTTGTTTTTCTGTTTTTTTTTTAAAAAAAATGCTATAGTTATACTATGTAGTTCCGTGTAACTTATTATCATTAGTCCCCCTTTCTGCTGGAGTGGGCTAATTTTACTTTTATGACTTTCTTTTACTGCTCCCCCTTTCTCAGATGTGGATTTTCTATATGTCTGATGGCTTGCTGTCTTATAAGAGCATTTTAAGGCTTAGATTGTAGACAATCTCCTGTTCTCTCTTGAGCTGTGGACAGGAACTAGTTTGTCAGTGCATGGGGGCAGCCCAGAGGCAGACTGGACAAGTAATGAGTAGAAGAGCTATTCCTCCTTTGAGGAAAATCCATTCAGCCCATGCTTTGCTCTCAGCCTTTTCCAAAAGAGAGCAAGGAACAGCCTGGATTCTCGTAACAGGCAATTTGTGGCCTATGGTCACAAGCTGAACTTGCCTGCTTTGGGAGGACTGGGATGTCATGCACATGAAGTCAGATGTGAACAACTTTGAAAGCTTTTAGGTCTCATTGATGGGAATTTGATGCTTGTGCAGGATATGTATCACTGGGACAAATGGGTTGTTCTGAAGTTGTTGCCTTCCATATCAAGTTTTTGTTTGGTGTGAATCTGGGAAGAAATCACTGTTTCTGAAAAAATACCAGTTTAGCTAATTTTCAGGGATTTATTTTAAACGGATTACTATGTAATTTCTGCAGCCAGTTATTGCATCTGTGAAAAGCAGGAGAAACAAATTTTTCTGAAGATGCCTGTGACCTGAAAGACAGCTTCTTTCTCTGTGGAAACACAGGCTTGGGAACTTAACAGGATACAGGAACTTAACACCTGTACTTCTACAAATTACTGATGTTGCTCTCCCTTATTAGGATTTGCTATAGGATTGTATTTTTACTCTGATAAATTAATCTGGACTCAGAATAAAAATTTGCTGTGGGGGTGTAAGGGAGCTTCTGGAAAGCTTAGCTTTTTCTTCATCAGAGGTACAACTTTCTTGCTGTACTTAGAGCCCAGCCTTTTTGTATGTGTAGAAACAAGGAAAACTTAAAGGGAGCTTTATCTCTGTCTTAAGTTTCTGTCTGAACGTCTGAGATATAGCTGAAACACACCTAAGATGCTGCATGTGAAAATTCTGATACCTCAGTATAGCTAGGGTGTGAGGATCTTGGTTGAGCTCATGTTTGAGGATAATAGCCAGGTTTTGCAGTGATGGAGGAGAAAGTTCTGTTGCCTACACTGATTTGGAGGGGGCAAGTGATGAATGCCTGAGTCGTGTTCTAGTGACTCCCAGCTAATCTGGACCTCATTTTTATTTGTGAAGGCTGAGAAAGTTATGGGAAAAATCAGTAACAATAACTGACCTAGAGACAGTGTATGCCTTTTATTGGTAATATTAGGGCAATCCAAAGCTGGATGCTGTTTTCTTGTAGTCTGTTAATGTTGATTCAGCTCTTCTGCCTCTTTTGAACTGTTGCTATGGGCAAAAATACTTAAGCAAAAGTTTTGTTCTGTACACCAGTTGCATCTTTCCTATAGTGTTTGAAGTAGCAGCAAAGCTATAGACACTACTTTAGCAGATTTGGATGCACTCTCCTTGTGTTGCATTTCTTCTGCAAGTAAATGGCTTTCTTTGGTGAAAAAACCCTTTGTAGTACTTTAGGTCTGTGGTCACAGAATTTTTTTTCTGGCTGCTTTTCTAACAGTCAGTAGACAGTGGTCTCTTGAAACATGGCTTTCTTGTTGATGGTTCAGCGACCAAACTGTTAAAGATCTTATCCAGACATTATTTCTCACCAGCAAGGGGTGGATGGAGAGTACATGGTATTGACTGAAGGTCTGTGGGTCTCATCCAGTTATTTTTTGCAAATAAAAATGCCTTAAAGACTGAGCATTGCATTTGCATATTGATGTGTTTAATGATTGTAATACACTTTCTACTTTTTCAAGTTATAGTTATTGAGATGGGAAAATTCCTCAAAAGACAAGCAACTATCTATTTGTCTGAGTATCCTCTTGAGGGAAATCTTAGGTACTGTAAGAGTAGATAGATGTTACTTCTCAGTGGCGTTCCTGGCTTGAATGTAATATTTTAATTGAGTGTTGAAGTGACAGATGGAATCATAGTTACACAATGTGTGTTGAAGCCTTAAGAGGATGATAGGCACGCTGAAAAAGTTGGTAAATCAATTGAGGTGCAAAATAATTCTTCCTTGAATTTACTTTTCCCATCCTTTTATGTTACGCTGTCGACTTTTGTTGACTGGTAAGCTCACTTTGCTGGTGAGACTTGAGTTAAAAACTTACTTAATCTTCACAATAACTGTGTGTACATGAAGTCTTCAACTTATACTGCTTTGGAAGCAGTCAGGTGCTACAACTTCCTAGAACAGTTGTACCAGAAAAACTGCTAGGTGTGCTAGAAAGTAAGAGTGCCTCAGATATGGGGCATGCATTGGTGCTGATCTCACCAGTATAGCTTGTATAGTATAACTTAAACTTTCAATAATTTGGTCTCTGTTAAAAGGGATAATTGATTTAGTTTAACTAAACGTTGACTCAGTAGCCTGTAGGCTTAAAATTTATACTGTCCTGTAGCGACAGAAAGCAGGACAGGATCTCCTGATTATCCTCTTTCTCTGTGGAGAAGCTGCTTTCCTAGGGGATGAAGAGAGGCTTGTGAATATCTTTTAATTGTTACGGACATACTGTTACACAGGGTAAACTAAGGGGTGTGTAGCCAGCTGACTGCTGTGTGTCGAGTTCTCAGGCAGATTGTTCAGGGTAATGTGTTAATGTGGCCATACCTTCTGCATATAGACACTTGCAATTTTTGCTGCTAGCGATTACGATGGTATTATGCAGCAGCATTAATTAACTCTTAAAGAATTGGTACTACTTGAATATAACAAGTGTATTCCAAGAGGCTTTGTGTCTTACTCCCAGTACTCAGAATGATCTTTATAATGCAGACTGCATCCTTCAGAGAAGAGTGTTTAAGCAACACAAGGTGCTAAGCTGTATCCTGGTGTAGCTGACTCTGAGTTTAAGGTGATGAAAAAGAGTGAAGAAAGAAAGGGCTGGTGCCCTTTCTTAATCACACTGATTAAGAAATCAGAAGATTAAGAACCTGTTGCATTGAGGAGGGTGTGGCAGTTCACAGGAGGTTCTGTGATTGCATCAAAGCAATTAATTGTTAGTCAAAGTTAATACTTGAGGAACAGATAAAGAAGATTATCTCATGGAAACATTAAGATGAAAAAAAGTGTCATAATCTGATGGTAAAAGTGACTTCATATGTGACAGCAATTCCTGTCAAACATGTAGCTCCAAGTAGTTGCATGTCAGAAAGATGAAATGTAGAACATCTATAAGAATTTAAGTAACACAGTATTTATTGTTAGATCATTTGATGCCAAGCCGAACTGGATATATTCATTAGCTAAATTTATTAGAAAAAGAACTTAGATGAAAGTGTGAAGTGTTTAATATGTGAAGTTCAATACAGATTATTATATGAAAGCAAATAGCAGTTTACAGCAAATACTGAAAGACTTTTATAGATGAGCTGCTTGGTATCTACTGAGATCTGATCTGATATGTACAAGAAAATGAATGGGTATATAGCTGTTTATTTAAACTTGACGTGTTTATTTAAACTGAATAGAATTAGAATAATCTGATAATGCAATAGGCTAAAGTAATTAATTGGACTAGAAGCTACTTTGAGCTGAAGCAAAGTAAGGAGATCAGTAGTGTAGCAGTCTGCAGTCAACTACACTTTCCTAAAGGTTACTGTACTTCTTTGTAGTAAATAAATAATGTGGAGTATTAAAAATCAGTTGCAGGTTGAGTGTGATGGACAAGCCCAATACCTCTGACATATTGTTATATCCAAAACTGGGCTGTTTTGTGCAACACCATCGGGGTTGATGGTGTAGGCCAGAAAGTTTCTTTGAGCTGTGATGTATTTGCTACAAAGCATGCTAGAAAATTCTCTATGTGATGGGTAGAAAGGTGTCCAGGAACTGAACTTACTTGCACAGAAAAATGGCAGACAGCTGATTCCTTCATTAAGTTATTTCTTTTAAGACAGCAAAGCAGATTTCCTGGTTTTGCAAGCTTTCTGAAAATACTTCTCAAAGGACTGATCTCTTAGTGCTGTTTCATTTACTGCCTGGAAGTGTATGCCATGTGTGTGCATTTTGTAGTAGAGCAGTCTCGTCAAAGATAAAAGTTAAACCGGTGTCAGCTGAAGAAGTAGGTGGAATAGACAGAGCTTCTAGTAAAGTATTCTGTTGCATAAGAATCATCATTTGGCCAAGTGTCTGTTGAGAAGAATGATTATAATGTCTTGGCTTTCCTCGATCTTTAATTCACCCTAATTGACTTTATTTACTATGGAAGAACACTAGAGAAACACTAATTTCCTTATTCCTTGGGGGTTTGTTTATTACACTGTGGTGAAATGAAGAGTAATGAAATAGTCAAAGCTAAGAATGTCTGTAAGGAAAGTGAACAATTGCTTTATCAGAATAGTTTAAAGAAAAGCACTCTGCTTTTGTGTACCTAAACTCTTGATGTCTTATGCCTAAAATCTGGTTGTCTGCATTTGCTGCATACTGTACTGTATGAGCCCAGGTTTGTGTCGTATTACGTATTCAGCAAACAGAATTGAATCGGTGCATGTGCAGCTGCAGGGGCTTAGCTGAAAGTGTGGGCTACAGAACTTGAATGTGTCCAAGGTTAGAAAACAGGTGTTATTTGACTTCAGACTTGAGAACAATTATATTAGGTTTGCTGCAGGAAGAGTCTTCCAGGAGGGAAAAAGTATAAGAAAGACAAACACAGCAGATACACTCTGTCTGCAGCATGGCACTCCTCTCCAGATAAATGATGCTTTCACAAAGCAGTTCTTGAAATAATTTCTTGGGCTGCATTTTCTTTCTTTATTTCAGGCACCTGATGCTATTTTACTACTGGCTTCAGAAACCCTCTGTAGTGTTGCTTGGTTGAGAAGTGTGACTGTATAATCTGAACAGAGACACTGCTCCAGGGGAGAGGGAGAGCGATCTAGTTCCACCTGTGGAAAGGGTTCTGAATTTCTAGCTGGGGGGCTGGGTTGGTAACTCGAAGTCCAACTGAGCTCTGAGAGCACTGAGGAGCTCTTTCTTGGGTAATGTTTTGTAACAGCACCATAATACTGCCTCAGTATTACTGCACCAATGCACTGAGTTTTGCAAGAACTCTATAACTTGCAAGACTGTGTTACATTAGGCAAGTAATGGTGCTTAAGCCTGTGTGGTAGCCCTTAAAACTGCCACTTTAAACTGATTTCCAGGAATCTGTTGGTTCTTCCATTGTGCAACAGAAGCACCTGTGAATATTTTACGTGTATGTGATTTTAGTGTTGAGCAATCACTGGTGATTGAATTGACAATGTCCATGGTTATTGTAAGATGGGAGCATCTGGGCTTTGCTCCACCTGAGTCACGTTTCTCCAGCTGGATTGAACTGCACATTCATCTTGTTTCTCCAAAAAAGCCTTGGCTATCTGTGGATGACTCTATCCTTACCCTGCTGCTTCCTATGGGAGAGATGAGCACTTTTTCATCCAGCCACTGTGCCAGACACTAAAACCTGAGATTAGAACAGTGCTGGCAGGTACAGTTTGTTGAATTAGTGTAGTCCAAATACCTCTGCCTGTCCAGCTGGGTGACTGGATTCTTCAGGAGCACTAGTTCAGCTGGTGGGCCAGGGGCCACCCTCCTGCCCCCAGCTGTAAAAATCCAGTAAGTCAAACTAGTATTTTAGTGTTGAGCATTGTAATGAAAGTGGAATATTGAAATTCACTTAAAGTAGTCACTCTGTATTAATCTATTGTCACTGCTTCCCTGGTGACTTGTTTTCTTTCAGGCAATATAATTTCATGTTATAATTCCTATATATAAACATACACATTGAAAATCTTAAGATTTGATTTATATTACTTTGTATATTTAAGTAGCGAATTTCTGTAATTTAAATTAGAAGACAAGAAAGTTCTGGTCAGTTTCTATTATTTCTGACTAAAATATTCCATGTTTCTATCAAAAATGAGATAGTTAATGAGCTTGATATTTTGTTGAAGCCAATGTACTGAATAGGAAAGGTGTTGTCTTTAAATAAGAAAGTTTGGGTACAATACTGAATAACGTTTAGTGTAAAGTGAGAATCATGTCAAATGTTGCTGAGAGTCTTGGCTATATATTCTTGGAAAGGAGGCTGGGAAGAAAACCAGAAGGGTGTGTAAATTATATAATCTTTATACATATACAACATGTAGCATGAACATGTCACTTGACTAAGTCAAACTGAAGCAGCTTTTTTTTCAAGCTGTGACATGAAACTTCCTAACATATTTTGATGTATTCAGATATTATACAAGGTATTCAGGTTATTTTTTTTATTTAGTTATTTAAGCATTTAGCAACCAAATCCTTGAATTTTTGAAGAATGAGGATAGAAACTATTACTGCAAGGATAGTTTTGTTTCAGATGATACCATGTGTCAGCAGATACATAATTTGTAAAAGTTTAGGTGTAATCATGATGCATATTAGTTGGTGATCAATTGATCAATAGGTTGCTGAAATCCTTAGAGACTGGATACATTAGGAACTTTTAGATGGAGGAGGATTTTAATGTGTGCTTAAGTCTGCAGATGGTCAGCAGTCCTTTCTGCTCTTTATTTTCATCTGGCTCTTAACAATGAGGTGCTGGGAGTGAAAAATTTGGGAAATGTAGAAGGCTACATCGATTGCTCAGTTGCAGATTGGATCATTCTAGAGAGCCAAGGTAAACATGGTGCTTGATGCTGATTTGGCAGGCAGCTCTGATTGCTGCACCAGGGCATTAGAAGGCAGTGGGAGTGCTGTGCTGCAGCTGGGGTGTGAAAAGTGTTTTCTAAGAAGTGGTGACTGTATAAATAATACTGTGCAAGGGAAGTATAAAAATGCCAAGGGAGCAATGCTGTTACAATACTTAAAAGACTTTTTTTCCTTGCTTTCCTTCTGTTTCAAATTACAGTTCTGATTTCCAAATGTGAGTTGGATAGACAAGGAAATGCAGAGCCACTGTTTGTTACAGTGTATTTCCCTTACTTGAGGGAGTTGGGGTAGTGAGCCAGACCTAGGGGAGAGCAGCACACTGCCTTGGTTTCATCTGGCAGAGCTGCTTGCACCAGGGCTGAATAATATGTCAATTAAAATGTAACACTCTTCCAAAAAGTTCAGTCGTGAATTATATGAGTATGACATTGCTATTGCCTCTGCAGTCATACAAGCTTGGAGATCTCTTCTGAATGTCTACTGCTTTCCTGTCTGCTGAGGGTAATTCTCTTGAGTCTTGAGGTTGCCCTTGCTGATGAAGAACATACCGTTCAGATGGTAATGCAAGAAGATCTGAACAGCTTGGTCGTTCTGCAGGCTTCCTGTTGATTTACAAATCAGAGCTGACTGATCGGTCTTTCTTTTAAAATCTGGCCTCTTTAGGCTTCAGCTTTTTAGGAAGCCATATGTAGTACTTCCTCTGACTTGTTCATAGCATGTAGGCATGAGGTGCTAGAAACTGCAGTATGTAAATCAAACCTCAGTTCTTAAACTGGCAGTACTCTGGTGTGGTAGAACAAAAGAAAGAATAAATGTAAGATGACTCATTCCAAAAACAGCTCTTCCTGTCTCCAAATAGAAACCTCACGCTTGCTCAATATAGTTTTGAATATAAAAATTGGGTGCTTAAGTTTCTTGTTAGGGTGTTTACCTGCTACAAGACATAGTACTGCCCATTGTATGTGGTGGTGTGAAATCTCCTGCCTTTGTGTTACAAAGTAGCCAAGATGTTTGGGGCAACTATTCCTCTACAAACATGCAAACTGTTATTTTAGATTTTAATTTAATTATTATCTTCACACCAATGATGGGAGCTATGTTGTCTGACAGAGTACAGCTTTGTGTACTTAATTTTACTCATGAACAGTTCAACCAGAAAATAAACTCTTTGGAGTTAAAATTCTTAAACTCTGTTCTGTATTTTAGAACCTGATCAAAGTGCCAGGTTGTTTAATACCAACCTAGGAAATTAGGCCTTTAGAACAGGCAAGCAGATGGGAATGTGGTTAGAGTAGAAGAAAAACCCCATATCTGAGTCTGTCTTTTTGTCCTTAATTAATAATACCTCCCCATGATTTTGTGGGAAGTATCTGTCTGTACTGACATCAGGACTAATGATAGTTTCAAACCTGACCATTGTCTGTTTATCTCATGTCACCAGTTTCTTTTGAGCCTGGCCTTTTGTGTCTTGCTCTGATTGTCTCCAGCTTTGCAGGTTGTTTCTCTAGCCTGTTTCATGCATCATTGTTGGCATATTTATTTTGGCACTGCCTTGCAAGAGGACTTCCCTCTCTAACTTAGAGGGGAAGGTGTTTGAGTGTTCCTCAATTTTGCTTGGTAATATCAAGTCTGTTCTGACTTAACAGGATTCAAGAAACTACGGAGTTCAGGTATATAGAAATACTGCATTTAGTCAGCAGAGGGAGAAATCTCTTAGGAGGACCCTAGTGACTGGGATTTGAATGGAAAATTTAGTTTAAAAAAAATGATTTGAGCTGGCCAATTCTGTGTCACCTCAGCTGGGAGCACCTCCACTGTAGTTTCTTTGTGGAACATCATATAAATATATGCAACATTTATAAATATACAGACATAGAAATAAGGGTAAAAATGGGTAAGTCTGCATAACATGCTTTAAGAACCCTTTCTAATTATCTGTCACAAGAGCATAATAGCACAAGGCATTCCCATGCCATGGAACACGAGTGGATCTTTGCCCTTTCCTGTGTGAACCCTACATATGTGAAGATCAGAGAGAGGCAGCTGAAGAGGCTTCTCTATCTGGACAGCCCTGCTCAGTTTAAATTTGGCTGAAATTTTAGAATCAGTTTTCAGTATGGAAGACCAACATAGACTGTCTATTTCACAAAACTGTATGGAGTAATTTCAGTACTCAGTAACTGATAAAGTTTGCTTTAAGTGCCAGATTTGTCAAAGGCTGGTTGAAATGTCTGAATCAAACAATTGTAATGAAATACATGACCGTGGCTTTTTTCCATTTGATTAATTAAAACCTTGCATACAGGCAGTTTGAAGAAAGCAGATTTTGTTTAAGCCAGGTCTATTGAATTACAACACTGACAGAATGTCAGCAGCCCATGTTAATATTATCTTTATAATGAAAACCTTTGGTAATCAATCATCACACAGTTATCTTGCATGTAGTGCTGGAGCTGAAAGTGATTGAGGAAGTGCTTTCTCTGAATGACAAGGTCTTTTTGAAATGGTCACTCCTGATCATCTTACTCTTAGGCAAAGAGTAAGAGCTGCATTTACTGTATATAGGGCAGGGAGGTAAATGATCTTTTGTCAGTCTTCTTGAGATACATTTCTTTTAACCAAAATTCAGTTTCTAGGTTAGTAATTTCATTTGTAATCTAAATGGCAAACTTTTAAAGCAAAGCTTGATTAATGTGTAATTATTATTAGTGTATTTCTTAAGTCTTAAATATACTTACACTGATACAGTTCCGTTGACTTTATCATAGTTAAGAGATCCTCTGATATGGTTGTGCTTAAGATTTTCCAGTTTTCTGCTTGTATTTTGGCAACTGTGAGTTTGGTTTTTATGTATTTATTATTTTATGTTATCACACTCTGGTTGTATTTGATACATTATTCTTGCATTTCTTGAGGTTTTGCTGTTTGACTTTCAGTCCAAATGTATCTCAAAGTACCTCATCATTTGAATGTTAATAATGCTGTGGGATTGCAGTATTGATGACAAGCAACTAAAATAATTATTCTCTGTCAAGAATATAAATTTAAATACTAAATGCCTCTTATTCTAAAAATATTTAGATGTTACCTATTTCTATGTTGGTGTTTATGCATAGAGTGAAAACCAAGCATCTTTCGCACATTACCCTTACCAATTGGAAAATATCACCAGTGATCTACCTCCCTCTCTCTAAACAGAGGGAAAACAAACAAATCCCTTCAGTCCCAACACCCCTATGTACTACTGCAGGCTGGGGGCAGAGTGCCTGGAAAGTGGCCCAGTGGAAGAGGACCTTCAGGTGCTGGTCAGCAGCTGGCTGGAATGAGCCAGTGCGTGCCCAGGTGGCCAAAAAGGTCAAAGGCATCCTGACCTGGATCAGCAATAGTGTGGCCAGCAGGACTAGGGCTGTGATCATCCCCCTGTTCTCAGCACTGGTGAGGCCACACCTCAAATCCTGTCCTCAGTTCTGGGCCCCTCACAACAAGAAAAACCCTGAGGGGCTGGGGTGTGTCTGTAGAAGGGCAGTGGAGCTGGGGAAGGGTCTGGAGCACAGGTCTGGTAAGGAGTGGCTGAGGGAGCTGAGGGTGTTCAGCCCAGAGAAAAGGAGGCTCAGGGTGACCTTGTCACTCCCTACAGCTGCCTGTTGGGAGGTTGTAGCCAGGTAGGAGTTGGTGTCTTCTCCCAGGTAACAGGTGACTCGGGATGAGAGGAAAGGGCCTCAGGCTGCACCTGCAGAGGTTCAGGTTGGAGATCAGGGCTGAAAGGGCTGTCAGACATTGAAACAAGCTGCCCAGGGAGGTGGAGTCATCACCATGCCTGAGGCACTTAATGCTGTGGTTTAGTTGGCGTGGTGGTGTTTGGTGAAAGGTTGGACAATGATCTTAAAGGTCTTTCCAACGCTAATGGTCCTATGATTCAATACAGTGTGCAATGGCTTAAGCTGGTGGTTGTTCTTAGAGAGCGTCTGATCTTTCCAGTCATAGGATGCAATCTGAAGGAGTAATGGTTGTGGTTTCAGAATTTCTTTTGGCTCTAAGCTATGCATTTTTGATATGTACTTGATTTCTTGAATTGCTGTCTGATACGACTTTTTTCCAAAACCATGTAACAGAAAATCATTTTGGATCTGCAGTATGCTAATATTGTCACTCACATATTTTTTTTCCTTTAAGGCAAGAACTTTTGAAGTGGAATGGATGGGGATATAATGACTCCAAATTCATCTTCAATAAGAAGGGTCAAGCAGAATTCACAGGAAAAAGGTACACTGAAAATTTATGTAAATGAAGTATCTTATTTAGTAGTTTATTTAAAAAGAGTTTAAAAGCTGCACAGTACAGTTAATTCAAAGAAGGCAAAGAAGTTGCTTCATTTCATATAGTAGGTTATTCTGCTTTTAACAGGTTTATCAAAGTCTATACACAGGAGTCTGACAGTAAAATAGACTGTGTGGCTTATTGAAATGTTTATTCAAAATGTTATAAAGACAAATTAATGTGAGTCTTCTCTGTAACTTGATATAATCTGTGTGTTAATGAAATCACACTGAGAATCTGCACCATGTTCTAAAGCTTTAGATTACATGCAGCACATCAGGGCAATTTTGAGAATCTCTTGAGCATCAACTAGTTGCTTTATTAAATTTCCACTTTGTTTTGGGTTTCTTAACCGCTGTGCATGGAGCTACTTCATCCTCTGAATTTACAATTCAAGGGCAGGTTTTATTTTTATGTTGTGTAGTGGCACCACTTCTAGTTTATTATCCTCTAACCCTTTATGCAGCAACCTTATTTTTCTGAGAAATATGTTTTTTGAGAAACCACATAAAAATTAATTCTACTTGGGGATCTCTTAATTTTGTTCCAGTGAAATGTAAACGTGCCACCATCTTACTGGTTTGGTTCTTTTTTTCTTCATGAGTGGGAAGTAACCTTGCAGTCTCTTCCCTGGTTTAAAAAATACACTTTTCATAAGAGTTAAAAAAAAAAAGAATGGAGAAGAGAAAAAATATTCTGTCTTTCCTACAAATTCCTTCCTAGTCTTGGAGTCTGTAAACTAGCATGAATTAGCTTGAGTCAAAGCTGCAAATACCTAACTGGGATCTTGAGTATTTCAGTTGCTAATTTCTTGATTTCCAGGCCCAAATTAAAATGCAAAGATTTGTATAAGCCAGTTCACTGTATAATATTTAGGGAGATGCTGTACAGAAAATCAAAGCACACTAAACAAAAAAAAAAAGATAAAGGTCAAGTCTTCTGGTTTTTTTCAGGAAGAAGCATCAAGGCTTCTTGACTGCTGTGTGACTGATACGTACCAGTTGCTGTTCTAAATGGTGTTTTTTCCCCCATCCACACTCTCTCTAATTGAGCGATAACATTAAAATATGTTGTTGGGCCACCCAGTAGAGTTTATATGGAATAGTTTTCTACAGTGGCAAAAGGAGAGTGTTTGAAGTGAAACTAGGAGAATAAGCATCTGCACGGTTGGTGTAGATGCCTCCTCCTTTCAGTACCGACTAACAGGTCTGTTGTCCATAAATTTGTGTAGTAACCTCAAGTCTGCTTGTACAGTCTGCCTATGCAGCATCCAGTGGCAGCAAGTTTGAGGTTGTTGCTATGTAAAATACTTATGTTTTGGAACAAGTATCTCTTACTGTTTTGCAGGACTAGGTGGATGATAGTTCTTCAGCTTATCTACTGTGTTACTGGTTTTTAAGGCTCAGCCATATCCTCTCTTGCATTTTCTCTCCATGCTTGCAAAGTCCTGGACCCTTCAGTCTCTGCTTGTAAGGCCCTTTGGTCTTTACAGTAGTTCTTTCACTCTCTCTAGCTCCAGTGCATCTTTCTGGAGATAGGGACAAAGACTGTGCAATGCAAAAGGTGTGGAAACAGCAGTGTTCTACAGAGCTGTATCTTTCCTGCTGAAAGAGATGAACTTCTTTCTTACACCTGCCCAGTTGATGTATAGCACTGTGGACTGCTGTTGTATGTGGTCAGTGAAGATGCCGTGATACTGACTACCAGTGGAATTCTGCAAAATGTGCAGGAATGCTTTTTTTTTTTTTTTAGCTTTTGCAGTTATCTTAACTTCCATCTTTTTTTGTCTACTTACTTTTTTTTAAGGTCCCAAGTTCCAATCAATGTGAACAATAAACTGCCCTTTGCTTCTTAACCGTATCTTATCCTTCAGCCTGTAGAAGAACCTTTTCTTCAGTACTGTAGTAGTGTATTTTCTTAAATAATTTTTGGGATGAACAATTGTGGAAATACAAAGGAGTGTGGGATTTCCTGTTCATTGTATCCCTTTTATTCACCTTCTGTTTTTACACCCTGATAAAACTCCAAGGATTAGTGAAACAGGATTCCCCTTCATGAAAGTTGTGTTGACTTTTCCTACAGACCATGTGTCAAATGAGGTTTTTATTATAGACTCTGCCATCTCCACAGGGATAGATGATACTTGCTGGTCTGAGCAGCTAAAGCTGGTTTTTGGAGTGTGTCTGTTACAGGTGGTTTTGGGGGGACTTCTTGCACTATCAGTGTATACATACAAAGCTTGCTTCCTGAGCAATCATGCATTGCAGTAAACTAACTACTTCTTTGCTGTGACGGCTGTCTGTGTCTTGACATAAAAGTTTTGAGGTTTCTGATAGCTTTAGTTGTTCTTTGAGTGGGTGATTAAGGTTACCCTCACAAACCAGCAACAGTTTGGCAATACTAAGAAGTAGGTCTGGAGAAGAAAACACACCAAGCTGACCTGGGTCTCTGCCTTCATTAAACTTTCATTGCTTATTGCACTTTCCTTTTCATAGAATTCATGTAATTTTTGTATGGTTTGATGAAACAGTACCAGCTGTCACAGGAGGAATGACTGAACACTGTCTTCCATGCTGAAGAGTCTAGCTTGAGTTAAGGTTGTAGCCTTTTACTTCTAGGTGTAGAGTAGGGGGTTTGTCAATAGAGGAGCAGGGAGGGTAGTTGAGATGAGGAAACGAAAAGAATTGATCTTTCTATGTAACAGGTGACTCAGTTGTAGAGTTGGTTGCACCAGCTGTGAAGGACAGGGTCATAACTGGATTTACAGTGACTGAATGATCTTAGAGGGAGGACCCAGTTAGGTCTACTGTAATGACCCAGGTGAAAACTATGGTAAGGATTCTCAGCTGCTGAAAGCTCTTAATACCAAAGGAAGATCTCATCTCTCCTCTCTTCTGGGAATACTTTTGCACACATGAGCATGCTGAAGGTGTGTATATGTTTACAGTTAGTAGCAGTAGTTTCTAGCCGTTTTCAGTGTGTCCCCAGCCTTTCATGTTTTCACATGTGGTGCAAATGTACAAAACAAGCTCCTGTCCCTTGTCTGTAAGTCTGCATTTGTCACATGGCTAAGCTCTTGCCAAACAGTTTGTGCTGGAAATAATTGTACAGTGCTTGATGGATTCTGATGTATTTTGATGATGAAGGAGGAACCTCTAATGCTGTTTCTGTTTTTGTGAAAGCATAAAGTGTACTGAAACGGGTTTGTGTGTCTGAGACTACCTTGCTGTGTGTCCTCTGTCTGTAACTGGCCTGTAAATTCTGGTGCTGCTTTCTACACTACTGCAAGGGAGAGACCTTTCTTAAGAGTGGTGGGGTGCCCAAAGCAAAGTGATACTGTGCTGACAAATGATCTGATTCTGTGTGAAACTAAGAACTGTTACATACAATGAAATACGTAGTTGTTTGAAACGTAAATGTACGGAAGCCTTGCAGGCTTGTAGGTAAAGAGTTTGATTTAAAACTTCTGTTTGTGCATACATAGAATTGAAAGAAGTGTATCTGACATACATTCTTTTAATTTAAAATGACCCTATGTAATATTGACTTTTCAGGTACAGATTAGGTGGTATGGTATTACCAACTTTTAAGGAATGGATAGAAAAAACGTTTGGAGCAAGTCTGGAGCACAAAACTACCTCTAGAGTAAGTAAATAGCTGAACCAGTTCCTTTAAACATTAGTCTTGGTTGGATAATCAAGACCACGCTGTTAAAGATGATTCAGCTGTCACACATAATTGATTTAAATATAGTGTATTAATACCTCCAAGTTTTTGAAAAAAAAAAAATGGTTTAGAAATACTATGTGAAACCTTACATGTCTTAGCATGACTTGTGGTTTCGTACATTTATTGAAATGAAAGTTTCCAGCACAGGGAGTTTTTTGTCCTGCCTGTAGCTTGCATTTCAAGACTGTAGAAACTGTTAGCCTAGAGGGACTTGTTTATGCAACACCAATGTTATTGATGATAACAGAGACAGAAAATACAGAGAAGTTAAACTGTGATGTGTTTTTGGTGTATTGAAAGATGTCAAAGTTCTTATTTGGCAGCAATTTTTATTTACATGTCTATGTGCTGAAAACTGACTACCAGAATACTCAAGATTGAACTGAATGCTTTTAGAAAAATAACACATTTGGAATGTTCTGGGTTTTGTAAGTCATACATACTTTGCTTTTTAGAAAGAGTAACTTACGTTGGAGTCAGGAGTCCTGGCTCCCTGATTAGAATCCCTTTGAAGCTTCAGGTTCCTGACTAGATAGCTGCTAAAGTGGTATTGGAAGCAGGCTGTGCTTGTACTGTGATTGTAGCAACACAGCTTTGGGTAATGGTTGTACCCATCTCTTGAGTGAGTTGGAGAGTGCATTTTCCCAGAAGCAGGTAATCTCACAGGGCCTGAAAACTTAAATGTTTCTTCAGTCTTCTATTCATCAAGACATTATTTAATCTGCCATGATCTTACAGGATCTCCATCAGCCAGTGTATTTTGAAAAATTCATCTGGGTGTGTTTTTATTGACCAGGGTTGGTCTTAACTGGCAGCTGCTTTAACTTGCTGTGAACAGAGGTCTTGAGAACTGTTCTTCCCTTTTTACATGCAGAGAAAGGATAGAGAAAAGCAGAATTGAAGGATAAGTACAGATTTTTTAATAATACCCCAATTCCACAGTACATCTTGTATACCAGTTCCCCAGGATATCTGCCAGCAATGTTGAGTGCTTTTTGTTATGTTGTGCCCCTCTGGTTTTGATGGTCTTGTAATCTGAAGCAGGCTGACTACCTTGATATGGGACGGGACTCTTTGGAGTCTCCAATATATACCTGGACTTGTCATAGCTAGTCTCAAGTACTGCTGCAGGTCCCTCATTTTCATGACTGTCATAACTCCAGGGTGTATTTCAGGTTGTCATGCTATGCTGGGTTTGCAACTTCCGCTATCACCTAAGCATGAAGAAACTCGGATATAGGAACAGCAGTAGGGAAGTGTTCTCTTGATTCATTTATCTTTCTATCCCATCTCTTCCTGCCTCTGTCATCTAAAATTGAAGGGCTCCCTGTGGCATGTGACTTTTGTATTTTAATTAACAACAATAAATATACATGCTTCTGTGATCTTCAAGATCTGTTCATGCTGTTTCTTTTTTCAGACCAGACTCAATGTAGAGAGCAGTTTAGACCTAGTTCACATAGGTTTCCTGACTAGCTTTTAAGGGTGCAAATTTTAAAATATTTCAGTCCTATGAGAATAAATAAAGGTATATTTTTATTTGTCAATGTGCATAAGATTATAGATAAATATTAACTTTTTCATCTTGAAGATTAAAACTAAAAGATTAAAAAAACGCATGGAAGAGTTAAAGAAATAAAAATGCTTAAAACTATCTGCAAAGAATTGTTATAGCTGTTAAGTAGTTAATGTTACAGAGAACAAAGATCTTCAGGCACTTAGTGTTCAACTTGATATGAAATAATTCTGTCTGGAAATCCATGAAGAAACAAAAGTTTGAAGTCTAAAATGTAAACACAGCTAGCAAGGTTTTTTTTTAAAACAAATGATTTAAAGATCTTTATTTGGTATCTGTTTGTTTCTTATGTTTCCTGAGTTGCTGTCAGAGTTCTTTGGGCCAGCAAACAACACTGTGTAAATGTGCATTAATAGCAGAATAGTAAGAGCAGCAGTCCGAGACCAGATTTACATTGTGTTTACTGTGACTGGCTCCTAAAATCAAGGTGTCTCATTAGTGGAGTGCCTCTCATCTAACAACACTTAATATCAGCTTCTGTGTTTGTAGGTGACAAGGCGAGTATATTGGAGGGAAAAGGCCTTTTTCTTAGCTGACACTTTATTTCAATAAGTACAGCATTATCCTTGAAGCAAGTCAGGATGGCACATAGCCTTTTCCACAAGTCAAATCACACTGCAGGTTAAAACTGCATTTTCATTATGTCGTATGTTCTACATGAAAATTCTAACCCAAACTTTTGGCTATCCACTTGAACCTGTGAATGAGGTCAGCTATCAGTAGTGAATATCTCGTGCAGATGTGTCTTTCTCAATTATTCCTGTCAGTACTCTTAAGAACCTTTTCTATAACCTTACATAGTTTTTGATGGGTGGATACTCCATCACAATGATACAACTTTCCTGATAAGTTTGAATCTTACCCTCTTCAGCTCTCACAACTTTTAGACTCAACCCATTCAGAATGGACTGCTGCTGTTAAGGCAGATGGGAGACTATTAATCTCCAATTTTCCTTACTGTTAACTTGTTAGCTGGTACTTTCTACTAAGATTTTATCTTAGGACATATATTGGCAAAAAGTATCAGCTGTTCTGGAGGTTATGTAGAGCAAAGATAGGCAAAACTCTCTTCTAGGAAAGAAACTTGTGAGTATGTGAGTGTACTTTTTATAGAAGGCAAACTTCAGAAAATGAAACCATTTTGTTATTCTATTTTTGTATTTGACAAGAAGTATAGGTAAGGCTTGTCAAAGAGATGTCTTAAGTTTTTTCAACTAGGTACAACATTACTGCACAATACTTTTTGATAGGGCTGTAAACAAGTTGTTTCTGGCATCACTAGGCAGCCTGTAATCTCTCCTGAGAGCTTTATAGCAAAAATGCAGTTGCAGTCTTTTCTTTGGATTGATTTCAGTTAATTATCCAGCAAGGCTTGCATGGAAGAAGTATGAAAGCATTGCACTCTTTTAACTAATTTTTGTTCAATCCCATATTTTTAAAAGTGTGTTTAAAAAAAAAAGATGTGGCTGTAAAAAACTTCTGCTCTCAGACTTCAGGGACTTTGTTAACAGGAAATAAGACTCTTGACCAACATTTTCTTTTACAGTAAGACTTGAAGTCAAGAAGTTAGATTTTTGTCATCAGACAAGCTTTTTACCTAATTAAAACACTCTTTAATTAGAGGCCATTTGTGACAGAGGACATATTCCTTTAGGGAGATTACGCATATTTGCTCCATTTTTAAGGAAAGAAAAAAAGGCATGATCTTTTTGGAATCTTCAAAGCATATAGAAGTCTTACACTTAATGTCTGCAAAGTACTTTTTAATCTGGATCTTGTAAAGGATTCTTTGAGTGGGTTTAAAAAGTTTACACATGAACTACATTTTTATGTGCCCAATAATTGAAAGTGGAGTTCAGAAAAGAGACTTAAGTGGTTATGTTTGCACTTTGAGTAGCTGTAAGAGTACTAGACAAGACATCTGTTGGAAGAATCTGAAAGAATGGGCTGTTAGAAAATTTCAAGCAGAGATTTTCCCTCTGGACTTACAGAATCTTGATTCAAGGTCTGTTGGTAAGTCAAAATGTCCTGTGTAGCTTCATTGAAAGAAGAACACCTTTCCAAGGTGTTTTTTGGGACTTCAGACGGAGGCTTTCTGGAAACACCTGTATGTATATCAACATGGATTTTATGGAATCTTTCTTATAGGTGAGGTGTGCTTAAAGCATGCTAGTTATGTTACATCAGTCAATTTTAGTTTTGCGTAGCACTGACTTCTGACTGGCCTTTGATTCTATTTGGATTTAACTCTTGGGACATGACAGGAAGAGGGGACGTGGGTTAGGGAAAACAGAACTGTAAGTAGAAGAATTTGCAGTGTGTAGTGGCTTTAGTATGTATTCTGGTACCTTGGGAAGTCTTAAAAAGAGATAATTTATTCAGTATGCATTCATAAGCTCATGTATTTCTCCAGATTTATCAGGAGAAAGAAAGGTAAGAAAGTACTATTGAAATAAAACTTCTTGTGTGCAGAGTAGGATAAGCTGGATTGGTGGTTTGAAGATGTGAAGGAGAGCTGCTGTCTTTCTGATCTGGAATAGGTGTGTTTGGGTATCAGTCAGTGTTAGCCTGTTTTTCTTATTTCTCTTGTACAGAAATGCTGGAAGAGTGACTCTATCTTTAATTAATTTATTTTCTTGTATTGTAGACATCCTTAAATGTTAATGATGTACCTCCATCTGTCGTAAATGAAGAATTTCTTCAGGATCTTAGAGCCACTAAAATCTCATATTCCCAGGATGCAGAAGATAGGGTATTCAGAGCTCATGGTAAGAGAACTTAATTTGTATAACTGTGCTGCTTTTGACCCTTCCTTGTTTGAACTTGTTAACCTATTGCTTGTGTTCCAGGTCACTGCCTACATGAGATATTTGTACTCAGGGAAGGAATGTTTAAGCGAATTCCTGATATAGTTGTATGGCCTGGTAAGTTTTTATTGTCTTTTTCTCCATTCTGAGCTGGAAGGCCATTGTTTACTAAACTCCTGTTCTTTCTAGTCAGGGGAAGGCTGTCTCTTGGTTCCCTGACTTCACTTGTCTTTATAGAAACTGAAGGAATTTTCTCATGAATGGTAATCATGATTGTTTAGCATTTGGACTGCAGGTCATGTATATGAAAGCCCATCATTTTGTGGGGAAGTCAATTTATTATTAATATAGCTGAAGTTTATGTTGACAGATGAATTCACTGCTTAAGTAACCACAGTATAATGTGAATGTGTAAGTTCAGCAAGAGCAGTTGTCAAAAATGGCAGTCTCAGTTTTGGGTTCTAAAGTGTACATGACGCTAGAAGGGTAGTGAAATGTTTGAAGAACTTTTTTTTTTTTTGCATGCTGTACTTTTAGCAAAAAAAAAAAAAAAAAGTTTAACACCTGTAAATCCTATCAGAACTCTTTACAAAAGATCAGTGACTGGAGGAGCAGTGCAATCTGTGAGTATAGGCTAGACCTGGTCATTTCTGTCTAGTAAAAGGATACAAATGCTTTTTTTTTTTACTTGAGTCATGTGACTGTAATCACTATGATCACTACTTCATGAGCCATTCTTCAGTAGTGAACCAAAAAGTCATTTGATCTAAGTAAATATCAGTTTCTGTTCAGTTGTATGATTCCAATTCTTTCTTTACCTAGCTCTTTTTTTACGTTTTATAACTGATAGCTGCACTGCATAAAAAAACCCCAGAATTTCTTACAAGAACTTAGTCCTACTCGGTTTTACCCCCTTTACTTAGGGGGTAAAAGATCACATATGGAAAGCATGAAAAGAGGCACTATAAGATGAAATTCATTACTTGAGGCCAGGTACTCTGCAGCACTAGTGACTGTGAACAGTACTTGCCACAACTTCTATTTTGTGTAGTTCCAAAAGCAGCTGAAACAAAATGATTGACTACCTTCATTTAATAGAGATCTGTATGACAAGAGCAAATTAGCCAGAGTTTGGAAACTATTTATTTAGTCCTGCTCATTATTTTCTCTTTGTACAAACTCATGGATGCAATGCATTTGATCTCTTTTTTGATCCTTTTACTTGACTGTGCACAAGCATTTCCGCTTCCCTCTTTGACCAGGTACAGAACACATCCTGAAAAACTAGATTTCATCAGCAGCTCCACTTCTGAAACTGAATGTCAGCCAGGAAGAAAAAGATGTGCTGTTCATCTCTCAGAAGAGACTAATTTCTCACTTAAAGTAAATTGGACAGCCTATTTTCAATGAAAGCTTTACATGTGATTTGTTCTCCAGGATACCTAGATGAATTGTTAATTGTTTTCTTGCTCTGAGAATGTACAGGTTGTCTCAAGCTGTGCATAGAGCAAGAGATTAAGACTGTAGTTAGTTCTTCAAATGTAGAATTGTTTGAGGTCTAAACTTTACCCTGTAACTGCTACTTCTGCACCCAGCTCTTATTTACTGTCTAACTTTGAAATGCATTCCTTGCTGGTGTCAGAAAAGGAGCTGCTGCTTATTCAGGCTGCTGTATTTAGTAATAAGCACAAATAACAGTACCAAGCACAAATCCTGTTTTTTACCTGTTTGTACTTTTTTAGTTTGCCATGAAGATGTAGTTAAAATTGTGGAATTAGCCTGCAAACACAATCTCTGCATAATACCCTTTGGTGGTAAGTGAAATCATGAAATCTCATATCTATTTAAGGTTATTAGTGAAAATGTCTTCTACTTCAATTTAAATATATGTTCTTCATTAGTTGTGCTCTGCTCCCACATCATGTATAAATAAGGGGTTTTTTTTGTTGCAGTGTTGAAACTCAAAGTTTCAGAGAGGATTGTGGTCAACCACTACTGCAAGGTTTTTCTAATTTCCTTGTAGATGATGTTCAGTAGAGACTCTTGTGGCAAGGAATTTTCAGGAAGTGTTCAAGATACAGAGTACAGCTAAAGGCCTGTACAATCTGTGTCTTCAGCCTAAAGAATTCGTAAAGGACTTCAGGTTTTCATTGTGGATGTCTTCTATAAGCCTGCTGAAGTAGAGTTGTGAGTTACCTTGTTTTGACATAGAGCTTAGGACACATGGGGTGTAGGTTTTCATAACCTCATTCTCTGAGAAAGTTTTTGTCAAGAACTCTTAATTCTGTGGTATCAATCTGTGAGTTTTACTTGGTACTTGCTTACGCAAAAGGGCATTAACTATTAGAGAAGATAAGCATTTCACTTGAAAACAATACCAAACTTGTGGAACCTCGACACTCTTACCCTTGCCAGATGTATCTGAAGGGCTGTAAGACTGATAAAAGTTATCTTCTAACTGATAGTAATAAATCAGTAGAGCTGAAAGTAGCAATATCAACTCTTTCTTGTTCGCTGTCCAGGATACAGAAAGATCTTCATGTTGTTTCCCAAGTTTTTTTCTAGTAAACTACAGTCAACTTGTGAAGTTATTACAGTGGGGGTTGGTATTTAAGGAAAGTGACACCTTTTCTATCACTGGAAACAAAGGTGATGAGCTTCACTGGTCTTGCAGAGTGTTTTATAAGCTGGTACTTTGTACTTGCCATTGTCTTCTTGTAACCTGCTATGGAGCTGGAGCATCCCATCTTCTCTTTTCTTATGGCTGTGGCAGTCTTGGGAAACAAAAGGCTTCTTGGAGGCTGTTCTGTGACATACTATAGAGATACATTAGAAACTGCTTATAAGTCTGATGCTTGATTTTAGCCTATTTTTTTAATAGTTAAACCCTTTCACTTTTTCTCTCAGATAAGTATTACATTCCTGTAGTAGGCAAACTCCATATTCCAAATTATTAGATTGAAGCATAGTGGTTTCCATAGTGATATCTAAAGAATATACACTATAGCTCTCTGTTTCTTGAATGGCTTTGTATTTTCTTATACTTCTTTGTTTTAAAGCTCTGTGCTGGGTTTAGCAGAAGCAGCTGAGATGGTCACAGGATGTCATGTTTGTTACGGAGTGCTTCTAAAGCATTCCGCTGCCACCTTGATTTTGTGAAACCTGGTCTGGGAGAGGGGCAGCCTTAAGAGGCTAATCACTAGCCTCAAAAGTTAACTTCAGTGATCTTTCTTTATTCAGTTCCGTATCAGAAAGGAGGGAGAGAGGCATGCTATTGGAAGAAAAGCTACGTGAGAATTTTATGATCACAATATCATTCCCATATTTGCAGGAGGGACAAGTGTCTCTAGTGCCCTTGAATGTCCTGAAGAAGAAAAAAGAACAATTGTCTCCCTGGATACATCACAAATGGTATGATGTCTTATTTATTTTATTTTTTTAAAATCATCCTACAGTTACTTGGGTAATCACTAGAGAATGACATTCTTTCTTTTCCAGAATAAAGTAGGGATGGAAATGTTAATCTGCACCATGATGATTAAATTGGTACTCCTTCAGTTTGTTTTATTCTGATATTAGTCCTGTACTACTTCATATGACCTGTATATATTTAATAAGAAAAAAAAATCACTGTTAAGCCTTATAGCAGCTTTAAGTGATCAAACTCCAAGAAAGCTACTCTTCTTTTATATTAGAATTTGTATCTGAGGATAAATGAAAGGCTAAAAGGAAGTTGTTATTGTGAATTTCACTAGTTTTTGAACTAGACTTCAAATTACTTAAAGCAAAGATTGATAAGATGACCTAATATCTATAAATCAACTTGAAGGATAAACTTTCAAGAAATAGCTGGGGTTTTTGTGTAGATAACATCTTGAGAATGTGAAGTTCATAGCTTTATGGCAGCCTAGAAATGAAGTTCTGCAAAATTTATTGCTAGTTTTCATCTTTTCATTATGAAGGAGCTTTGTACTTTTAAAATGATAGATTTATGGGTACTTGGTAATGAGATGCTTCAGAAACATCTCTGTATCTTTCATGTAAGGCTTTACTGCCTCCAATACCTGCTGAGTATTATTAACTCCTTTAGCCTTGAAGGTAAAACCTGGGTTTTGGCTCTGTTCTCTCCACTCAGTAGTTCTTCAGTTAAACAAAGTGATTTTTTTCTGCAGGGTGGTAGTTTTATGTTGAAGGAAGCTCTTCAGGTGTCTGTGCAGAATGAGATCCAACAAGTACAGTAGTGACTGAGGCCTTCATTTGAACTCCTTGGTTTATAGTGCATAGTTTTGACTTCTGCCAGGTTTGGGTGTGGCAAGGAAATGTGGTTAATTCTTAATATCTTGCTTTCTTAATATCTTGATTTCTTAATATCTAGCTTAATATCAGCTAGATGTGTAAATAAGCATTATGTCAGAAAATAAACCACTTTCATGTGTTTTGAATGACTGACAGCCAGTTCTTGTAATCATTAATGAAGAGGAAAATAAGAAAATTAAGGTGAAAGGAGGCATTATCAAAGTTAAAACGTGTGTGTCTCAGAGCAGTTAACATGAATGCTGGAGCTTTACTATTTTAACAGGTACTTAATGGTTATCTTTATCTTATATGTTGGGTCTGTATTGCATAAAAGCTGATTTATATAGGCATCTGAGATCAGTTCAGCAGTTTATGCTGAAACTGAAGGAGCTGAAGTAGTTGGCATTGAATAATTTGTTAACCCATACTTTGTGAGGGGGAGACTCCTGTAAGAGTTGTGATTTAATTATTTTTTGGCTTTTTTTCTTTTTATTCTCTAGACACCCCTGGTATAAATTGATGAACATATATGTTAGTCTCTTGTAGTGGTGACTTCATAAATTGAAACCTGTTGTGTAGCAGCTTGAGACAGTGAAGAGCCTCAGCTTCCATTGGTGTAATAACTGGAGTGGTATTAATAGTAAATTGTGTGACTAAGCATGTTGATCCTACAGCATTAGGGAAAGAAATAAACAAAGATCTTAAACACTCCTTCTTCATTTTGATTGGCTTTTCGACAGAATCGGATTCTCTGGATAGATGAAAAAAACTTAACAGCTTGTGTAGAAGCTGGCATTGTTGGACAAGATCTGGAAAAACAGGTATTTTTATCTGGTTAAGTTTCTAGTATTTTTTTTATATTTTTCTTAGGTATTGTTCATATCTTGTCTATGTCATTGAATGCTAGCTTAATTCTTGTGTGTTTTCATGCGGCTGGTAAGAACTATAAGCAATGGCTATGGACCCACCCTTTCAAATATATGACCAGTAAACCTAGAAAGCCACAAGTTCCTGTGGTATAGAGAGAACCATGAGCTAAATGAATCAGTGGACAGGATGTAGAAGTGACTTTCAGTCTTCAATCTAGAACCACTGTGTACAACAGAATGTAGTTAGTGATCCATGTTACATGGTATACTTAAATACAGCTGTCCAACGTGATTGTTACCAGTTGGTCAGTGCAAATTGATTTTCTCAAATGCACTAATGCAGTTATCACTTAATGTGAGACTGCTTGGCCTTTAATTCTTGCTGTTTGACAGCTTTGGTGTTGTAATTCTGAGGGCATCCAGTCAACCTCAGGTGCTGTGCAGATGGCAAAGCCAAGTTAATGCAGAAAAATGAGAAACAAGTGACTCCTTGATGTACAAGAATGCGTGATCTGCATCACAAGTAGTTGACAGTGTTGCATACAGGAAGCCCAGCCAGATGGCTGTATATTAAAACACATCTCTCCTTGAGAGAATTAAGTACAGGCAATTTACTCAAATTTTCTGTAGACCTGCTGCATATCACATTAGGATAGAAGAAACAAGAGATTAAGTGCCTTATTTATTGACAGCATTTGTGGGAAGTTGGCAGTTACTTAAGTTATAACTTTTTGCAGATGTATATGAACACCTTGTTTTTAACAATAGAGTTCTCAGTTTTAAAATATGGGGGAAGAGTATTATAGGACAACATGTAGCACAGCTATGCACAGTAGAAGCAGACTCAATTTGTGTGTCATGTACATATCTAAGATAGAAGTTGAATAAATGCATGTGTGATCACTTGTTTGGTTTGTTTGGGGTTTTTTTTTAATAAGTATAAAATATTGAACTTAAAGTACTAAATCAATGCAGGACCTATAGGATGTATTTTTTTTCTTTTCTTTAGCTTGCTGAAAGTGGCTTCTGTACAGGCCATGAACCAGACTCAATGGAATTCAGTTCACTAGGAGGATGGGTAGCAACACGAGCATCTGGCATGAAAAAAAACATCTATGGAAACATTGAAGATCTGGTAAGTAGTTTTAATACTTGTTATAATTTCTCTGTTGAGATACTTAACTTTTATAATAACTCATGGTGGGAGAGGAAATTGTGGTTCTTCATGTAATATAGTTTTGGCATTGAATCTTGACTGAAATACTTTTTTTCCTTGCTTTTGGTATTAGTCCCAATAATCCTTATCACTGATATAAATGTGATTTTCATTTGAGCACTCACTGACTAGCTTAAGGAATTGTTACCTCGTCCTGATTCTGCTGCTGTCTTCTACTATTCCGGTCTCTGTTAATCCAGTGTAATACTCCTGTCAAGTTTCCAGAAGTCCCATATTCTCTCCTACCTGTTGTGTGTACCTGAAGATGTCTAGCTGAACTGTCTAACTCTGACAGCATGCAAGTTCCCCACCTTCCTACATGCCCATGGCTAGCAGTATTTTTTAAATCACTAGGCTGATCTAATTGAACGTGTGGGTGCACAGTGGTGAGATCTAGTGCCACCACATGGCTTGTAGGAAGCCAGAGGAAGGAGGCAGCAGACTGGGAATGGTAGTATTCTACTCTTGAATCTGTTTTAGTCATTAAAATGGTTTAACTCTATATGAACTCAGATAATTTTTTGAATTTTAAGCATACCTTTTGATTTTAAAGTCTGTGTTTTCTGTTATCTTCAATACATTGACTGTATTGAAGATAAGTCATCACTGCTCAGACTTTGCCTGCCTTTTTGCTTCAAACTATCAGCTTTCTCTCATATTTTGTACAACCCTTCCATACGTGAATTTTTTCCTTCTTTCCTGCAGCGCACTCTAGGTAATGTATGTATCCATGTTACCTCAGGCTTTTTCATCAGCTCATAGTTCAGACATATTTGTTCTGTGCACAGATGTGACACATCACTCTCAGTGACTGAGGCTGGCAGGAGCTACACAGTTTTTATTCAGTAGACCTGGCTGAAGTAAAACTAGTAGCACTTACAAAGTGTCATCATTCCCCTGCTGCCTAAAGTGTTACTGAATGGTACAGTTTTGCTTGTACTGGGAGCTGTGGAGCAGGAGGCTTCTCTATTATGGAAGCATAACTTCAGGCTAAAACAGCTTCTGAAATTTTCATTAGGAGGAAATAGGATTGAAAATTGATTCAGAACAGTTCATGAGTTTCAAAATAGCACAGTGAGAATGTTTCAAGGAAGTGTTTACCTTCTGAGGAACTTTATAGCTTGAAACAGTGTGTTATATAAGCTGCCTAAAATCCACTTACTGCAGAATCAACAGCTCATAAATTCCATATAGTGAAAATTACTTAGCTACCTGTGCTAATTTAAAGCTTTAAAGCCATTAGGTGAAATTCAGTAATTTTGCTTCATTTAAAGGCATTACTAAAGAAAAGCTGAAACTCTACCCTCCTTGGTATAAAATAGAGGATTGAATTGAATAGAGGATTGATTAAAAAAACCCACATATGAGCTCTATTGCATGTGCTTGAATAAAGCTGGAAACAATAACATTGAAAAATATTTTTTTAAAAAACAACCTTCTAGCCCTACACATGTGTCAGTCTTATGGCAGCTTTTATATTGATAATCTATTTCACAAAGCTTACTTCTGTCTTTCCTCTTAACTGAAATATTTCTGTAGCAATCAATGACTGAACTACAGTAGCTTTATCAAGCAGCAGTTCTAAAGCAAAACTTAAGCAAAGTTTAAACCCTCCCTTTTTTCCTCTGTAGTATGGATGTATATTCTGGGTTAAAATCCTGGTATATATAAAGTTCTATTTGTGAAGTTCTACATTGAGAAGCAAAACAGTTTTAACTGGCATTGCCTGGATGCAGCCACCAGCTGATATGATTTGTCATAGAATGGAAACAATCTGTTGTGTGGGGAAACCATGCTGTGTTAAAATAATGGTTGGTAACCATCCTCAGGTTCTTGGGGTTGCCTGCAGAATGTCTGAAACCTATAAATCCAAACTGTATCAAACTTTATGTTTTGTGGAAAATGCATGAAATAAAAATCTGTGCTTAATGCTAGTATTTATCATCATTGCACTTTGTTTAAACAGGTGATTCATATAAAAATGGTAACTCCTAGAGGAATAGTAGAAAAAAACTGTCAAGTACCTCGCATGTCAACAGGACCTGATATCCATCACTTCATTATGGGATCTGAAGGTATAAACAGAGTAATTTCACTTACTGCATCTTAATTCAGCTTCCATAATTCTTGATTATTTGAGCATCTTTAGTGCTGTGGCTTTCAGTGTGTTGATGGGTGGCATTGTGCAGGCATGAATTTCTTGTGTTAGGATAAAACATTGAGACTTTAATAAGAACTGTGAAGCTGCACCTTTTTACACTGCTTTGAATGGACCTGTGGAGTCAGCCTGCAAGTCTAGTAACAAAGAGCACAATTTAGAGAATATTTTGTAAGAATTCACCATGTAAAAAGTGAGGAATAAATCACCTGCTACTGCTAACTGAATTTTTGGGATTTCTAATTTACATTAACTTAAAACATTCTAGTAAATATTAAGTTGGGTAGCTTGCAAGAAGTTCATCTTGCAACATTTTGCTCAGTTTTTCTCCTCTCCTGAAGGAACTCTTGGAGTGGTTACTGAAGTTACAATAAAGATTCGCCCAGTCCCTGAATACCAGAAGTACGGCTCTGTGGTCTTCCCCAACTTTGAGCGAGGGGTGGCCTGCTTGAGGGAAGTGGCAAAGCAGGTAAAGAAAAGCTGGATGTTGACTTCACTCAAGGACTCATGGATTCTAGCAGTAGGGGTGTATTGATGCTTCAGTATTTCTGGCAGTTGATAACAAGGAATTTGAGGTAGGAATCTCATAAGCATGTATGCTCCATGAAATGAATGATATGGCCCATGAGGATTTTGGAAATCACTCAGTCGAGGACTGAGCACATTATGGCTTTGCTTGGTATTCTGAGCTGAAACGTGGACAAGCCTTATAATGGCTTGTTTCAGTAGAAGTTACTTTCACTTTGCAGCCTGTATCTTCTTCAGCTGAGACCTTTAGCCTCAGATTAATTAGGACTGTATAAAAGGGACCAGTGTTAAAAGGAATTGAGTTGCAGCATACATATAAAAGACAGTTGAATTTGTGGCTTTGAAGTGGTAAAGGAACAAAAGGAATATAATGGATAGATGTGGCCGCTATTTAGAAATCACTGCCTGGAGCACAGTGATATGGGCAGGTGAGATGGATATTTCCAAGTGGAGTTGTGCTTACTCTGTAGTATTTAAGTAGAAAATAGTGCAGTCAGATGGTTTCAGGTAGTGAAGTATTTAAGTATCCAAGTTCTGTAGTACTTTTCCTCAAGGCTGTGCTTCCAAACAAATCTTACTCTGGCTAGCCTCTTTCTCCACTGACTAACTTTTCTTTGTTCTGTGCAAAACATACCAAATTATATATATGAATAGTAGAATATACCCTGAATTGGGGAAATAATTTCAGAAATGTTTTAATTAATGCCAAACTAAACACAGCTTTACATTTTTTCCAGTGATTGGTCTAAATTAATGGCTTAATGTTCCAAGCCAGATGTTCAAGCTGGTATGTGAATGACATGTATATGCTAGTCAGCAGCACTTGCCAGTTTTTCTGTCGTGCTTCTACTGCTAGTGCTTGTCCTTCCTTTTAAAGGTACCTAAGCAGACTTTTTGGGAATGCTTAATCATATGGCTGATCAACATTTAAAATCAGTTAGGGGACTCATGTCTTCTCTGTCTATGGGCTTAGTTAGAGGGGAAAAAAGAGGCACAGTTTGCCACTTAATGTTGCTCCATTTCTCAGCTTCTGTTGCTGCTGCTGCCGTTTCTCTGCTTACTTGAGCCTGAACCACATATTCTCTTCTGTTCCCCCTCGCATCAATCTCAGTAGTAATTACAATGATTGCTGTCTGAAAAGCTTTTTCTTTTATGTATTAGTCCACTTTAATGTAAGAACAAGCAGCCTGCAGGTTGTGGGTGGGCTGGTCTCATTTAAAACCATTCCCACAGCTTCTGTCAACCTGCCTGGTGAGCTCCCTTGGTTCATGTTCTTCCTTCCTCTTGTGTGACCAAATACATATTAATGATATTGTGATGTGTGAACATGTCAAATGAAGTGAAAGAGCAGTACTTCCAAATCTATGTGATTAGGTGATGACTAGTCTAAAATTCAGACTTGTCACATTCCTCTGGCCATACATTTCAGTATGGCTGGACATGGTTGTCAGCGATTATATGATGTAGGCATATGCATGACCAGAAACTTACTTAACTGAAAGCAGCTGTTCTTACAGTTTTTCAGATTCCTGTACAGTGCAGAATCTAGATTAGACCCAAGTACAGATTTTAATTGAAGTCTGACAGCAGAGCATGAGTGTACTCATGCCAGGATGGAGTCAACTTCTTTCATAGCAGTACGTGTGGTGTTAGCTTTTGTACTTGTAACTAAAAGAGTGTTTACACACAAGTGGTTTAGTTATTGCTAAACAGTGTGTACACAGTGTCAAGGCTTTTTCTGTTTGTCCCTCTCTTCCCACCAGCAAGTGTGTTGGGACAGATAAGAGGCTGGGAGGGTACACAGTTGGGACAACTGATCCAAACTGACTAAATTCAGATACTATATAACAGATAATATGATCATAAATAAAACTAGAGGGGGGTGTTTCCTAGGTGTTGCCGTTGCTTGAAGACTGGCTGCATAGTCAGCTGATGGTAATTAATTGCTTTTTGCATTGTGCTTTTGTGGGTTTTTTTCCCCGTTTTACAAGCTGTCTTCATCTCAACCCATGGGTTTTTCTGCTTTTGCCCTTTTGATTTTTCTTCCCCATCCCACTAGGGAGGGGGCTGAGTGAGCAGCTGTGTAGTGCTCAGCTGCATGCTAGGGTGACCCTCAACAATTAAACTTTTTCAATGGATTTTTATTATGTGTGTATCTCTGATTACACAGAAACGTAAGCTTGATGTACTAAGCACGTGTACTATCTTTAGTGCATGTGCCATTTTAGAAAAACACTCAGCATTTGAAGATCAATGTTTTTGGACTATTGCTGTGTTGGCTTGAGGTTAAACTGAAAATTCTCAATGCATTATGTATAGAGATACCTAGCAGATGTTGCTATTCCAGTGAAAACAAACTTCTAGTCACCCTGTTTCAATGATGATGATGGCCAGAGGTTCTCTGGTATCAAAATGTGCTTTCTTATATGCTGTTTTAAAATGAAAATCTGATCACAATGAATTTTAAAACCAACTATGTATATTATCTTCTTATTCTTCCTCTCTTACTTCCCTAACTTTGCCTCCAAGAGATGTGCTCCTGCATCAATTCGCCTTGTCGACAATGCACAGTTTCAGTTTGGTAAGTATGTAGATCATGATGGAGTATCATTTGTTTCCAAGGGGTTTTTAGTAGCTTTAGTCTGTTTTGGGTAGTAATTCCTTTGCTCAAATTTAGACAGAAGGCAGTGAACCCAGAGTTCAAACTCCAGATAGAGCCATAATGCGAGCTTCAGAAACAGAAGCCTGTCTGTCTCTGAGGAAACGCTATCAACTACTTGAGTCAGTAAAGAGCCTCACTGCTTGTAAATGAGATGGGTTTTCTGCTATGTTTCCATTCTTGACATTTAGTCAGTTGGTGAGATTGACATTCTGGAATCACTTCTATTATTTTACTGTAAAGGAGCAGAGATTCCAGTTTTAAAATACAGTACTTGAAACATTTTCTTCCTGAGAGTATTAATGAGAAGTTGAATATGAAAAAAAAATATAAAAAAATCAGAATGCCTGCACCTTGTTTTTGAGGTAAGTGTGTTGATTCCTTTAAATTTCATTAAAACGTCTCAGGTTCCTTAGAAGTAGTAGGTTTTTTGAAAATATTCTGATACCATAATGTTTGATTGGGTGGGAGAGAGGCAATGACATTTGTTCAAAGTGATCTCTCTGTTTTCAAAAAAAGATCAGTGTTGTAAATGCTGTAACTGTGTTCCAGTACATCTTAGCTGTTAGGCTTTAAGTATCAAAAGTCAATGAAGCTGCCAGAAGATTCCTGAAGACAAAAGATTTTACAGAATTTCAACTAGTTTAAACACCTAAATAGGACAATGTCAAATATGCAGAGCAATAATTTCTCAGCAATTCTTAGGGAAAGCTGTCATTTTAAACTCTCATAAATTTGGCAGAAGATATGTTCTGGCTCAAGACACTCTGATGGAGACCGTGGAGTTCCACAACCCAAAAGCTTATAGCTTGCAGAACTTGCTGAGACCATGCTATTTTGATTGTACCCAGAAGATGCAAATGGGAAGTGTTGATTGACCTTGAAAACCTCCACTATAATACTTCAACTAGTCAGATTTTCTGGAACTTCTTTTGCACAGAAGCCTCAGTGATGAATCTCAGCTTCAAATGGCATTAATATAGTGGTGTTGAGGAAGCTGAACTTGATTTTTCAAACCAGGGAAATTGTGATTTGTAAGAGCTGAGAGGGCTTGCTGGGCAAGCTTGCAAAGCTGCTTGCTTTGCTCTCTTTTGTGTTACACTCTCCTGCTCAGACATGTCCAACAGAAGGCATTTCTTTTTTTATTTGGGAATTTGACCAATTGCAAGCTGTAAACCTAGTTTCAGGTGTGACAATATGGATTTTTCTTGTAGTCATTATTAAGTAATTTTTTAGATTGTAGTTTAAGAAATTCATGACTTTTCATGATTTCTGTGTGCTTACTGAAGTCCTCTTTGGGGTTTGTATCTGCAGAGAGACTCCCTCTTGGCTTAAGAGGAAAAAAGAGCAATCAGTTGTTGAAGTTCATGTGTTTTTCAGGAGGAAATGCTTTTTGAAGTATTTTAGAAGGATGTATCATGTAAATGGTGCATAACTTTTTATGAATTGGGCTCACAGCATGTAGGCCAGATGCCAGGCTGCTAAAGTGAAGCAGTAATGAGAGTTCAGAAGTTGTTTGAGACTGAAAACAATGGAACAAACAGTAAAAGACTTTCATCTCAATTAAACCCAGTCCTGAGGCAGAGATGTTAATTTAACAGGCTCCAAGACACATTTATATATCCTGGTAATTTTAGTTCCCCGTTTGTCATTAAGGAAGCAATTACTAGCTTTATGTAGAAAACTTCACACAAGTGATACAACTGTTAAGGAAAAAATTGCTTAACTCCTAACTTGCACCATTTTTGGTTGTTTCAGTGGTTTTGGTATAACTTTAAAAACAAGTCACTGATTTTTGCTCAGTTTTGTGGTGTAAAAACTAATGAAGTGCTCTCGTAAAAATTTTCCACGTGCCATAGGCTTGTGAAATCTATAAACTAAGGCAGCCTTAATAAAAGTATCAAATATTTGTGCACAGCTGTACATATGTCTTCAAAAATTAATGAAGACTTTTCCTAAATCATGTTCTAAATGAGTAGAGAGAATTCTCTTTAATTTTGATAATCAAAGTGCTCCAAGCAGTTCTGGTAATTTTGACTACCAAGCCACTTTTTATTTGTCCCTTGAAGTAAGAATCTTAAGAGCACTGTTTGCCTTAATATGCTTTTTTCTGCTTTTTGCCAAAGGTCATGCTCTTAAACCACAAGTTGCTTCCATTTTTACATCATTTTTGGATGGACTGAAAAAGTTCTACATCACAAAGGTAATTTTGGGGGTTTTAATATTGGTTTGAATTTTGCATGCTATTCATAAAATTCGAGATTTTTTAGTAAACTGCTTCTAGTGCAGCTGAGTGTGAGTGTAACTGATATTACAGTATAAGAACTTGAGGTTCTAAAGGTGGTTTAATTCAAATGAGATTGTGTTTGAGGAGTTAGCCAAGAGAGCTGTTGTCACTGGTCATGCCTGTAGAAGAGATTAATGTGCCATGTCTAACGGTAACTTGGTGACAGAGGAAGACTGGAACAAGTTTACCCATCTTGCATACCAGTGATAATCACTGAATACTGATGGAGCGAGGCCAATACTCTACTATATTTTTATCTTCCTAGATTTTCTGTAGGCATGATCTACCTTCTTATTACAGTGAGCTAGAATTTTGCAAGATCCTCAAGATATTTGGCAAATTTTCCCATATAAATTGTTTTTTTGTCTTTCTGGAATTCATTCCTTTTTAACCTACAAATTATTTGGTGCTAAAATGATGTCACCTCAGCTTCTGTATTAAATATTTTATCTTATTATTGATTTTTCCTCCAAATTACCTAGAGAGTTTCTGCAACTGTGGGTATTCAAATGTAGAAAATTTCATTGTTTTACAAGAGTGGGCGTACTTCTGGAAGACAGTGACTAGTGTTGATTTTGCTGCTTTTTCCTGGACTATTGAAGTGGGAAGTAACATGTGTCTTGGGACCTGTTTTGTTAGGGAAGACTGTTTAGATATAGCCCAGTTTTTTCCTTCCCTCTACATTTGTGATGGTCATAGCTTTCTTCCTGCTTTTATAACTGATAGGAATAGTTGATTGAACATAATTGTCTCTATTGCTCAAAACATTTAAGACCTGTTTTTTTTTCCACAGCATAGGTAGGCAGCTGTTATGCCTATCCTGCTTTTCAACAGGAGGAAAGAGCAGAGAGATAATTTCTGTTATTTCAGTTGACCTCTCCTGTCAAGGAAAAGCTTAAGTGTTTTGGGAGTAGATTTTTGAAGGATTTTTTTCCCAATCATTCCTCTTAATTGCAGCAACACTTACAGACCAGGGCACATGCCATGTAAAAACCTGTTCCTTGTATTCCACCACATAGGCTGTGACTAATGGAAAGCTTGTTTCTCTTTGCAGTTTAAAGGATTTGATCCCAACATACTGTGTGTAGCTACTTTGCTCTTTGAGGGTGACAGAGAGAAGGTTCTTCAGCATGAGAAGCAAGTCTATGATATTGCCACCAAGTTTGGGTAAGCTTTTCAAAGGACATTTTCAATGTGAAGCTGGGAATGAACCGTCCAGGAAAAAAATGGCGTACTATATTTTTGTAGTGGTTACTGTATGGATATGTTCTCAATTTCCTAGTTTAAAGTGACAGCAGTCAATTAGCTACTGAATATTCCCTTTGATAGATATGGCTCATTGTACTAACTCATAGGTAACTTTACTGAAAAACTTCAGCTGTCTGTGTATTGCAGAAAAATATTCACTAAATATGGAATGAATGTTACTAAAGTGGAAACCACAGCCCTTTTAATTGCTTACAGGCATAGAAGCAGCTTGTTTTGCAATACTAGATTCTATATTTTGACTACGGAAAGGGAGGCAAAATCATAAGGGTGATATTAAATTTTTGCAGAATTCATGTGAGTGTATGAATACAAGCAACTTGTTTAGATAAGGAGTACAGTGGCTTTCTGTCCCACAAAGGGACAGAAAACACTCATTGAAGTGGCAGACTGAGTAATGATCAGGTAGTTTCTTCTGCCTTCATTAAGCGTGATTGATGAAAACCATCATTAAAACTGTGATTTGTCAAGAGTGTACTCTTATTGCTAATACTAGTCTCAGCTATTCAAATACACATGTAAGTGTTGTTTTATCCATTTCAATGCTGTAGTTTCTGAAATCTGTGCTTTTATTGTGCTTCTGTTACTTCAACCATGAATCCTTTTGTATTTTGGTATGTCAAGGTGATGGTGAATTGATAAGGGGGGAAACTTGTTGGTGTTAGATCCATTAGAAGATGGTGCTGTCTGTGCTGCTTTATTAAGGCTATTAATGAAGTCTTTAGTAGTTTAACCTGGTTTAAAATGCTAAACCATTTAATGGTTTTATAGTATAAAATACTTTAATTCTATGCTTCTTCGGGGTGTCTGATTTCACACCCACAGCCACTCCTCTCAGATTTATGGGACCTTGTAGGAAGACTGATTCCAGATGCATAGCATTTTCTTGTTCTTAGAAACCAATAGCTAAAAACAAATGCTTTCATAATAATCCTTGATAGATTAGTGAAAGCAGGGCTTCCTTTTTCTTTAGTGATATGGCTTTTGTGGCTTTTTTAATTCATTCAGATCTCTTATGCTTTGGGGATCTTAAGTGTTGAGGTCTCATGACCTGTGCACACAGAAGTACACAAATTCAGCATGCTTAGAAATGTAATTACCCATGTTTCTGTACATTAATATCCAATAATATGTGTCTACTTGTGTTTCTCCACTCTTTTGTGAGTTTTAAAGACATTTTTTTAAGATCACATCAAATATTTTGTTAAGTTCATCTCTGGGTTATGGAATGAAAAGATAAATGAATAAAGGTCTGGTCTGAAGTAACTTCTGATTTCTATTGAAGAGACCCTACTATTAACAACTATTTTAACACAGCTTAGGCAGCTAAACTTGCACGTATGTTTAATAATCAAAGTTACTTTATAAATATTTTTGTAAACTGGTGACTAATTTTGTGGAAAATTAATTAAATTCTTGTAAATTGCAGTGGCTTGGCAGCAGGAGAAGATAATGGACAGAGAGGATACATGCTGACATTTGTCATCGCTTACCTTCGGGTAGGTCAGCTTTTGTCTGTCTGCTGCAACTTCTGTTAATTAATGTTGCAAAACATAGAGATGTTTCTTTGAAGATGCTTTCTCTGAAATCTGAATGCAGGCTGCCTTGGATGTTATCTCAGACTTCTACCAGAGGTTGTATTTCTTCTATTTCTGAGCAGTGATTATTCATGGAATTTCATCTGCAAAACACCTTATAGACATTTATACTCTTGTTAAGAAAATAGTTTCTTATAAAGGATAGGGAGATTAGATTAAAGAATCTTCAGGGTGAATGAAATCAGAGGCTTGGAGTGTACTTGAAATACTCATGTGTTCACTTGTCTTTTTACTCTTCTTTGGCAATCTGTATATGACTGGTTTAAATCAGAATTCCAACATAACAACTTTTAGTTTAAGCTGCTGCAGCTGTTCTTATGAATTTTAGTCCTACTGTTTGAGATTTTTTTATTTTTCAGAACAATATGCACATCCTGAGTGTTTGATTTGTTAGGGACAAATCACTGAATCTCCCTTTATTTCAGCAGGCTGTGTGTAAGATGGGAAGATGTTTGTCTTTTTTCTATCTAAACAATGACTTCATTGCAAAAAAATATTTTTACTAGGTATTGTACTGATGAGCACAGTGACACTCTTGGCTTGCTACTATAATAATATAAATATTTGATTAGTGTAGATGTACTGACAGTCTGACAAGTTGTCTCAGTGTAGCCATGACATCAAAATGTTCGTCATCTTTGTCTTTTAAGAGCTTCCCTGTTTCCATAATAATAAACTTGCCTCACTGGGACATATGGGTGTTTGTGCTAAATCAGAATTTCTGTTTTTCTCCTGCAAACTAAAACGCTGTTCACCTGATAGCTGTGTAGCATACACTGGAATCCCAGATGCTGATGCTGAATGTTATTGATAATTTCCTTACTCTTTTTATTAGGACCTAGGCCTGGATTATTACGTAATAGGAGAGTCATTTGAGACATCTGTTCCTTGGGATAGGTAAACTCTAATTACTCTTCAGAATTTCTTAAAACTTGATTTCATTCAAATTATTCCTAACTCATGTTTGCTTATGCGGATGCTTATTTTGGGCCTTATGTGTATTGAATGCAGCCTGACATACCTCAAGTCTTGCAGCTGTTCTTACTAAAGTTGCTGATAATTTGCATACCAGAATTTTGTAAATGCAGTGTCTCAAGCATTCAGTAATATTTCATCTTAGGTTAGCTTACTGTAACAAATTTAGAACTTGAAATTGCCCTGTTTAGGTGGCAAGACATTGGTGACAATAATTGCAGTGGGGGAAGAGCAGCTACGTGCGTGGGATCATCAGTGTATTTCAAACAGATTAGTCTGTAGTGAAGATGAAAAAGAAGAAGCATATTTAAATAATTTTTTTCTTTTTCCAGTAATGTAGGGACATGAAAACCAAAAAGATAACTTTTGCCCAAGATTGGAATCTTTTACCTTAGGGTAAAAGATAACAACCTTATCTATGTTGTTTTAGGGTATGTTAGCTATGGTTGAGAAACATTTGACCACAATAGAGTTTAATATACAAAACCATTTTGGATGCTCCTGTCCATTTGGTAAGCCTGAAGTCTTTTAAATAGGCTCTAAAGTGATTTAAATCAAAGCTTTACAGTACTCAATGCAAAGTCTGATGACTTAAGCTGGCAACCTTATACCCTTGCTATTGAATAGTGGCAATTGTAAATTCCAACCCGTGTGAAAATTGGCAAATTATGTCAAACGTAGAAGAAATTTGAGGACAATTTTAAAGTGAAAGTGCTCTTCCTTTTCCTTTAGCTTTATAGATTTTGAAGCATGCTAACTTCTTAGCCACCAATTTGTTTTGCCTCTCCATCGTTTCAGAAGACAGTAAATTTTTACTTAAAAATTTAAAGTATTTAAAATTGTTCTCACCAAAGCAAATGCTTTGAAAACCTTTTTCTTTTACTCCTAAGTACCATGTAACTTTCCATAAACTAATTAACTTGTTCTTGACAGGTAGCAGATACTTGAATAAAGTTTTCAGCTGACTTTCTTACTCACTAAATGGTTCAATTCTCTTGTGTTCTGTGAATCTAAAGATTCACAAATTGTAGTTTTAAATCTGTGTAAAACATCTTAATCTGAATTATAGCACTGCAGACCTTTGTGGGAGAATGTGTAACTGAAGAAATGGTCATTTGAAAAACAGTGATTTCTTTTGGTTGCCCTTGTACTTTGTTTGTATTTGGGCGAATGGCAAAGAAGAACCTAAAGGTTCAGACTAAAAAAGGCAGAACAAGTATGGCTTTCTGACAAAGTCTAATAGTTCATTGCCATGTTAGAATTACAGTGTTTCAAGTTGGTAGAGTATTGCCCAGCTGAAAGATCTCCAGTTTTGGCCTTGCAGCAACACAAAGGTATGGTGTTTGTAGATTTTGCCAGACCTATGAGTTCTCAAGATTTCTTCTGTACTTGTTAACTACTTTGCCAAAACGGAGACTGTTTTGCTAAGAAAGTAAAGACATGCAGAAGTAGGTAACCTCCTTTTTTTTTTTTTGAACACTTCTGACACTTCTGACTTCCTTTTGAAGAAGAACTTTCAGGTTCTCTCAGAGTAAACTTGCTATTCAGAAGTGCAGAAAAAGCAGTGGAGTTGTGATGCAGACTGTTCTTAGAACAAAGTCTAAATTAGTTAACACTGATTTTGAAGGTACTCTTGCATTGCATTAGATTATGCTTTTTAGAAAGGTTGATGAAGTTAATTTTTTTAGGAGTTGTATAAAATCTCTTACTAAAATTTTATATTTTAATGTGTTTCCTGTTACAGGGTTTTGGACCTTTGTAGAAATGTAAAGGAAAGGATAGTACGAGAGTGCAAAGAAAAGGGTGTTCAGTTTGCTCCTCTTTCCACCTGTAGGTAAGCCATGCAGTAATCTAAATAATTTTTCTTGAATCCTTATTTAGTAAGAGATCTAGCGATGTTATTACAAAGTTATTATTGACTTTCCCCTTGAACCTGCAAATGGATTTCATGGAAGAGTGGGGAATTCAAGAGATTAGTAGCACTTGCTTATACTTTAGACTCTTGCTTATGTTGACAAGAGTCAAGTGTGATGACTTAAGAGTTTCAACTTTCAAAGTCATAGCATTGAGTTGCTCATGGATTAAGAGCAAAAAGGATAATAACATTTCTTAAAAAGATGTTGTCTCTTTGAATAAGGTAGGAAATAATCTTATGAATTTTATAATGTCACATAGTGGTTGGCTTAATGTCATAAAGCTCTGTTTGTAATGCAGTTCTCTTCAACAGGGTGACACAGACTTATGATGCAGGTGCATGCGTCTACTTCTACTTTGCCTTTAACTACAGAGGAATTAGTGATCCTATTCATGTCTATGAACAAATTGAGGTAATGTATGAAGGAACAATGGTTAAAGGGGGAAAAACTGATAACCTGTATTTTGTTCTGAACCTATTGGCCAAACTTACAGGATTTTGCAAGAAAAATCTCGAAAGTCTGTTTGTGAAGCTTTGATCATTATCAGTAATAAGAGGTACATGTTAAGTGTTCATCAAGTAAACACTACCAGGTGATTGTTTTAGATACCAGTAAATCAATAGTTCTGACTGAAGTATAGAAAAGCTTGACCTGGAGTTTCTTGGATGGCAGAAACTTCAAACCTTAAACTCCAAATCTATGGGAAACTAGTCTTCCTTAGTCCCGTTATTTACAAAGCTACTTTTTCTGCTTGATACTCAGTCTGTAAATGCATGGTAAAACTGCCAAGATCATACCTAATTAATAGTGCTGCATATAGAGAATAAGGAATCATATGTCTCGTGCCATTTCTGTTAGGCCCAGATAAGCACTGCTCTAAGTCCAGTCTATTAGACCAGTTGTAAGCTGCTTCAGCATTGGCCAAGGAGCTCTGCAATGCTTCTGCTGTAAAGCTTCAGCTGCTGAAACGCTGTACTTACCTAATTAGGGGAAACTAATGTTCTTGTTACCTTCGAGATGTAATTCTTAGAAGGACTATGGCCAAACTGCTTTTTTTCCTACCTTCTGGTTCCTAGCTCAAACTTCAGCACCAGAAAACTGCTAATAGGACTGTAGAGAAATAGTATTTATAACTGGGATATCATTCTTCTCATGCTTATTCTTTAGAAATTTCTCTTGAATTTGGCAAGTCGATGCAAAGTTTTATCAACAAGTTCAGAGGCTTACATGCTATTGCATATAGGGCACTGAAGAATGTAATACTTGAGTGTTCATTTAATGAAACTTATACCTAGATATTACTTTTATTGGAATTAGTTTGTGTGATGACCTGGATGCACATCTTCCATCATAGTGACTAAATTTAACCTAACAAAGTGAGTTTGCTGAGTGTATGTACTCTAAGGCAGACTGAAAAAAATCTCTTAGTGGTATAGCTACAGTTATATATGTTATTCCTTAAAAAGTGCACTCTTTTGAAAAAATAAAAAAGTAGTCCTTTTGCTTACAAAAACTTTCATTATTACACCTTATAAGCTCTCCTAATTATTCAGAAGTGAATGGCAAAGAATATTCTACAACTTGAATATTGTTAACATAAAATCTAAATTTTGTTTTCTGCCACAAACTGCACCCATGAAAGGGTTGTCTGTTGTAAAGTACCTCACTGCCTCAACCAGATCTTGAAGATCTGGGTTGAACTCTGATGTGAATAAGGATCTTGAATCACTCTGAGGAGACTGTTTTCAGACTTCTTTATTGAGACTTAATTATCTTCCAAATGAGCATCCCAGCCACTGGACTATTTTAAGTTTTGGCAAGGGGAAAGTGATCCAGAATATTTTATTCTTGAGTAATACGTTTGTTACAAGAGATGTCATTTAGAATGTCTTGGCTTTGATAATGTTTGTTTAGAAGACTCTTACTTACCTTTATCTGCTTGAACTATAATGTTTACCTATATAAAGTACTCTAACTACTTCAGAAACTTTTTATGCACCTGTGTGTATGAGTGGAATAGCAAGCATTTCATGAAATCCAAAAATTGTATGCAATTGCTGTTGAATAAATACTGTATCTTTCAAATTTAGAGGGCTGCTAGAGAAGAAATACTTGCCAATGGAGGAAGTCTTTCACATCACCATGGAGGTAATGTTCTCAGTCTAATATTAGTCTCTTTGAAACCACTGAATATTTGCAAGTACAAAATAGTTTGTAGTAGAATTCTGAAAAAGATTTCATGACATTAACTGAAGTTGCTGGTGGAAGTTCAAGGGAGAAGATCTCCTGGCATTTTATCTAGAAACTTCTCACTCTATTTCCAGTTTGATCTGTTTGTCTTAAACAACTTTTACTGATCCTTGTGTAGATATATATTTAGTTACACAGAATTCAAATGGGAGTTTCACAGTTTTGTGTCCCTTGTGGCTTTGTGAATGCTGTTAGCCCAAATTCCAGAGCACTGAGGCGAAGTGTCTGAATAAAAGAGCCAGTAACTTTAAACTGGACTGTGTTGCAATCTACCATTTGTTGCATAATTGATTTATGTAAGTATTAACTTTACTGGCCTGTTGTTTGACAAGTTCTAGTTATCTAGTTTCTCTCTTAGAGTTTGGGGATTACTTTTCCTGTGTTACTAGCATCTTCACAAGGTACTTTGTGCTTTAATATTAAGAACCAGTGTCACGTATAAGCAGTACTTCCTGTTCCTGATGCTTTACCTGTGCTTTTCCCACATACATGGATAGTCTAATTTGATTGCATGTGTCCTATATAATGCTATAACCTTGGATGTCAGGAAGACTGGTTGTGAAGTCAGTGTGATTTGTGCAGCTACCTTCTTGAAACTGATTATCTTAATGCATTTCATCTCTCTGCTCTTGGGGCATTGCCTCACAGATGTAAGAGCAAAGAAGAAGGGTAATGGTTTAAAACTGGAGCAAAAATGTGTAATTCTAAAAGCTTTGTGTGGGGAAAAAAATTAAAGGGCAGAAGCTGTGCTTTAAAACATGTCAGTGACTTCTCAGACTTGAAGATTTTAGCTAGGGCTGTTTTCAGGCATCTTGCTTTGTAATAGAAACTGAAATGGACTCTGCTTTGGCAGTATCAGGATATTGAAGGACGTGTTGGTAATAATATGTGTGAAAAGGTTTCAGTATTTTTTGTTTGATATGCTCTTATGGTTGTCTGATTAAATCTTTAATATGGTGGTATAGTGGACCTGTCGATGTGGAATTACCCCCTTGATGTACTCCCATGCTTTCCCTGCTGTGGCAGCTCTATTTCACTGTAACTAGCATTTCATCCAAGTCACATGCAACTGGAGCTTGTCATTTGCCTTCGCCGTATAAAACCTTGCTTACCACATGTGTTGAACCAGAAAAAAAAATTATATAGCATTTTCAAACCCTTGCACACTTGAACCTTGTGACTCTACAGCTATGAAAACTGGGTTCCTGTTGGACTATGTATGCTCCTGTTGTATGCATGACTGCCTCTGATACTGATACATATTTTCCACTTTGAGTGGTTTTGTGTGGCAGTTCATTGTGTTCAATATTCAAGATTATCTTTTTCCAGTGCTTAGTAGATGTGGTGCTGAAAATTAGCCTAATATTGTCAGTTTTATTTACTGACCTTCAAGCCTTGTCACTCGTAGCACTGACTGGTCTATTGTGTGTGGTAAAAGAAAATACTGGTGCAATTTCCTTTGGTGTTTGTCTTGTAATTGTGATTAATAACAGTTGTTTTCACTATCTGGAAACAGACAGGCTGATTTGTCTGCTTACAATCACACTGTGATAAATGGAGCTATTTTAACTCTGGGTTTGTGTATCAAAGAAAACAGATGTAGTCTGGGACTTGAGGCTATAGGAAATACAAAGCCTGCTTAAGTCAATCTTCATATACTCCTTGAGTGAAGAAATGGTCACATATGACAGTTTGAGTTGTGTGAATGTATAAATTACTTTACATCTGGGGAAGCACCAGTTACAGATAGGTACACAGTGAGAACTGAAATCATGGTACTTTTAGTTTTATGAAGAGTAGCTTCAGAAGGACTTTACTGTGGATATGGTGTGGGGATTTACTTACCCCTACCCCCCATTATAGTTGTGGACTGTGTCCTATGCTCAGAAAGACACTGCACATCTTCAAGCATAGCTTTGATCCTTCTGCTTTTCTGGGCACTGGGTATCTTTAGATTTGAGAGTCATAGATAGTGTTTAGAAACTTAGCATTAAAAAAGCAGCATTAGGAATGACAATTTCTTATAGATACAAGTTTAAGTTCAGATAAATAATTATTGTAATAAATTATGGCAAGCCTTAAAAACACCCATATGATGTGTCACACTTGAATTTCTGTTATCAAACATGCCTTTTTTTGTACGCATGAAATAGCATGTGCTGAAGAAGTATCAGTATGTATGCCTGGTGCATAAATATAACTATAACCCCTTTGATTAGAAAACTCTTTCATATTACCAAACTAAGGACCTATGTAAAACTAAAGAACAGTGTAAAAAGTAATGATATATTGCTAACCTTTGATGGACTGTTTTAACTACAACTGGTTGCTTAAGGAAACAATTATCAGATTGTGGGGTTGAGGAAGATAGCCCCATTTAGCCACTTAACGTAATAGAACTAATTTCCTTCTACTTTCTAGACAACTAATTAGAACTGATTAGAGTAAAGGTTAACCAGGTATCACGAGCTGCATGGGTTTAGCTATAGTATCAATGGCAGTTTAAGTAGGAAAACAAAAGATAAGAAAAAAATCCCACAACACTAAAAACCAAAGCAAAACCCCCAAAACAAGACCAAAAAAAAAATAAAAATAAACCTTACACCTTGTTTGCATTCAATTACATGTTTGACACTGCAGTTTTTTGGCATTAAGAGGCTGTGGTTTAGTGCTGTACACTACAGTAATGAACTCAGACAAACTACAAAATTCTGAAATTATAAAGTTCTTTTGTGAGGAGGAGTTGAACACATTCTTTTCTCTTCTACCCAGGGGGAAAAAAAAATCTTCTACCCTTAAGCATACTAGAGTTTGCTCTGCTCATTAAATGATTTGAAACTGATACATTTGTTAGACGTGGAGTAACCTCATGTGAAATAATACAGTAACACAGTTGTATTTTCCTCCTTGGTCTGTTGAAAGTTGTAATAGAATAGTCATCTTCAGTGCTTTTTTTTTAAAAAAAAAAAAAGAAAAGGAAAGGATCTTCTGATTTATCAATACCAAACTTAAAAGTATTTCAGCTCTTAAGATACCAAGTGGAAATATGCAAGGTGTTATGGTGGTGGTGTTAATTATGCAGTAGACTTGGTATACACTGGTCCAATATACTCCAGTGCCGTCATGTTTTACACTACTGCACTGACCTTTCTCAGTTTTGCAGAGTTCTCCCTGGAAGTGAACTAGCATTTTAAGAAGTTTATAAGGACAGAGAAAGTTGCTTTCTGGAGGGATAGCTAGCTTCAGGAAGAGCAACAGCTGGATGAGCCTCATCCTTCTTAGGACCTGTCACTGCTGCCCCTTCTGCAAAGCTGTTGTTATGCAGTAAGCGACTCTTCAAGTTGAAAGGGCTGGAGTGAAGGAGGTCCAGAGCCATGTGCAGTGCCACCAGAACCTATTTCCACTGGGATCACACAGTGCTATAAATCTGTTCTGCATGGGTGTGGAGTAATTCCTGGAATCAATCAGCGACATGAAAACTTTCCTTACAAAACCGTTCATGTGTGCCCTGATACTTCATATTCCAAAAGGGAGAAAACCAACTGCTGCCTGCTGTTTGCTCACTCCATTTTTAGGCACCAGACTTTTTGTAGCCTTCCAGGTTCATTTTCGAAGATGAGCAAGTGAGAAAGGGCAGTAGAAAGATGAACAACTTTTCCAATGGAACCAGCATGGAGCAGCATGTATCAGACCTGGGACAAAGTTACTTAGCCGGAAATATAAATATAAAATACTTAGTTACGTATTTCTCTTTTGTATGTGGACTAGAATGATAGATAAAAACCTAAAAATAAAGTTGGTGTTGGACTGTCTTGGGAGTTGCTAGTGACCAAGCTCCTTGGCTTTCTGATCTGAGGTACCTTGTGAGAAGTAGGCTCCCTGCCACGCTGTGGGGTTTGTACTCAGTGTAATAGGCTGGGGTTTGGATTGCAGGTTTTTGGCTTCCTAGCAGTGAATGTTTTACGGCACTGTTAGACTGCTCAGCACACCTCAGGAACAGGCCACTTACCACCTGTAAAACTTGAGAACTGATTCTCTCATACCTCATCTTGAATATGTAAGATTATCACAGAATGGGGAAGGTTGCAAGGAGCCACAATGGGTCATTTCATCCAATTTCCCTGCTCAAACAAGGCCATCCTAGAGCACCATTGCACAGGTATAATGCATCCAGAAGGTTCTTGAATACCTTCAGTGAGAGATACTCGACTCCCTCTCTAGGCAATCTGTTTCAGTGCTTGGGCACCTGCATAGTAAAGATATCACTGCTCATGCTTAGATGGAATTTCCTGTGCCCATTACCTCTTTTGCTTGGCACCACCAAGCAGAGCCTGGCTCCATCCTCTTGACACCATCCCTTCAGATGCAAGATAAAGTGTCTTCAGAGGAAGAAGATGCAAGAGGGGAGGGCTGTGTTTGTTTCCAGCTGGGGCACAAGAATTGTGCATGTGGTGGTGTGTATACATGAGTGGACAAGTAGTAACCTGCTGTGCTAAGCTACTACAAATATATTGTTAATAATGTTTTGATGTAGCATATAGAATCAGGTGACTTTGATCTCATTTTTTAATTGTGAAAAGTATACTATGCTGAAAGCCTGTAAGTAGTAGATGCTTGTATCAATTCTGGTTTTGTGCACTGTCTCCTGTCAGTTCTAGGTAAGTGCCATCATGTAGGGCTAAAACTGAAAAGCCTACTTTCTCTAGGCTAGAATTAGGAAATTGTTTTTCTGTAGTCTGGGATAAAATCAGGCTTAACTGAGATCTTATTGTTAGGGAAGTTAAGGCTTCCTTGAGCACAGAGCTGTTCTTTAGCTACGCTTAGAGGTAAGCAACTTGGTCACTTGGAATTATTTTTATGTTCACACTAACATCTTTTACTATTATGGCATTTTCTTCCTGTTTTTCTCTTCTCATCCTTGAAGCCATTTAGGTTGCCCTACGGAAAAGAAGGACCAGAAAATGTATAGCACACCACTAACCTGAAGTGAAACAATTTATAAATGACCTTTCTAAGTACTGCTCTCATTTTCATAGAGCCTTTCCTTCATTTAGTCTGTTTTCCATTTTATCTGATGGACCAGCTTAGAATTAGGAGAGATTGCTTCAAAACTTTTTAACTTTTAGCTTTTCTTTCTTAATGTGAAAATTTGAGTAGCTGAAAACTCCATGTATATTTTATTGACACAAATATTAGGAGCAGGGAATCAACTTTGCTGTTATCAAGGGGTTAAAATCTTTTTGTTGAGCATGTTTGTGAAGGACTGCTGGTAACTGTGGTACAGCTTTTTTTCTTTCCAGTTCACTAATCAGATGTATGTTAGATTTATTATTGCAAAAGTATAAACCATAGAAAATTTGACAAGATAGATGTGTAAATTATCACTTTGACAGAACTAATGATGCACTCCAAGCACCTTCTGTTTTCCAGCACTTGGTGAGCGACTTCATTAAATATGCAACGACTGTTTGGTGCTGCTCAGACAGTAGTTCAGTTCCTTGTGGAATTGCATTATTACTGGAGGTGTAAAAGAGGCAGGCATGCTAGCTGTTGGGCATCCTGCTGTGATTCTAATGTGCTCCATCTTGTTGGAGCAGTTGTTTGCAGTCTTTTCAGGACAATTACATCCATAACCACAGAACACATTCACTGAAACTATATTACAGATAACAGTTGAGAATAGTAATGACTAAAAATTGTGTAAGAGCCAGCGTGAGTGACTTGAGGGGGTGGTCAAGCCACATCCACAATTCAGGTCTTTTGTAGTAGTATTAAAGTTTTAACAGATAAAATTCAACCACGTCAGTGTGCTCAGACAGTCCCATTGTAGTGACAGTATATTCACAGATGGGGATTCTCTCTTGAGCTGGTGCTGCAAAATACAGCCAGGGTTCCTACCACATGACAAATTCTTTTGTCCTTCAGTTGTGATCTTTGATCTTGACACACATGCTGCTAATAGTCATTTTCTAGCAAACTGCAAATTTCATTCTGTCTCACATTATTTGCTTTTTCTGTTGGCATCGTGACTGGCTCGTATTCCTTAAGGTATAAACAAATATACTCTGTTCTCCAGAGGTGTCCCTGTAATTTATTATTCTGATGACAGTTTGATGGTTACCCTGAAACAGGGCACAAAAGATGGCTTGAATTTAGCTTCAGATACTCCTAAAGCTTCTGTCTCTCAAACCTTTACTATGTCTTATCATACTGACAAATGGATTGTGTTTCAGGCTGACAAGTTAAATGCTAGAGTGTCTTTAATGAAAAAAATGTCCTCAGTTTTGAATGATTTGTTAATCAGAGTTGATGATTTGGTTAATTAGCATGTGAACACTTGGCCATTTAACAGGACTATTGTAAGAATTTAGGAAATGAGTTCTTAAAAGATTGTTTCAGTTTTGATTGTATTTGGTGTATGTTGTGAATACCATTTTTACATGGGAAACAAAGCTCTTCTGTAATGGTACTGAGCAATTACCAGCCAGCTGAGAAGTTTTTAAATAACATATTAAGCCTTCTTCATAGAAACATTTTTTTGCTATTTAAACCAATACTGATTTAAGCTTGATTATTGAGTTATGTTTTCACTTTAAAGTAATCAAGAAATGTGGGGTTCTGCTTTTTAGTAATCTCTGCAGTTTCCAACTTAAAATTAGTTTGTGGCTTTTTAAAACTTACTTCTGTTTCCTTGTCTTAATAGAACATGTGATTTCAGCCTAAGCTTCATCTAAATTTCATAGTTTCTAAAGAAAGTAGACAGTGTGGAACACAGTCTTCCTCTGGGAGTATGCTGAGCTTAATGAGCTTGATAGTCTGGTGGGCTCAATAAATCAAATAAAGCAAAACATTTCTCATTTTTGAATAAAAGCATTTATCACACAATGTTTATTCATTCATGGTCACAAGATTGATTGGCTCCTAGAATCCTGCCATATATTGAAACACTTTGTTTTTGTTTTTCCAGTAGGCAAATTGCGGAAGCGCTGGATGAAGGAGAGCATCTCTGATGTTGGCTTGGGAATGCTGAGATCTGTTAAAGAATATGTGGACCCCAATAACATCTTTGGAAACAAAAATCTTTTATAAAGCCCTGCACAAATGATGTACTAAAAATTAAAAATTACTGTTGAAATTCCTCCAATTTAATTGTATTGATATCCCAGTAATCAAATATAACATAGACTAAACTTTAAAAACTAGTAACTTACATTGATTTTTGCTATTCCCTTCCCCCTTCCCCCAATAAAGTGTAAACATCACTGTTAATGTTTATGGACTTTTACTTAACCCTATTCCAACCTACTGGGCAGAAAGTACCAACCAGGAAATGCAAATTTGGGTTTCCAAGCTGGGCTAGGTAGCACAGCTGACAGTATTTTCAGTGCTGGATACTGCCAGATGTTTCTTACTTAAAGCATCCCCTGCAAGGAGGACAATGACTGACAGCCGTGTTTTCTACAGAAGCAGCTGCACAGCCCAGCCTCCTGCTAAAGGAAAGCTGCTAAGAGACAGATGAGAGAACACCAAGGAGTACCTCCCTGTACTGGATTAAGTATGTAACAGACTTGTAACCAGCAAATACTTTTAAGAGTACAAATGTAGGCTTTCAGCAAAAGAGACAGTGTAAGTCAAACTACTAAAAATTCAGTAGTCTCTCACTGTAGTACTACTGGAAAATCTTACACAATTGAGTTGTATTTGCATTGCTGGGATAATCTTAAATTAATTATAGGTCAGTCACTAAGTTTTGTACAACGGACATTTCTCACTGTAAGTTGAAAACAGGTTTGTAACAAAATTTTGTGTTCATCTGTACTTCAGTCCTAGTGCGTATGGGTTTTGTTCCTGTTGTGTTTGTTTTGCACAGATGCAAAATATCTTTTTCAGTTATTCAAATGAAACTGCCCAGCACTGTCTTTTGAAACAGTCACAACAGTTTAATAAAACACTTAAATGGACAACCTACTGTCATCCTGGAAGTGAGATTTCCCATTTAAGTTTTGTACAGTTTCCTATGGCCTTTATGAATCATTTATTTACTTCACAGGTATCCACGATTTTAATTGTCCATTGAACTTTATGAAAATGAAATATTTTCTTGATCAGTATCATGTGAGAGTAAGCATTTTTACATTGAAACTTATCAGTAAAATAAACAATATTTGTCAATACTCATGATCCATTTTTAAGGTGGGTTCTTTCTTAAAGCAAATTATCCAACTTTTTGATAATTAATGTATATGCATAAGAGAAAAAAATACAGATTATCCTTTGAGGACACTATCTCTAGTCAACTGCTTTACAGCTCTGTAGTGTCAGTTTGGACACCTTTTGTATTGGTAGTGCCCTTAATGAGGAGAAAATTATAAAACTGCATTTTTGTTTTTAAACTATTTTAGAATACTGTCTAATTAGCTTTCAATTTTGGTAATATACCAAAAAAAGTATAAAATGCTTGAAAAAAATACTGCATATCAGACAACTCTGAACTTGTTCTAAGATATTAATTTCAATGCTACAGTTCAAATGTTTGAAAAACATGGACACTCAAACCATGACTTTAAATTGAATGCTGTCAAGGTAATTTAAGAAAACTTTGATTTGCAGATCTTAAGGATGTTCATGTGATATTTTTAATGCAGCTGGATTTATTTTGAATGGTTTTTATTTCACAACATTTCAGTATAAAAATCTGTTCTTTTTTCTTGTTCCCAGAGTTTGTATTTCAGCAGTAACCAAAACAGCAGGTGTAGTCTGTTGTAGGAAACTGAGCCTTCACACTGTGGTTAAGTGTTCCTTAAGTACACAAAGGTGTCTCGGTGGGTGAATCTGCACAGGGCGGTGCAGGGACTTCCTCAGCTGCGCGCTGGCAACGCCGTGGCCACAGCTGGCCTCTTGCTGATGGCTTGTGTCACACCCCAGTGGAGACCTTTCTAGGAGCTGGTAAATATGAAGGGTGTTTATGTGCCTCAATGAAAGTTTGTGTAGCTATGAAGAATTAATTTTAAAAAGGAAAGCATGTGAAGCTTTTTTGCAGAATGACAGCACAAAGAGTAGAACAAGTAGCCATAGCTTAGTAATACTGATCTCTTAAGATTTTAACTAAAGTACAGCACAGCTCTACAACATCCTCCCCATTTATTAATTTTCTGACTATGGTTTCCTCATCCTTTTTTGTACTGAAAGTACGCAGGTAAAAACTCCTTATACTCTTTAACCTTTAAATAGTCACTGACTTCTGAAGTGATTTAAAATGCAGTAAAGATTTTTACTGTATGTCAGTTGTCCTGTGGGAAGGTGAAATAACAGGCTACAAGGGTCCCAAAGCACTGTCACTGGATAGCTCTGAGGAAGAGATTAACTGCAAATGTAATGAATATTGCTGTCTTCCTAAATACTGTCCTATGAACTGGTCAGAGCTTAGTTGAAACTGCAGTTGAAACATGTATTACTGTCTTTAATTTCTCATTGGTAATGAAAATAGACAAAAATGTTAAGTTCAGAAGACCCAGATAGAGATCATTCACCATTTAGACAAAATCTTGCTTTCTCTAATACTATAGTCTTCCACCACTCTTCCTTCTGTACACCCTACTTCCTTTCAACAGACTTCACTTCCGGTAGCTGCAGCCTGTTCAGACATGCAGTTTGATCCATGCATATTAGAAGTGCTGATGCAAAACACAACTTTTGCATTTCCTTGACTATTTTGGCCATATAAGTTACAAGCAGTTTTAATTAAGCTTGTAATAACTTCTAATTACACAGCTTCTGCTCCCTTTGAAGGAGGAAAGGTGCAGAGAGTGACTGTGGCTTGACTGTAAAATATGTTTACATTAGAGAGACCTTTATAAAAGTTTGGAGGGAAAAGAAGCAAATCTCTTAAAAGCTGATCCAGGATCTAAATCTTGCAGTCAAAGAAAAACGTGTCTTGATTTGACTTACAATATAGTGGTTAAGTTAGAGATGTCATCTTTGCCTTATAGCTGTGAACGGAGGCCAGGCCAAATAGTTCTTCCGTAGCGATGTTAATTAACTGAAACCAATTTCAAAGGCAGGGATACATTAGCACTGAAATCCAGAAAACACAAATTGCTTCTCAGTTTTGGAAATGTATATTTATCAAGGTTGTAATTTAATTTTCTGCAAATAAAGCCAAACAGTGTTTGTCATTTTAGTGTGAGATTAACTGTAAAGCTTCAGTTGTAATGTTAAGAGATTACAGAACCTTATATTATTAATAAAAAGAAAATCAGCCTAAACCAGTATGTGTTTTTTGTGATGAAACTAAACAAATATATTCTACTAACTTGTCATATTGCTTTATTTTAATTTGGTGATGAACTCTTACATAAGGAAAACTATTAGGAAAGCTTTGGCACTTGCTGGGAGATAAGAGACTGAATTTATAAATGTATGCTAATAGGAGCTCTGCTTTTGTGTCCCATGTAAAGCACAACAGGAAAGAGACAATTTCAGAGAAGGAAGGGCACAACACCAATCAGGCTATTTGGTTCAGAATTTCATCTTTGGTGAGGGCAGGATGGGGGCCATATTCAGCTGCTTATTTGAAAGTTCTTTCAATATAATACAGATGCAAACCTTGTCTTCCTTGGCTTCCCCATATTTCAAAGCCCTGTTGTATTAAGCTGTTGCAATAGGTATATCATTTCCTGCTGCTGTGCTCATCTCTCATGTAAAACCTCCTTGTTACAGGTCCTGGAATCTGTTAAAGTTCTGTGTGCAGCAATGCATCACATGTGAGCAAAAGCAATATTTCTCAGTTATCTGCACCATTGCTATAAAGACTTTATGCCTTTAAACGAAACTGGCTGAAATCACATGTTGCTTTAAAGAAATGTTGCATTGTCTTGTGTTAGCACCATTATTCAATCTTAACACATTGCACAAAACCTGCAAAAGTCAGCATGCAGGGCACAGAAGAACGAATACATGTTCACCATGTAGAACTATGACAATTGCTCAATATGATCCAATTTTTTTGGTGTGCTTGCTTACAGGAAGGAGACTGCCTCATCATCAAGCATTTGATTTCTGTTTTCCTTCTATTAACAGCATTAAAATTCAGTATTTTTACTTGGATCCAGTCAGTCTCAATCTGAAGGAGATTTTAGATGATGATATACTTGTCTCAGGATGACAGCCAGACCCCATCAGTGCTCTCTTTGTTTGAAATACATAAATTTTATAAAAAGTTGGATCTGAACCCGCAGCTGTGTAAATACTACAGGCTCACTGTTTATGGTTTTATAGTCCCAACACTGACTTTGAATTCCACATTACCTTTAACATAAATTGATGTCTTTCCTCAGGCTCTCCATAGAGACCAGAATTGGCAGGTGGCTGCTTTTTTCAGTGTCAGCTTTAAGATCTGCTTTGCTGAAAGGGCAGAGGTGGTCAAAAATACTGTTCAAAGATGTTTGCTGTTATGTCTCTGAAAAATACTAGTGCTGTTAGTTTGGAATTAAAGATTCCATTTCAAAAACAGGGTTACAATATTTTAAATTGTACTGTTATTTGTGCTATTTAAGAATACAAATTGCAATAATATGTACCTTTACTGAAATGCTGTGAAATGTTTCATTTATGAATTTGTTTTTGCACTTTGGAAAAACCATTGATCCCATTGATCTTTTTATGGGAAAGTTTATGAATTTTTCATTTTGATTCAGAATAAATCTAAATTTCAATTGACTGTTCATAATTTCCAGTATAACAATATCTCAGTAGCACTCTGCCTGTTCCCACCATCATGGTAGTATTGTCTTCCCCCAAAATGGGAACCACAGCAGCTTTTACAATATTGTATTTGTTGTAGTACTGTAAAGCATCATAGCAGCCTTCTAAAGGATAAAACAGAAGTGTTTGACCACAGCAGTGGATTTATGTGTGCTCTAAAAGACATGGACAAAATTTGATGATGTGACTCTAATCATGTAAAGTTTAAGTTGATGCTTCTAAAACATCAGATCAAATTAGGAAATTAGTGAAAAATGGTTTTGTTTAAAAATGATACTTTATATTTTTAACTTATGAAGAATGTAAAATGATTGTCTCAACACTGCTGTTCAATATCATCTGGCTTGTCTGAGTGTTACCAACTTCCCACAATGCTTCTATATAGAAAAATATAAAATGGATGGTCTCCAGACAGGGTTGTGATACAACTGCTCCCATTTCAGGCTGCTGGAAGGGTTTGGCTCTGTTCCCAGGAGTGACATGGACACTGAACATGTGGATATCCGGCACTGCCATTGCATCAGTCAGTGCTGGCTCAGCAACACGATACTCAGAGTATTTTAAAGACAAGGAATATCACTGATGTTACTTAATCAAATTAAGTTGGCAAATACTGAAAACATAAAAGGGCAATTTGGTAAGTTCAGTTCTTGACTAGATTCAGTCCTGAGGCTGTGGTAGTAATGAGAAGGCACAAACCCAGCCGCTGACCTTAGTCCCTGGCAGCCCGTGGCAGCAGCAGTGTTTCCTGTCTCGGTCTGTTCCTGCCACTGCAGAGCAGGAAATCCTGACTGCCCAGAGGCGAGGCTTAAAAACCCTTCTGAAACATGAAGTGACACACACGCTCACCTAGCAAATACATAGCAGCTGGGTAAATACATCTAGAGATGAGGCCATAAAAGTTGGTTATTAAGGAAAGTAAATCTGGCTAATGTTAGAAAGCAAGGTGTGGGTGAGCTGAATGTAATACTTTGATAAGTGGGTAAGCCACAATGTAAATTTACCTTCTTAGTACTGTTCCTTCTGGAAGTACAGGGCAACACTGTTCTTTCAGTCAAGTTGGTTTTTTTTAATTAAGATTTTAATTTAAAAAATGCAGATTTTGTCTTTCTCTGTTCAGGCTTGTAACTGTGTTATACCTAAATTCTCAGTTGTGTTCAGTTTTACACGTCAGCACATTCTAGTGCAGGAAGATGAAGACTAGTAGCCACTGGCTGCCTTGAAATGGTGTCAGAGCTCAGTTTATTTGTGCCAAAGTGTCTCAAAGTTACGGATTGTGATTGGTAGCCTTCTGAAGAGATGAGATCCCTTTAAAGCACAGCATTAGAAAGTCTGCAGAGAACAAAAAGAAGCTGTGAAAAGGCATTGGGGCCAAAGAGAAAATATGTTGGAGGATGCTGCTGTAGCTTTACAAGGGTGGAGTATGTCCATGTTGTTATGGGTTACTGTTGTAGACAGAGGAGATGAGTGACAGCTGCCCAAGAGGCAGTGGAGAAAGGCTCTCAAGAAGGTCCTTACTCCTGTGCAGTAGGTTTAGCATCACACCCTGGAACACAGAGGCTGTTCCTCTGCAAAGCTTCAGCAGGCGGCACAGCCCACCAGCACGCTTAATAAAAACTTCTTTGTACAACTTCACCTGGCTGTTGCATGACTTACTGCTAATGAAATCATGACCAGGAAGCAAAGAGAATTGCTAATGAGGAAAACAGAGCAAGGGTAGTGTAAGCCAGTGTCTTGTGTGTATGGCTAAATTACAGTGAAATGAACATCTGGCAGCAACAGCCAGGTAGAAGGGAGCTGGTTGCTATAGAGAAATGATAAATTTCAGATGGTAACAAATCTGCTGCCTTGGTTACAATTTAGTACTTTTTTTAAGGCTGATGAGAGGGAATCACTATATCTTTGTTTGTAGACCTGTGTGCTGCTCTGCACGCACAAATAAAACATTTTATTTCCTGTTCTTTTCAGTAGTTCATATAAGACTCCTGTGCATATCAGGGATCAAGTAGGTGTTTACAGCTGAGCCTTTGTGGGCTGCCTGCTCAGCCATGCTTCAGTGCTTTGGGTCATTCCTCCTCACCTCTGTCACTGCATGATTTACATTACTAAAACCAAAATTCTTGTTGCTGTTGCAGAAAGTATAGGCTATTCCACTTTCCAAAAATATTGAAAAAAGAAGAGCAATAGGGTCACTTTAATTTTCTTTTGTTTGAAACCACGTGCTGATATGCTACAGCTGTAGACCGGTCAGAGCAAAGTTAAAACCATCTGTGAGCAGCTGGGTAGGGAACCTTGTGAATGCCACATTAGTGATGAGTTAGCAATTGTAGGGATGCTGTAGCAATGAGCAAGACTGTCAGCAGCCAGAGCACGAGTACCCAGCACTGCAGTTAAATGCAGATTCCCTGAGAGGGAGCTGTGCACATGGGACTAGTGTCCAGAAGCAGTTGTGCTTGCTTCTCTTCCCCCCTGCCTGCAGAGCCACATGTTCCGTGTTGAATCTTGGCGTCTCACGTCATAAGCGTGATGCTGTGCTTCCACTGTGAGTCTGAAGGATGGAATCTGCTCATGGCTTGCACATAAACTCTTCAGAAACAGGATGTTTGTGTGTGCCGGCTTCCCAGGACAGTGGCTGAGGAGTCACATGCCAAGACAGCAGATCTGCTGATCTCCTGCCAGGCTGGACCGTGTGGGTGTGTTTAGCTGCCTCACAAGGGCTGTTTTCATTTTCTGCATCTGCAAACTCCTGCCATTTTATTCCACACATTCTTGCTCTGGCTGTTTATATTCTACTTCTGAGACAGCCAGCTTTGTCCTTTACATGATTTCCAGTCCTGCCTGAGCAAATGTCACCCACCTCGGTCATGGCATGCCACATGCACCCCTGCCCTGTCCTGGCAGCCACTGGGGGACAGCTCTTTCCTGAGGCAAGGGGGTGGCTAAACAGAGGACAAGGTGAAAAATCATTGCAGTTTGAAAGGCTGTTAGCCCTTTCCCACTGATGTGTCCCCATCCCCAATGACAGCAAGAGGTCTCAGCTGTGTCCTGGTGCCAGGCCGGGGGCAGGTGGTGATTCCTCCCCTGCGCTGTGGGCCTGTGCCCGCTCCAGGCCGTGTGAGGGCAGCGCCCGGCCCACACTCCTCTGCCAGGGAAGAGCACACGCTTATGAGGATGCTGGCGATGGTTTTGCCTCCATGGCCATGTGTTGATAGTAACACGGGGGCTTGGAGCTGATGGTTAGTGCGGGTCAGGGATGGAGGTCTGTGGTGGGGCTGCTCGTGGCTGGACAGGGTGCCTTGAGGAAGCCCTGTGGTCCAGGAGGCTCAGAGGTGATGGAGAGCAGCGAGGACTCCCCTCCCTAGGCCAAGCTGAAGCTGCCTGAGGTAGCCCCTGAGAGAGGGGCTCGGGGGGCTCCTTGTTCCAGGCTGGGACAGCCAGGCGCTCCCAGGAGAACCGGGAGCCCTGAACGTGGCTGTGTGCAGTCCAGTCTCCCCCAAGGTGCAGTGCCCGTGGGTATCTCTTGGCATTAGCTCATGTTTCAGATGTGATGAGGCAGCGGTTAAATGTGAGTCTCCAATGGCTTAAAGAGGCAATTTCACTTCTGTGCAGTTGTATTAGTTACTTCTGATAGTCATTCAGCAAGTCATGTTGTGGCCTTGTTTATAAGCAGCCAGCCCACATGTATCCCACCCGGCTTTCCTAACATTTGTTGAATGAGCTTGAGGTGTGCTTGGCTGTGGAGCAAGGTGAGAAATTGATATTTGCCTTTGTGCTCTGAAATCACTTGGCTGAGGCTTCTGAAAGCAGGTGGCTTCTCTGGTGCTGCTGTGGGTCACTTGTGTATAATGTATTCTGGGTTCGGCATCTTGTCTGCCACTGCTGTTGACTTTGAAATGTGACTGTGAAATGTTGATGCATTTATTTAACAGTTTCAAGTGTAAATAATGGCTCCATTTCCATTTGCTACTTTTTCAGAACAACACATATGAAAAAAAGAAAGACAAAATCAGTCCTTTACAGTGGAAGCTACAATTGAATTTGCTTTTAACCACTGTATTACAGTGACTTGAGTATAACCTGACTGTAAAACTCCCCAGCTGCTCTAGCTCTTTTCCTGTCAGAAGGCTGGCCATAGAATAAATTAAGAGTACAGAACTGAAACCAAGATGTGAAATTAAACTTTTATTAAAGTAAATCAGGTCCTGGATTTATTTTAAAGAGTGAGGCAATAAAAGTGAACATATAAAAATTGCAATTTAAAATAATGTACATTCTTTTTTATGTCATTTCTGTTTTCAATTTTATTGGTACAACTGAGTCATATTTACTGAAGTTGCATACTAGTGTTTTTCCAACTGTGATAGGGGCTTGTGCATTTCATGACTTTCACTTTTGGGATGCCATGGAGAAATGAGGGGCAATATAGTGGAAAAGGGAAACCACAGAGAGCTTGTTACAGCTCCTTGGTCTGCCACCACCTGGCATTGATGTAGGGTAGCTCAGTAGTCTCCTTATTTTACCCCAGGGAAGGAAGCCTTGAGCTGAGTGTCTCACACCTCCCAGACCTCCCCAGCCCTCAAGAGGAGGCAGCTGCCCCAGCTGTGGAATCTCCACCTCTGTCCTGCAGATGGGTGGTGGCCCAGGCCCCTCCAGGTGTTCTGCACGTGGCACAGCGGTAAGAGGAAAAAAGGGACAACTGCATGGGCAAGGATTCTGTCTGCTGGCACTGGAGCTGTTTAACTATTAGTTAATCAAATCTTCTTAATTAAATTATAGTGTCCAGAGCACAGTTTCTCTGTAGTTCAACAGCAATTGTAGCAGGAGTGATTTGGATTCTATTGAATTGCTTTACCTGTTGATACTGTGTATTGGTTAATGAAGGGGAATGAAGGGGAAGTCTTCCCTCTTGTTTCAGGACCTGCTGGGGTAAGGAGGGAGAGCCCTCATTTCCTTTCTGGATTCTTCTGAATATATTATCTTTGCATTGAAGAAACAGTAATTCCTGTAAAAGAGCATTTCCCAGTGTGTTCCATGAGGAAAGCTGGAGGACAGAGAGGAGCAGGTGTATAAGTGGGCAGGATGCATCTCCTACCCAAAACAGATGTTGTGTTTGCCATGGATGCAAAAGGATGAATCATCTGGGGTGGAACAGAAAAATTACTTCAGAAAAAGTGTTTAACTCTGCTTAGTTTGCTTATTCTCTGTCTCTACCCCATTTATTTGTAGGACTGTGGGCTCAGTCCTGCAATTACCAAGCCCCTACAATCACTCTTGTTTCTGAAGACAAAGTAATTGTAATGGATCAAGCCCACGCATCACAATCACTCCAAAAGGCCACTCTGCATCTATAGTGCTGCCATCTACAGGTGGCTAGCAAGCTTAGTCACCTCTTTCACAGGTACAAGAGTTGCTTTCAAGGACAAAAATCATTTTTTCACTTCTTTGAGACTGAATATTGCCCTATTCCTATAAAGAGTTGGCTAGCAAAGACTGAAGGAGCAATGCAGTAATTTTAAGGTCTCAGATCAGGTTTTCTCAATGTGGATATAACACTACACTCTTCTGAGTTTGTTGTGCAGGTTACATCATTCTTTGGATGACAGGGACATCAAAGGTAAGGTCATGCAGATGTTTTCATGCAGGACAACATCTTCCTTTGTTGTTGTTTCTTTTGGCATTTGATAAATTCAAAGAAAGCAATTTATCTCTTTTGACCAGTTTATAAAGCTGGAGAGAAATGGTTTTGATTACTTCAACCAGACAAAAATGAGATATATAATAAAGTGTCCTGAGTAAGAACTGTCTACTCGGGAGCACTCAGGATTCATCAGCTGGAAAACGAACCTATGTAGGTTCTTCTCCCCTCAGATCTGGGATAAACTGTGTACTTTGTGGTGTTCTTAATTCACATCAAGGTAGTTTACACAGACACATTAACTCTGTATAAGTAAACTAGAGAATGAATGACAACACAATTGATGCATTACTGAAGATAATCTGTATTAATTATCTGTGTGAGTAAAATGCTAAATCATCTATTCTGGAGCTATTGTTTCTCAAAAATTGCAAAGCCCAGCACTGGCCTACAAAGCTCATGTTCCACTGTGACATTTGAGAATGGGCAAGGTTATTATTTTGATGATTGGATCTCATTTTTACTTGACCCATTCCCACTGCCCTCAGGCCCTTGTACTTTGGAATGGGAGAGATGCAATGGATCTGTGGACTGCAGTGCTGGGGCAGAACAAAGGGGGCTAAAGCTCTTGTGGTTTCTCTGCTGTTACCAGTGTATTGCCATCTGGAAATCACTGAGGGAGCCTGTTAATTCAATTTTATTACTGTATATTTTAAAGACTGTCAAAAAAGCTCAGGGCTTTGGCACAGGTCTTTATTTTAGTTTAGTCTAAATCAAAATAAATAATAAAATCCTCATGAAGATGTACAGGCACCATGAGATACTTATCCAACCTGACATGATGAAAAAATAAACTAATAATGTTTTATAGGCTCATGAAAAAAAATATTTACTTACCTCATATGACTATGCCAATAAAGTTTTAAACAGATTAAAAGCTAAGACAGATGCCAATGATCATACCATATGAAAAAAAAAAAAGGAAGGCAATTATGTCAAATTTAAGCTCACTAAATCTGATTTAAATATATTGATATCTAAGTGTGACATATAGTTGATTCTCTTATAAGACCAAGAAATCTCAGTATACATTTGGCAAATTCCTTGAGACAGCTGAAGAGAAATGGTACAAATGTACACTGGGTAAGATTTTTGTACTGGAATATGCAGTTTGGGTCTAACTAAGCTGACATTAGGCTATTTTGGACTGCGCAGTTCTGTTTTTGAAGGTGCATCTGAGATGGCAGTGGCTGTTGGGGAGAGGTCTGCAGGGAGACAGGCACTCACAAAGTCAGCACATGAACCCAGCTGCATGGAGCTGAGTGCTGTACTGAGCACAGCGACACTGAAGTGTTCATGTATTCCAAGTGTTTGCCCAGGAGGTATAAACGTCTAGGAGAATTGGGGGACATCAGCAAACTTTCTACCTGGCACAGTATTACAGAATTACAGAATCTATTAGGTTAGGAAAGGCCTCTGAGATTGAGTCCAACCTGTGACCAAACACTGCTCTGACAACTGCACCATGGCACTGAGTGCCACATCCAGTCTTTCTTACACACCTCCTGCGATGGTGACTTGGCTGCCTTCCCAGGCAGCCCATTCCACTATCTAACCACCTGTTCTATGAAGAATTTCTTCCAATGCCCAGCCTAAACATCCCACAGCTGAAGCCTGTGTCCTGTTGCTGTTTGCCTGGGAGAAGAGCCTGACCCCCACCTGGCTACAGCCTCCTTCCAGGAAGTTGGAGAGAGCGGTACGGTCATCCCTGAGCCTCCTCCAGGCTAAGGAACCCCAGCTCCCTCAGCTGCTCCTCACAGGGCTTCTGCTCCACATCCTTCACCAGCTTCTTTGCCTTTCTCTGGACAAAGTCACAAAGTCCATGCTGCCCAAAACAACCAGTTTGGGTTGTGTATGTGTTTCTTAAATGGGAAGTTCTTTTGGCACAGAGCTGCACTTCTGCTGTGATCTGTATCTCCTGCTAAAAAAAGGACTGGTAGCTCTGAGACTAGGAAACTTTGGGATCAAAATGTACCTCATGGATAGCTCCACAATGAAAACACATTTCTTAGGTGGAAAATTCCCCTCACTTCCCCCCCCCCCCCCTTTTTTTTTCCATTTTAACTCAGACCAGCAAACCAGCTTGTAAAACAATGTGTAAAAAATTGTAACATATTTCTACCCATGGAAGATTTGTAGATGGATTTTTTAATTTTTTAAATCAGATTTGAAAATATCTAAGCAACCATGAATGTGATCAAGATTAACCTCTATGCAAAATGACTGCTTTCAGAGAAAAGTGTTCACCAAAGCTCAACAAGAACAAAAGGTGTGAGCTCTGTTATGTGATACAAATCTATTGTGAAAAGACTGGCAATGCTTACTTACTGCTGTTTATTTTTTTAACCTCTTTGCTTTCCTTAAAAACAAAGAAACAAGTGATATACACCAGAATCACAATATACACCAACATACTTCAAACCAATGCACTGAGCAGTGTTTGGAGCAGAGTCCTGCTTTGGTGGGCTCTGGGCCGCTCCTATGGGTCCATGCAGTGGTGGTTCAGGGGGGCATATGAGCCTCTCAGTCCTTCCTCCCCTTCTCATGCATGTATCTATTTTCTCATACACCACTCTGAGCTAAAGTGGACATTTCTGCTCCCTCTCTCAGGTATGCCCTTTCCTGCAAGTGCTACATAACTGTGTGGCTTGGCCTGTTTACTTTCCGGGCAGCTTTTAGAAAAACTCCAAATTGTATCAATTAGAGCTACAGGAAAAGCTGTCTCAATGCTCACTGGCAGAGCAAGCAAGCCCAGTCTCTTGCACTGGAGCTCAGCTCTCCCTGACTGATAAAGCTGCAGCTGTCTCCTACCAGCCATGCTGGAATGACATGATGGATGAATGAATCTCTCTCCTCTGTCTTCTCCAGTGCTGGCCAAAAGCAGTCTGAAAATACAGTAAATCTTTATTTAACTCTAGCTCAAAGATCATCTTACAACTCCAGAGGAAGTTTAGTGCCACTTAAAGTCAGGTGGTGCAGATTTGATTGCTAAGAGAAAAGATGTTGAAAAACAACTGGATAATGGAGTATTTACTCAGAGTAGGTGGACTTCTCTGGTTTTAAAAACCATTTTCTATTTCCACCATGCGACAAAGACTAGTCCAATGTTATTTCAGTTTTCTGAAATGGACTTAGGGTGCTCAAGATTAGCACAAAAGTTTTAAAGACAATTAGCAAGCTTCTTTGATTTTGTTGTTTGTTTGGGTTTTTTTAATAAATGCCTTTCAAAGTCCTTTTTTTCCCATTACTTGCCTACTATATAGCAATCTTAGCACCTCATAGGAAAAACTGGTCACTGCTTATGCCAGTGTACCCTCGAAAAGTGCCAGCTGTGGCTGGCAAGCTTCAGTCAGTTCTGTTACAGAGGCTGTTGGGATCAGGAGGAACAGTCAGACAGGAAGATTCCCAGTTCATTTAACCTTTGGGCTTTCTGGAGGCATAACAACAGTATTTATGACTGCTTTTTGTTTTTAATGGCCTTACTAAAGGCCAGCAGCTCCTCAGATGTTTGGTGGGCCCCTAGCCCAGTTGTGAGTAATGAACTGTCCCTGACAAATTCTGCTGTGAATTGAGCCCACACAGGGCAGTTTGCTATAAACAGAAATTCACTGGCTCCCCTTTTGACAGGTATCTTTATCTCTCTCACAGACTTAGCCAAAGGATCTGCTCCAAAGAGCCCAAACTCCAAGACATTCAAAGTCTTCATACAAACACTGCCATCCAGGGACATCTTTTAATCACTGGCTGAGGGAGGAATTAGAGGTGCAACCACAAGATGCAAGGCTGCCACATTGAAGGGATGATGATACAAAAACCTGGAGGAAGGCTTCAGTTGGAAAGAAGAGCTAGCCTGTTGTGTTCCCCTGTCCCTAGTGACAGAGGATGTCACCTCTGCTGAGGAGTCCTTCAGTTTCACCTTAGTCACTTCTGGGTTTGTTCTCCTGGTCTTTCCCACACTGTGGTCTCACTACCAAGCAGGCCCACAGCCCCCAAGAGAAGATTTCCTGCTGTGGGATATTTCCCTTCCCATACAAAAACACAGATCCAAGTTGTGCAGCTATAGTAATAATAAGTGGGTCTGGATCAAGGACTATCCCTGAGTTTTTTCAGCTTTACCAGTCCAGAATTTTGGGATGCTTTCCTTTCTTTGTACTGCATCCTTTTTTTTTTTAAGTAATTGAGTTCTATTACCTACTCTGATTTACCTTTTGGGGGTTTGCTGAACTTACATAGGTTTTCATGTTGATTTATAGAAAATCACAATTTTTTCTGTGGGTGCTGGGTTATGATTACACAGCATTAATGGGCCCTGGCAGAGCAATGCTGTGCCCTGGAGTGCCTTAGGGTTTGCTCTGGGGCTTTGCTTCATTCTCTCTCCAATACAGCTTGAATATGTGTTCATTTGTGGTTTTGTTTCACACACCTCATTGTTTTCGCTGGCTTTTCTGCTCTGCCAGGCTGAGAAATTTAGCAGGACTTCTCCCATGTAGAAATGCAGCTCTGTGGAGTCTTGAGGCAGCATTGCCAGGGGTTTACTAATAATGTGTTCTATTAGGGTATGGGCAGAATTGTTCTGATCCTAACTTTGTCATATGTTTGAAGTGTTCATGCCAGTAGATTGTACTCTTTCTTTTTTTCCTTCTTGGGTTTCTTCTATTCATTGTAAAGATTTGCTCAAAAATTGCCGTGCTTGGGATGTCCATTTGTACTTTGTTCTGATCTTCATTGTAACTTTCTGTGATCTATGGCCCCCGGAGCAAGGAACTGGCAAGGAAGTGCCTGAAATTGTGGTCTGGCTGCAGATACTGTTTTAGAGCCCCATCCCTCTATTAATCTGCATTAGAGACAAAAGGCCAGATCAGTGCAATTCTCTTGAGCTTCGATTCAGTGACCCAAAATAGATACCAGCTGAGAATCTGGCCCCAAGTCTTATTTATAACTGAGATAAAATTTTCAGAGAGATAATATCTTTTATTAGATCCCCTTGATTTATTTGGTGATAGAGTGCAAGGGAGGTGGGAAACAGAATTTTTTTGGCATGCAAGATTCTTTTCAGGGAGAAACATCTTTAGTATCCTCATCTTCTGAAGATGCCATAGAAATTGTTATTACAGTCTATTCACAGCAAAGAGATGCATGAAAAAAATGTGAATAATGATGAAGCACTGAGCTTTCTCTCCTGGATCCTGCACTCTTCTCTGCACTGAGCCTTCCCCTTTTGTCACAGCTGTCTACCTGGGGAACAGAAGACTTGTGGTCATCTCTCCCCAGATCTGACACTGCTCCATGCAGCTGACTCCATTTCTTCCTCGAGCTGATCTGTTTGTTAGGGTTGGTGGGGCAACTGGCTGTGCCTCCCTGGGAGTGCTGCTTCTCCCTTCCCTTGAAAGAAGGGAGCACACAAAACCATCTCACTGGGTTTACTTAGATGGTCTGGGACCTGTGACTTTACACTCTCCACCAGGTCCTCAGACAAGTCTTGGTTTGTTGTGCTATCACGTGTCCAGCACTGCTGTTTGTACCTCACAACTAATCAGATGTAATTAGAAAATACTAATTTGGATGCACTTTTGGAACTCTTCAATGCACCAAGACCTCTTCAATGAGGGCTTGAAAATAAGATAGCCAGGACTGTTTTAACAGGTAGGCAGTGCCAGGCCCCCTCTGAGGTGTGGGTTCAGCAGAGGTGGCACCACAGAGAGCTTTCCCTCAAGATACAGTGAGATGAGGGCTGCTGTCTGTTTTCTCCAGGCACCTAGAGCGTGTGTGAACACCAGGTGTCGGTGTGTGATTTTGGCTGGCATGACAGAGCATGACAGAGCCCCATGAAGCAGAGATGACAACAATGCCTTTCAATGCTTGTGCACTCCAAGTGTTCAGAGTCCCATATATAAAGGAGGATTTTCATAAACAAGCAAGGCAACCACTTCCTCAGTTTCCCTAGGAGTGAGCGAAACAATGCCTTTCCAGGAATCCTCATCAGCCACTGCCAGCAGGTGTCCCAGCTGTGCTTCTCTACTGAGGATTTACCACTTGGTCTGTCAGCATAAACACGTCCCACCTTCGTCATGTTTTCTGACACCTGGTGGGGTTTGCTGCAGAGGCCATGCCTAGATTTCTTTGCTGAACTACATGAGAATGTAATAAGTGAAATGATGGAGGGAGTTCAGACTTAAACGCAGGGGGTACAGGGTATAGCAGGAAGAATAAATCTTTGTCCCCCCTTTCCTGGCCAGATGCACTGTAAGCCTGACAGACTTATGATTTTATACGGAGAGCAACATATGCTACAGCTTTTATTTCTCTAACCATTAATCAAAAGGTATTTTGTATAAACAATGTAATTGCCAGCTCTGGCCAGCGTGGGTGGGCTGACAGAAAGGCTTTGCAGTTACAGATAATCCTCGCCAGACACTGGCCCTGGTAGCCAGCAGCAGCTGTACGGACCATACGCCAGCGTGGGTGGGTGTGTGGGGCTGCACACCGGGCTCCAGGCAGAGCTGCCTTTCCAGCTAGCCCAGAGAAATGCTGCTAAAGACTGAGAATAGTGGAGTTTCAGCAGAGACAAGCCCTCTTGCATATGTCTAGGCTCTCTGTCTTCGTGGACTTGAGCCTGAGTTATGTCTGTTCATTTTCTTATGATGCCAAACTTGTGTTTTTTGTTTTCTTAGTTGTACCAAAGAATGTAAAACTGAAGGCAAGACAGCCCAGCACACATGAGCAGGCAGCTTCTTACCCACAACCCAGAATAGGATAGGAAACTGGAAAGGTTAAGAGCACTTCCCCTTGGTGCAGGGGATGGGGGTGTGACATGAGCCAAGTGCTGGGTGTAGAGGCGGGTGCGATGTTCTGGCAGTGAACTGCCTACTGGCAGTGAGCTGGAAGGGAAATGCTGGACTGGAAGCCTTTTCACGGATCTTCTGAAAACCAAGCCACAGGAACTTTCTACCTCATGGAAGTCTGTGAGAGAGGAAGAGCCACATGGGGCCACGCTGCTGCAGTAATGCTCAAGCACCTTTATTTTGGAGGGCAGTTGTGTCTTCAGGCTCTGCAAGGGTGTCTGCTGTGAGTAGACTGTGCATGGACAGCTTCTGGAGAGCTGGCAGGAGAGGAGAGCAAAGCTTCATAGCATCAGAGTTATTTATTGAAAGGAAAACATTTTATTGTCCAGTTTTATGCCACTCTTTGGTGCTGTAGTAATTTATCTCAAAGGACAGTTTCCAGGCTACTGATGGCAGGTGATGTGAAGCTACAGCTAGGCCAGCACTCTGGTGCCAAGGTGGTTTTGAGCAGCAGCCAATGAGAGCAAGAAGTTCCAGGATGATAATAAAACACTGTTTCTGAAGGCATTTCCAGGAATTAACAATCTATTCTAAATTTAAGAAATCTGACGGTTTTCTAAGGGTAATTTCTAGACTTCTGGGATAGATTTACCAAAGATCAAATGCTCTGGTTCTCTTCTAGATACACTCATTGATGAATTTAAAATACCAGACTTACAACAGGATTAATATTAATAATTGTTGCTGTATTACAGCAACAAAACCATGCATCTTTGTTATTGATATCTTCATCTGTTGGGAAGGATCCCATCAGCTACAGATTATGTCTTGACTCCTGTAGTTACCAAAAGCTCATCAGTAGCAAATGAGGCTAACGTGAACTGTGAAGGAATACACCATTAGGTCAGCAATCCTCCCCCTGCCTACTTCCAGCTGTTATATGGTGTTAGTCTGGTATGGGAATGACAGTTCTACTACATTTAATTTCCCTAGGAATCATCAGAAAATCAGGGGACAAAGGGAAATTGATTCAGACATAGAGATTGTCACAAAAAGTTAATTGTATACTGAGAGAGACTGGCACCAAGTAGCAAATTTCAGAGCCAAATCTTGATGCCTGAAAACTTGAGAAGATTCTTAAATCTGGAGATTTGATTTAGCCAGTTCTAGAAGTACTTTAAAACTGGCATAGAAGGTAGCCTCTCATTCCTCACCACCTCAACATTTAGTGCTGGTTACTTTGAGTGAAAGCAGATTTATATTTTGCTGGTCTTGGAGTGACTGATTTGCTGAACATCAGAAGATAGAATTTGCTATAACAAATTGTTGGATCAATGATCTAACACATGAGTATGCTGTTACTGACAACGTGTGATGATTCAAAGGCAACAAACACATCTTGCTGTGCCATTTCTTAGGAAATAATTTCTTCCTGACACTTCTAGTGATCATCTTACACCATGAAGCATGAGATTTGATTACTGATACTTTAGCATGCATAACTACAAAGGTTGTTAGTTTTAATGGAGTGGACAGCGTGTCTCATGAGAGGTATAAACACATCGTGCACGTTTGAAATACGATTGTAATGATTTGGTTTATTCTAATACAGAAGACTTTGCTCAATTTGATTAGCTGATGAAAACACAGCATTGCTCAACAAATCAGCAGGATTCATAGTTAATATTTTTTTCATGAAGTCTTACTGTAAGGTAGGTAGTTTTCCTCTCAGTAATACATCTATCTTGAGTAGCAGCAATTTCTGCTGAGAATGTCAGGCTTAGGAACAGTACTGTGGAGCTGGATGTACCAGAAATGGCAGTTTTGTATGTCTTCAAGGGAGAATTGGAATGAGAGAGCTCTATGATTTGGAGTGATCCATTGCTAAGTAATGAATTCTCCATCCCCCTTTTGGCTCTCCCATCCACGGTGGTATTTTTGGTCAATTAGCTTGCATATCAGGACTGGTCTTTCACAATAATTTTCTTGTGCTATTTATAACTGCTTCTTCAAAAGGGCTGTGCCAGTTGAATTCAGTCTTTGATGCTTAGGTGTTTGAGAAGCAGCAGCATGCCAGGATTCCACATGCTGCCTCAGGAATTTTCTAGTTTGCATCTGTGTATTGTACAATGCTCTGTCTCTGTTCAAACAACAGTGAGCAGAGATTGACTAATGAGCCGCTTCCTTCAGCTTGCTGCATCCTGGCATCAAATTTTAAACTGTGGTTGACTTCAGTTACCAGCTGTAAGGGCAGTCAGTCAGGCAGGAATTAAGTGATGTTGTTGACATATCCCTGTTGCAACTCTTTAAATGTAAATAGAGTTGCAACAATTGATCTTCAAGCCAGTTTTGTTATGTGCCCTTTGGCAGATGTCTCCTTCTCTGGAGATAAAACCCACCTGGAGGTGACTTATTCTGAGCTCAAAGGCTGCAGAGGTGTAACCTACCTCTGGCTGTTGTTTTAAAAAATTAATTCTGAATTTTTATAGGAAATAAAAGAGCTAGAATAACTCCAGAATGGAGTAGAAATGCAAGCTAAACCTCTTTTCTAATAATGTTCATGAATCATTACAGAGCACAGACTTTGTGGGATTTGCTGTTGAGCTCTACTCTACACAGCATGACAGCAAAGGTGAGGATCCCTGTCACCTTTGGTCCCATACCTGGCTTTGTACTTCGACTTCCCAGAGTGATCAATTCTAGGCATTTTACAGCCTGAGTGCTGGATTTACACCCTATCTGGTGTGGCCTACACATAATGCATCCTACTGCTAAAGATAATATTCTCATTGATCTTCAACACAAGGGAAAATCCTTTAACATTTGGGTTAATTCCAAGCCCAGAGGGATTTATTTCTCTTTTTGCTCTTCTCAGACAAATGATCCAAATGGGAAAATCCTACAGACCTCTCCTGTCTGCTCTGATTTCAGCTTTAAAGCTGGCTATGATATTTGCAATTCATGTGACCTTTTTCAAGCCCCCTCTTGACATATCTTCAAAATCTTGAAGTACTTGAATAGATGAAGTTATCAAAAAAAAATAGAAAGTGTCCCTCTGCTCAGTTTTTCTTGCTTTTATCATGGGGTCAGGTAGCAAGGAAGGAAGTTGATGGCCTGCAGCTGAACCCTCCTTTTCAGAGCTGAATGTGTGTGGGTCCAGTTGTGCTCTCCACCACCAAAATTTTTGGACCTTCAATTTCTGTGAAACCTGAACAAAAGTTACAAGCTGCCTACTCTTAAATATTAATGTCATTTTAAGGGATAGGTTTGTTTCTCTCTCTTCCCACACACTCATTTCTTTTTGATGGCTTTCTTGTTTGGTATTATTTGAATCCAGTCCCCACACTTATAGATCCCAGGGGAATGTTTTACCCATGTCTGCCTACCCACACCAGTCTTTGATTTTTACAGAGACCTGTAGCAGTGCCTGCATTTACAGTATAGCAAACAGAATTAAAAACCAAATTGAATCACACCTTGCGGCCACCTCAATCCAAATGCTGCAAGTATGAGGACCGTAAGTTATTATGCAGAAACCCTTATTTTCTTCAGATATTCAGACCAAATGTTCTGTGTCTGTTTCACCTTTTCTTCATTTCATCTAATTTGAAATCAGAGTGACAACGGATACAGAGCATGCCTGGCTGCCTATGTCTGGCAGGATTTCGATCATCTGTGAATTCATATTGCTTTTTTAATACTGCTGATAAGGGATTACTTTTATTTCTAGACCATCTAGGAGATACAGATAGATTCAACAGTATGATCAATGGAGCGGCCAAGCTTTCATTGACATGAATTTACCAATAAACTACTGTTACCAGATACAGAGAATTAAGAAAAGCAAAAATGTAAGATGTCTTGTAAACAGGTTTCTTTTCTAGACTGGGTGTTGAGATCAGGTTATCTAAAGTAGGTGAAGAGTGAGTGCTGTTATGATTCACTACTTTCAGTGCCATTCTGGAGACTTTTTTTAGTTGATTTTTAGTGTTCAGTGGATTGCCTCTTGACAGGCCCTGTTCCTTACTCTTGAAAGGAGACTGGTGTGCTTCTGGGCCACCAAAGCAATACCAGGTGGCAATTATTCTTTTCTGGGTAGAAGTGCTGTTGAGAGTGCTAATATGAATCATCTTGCCCTAATATGAATCATCATCACTCAAACCTCTCCAGTTCACACCAGTAACCCTGCTCATACTTACTGAGGCAGCACTAACAACCACAGGGGAAAGACCCCAGTCTTTTGTGCCAGAGCAGAGTTTTGCAAACCCCTGCCTCTCTGCCTGCACCCATGTGGTTTAGTGCTTCAGTTTTATTAACTGAACACTCTTGACAGCTTCTCAGCCTAGCAATGGATAAGGCTGCAGCTGCAGTAGGTGTTTCTGAAATTCTCCCCAGTGCAAAGAAATTGTGTAGAAAATCTGCTGCCTCCTTACTACAAAATGCTGCTTCTAATCCCTGGTAAACCAGATGATTTGCTAAAAGAATTTCTAGTTATTTAATTTTATGTCTTTCATTATTGGTTGTTCATAATCACTCTGTCTTCCAAACTTTCATGCTCCAACATTTTATTGTTCTAGTTCACATTTCCTTTCTATTGTCTTCAGTTGAGCTGAAATTGAGTATATATTTTTTATTTTTTTTTGGAAAGGCACCTGTTTGGCTTGAACAATATCTTGCAATTTAACCATTTTATTGCTTTCCCCCATACTTTCCTGCCTCCTCTCTCTAAAGAACACCTCTTTTTTTGCGCTTTCCATGATCACAAACAAGTTTCTTAAATAGCTTCCATGCTAAGTCTGAAGATTTTAATTTCCTTACTTTAAAGTTTTTTTTTGGTATCTATTCCATTTAAGCATAAAGTTTCTCTTCTGTGGCATTTGTTGATGTGACTCCTCCCTATGATGCTGAGTTACAGTATGGCCTTAGACACAAAGGGCAGGTCCTCCCTGACCTCCTCCTGATCACCTCAGCTCCAGCCTGGCCCAGTGCTTTGGTTTCAGGTCCTGCCCATACCTGGGTGCTGCTACAGGATGGATGAAAAGGTGTGTGATCTCCTGATGCACTTGGGAGCAGAACAAAACCTGTTTAGCCAAAATCCTCTGTAAGACCTGCAGGTTGCCTGTTGGTCTGAGGAGAATTGGAAGGTCTTGGAATAGGAAATTCTATGAAAAACCCTGAGCTGGCAGGAGCGACTTCAAATCTGTCTGCAGGGATCCTGATGCCAATTACCTGCAGCCCACCCAAACCATAGTGTGCTTTTATGGGAGCACAGCAAGTCAGGTGTGAGGATGGCTCTGATTAATAAAACCGTGAGAGGTCTCCATAGTTTTGCAGCCAGACTAATTGGGATCAGAAGATCTGGAAACATCAGAAATGTGATGTGCACTGACATGTTTTTATTTTCCATTGTTTAATTTTTCTTACTACTAGGCTGTAAGTGATAATGCTCCAGGGAAAAGCTGTGTGTTTTAAATCTCCTTTTGCATTACTCTTCCACCCCAATTTATTTTTTTCTCTGGTTTAGGATTGCACTGAAATAAAGTACCTCTAAATCAAAATAACTGGACACCTGAAAATTTGCACCAGTAACTTCCTGAAACGATTTTATAGCACTTGAATGTACCAGGCAAACATGGTACCCTAACACCCTATGAGTCTGTACTGACCCTGGACACCCATGGACAGCTCTCTCTCAGGTTCCTGGCTGCCCATGAAGGTTACTGGGACCAAGAGAGGCATTTTCTCAGCAGGTGCCTCTTTTATATGCATTCCTTGGTGAGCTCAGTGCAGCAGGGGCTGTTTCCAATCACACAACTAGCAGCATGAAGACTCACTGATGTTTGGGACACACAGGGAAACCTTCCTCACTGCTCTGGAGGGAGCATTTCTGTTTTGTCACCAGGATTGGTGACTCCACCCAGCCACAACTCCGGAACGAAATGTGAGTGGTGACAGCTGAGGAGTGGATAACTAGTGTCAGGAGAAGCTATTTTGGGGTGAAAAGCTGTGGGTGGATTTTGTAGTTGTCCAAGATTGGCTCAGTTGTGAAGGTGTGTAAGAATTCAGGTGGGGCTGCCTGAGTTGGAGGTGGTGGTGATATGCTGCTGGCTTTGGCTGAGCTTCACTGGTGTCAAAGTCAGCAGGGACTAACAGAGTGGGTGGGAAAAGCCACCTTGGAGTATGTACATGGAAGACTTTTATTTTGATCCTTTCAAGCCCTCATTTTGCTCTCATTGCAAACACTCATTTCTGATGTTTAGGGAATAGTAAGAACTGATACTTGGAGGGAAAGCATGCAAATATAACATGGCAGAAGGAGGACACTGGCTTCCTCTCCTCATATTGCCAAGATACTCTTGGTGGAAAGGAGCAAATATAAGTCCAGAAAATTCAGGAGATTTGTAAACTTGGGAGTGTGGTGGTAAAATCTAAACAAAGATTTCAAGGTACATATTTCTCAGGTTTTAAGGCAGCTCTTTTTTAGAATTCAAGTTCTTCCTGTCAAGGACTGAATGAAAAAACCGATATCAGAGTTTTGCAGCCCTGAATCCAAATTGTGCAGTTCCAGATTGGCTCAATTTTCCTTCTTTCTGCATTGTTACCTTGAAAGTATCTAATTCTATTTTTCAATTCTTAGTTTATTTTTTTCCCTTTTCTAGTGCCAGAACACCAAGTTTTAACTATAAACAAATTTTTATAATCAGGTTCCAAGCCCCTCAAGCAAGTTATTTGATTGAAAGTACTGCTAGTACTGCCTTTGGATCTGTGCTAGCAGGGGCTGCAATGATTCGTAATAGCACTGGGTGCTGTGACTGGTGTCTGTTCCTACCCAAAGGGAATCCAGAGTGTAGAATCTTAGCAAGTGACAATTTCCCCATGGATAATGGGACACTGCTTGCTAGAAGTATCCCTTGACCATTCTTACAAGATAAGTCACAGAAAATAAATTAGAGGTTTTTGTAATGACTGTTTATCATTGCAGCAGTGCTGGCCAGTCTGGACCAGTAATGAGTTTAGGTGACTCCCTAGTTTTGTTACATTCCTATGCCTTAAGAGCTTATTTAATTGAACTGCTGTGTTTTTATTACCAAACTTTCCTGGCTTCAACATGATTCAAGGCAGTTCACAGACTAGGGGAACATGGAACAGCTTTAATTGTTTCAGATTCCCATCCGCTGTTCCTGCTCCTCCACCCAGTCTCTCCAGAGGTGCCTCTGGGTCGAAGTTGAATTGAAAAGTCATTTAACATAAATGCTTTAGCATTTGCCTTGGTCCCTCAGGTACAGTGGGCAAGGTACCAAACCTCCAGGCATTTTAAGAACATCTTGAGGATGGTGTGCCATAGCAACAGTGCTGCTGGCTGCAGTCTTGGCTTGCATGCTTTCCTTCAGCAACGCTGGAATTTCTCCTGCACTTTAAACAAGAACAGATGCTGTTCTCTAGGCTTCCTTCCATAAATACAGACAAACTGGGTCAAACTCTTTCCTCAGTTGCACTGAAGTAATTCAGAAGTAACTCCACTGACAGCCATGAACATTGCAGTGAAGTTACACAGGCAGAGGGCAGAATTCAGACTATTCTGCTTGCCTGTGTATGTAAAAGCTGTCACTGCCAGCCAAGCTGAAATGCTCATTTACTGCAGCACATGGATAGCATTATTATTACTACAGACTTTGTTTGGGTGGAAGTCAGTGGTTAAACACCTGAAATCTCAGTAGACAAAAGAGAAGACTATAAAGTTTTATGACTGCAGAGTAGGAGATTGCAACATGTAGGTTCAATTAAAAAAAAAAATCAGAAACTATGTTATATTACATACTTTAGAGGTTTTGTCACTGAGTTGATTAGTATGACTTAGTTATTAGCTGTTACTAGAAGCTTTCCACTGAGAAATGGAATTAGAAATACCAGTTGCTGTATTTTTATTCACAATCCCGTTGAATTAATCTCACTCTCCCAGATGCACAGAGAACAAGTCCTAAGGCTGTTTTGCAGGTATAAATATTTGCCTATTTCTTTGTGGGGGAAAGAATGCAATCTGTGGAGAGAAAAAAACTGTTTTGTAACAGCTGGGCTTCAGATGCACACACCAGAGCAGAAAGGGACAAGGGCTGTCAGCCACATTTGTCCTTGAACAGCTGTAATTTTGGGGACTGGGATACTTATTTTCCCAGGCCAGCCCTAGTACCTTGGTTTCTAACTCTCTTTGGCACCCCCTGACTTTATCCTATCTCTTTTATTTCCCTTTTCTCTGCCACCCTTACAATTCTCCTTCACTCTGCATCCCCTCTTCAAGCCCTGTGATAGCTGCCCTGATCACTACAGAAGGGCAAGGGGTTAGTTAAGAGAAGATTCATGTTTTCTCACATGCACAAGAATTCACTGAAACGTATTTAACATATCAAATATTTTTATTTTTTTTACCTTGCAGCTAGAGCATATACATCTTGAAAAAAGACAGGATTTTGTCCAGTCTCTGACTGGACAAATTCAGGTATTTTCAGTGCCAGCACATACACGAGAAGATGTCGAAGTGGTGGCAGAAGGTGTTGATACAAGGTTTACCTGTGGACTTGACTCTCAAATGCAATTTCTAGGTGTCATTTAGACAATTAAATTTGTTACGCAGAAGAGCCTAACATCAAACCAGAAAAGAGCCTTCAGCCAGACTGTAGTGAATTCATTAGAAATATGAAATTATGCTTTCGGGCAACTTTTTCTAGTATCTGTGCAGCCCTACTCCTATACAAAGCTCTCTGCTTTTTCCTCTTCTTCCAGTTTTCCTGTCTTACCCTGTGTGTTTTTAGCCAGTACAACCAGCGAGATCCAGCCTCTACCTGAGCTGGGCTCCATTAGGTGAGCTCACTGGGTTATGACATTTAAAGCCAGGAAAAGCACAAAAAAACATTTGAGAGGGTAAGTAAAGAATTAAGATGAGCTTTTGAAGGTGTGGCAGCCCCCACCTCAGAGAGTTTGACTTGTACTGGTTGCAATGAACAAGCATTGATGTTCCTCCAGCCTCTCTTAAAACGAGCAACTGGGCTGACACAGCGGGATCCTGCCAAGTCCTGCTGTTTGACCTGATCCTGGGAGCCCTTGATTAGAGCATAAAACATGGATAATGTGAGCCCTCAATTGTTTTCACTTTTCTACTGGAGCATGGTGTGCCCAAGGGAGACTAATGGATGTTGAGGAGCTCACCGGTAATCTTATTTTACCTCTTATTTTTATTACTGATTGAAAAGTACAGGGTTGAGGGGATTTTTTTTCTATGATTTTGCTGGTGGAGAAATACAAAGAGAAGAAATCCCTTTTGACACGGGAAATGATGCTATATTTTCTTTAATAAAGAGTAAATTTTATTGTCCACCAAGCCAATTTATAAACGTGGTCTCTGTAACTAGCACTTTTAATTATGGGGGGGAAAAAGAAATTAGTTCATTAATGCTGTGAAAAAGAACAGTGACCTACCTGCCAAATGGCAAGGTGGAAATAATTAATCTGGTCAATTAAAAAGAAACTGATAAATTAAAGTGCAAAGCCTTCCATGTGGTGCATTAAATTAGAGTTGTAATTTCCAGAATGTTGTGTTTATTGTCAGATTTGATCCCTTCTTTTCTTGCTTGCCTTGATTCTGTGTTTGGCAAGTCCTGTTAGTGAGTTCTTTAGCGTTCTATGCTAAATTCCTACGCCCATGCATATTTTGCAAAAGACAGCTTGCAAGATCAAGCTCTTTATGAAATCCAACTGATGAAATGCACACGCCTTGTTTTTTATTGTCGTATTACAAACCTCCATATTCCCTTTGCTTTGCTTTGCTTGTTTTCCCACCATTAAATGTCACTGGCCTTTTCTTGGGCTTTAAATGACCCAGGCATGGGGCTGAATTTCTGGGGTCACCTCAATCAATTTATGACCTTAAAAATCTGATCCACACAGAAACCACTGGGCTGATGGAGCTGAACCCTAAAGTATACAGCATATTTGCTCTACAGAACTGGAAGTAGTAAAACAGTTTCTTTTCTATAAATATCAGTAACTCCTCTTGACATTTACAAGTACATAGTATTTTTTACACACTGCATGATCTCAAAAGTGCTTAACAGATCAGTGAACTGTGTATCTGCTCAGCATTTGTAACTACAAAGCCATTATGTGCCCTGCACCATCCCTCACAAAAGCCCAGGACATTTGCATTAGCTCCTGTCCATCTCAAGGCCATAAATTGCAATAAGAAATATGGGCTACTTACTGAATGGTTGACCAGTGCTCTGATGCAGCCTACGGGAAAATATGAATGTTATTGTTTACTTTAACTAGGGCATATATCATACAGAGCCAAGGACTTCTCATTTGTTAAGATGAGAGTTGCTTTCTTCAAAAATACTTTGGGGCATGTCCCATTGCTAGGGAAAAACCAAACTGAAACCCAAAAGCTAGGCAGAGGATGATCTGCACGTTTTATATCTGAAGTGTTAGAACTGGCAAGCATTAAAAATACACGGGGAGAGCCAAGTCAGATGTTTCTGTGATGTGGTAAAAATAAGCAGTGCGTGTTATAGCCCCTTCAGAAGGTGTGGGTTTGCCTTGTGAGAGGGAACAGTACTAGATGGAATAAACAGCTGTGGCCAGAAATCAAATTCCTGGCAGTTCAGCAGCTCTGGTCCTCCTTCTCCAAAACTACAAATCACCAGGGGGATTTCCCTCAGCCCAGCTCCTGCCAGCAGCTCTGCAAAATCACCAAACAGCCCCCACCACATGGTTTCAACTCCTGAACACTCATATGTGTCAATTAGATTTCCTTGCTAAACCCTTAAGACATCATGATTCAGAGCTGAATTATATACTCTGCACCCTTATCTAAACCAGTATAATATTGCCTGTGTCCAGCTGGGAATTTCCTCCCGGAGAGGAGGGACACAAGAAGCTCCTATCAGTGACCAAGTACAGGGTGAGGGAAGGGATAAAAAATTTATCTGCAGCAAATGAACACAGAAAATGTAAAATCTACCCTGAGGTACAAAACTTACAAAACTCTTTAAAATCATGAGGTTTCTCAACACCTCAGCCAGCTGTAATGGCCCTACAAAAATGGAGGTGGGTGTCCATTGCTGCATGATGAAAGCTATCCCAATTTAAAAAAAAGAAAATCCTCAAAAACAATTAAAAGGTTGCTGAGACTAGATATGTATGGGAGTCTGTCCTGACATGACAAGTAGTACAAGCATTGCTAAAGTCAAGGGAAATCCCAGCCACTCAGAGCACCTGTACCATTCTCTGGTCTTTGTCCTGCTGGCTTGCAGGCTTGTTCTCCTCCCACCCGTGTCTTTTCACCAGACCATGTATAGGGAGTGTTGTGTCTTATATAACTCCAGCTCAGATTCAGACATCCACCCAAGCCATGTGATGAGACCATCTTCTGTTTGCTGAGCGTGTAAGGAAGTGCCCTTGTGTGTCATGAGCTTAGGCTGTGCAATAGAAACCACGCTTCTCCTCATCTCTCTGCGTTTTGCCTCAATGCTTTGCTGCCACAAAGTTGTGGTCATGGATTTGGTGAGACTGGCTGTTGCATGTAACAGCAGAACAGGTGTGGGAATAAACAAATCCCAATTTGTGTTTCATGACAGCACCTGTTTTCAAACCCACAGCTGAAGGCTTGGAGAGGGTTTAAGATGGACAATAAACGAAGCTATTTAAAATGTACTATCAAAAGCCCAGTAAGCTTGGCATTCCATTTGCAAGGCCCAAAGCAGAAGGTGAGGGGCTGCTCCGCAGGCATCAGAATGCTGCTTCCTGGCCTTGGGAGCCGCAGCCTGGCCAGATCCTTGCTCTGCACAGGGGTGAGCAACCTTGCAATTGCAGCGATGTAGCCCCAGCACAGGTGTGCTTTTTGAGGTGGTGGCTCAGCATGCCCTATCCTAAAGCACAGATTCCCATAGGTTATTTGGGAACCTCCTGCTGAAACGGTGAAGCTCAGGTGCCTACATGCCATGAAGATCTTGGCCTGAGGCCTCTGTTGCTTCATCCACAGTTGCTTCACCCCTGACCTTGGGCTAGAGAGCAAAACGGCAGAGGGGGTGTGATGATCCTTAAAAGCCACTTCAGTGGTCAGAACCCAGCTTTGGTGCCTGCATGGTTCAGGTCCCACTTCCCTATGCCTGAGGGAGGGAGAAGAGCTGCTCACTGCACTGGGGGCCATTTTCTTACGTGGCACACCCCTGAATGTGTCCCTGCCACAGGCGGTCCCTTCTGGGGGACAAAGGAGTGGATTGAAGCGCACATGCACCAGTGGCTGAGCTGCCACAGTGTGGCAACTGTGTGATCCAAACCTGAGCTGGCCTTCCCTGATTATGAAAATTTGTATTTTTCCAACAGTTCTCCTTATGCTGTCTATATTTGAGTCTTCCTCCTTTGTTCTTTGTGTCCCGTTGCACCCGTGCTGTACTTGTCCTCATTTCAAAACCTACACATGCGCCTCTGAGCAAGCTTCCAGGCTGTGGCATGTTTTATGTGTCTTTATTAGCTCCAAAGCTGCAGTGAGATTACATGACGTCTAGATTTCCTTGCAGTCAAACTTAATATCCTGAGAAATGGGAAATTTTACTGAAATCCTGCAGCACTGGCCAGGGTGTGGGAGGGCTGACCCCACCCCACCCTGCTGTTTCCATGTTTCCATGCCTGTGTTGTTGCCATGGATGTGCAGAATTATCTGGCTTGAATTTTCTTCTTCTGTTTTATTTTTTTTTATTTGTTTTGTTTTGTTTTTTGTTTTTGTTTTTTGTGCAAGGAGCAGAGAGGGGTGATGTGGTTTTCTACGTGTCAGGGTGGGACAAGAGCACTTTAGGTAATTTTGCCACTGCCCAATTTAAATTAATGTGAAGTTGTGATGGGAACCCAAAATGTCTTAATCTGAAGAAACCTACAGGGGGAAAAATGATGGTGAAAATATGCTGCATGAAAAAGGTATTCAGCCTTCTGAGTACTATGGGAAAACAAACAGGAATAGCTGTAAGCAATAATCATAAGGATATGAAATGTATGCTGGTACTTAGCTAGTATAAATATTCATTGCTTCAGGGGAGCCAGGCAAGCCAGCATCAGCTGAGGATATTAGCTACATGTCATGGACTGAAATATTTCTGTCAAAAAGAAAGCGGGGGGCTGTTTGCAACTGCATTTTCAGGCAGAGGCAAAACTCAGTCCCTTGGAGGCACAGAAGTGCACCCTGGCTCCCCTGCAGCCCTTAAAGACTTTACTCCCTCCCAGTGCCCTTGCTGCCATCAGTGCTTCTGCTTGGCTGCTCCCAGTCTGGGATTCATTTCAGAAGGGAAAAAGGCAGAGTGCTTCTCCCTGGGAGCTTTGCTGCATACACAGGATGCTGGGAGAGGGAGAGTCTGTAACAGAAGCACTAAGCTGCTCCCAGGGGCTGCTCACCACACGGTGTTATCCAGCTGCAGGGCTACTGACACAGCGACAGCCTTGGAATCACCGGTGAGATCCACCCCTCTGCTCTCCAGTGACGACTGGCAGGCTCTCAGGGAGAAAATGCAGCAGCAAAGAGCCCTCGGGAGACAAAGTTGCCAGGCTTACTCCCCAGGTTTAAAGTAAAACTCCCCCTAAATGAAATCTAGTAATCCTCACTAATCCTCACTAAATGGAGATATGGTTATTGTTAGTGCTATAGCAGAGCCCAGGAAGGCTCCTCCAGGACTGCATCAGATTGCAGGGATTCAGACACGCAAGGTGAAGAAAATGGCAGCCAGGAAAATGGGTAAATGAATCTGTCTTTGTTCAGTGTCAGGAAATTAATGCCAGCTTCTTAAGGCATGGGAAATGACATTGGCTGCCAAATACAAACTGCTCTGGATTTCATGGGAATAATTATGACAGTGAAATATTTTCTTAACTTGATCTTTGGCCACATACTAAATGGAAAGAAGTAAATTTGGCACCGCAAATGCAAACTGCGCCAAATTAACTTATACCCATGGAGGATCTGGCCTTACAGACCCTGCTCCACAGGGCCAAATCCTGCTGTCACTTATGCTGGTGTAAATTTGACTCTGTTTTGCTGAACTGCGTGGAAGTACTGGGGCTTGCACTAGGTGAGTGTGAGCATAATTTAGCACTCAGAGAGGACCCTGCCTCGCGGAGGTCAGTGGTGTCCTGATGAGCAAACCCCCAGCTCGTGCAGGAGCTCCACAAGGCAGAAAAGTAGGGGTGAGGGGCCCCCTGCGGGCTTGATAGAAATGCGGTCTGAAGTGGGAAGTCCTTACCAGAATTACATCCCTGTGTGCAAACAACCTTCTACAGATCAGTTCAGAGCTAGCAACCCCCTTCTAAGGGGTGAGCACATGGTCACGAACAGCTAAGATGAAATCTCAGGTTTTGTAGGTCTGGTCTGTACTTCTGGCTGTTTCCAATGTGCTGATTATCAGTCCAGTCATGCTCATTTGCCTCCTACCTCTGGACCCTCTTAAGTTCAAATAAAGAAACAATTATTTGCATTATTACATATTTATTTGTATCAGCCCAGATTAACACTTGATGGTTCTGGGTTCAAACAACAAACAAAATGACAACATTAGCAAATGAGATGATGGTCTGTTTTGCATTCTCATTCTGGGCTCATTTCCACCAGTTTAATTCAAGAATTAATTCAGAAGAATAAAAAATACAATAGCACTCTATTGGTACAACAGGACAAACAACCTGGACTCAAACCATCTTATATTTTCATCAGAAAAAGGGAGAACATATCAAGCAGGAAAAATATTTTAGGAAGAAAAATACATCACAGCCCATTTTTGGTTTACATTCTTGCAGTAATTTCATGGCAGAAATATTAAGCAACTGCTGTCACATAGGTTGCTTTCCTCGTCATCCGGAAGCAAGGCTAATTACTTAGGTTAAAACTCAGAATGAAAGCATTGGTTATTGAGGTCTCTTGTGTAAATATGCATCTAATTGAAAAATGGAAATCAGAGAAAATAATTATTCAAAACATGGTACAGTCTTAAATTACAGGAGATTAATACACATCCTCAGTGTTTTTAAAAGCAAAAGATGGGAGGTTTCTATTTAATGTGTCTCCCTAGGGATGAATTATCTGATCTCTAACATGAGAAAACACCAAAGCAAAGGCAAAGGCCTGCTGTTACTCTACCACGGAAAAACATGTTTCTTTGAAATTTCATCAGCTAGAAAATCAGTGAGTACGGTTTCAGATTTCATAGAGGAATTTTACTGGGGTTTTTTGGGCACAAATGATAAAAATGCTATAAATTCTATCTCAGACTCTGCAAGTGAAAGGTTTAAGAGATTATGTGAGTAAATCATTCATCCCTTCTGAATATCCTGCTGATAAAAGGGATCCCCTGATGTGATATATACTGTCAGGTTTGAATCTGAAGCAGAGAATTTCTTTCAAGTTCCCTTCAGGGAATCTGTACATTTTATGCTGAATATTAGGATCACCTCTCCAGGCATGGAGAGGAAGCTAGAATGAGACCCTAAAGCCATAGAGAAATTATCAGAAAGAGATAAACTGGTTTCCTTTTTTTTTTTATTAAATTCTCCTATAACCAGCTTTATAGCCTAGCAAGTCACAAAAATTTCACAGTACATTACACATGCTGGCTGGCAGGCATTTCACAAGATCAGGGAGGCGTCTCTGCGCCTGGATTGAGCACAAAGGCAGAGGGCAGGGCTCCCGCATCTCCCTTCCCGGAGACGCCATCCCGCTCTAACAGCTTTATATTTTGTTCACTCTTTCATTGCTACCGACTCCCTTTACCAGCGTTTCATGCCTCCCGAAGCCCTGCTTCTTGCGCAGGCTGGAGGCAGAAAAGAAGGTGTGGCCCTGCTCATGCCGGGTAAAGCTGTGGCTGCTCCCCATCTCTATAGGGAGGGCGATTCCTGCCTTGCACACAATTGCGAGCGCTCGGCAGAGGCTGCCGTGTGTGAACAAGCGCTCCCGCGGTGCCACCGCCACCGGTACCCAAAATCGCTGTCCCCCTGCCGATGCCGAGAGGCAGCACAAGCGCCTCTCGCTGGGCCGTGCGCGGCCTTGCTCCTCCTGAACGCGGGGAAAGGGCAGTAGGGATTTCCCGGAGAGCCGAGGGCAGCCAGCGCCGGGCCCGAGCGCGCAGGGATGCTGCCCTTTAAGGGCTTCCCTTTATTCCTTCTCTCCAGCCACGCCACGCAGGGAGCTCTGCCGCGGCTTGGGAAGCTCGGGGTTCCGCTCCCCTTTGTGTCGGGAGCGGCCCTGCGCCGGCAGCACGGCCCGTTCCCCTTCCCGTTCCCCTTCCCGTTCCCCGTTCCCCTTCCCTGTTCCCGTCCCCGTTCCCCTTCCCTGTTCCCGTTCCCGTTCCCCTTCCCTGTTCCCGTTCCCGTTCCCCGTCCCCGTTCCCATTCCCTGTTCCCGTTCCCCGTTCCCCGTCCCTGTTCCCGTCCCCGTTCCCCATCCCCGTTCCCCGTTCCCGTCCCCCGTCCCCGTTCCCCGTTCCCCGTTCCCCGTCCCCGTTCCCCGTTCTCCGTCCCCGTTCCCCGTCCCCGTTCCCGTCCCCCGTCCCCGTTCCCCGTTCCCCGTTCCCCGTTCCCGTTCCCGTCCCCGTTCCCCGTTCCCCATCCCCGTTCCCGTTCCCATCCCCGTTCCCGTTCCCCGTCCCCATCCCCGTTCCCATCCCCGTTCCCCGTCCCCGTCCCCGTTCCCCGTTCCCCGTCCCCGTTCCCGTCCCCGTCCCCGTTCCCGCAGCCGGCCCGCGGGTCCCAGCCCGGCGCAGCAGCGCCCTCTGCAGCACGGCCCGGCCCCTCCGCAAGGGTCGCCCGGGGCGCGGCTCCCGCCGAACCGGGACCGGCTCCTGGTGCTTCCTAGCGGCAATTCTGGCTCCAGCGGCGCGGCGGGCTCGGTGTGCTGGCTGCGCCTTTGGCCGGCCAGCATCAGAGCGTGTGGCGCTCGACGCTCTAAAAGCGCCATGTGCCTTGAGCCGCTCAGCAGGGGGAGAGCAAAGGATTTATGTGCGCTCTGAACGCCCCTTCCCTCGGCGCTGATGGCGCTTCTCCGTCTCCTCCCGCTCCGCGTGGGAGCCGCAGTGATAAACACTCCTGCCACAGCGAGAAAATGCGACGCGCCGAGTCGAGCTCTCGCCTTCCCGTTTGCCGGCCGTGAATCAGCGCAGGGGCACACAAAGAGCTCCGTGAGGCTCAGAAAAATCCGAGCGCTGCTAATTTTAATTTGGAAAACGGCTGTTGGTAAACAGCTCAAGCCAACAGGATCTGAGTGTTAGCCAGCTCCCTCTGCCCTCTCCCACGGGAAAGAGAGCTATAAAATAAAACCGAGTCATAAAAAGCCGTTCATCAAGCCGTTCCCTGCTCGTGACACGGGCTGGAAAGGGTCCTAGGGGTTGGGCAAAAGGAGAAGGTAAGCAGCAAGAAAGGCTGAAATTCAGGGAAGTGGATGACTCTGCACAGCAGAGGACAAAAAAGCCATGAGAGGCTCAGGCCGTTCAGAGCCAGCGTGTACATTCACCCCGGGAAGTTTAGAAGTTTGCGATGCCGGGTGATGATTCCCGTGTTCCAGAGGAAATGCGGCACTTGCGGGTTGGATTTCCCTTCCCGAGGCGTTCCTGGCAGGGTGGCAGTGGGGACACGGCTGTCTCCCGGGGCCGGGGCTGCGCTGCAATCCTGGGCGAGGCGCTCGGGAGTGCTCAGCCCTGCGCTCAGAGCCTCCGTGCCCGGCCAGGTCCGGGTGAAGGATCACAATCCCCTGCCAACTTCTGCTTCTGGTTGTGCAACAGCGATGTTTTCTTAATGTGCGACAGCTGCGCCAGGGCAAACACGGGCTTAGCTGATTTCTAAGCAGCATTTTCAGTGGGTAGGAACAAGGGGTTTTGTCATTGAATAAAACGGGTTGTAGCATCCCAGTACTTTCCAGAAGCTGTGCTTGGATGGCTTGAAACACTAGTCTGTGAAAATGGGTGTTTTCTAATGTGCCAATTTAAGACTCATTGAAGTCAATGTGAACTTTTTTACTGGTTTTTCTGGCCTGCAGTTTGAACTATAAACTACAGTGAATTTAGGGGAAGATCTTCAAATATAGAAATATTCTGGACTGATTGGTGTGGTTTGGCAAGGTCTGCTCTAAGGCTTTATTAGTTTAAATTCAGGCAAGATCTAGGAAAATTATGCTAATCAAAAGGTTCTTAGAAAAACGAGTCCAAATGTCTCGATTCTTCTACTTCATGGAAAAGCATCAGCCAAAAAAAAGAAATGCTTTGCTGAAAATAGAGCCTAAGAGTTCGTCAGTAGTTAAAGCCTCTTTTACTTCATTTAGAAACAGTTTCTTTGCATAGGACAGGTTGTCCAAATGAGGTGCAAATACACTTCCTTCAAAAACATGAAGAAAATGCACATTGTCCTGGACATATCCACTCCTTAAGAAGAGAGGAGGTTTTAGCAGTGTCCCAAAATATAGAGGTATTTCATCTACTGAAAGGTTAAAGAGAAATAAAGGAAGAGAAGCCTTAGGGAGAGGAGGGGATGGATCTTTCAGTGCTTATCTTTCAGCCCACACAGCCACATTACCACATCAGTGTTCCAAATCTGAATTTTTCAAGGTTAGACTCTTCTGCCTTTGCTGGAAGCTAAGCCAATATAGTTTTGTGGAAGTTTTGAACTCAGGCTTCTAAAATAAGATGTTGTTTGTAAGATATTGTGGAATGGGATGTCAAAATCAGTCTTTATTCTTGTAACTTCACCATTTTTAGAGAAATAACATTCCTCTCCTTGTTAATCTGCTAAAAGGGGCTTGCTTACCCAGTAGTACTATGCACATCTTTCCCAAGGAAGAAGGCCATCATGTTCCTCCTAGCACTGTATAGGAAGACTCTGCTGTCTCACCTTTTATCCCTGTTGTACCATAAAGTCAGCCACCCCTTGATTACAGACATTCTTTGGTCAGCTCTGACTGGAGCTGATCACAAGGGTCCCTGGCATTCACTACCTGTATTGTGCTGATGGTGTCAGCAGATAATTGATGGAGATTTGAGCACCAAGGGGATCCAAGGTGGGGCATGAAGTAAACTGTATCTCAGGCCCTCTGTGCCTCTCCTGCTCCTGCCAGTGCAGGTGGGCTGCTGTCAGAATGCTGGTCTGAGGCCTTTGCTCGTGCAATGTGTGCTGTGGTAACTGCAAGGGTAATTGGAAAATGTGTCCACTGCAGTACAACACAGCTTGTCACCTGCAACAGAGGTATCAAGCCCTTGTTTTGAGGACAAGAACATTTCACAAGATGTCCTGTAAGGACAAGATGCAAAAGAGGCTATTAGTGCAGAAGCATCTTGTGCTGCTCACCTTTCAGACACTGATGCTTCCCCTTGCTCCCAACAAAAAAAGAAACACACCAAAAAAAACCCCCAAAAAACCCCAACAAAACCAAAACAAAACAACAAACCAACCGAGGCTCTTGCTTAGGAATCTGAGCTTATCTACAGCTGTTTTCCCATTGCAGGCCCTGGGAATATGGTCAGATGTTTCTGGGTAGTCTTTTTGATATTTTTTTGGAACAAAAGGTCTCTGCTGGCTTAGGGCATTAATTTAGGCGGATTTTACTATATGTATAGGGAGCATAAACTGTTACTTGCTATCTCACTTTCTCTCTAAATAAAAATGTATGTGCTTTCCTTTAAAAATGTATTTTGTGTGTAAGTCACATAGTGATAACATTAAACGTGGTATAAAGACGGTAATAAAAGTGGTTGTAACATTTATATATTTTTCATGACCAAAGTGCTCTGCACTGGGAGATGCTATAAACACGTGCTTGCCACTGGAGGAAGCAACAGTCCTATGCTGCAAAAGATATCAGCCACGTGAGCACAGGCCCCAGTTCTTCTGGGCACAGAGTGCGTGGGTAGGCAGCTCTCCAGGACAAAACAAGGGCGAGGGCATCTGGCCCAGCATGTCACTGCCATGGGAAGGTTGGGTGCTATTGCTGAGGAAGAGGCCATGGTGGACAGGGTGGAAAATGCTGCTGGAACGGAGAGGAGACTCCTTGCAGAAGCATCTCTCGATGCAGCAGAGGAGGAAGGCCTCCTCCTCCTGTTGTACCTCAGCTCTGCCAGTTCTCCCTCTCCTTTTCAGCTGCAGAGCCCTTTGAGATCCTTGTGTTCAGCATCACCCAACCTACCCAGAAGCCCTGGGCTGTCTTTGGGCACAGCATACTCTATGAGGAAAAACACATAAAAATAGCAGGAAAAGGGAAGAACGGGAAAAATGCTGCTCTTGGCACTTCTGTTGAGATGTAACAGGATGAAGCAGATTCCAGGCATGCCGACTGCCCTCTAGCCGTATCTTCTAAAACAGCCACAGCTTGCAGAACGCCACAGCCTTTTCTGGGGACTTTTTTTTTCCATTGGGAGCATGGCTCATGTCCCTCCCCAGCCTGCGGCCAAGGGGCCGGTGCGTTCGCTGCAGGCTGCGGCGGGCAGTGTGTGCCAGAACCTATTGGCAGTGCAGCCGCGTGCCAGCGGGAGGCGAGGGAGTGATGGAGCGCTTGGGGCTGCAATCCTGGCATCGCTGCTCTCAGGAAAGCCACGCTCTGGCTGGCAAAGAGCATATGAGAATCTGAACTGCTCTCCATTAGAGGGCACTCAGCATTTGCACGGGCACGAATCTGCAAAGTGAATTTTTTTTTTTAATGTCCAGTGACTTTTACAGAAAATGCACAATGAATATTAAATAAAGGGCATTGCCTATTACTGCACTTCAGATGCTGTTATGTGGTGTGACTTTTTAAAAACTTTTTTTAAAGGTCATGCTGTTTATGCTGCATAATATATAATACAATTGCACTGTAAATTAGAGACATGCTTTACAGCCTGCTGCTGTGCTTCATGGAGGTGAACAAAATTTGAAATCACGGGTCTCCTCCCCATGGGGAAACAGTTGTGGGAAATATTTAATATCACAATAACCAGGGGCTTAATGGCCTAGCCTAGTATGAGTGATGGAGGCCTCTCTGGGACACCTTGCTGCATCTCCTGTCTTCTCTCTAGTTTACCTAGACCATTTTCCCATTCTTAACACTTAAATTTGATTTTAATTTGCTGTTATAGGACATTTAGGGTAAAATGCAGCATTACCTAACCCACAGCATTTACTTTAGCTGCATGTGATATGCTCAGCCCTGAGAGGTTTCTCCCCCAGCAGACAAGAGTTGCCTTTTCTCTGTGTTGAAATGGTTGTAAGCCTGTGCAGTTCCTATATACATTAACTCTTTGGAAGGATTAATTGTTCTATTCCTTTATAATACCTTCAAAACTTCAAAAATGCTGTTCTTTTTCTTCCCAGGTAAACCACAGCATAGAAACTAAATTCTGAGGGGACATGCAATCTGATTCTAAAAATTCCCTCAGGAATTTCCCTCCTCTTCAGGGAGCTAATATCAAACGTAAACAAATGAGGTAAAGCTGTGGATTTTTGATAATTATTTAAAAAACTTCAACTCACACATTGCTTCAAAGGGCAGAACACGCAAAAAGGAGAGCAGCCATGGAGAACCAGACTGCATAAAAACACTGGAAGGCATTTTGGTCCCACTTCAGTGTGGAACACGTGTTTGAAAAGAGATGGGAAGAGTGTTGAGAAAATACAGACTGATGCCAGGGTGAAGGAAATACCAAGTAAGGAATTAAGCAAATAAACAGGGTCTTGAAGTGTTGTAGGGTGCAGGAAGAGTGTAACACAAGGAGGAAACTGAGAAGCAGATTTCTTCCACCTAAGGGTACAGGTTGTAAGCCTTGCATGAAATAAAAGTTAGATGGGTTTTTCTTTAAGAAAAATGAAAAAGAACATAATTTCACATTCACAGGTCTCTTACCAGAGACTGTTTTAAGAATAGTGTTTGGACTGGAGGAGCTACACATGGAGGACTGAATTACTCTGTAAGCACTTGCTCCCAAACAGGTTTGCAGGGCAACAGCTGATGCCCAGATGGTGTGGGCACCAGGACTGATGGGCAGCACTGAGCAGGGTCTCTGAAGCCAGTTGTCACAACAAATTTTATTTCAAAATTAGATCTAAACTGAGTTATCATCCTAATAGAGCCTTCTTAGAATTTATTCCTGGTCCCTGTATTAGTTATAGAATTTGCTAGAACACCTGTGCATTATTAATGAGTTAACAAAAGGAAACATATGTTTGTAGAACTGATTTTTTAATATAAAGCCATTTCTTTTGTTTAAATATACTATCCATGTGATCTGCAACATATTAAAAATACTTTAGAAAAAGCAGAACAAAGAAACGTTTCACACATATGCACAAATTAGATAATTAAATCAACAATTTCTTCAAATTCTGTCCTAGAAGAGACAGATAACATTTTCTATTTTTCAAATGTCAACAAATGAAAAGAAACTTGATCAAAATTTCAGAAGGATAAAGTATTATCTTATAGGTGAAAACTCCATGGTATTTCTATGACATTCTTGGTCAACACATCTTAAGTTTTATTTAACATGACTGGTTACTGAGAACGGTCCTAGTTATTTGGTACAGCTTAATTTAATGAAAATGTACTATCTTCTACTGAACGTCGTTAAAATACAGCACAAAATCTTTAAAGAATTTTGTGAGGGTTAGCATTACCTCACAAGCACAAGAAGAGAACGAAGTTCTCATTTCTGCTGTATGATAACAACATTTACTCAGGCCACCCACTTATCTTATACATCAGTGCCCTCAAAAGCCTGGCTTCATAGGTGACTGTGTTTTTCCCATTCTGCATCCCACTCTCTTCAAGGGGGTGCTCAATGACAGCTGGGATGTTTCTTCCATACTGTTCACATTGCTTCAGAAACTGCAGGCACTCCTGAATCACACTGTCACGCAGCATGATCATGTGCTTGGACATGTTCTCCAGCAAGGACAGGAAACACCGCTTAGCGTAATACCACGTGTCCGTGCTCAGTTTTTTGTTATATGGCTCCAGGCTTTTAATGATCCTGGAAATACCGAAGTCATAGTTCCCCTTCACACAGTAGAGGGTACCAATGACTAGATTGACAATGCAAAGATGGTAGGTATTTTTATCAGGATGATCATAAGACAGCTGCTCTTCTGCCTTCTCGATCTTCCTCATTAGTTCCTCTGCATCCTCATTCTGGCTTGTCAGGATGTAGGAAACGCAGAGGTTTGCTAACACAATGGCACTGACATCGAGAATGTTGTCGTAGTGCTTTCTAACTATCGGCTCATAGAAGCTAATAGCCTCTTTATACTTGTTCTCCTGCATGAAGAGCACGTGAGCCACATTGAGCTTCCACACCTCGTGTTCCTTGCAGAACTCCACTGATTTGTGGAAGATCTTTTCTACCATTGTGTAGTTTTTCATGTCCCAGTAAATCTTTGCCTGGGCCATCAAGACAGGGACATATTTATCCAGAGTCTCATCATACTCATTAATTGCCTTTTTTAGAGCTTCATCATCCCAATTTTGCCTAGCTTCCTGTACTTGTTTTGTGAGTTTTCTTAGCTGCTCAGTCATCGTCCCTGCTAAATCATCTAGCTTGTGGAAAGCCTCCTCAGGGGCAGTTTGACAAGTAATAACAGCATCCAAGAAGTTGTACAGATAAGGTGTGAGCAGCTTGTAGGTCAGATGGGCATTCTCAGCCAGCACATCAGCTGCCAGGTCGTAGTATTGATGCTTGCAATACAGAAGTAGCAAGTTACCAAAAGTTTCTGGTGGATAGGGGTTCTGCAGGAGAAGAAACTGCAGCTTCCCAAACCCATCAGTGGGCTGGCTGTCCATGTTCATGAGTGCTTGGTTGTGCAGCGTGACCGGATCCAGCTCCTCCTCGGCCCTCGGCGGCATATCCGTGAGCGCTTCCTGCGCCGCTTTCACGTTGCGCAGCTGGTACTCGATGGCTGCCTTGAGGTTGAAGGCCTCCACCAGGGCCGTGCGGTGCAGGAGCAGCGTGTTGCCCACGCTGCGGACGTCGATGCCCTCGGTGGTCATGCCCACGTTGAGCTCCGGGTGCTGGTGGATGCCGCGCTTGATGATGTCGGAGATGTACTTGAGGGCAGCGTGGTACTGCTTGGCCGCGTAGGAGCACAGCGCCATGTTGTAGGACAGCTCGGGGCAGTACCCCAACACTTGCATGGCGCTGGCAAACTTGCCGCTGGCCTCTTCGTGCCTGCCCTGCCGGTACAGCAGGCAGCCCAGGTTGACCTCGGCATCGGCCCGCTCCGAAGGGTCCTCGGCGGCTCCGGAGCCGCCATCAGCAGCGGCGGCGAGCTCCTCCTCCACCAGGCTCTGGGCCGCCGGGAGGTCGCCCTGGGCATAGTGGACAGCGGCCTGGAGGCGCAGGGCCCGGCGGTGGAAGGCGGGGACGTCCAGCAGCGGGCTGGCGACGCGCAGGGCCTCGGCGAACAGCCCGGCCTTGTAGAGGGCCTGCGCATGGCACAGGCGGTACGGGTGCAGCTGCGGGTGCAGCGCCACCAGCTGCTCGTAGCACTCGGCCGCCGCCGCGAACTCCTGCAGCTGGTAGTGGCAGTAGCCCAGCAGCGAGAGGCAGCCCCGGGAGCGGCAGCTCTTCTGCAGCCCGCGGTTCAGCAGCGACACCGCCTCCGCGAAGCGCCCGCCAGCGATGAGCCCGTACACCACGGCCGTGTGCTGCCCGTCGGGCACCGGCGAGGCCTCCATGGCCAGCCCCGGCAGTGCCGCGGCGGGGGCGGAAGCGGGGGCTTTGCTGCCATGGCAACGGCGCCGCCGCGGCGGAAGTGGTCCCGTGCGGCGGAAGTGGTCCCGTACGGCGGAAGTGGTTCCGTACGGCGGAAGTGGTTCCGTACGGCGGAAGTGGTTCCGTACGGCGGAAGTGGTCCCGTACGGCGGAAGTGGTCCCGTACGGCGGGGGCTGCACCGGAAGCGGCGGCGCGCGCGGAGCCGTGTGGCGGGGGATGGCGGCGGCTGCCGTGGCCGCGCCTGACCGGCCGCTCTGCCGCCAGTGGGAGCTGGTGCCGGCAGCGGAGCCGCGTCCTCTGCGTTTTCCCTCCCTCCTGCGCTCCCCTCCCTGCGCCCGTCTCCCGAGCACTGACATGGCGTGTTCAGTGCCGGTGCCGAACTGCCCCAAAGTGCTGGAGCTTTCTGAAGTCGCTGCCTGGGCCAGAATATTTCCCTCGTTTCGGGATCTCGTGCAGCTGGCGGAACAAAGAGTAAAAATCAGCTCCTGTACTTGTAAATGCTGTGTAGTAGTTCCCTTAGGCAGGAAGTGGTGTAAAAGCAGGCTCTAAGCGAAGCACGTAGCTGACGTGTGCCTACACGGCAGCAAGCATTTAACTTCTGTCTTGGGCTTTGTCAACATGAAGCATCCCCTTCACAGACCATCAAGATCCGAAGCTGGTTAAGGCTGGTGGAAGGCAGAAAATATGTCTCTATCTTGGCACAATCGGACAGCTCTCCTGCAGCTCTCAAAACCAGAATAAATTACTTCCAACTTTTCTTACTCAACAATGTAACTGTGCTTTACTTTTAAGTTTCTTTCCCTCCATGGTATCTACTGAACAGTGATACTCCAGACCACAAGACTGCATAATCTGTGTATTTTCTGTAGATGGGAATAGCTCCCTTAGGGTCACCAGACAGATCTGGTTTCTGGTCATTCCAGACTAATGCCAGAGTATCCAGTGAAGGAGTTTAGCTTGCCCCAGGAATGAGTGCTACTAGGCTGTGTGTCAAAAATCCTATCTCTTGCATGTTTTCAGCATCTTCTATTTGTGTGATTCAGTAGTCGATAGATAAAGCTGTGGTTGATCCTAACAAGTTTCAAAGTAATAACAAAAAAGAAAATCATAGTAAGCCATTAAAATGATTTATTTTTTTAAAGACTAGTAAACCCAAGTTGCTAGTTTCAAAAGCATGCTTTGAAAGCTGAACCAGCATAGTTTGAACTACTAAGCAAAACAATAAGAGTAATGTTTTTAAGATAAAAAGAAAAAAAAAAGAAAATTATGCAGAAGTCTTTTAAGTTACACATTTTGCAAGTATCTGGGATTCACTTGCCTTAGAACAGACACATGGTATTTCTGTGCATCTGTCAGCTGTCTCCCATAGGTAGAGATTTAGGGTTTATAATGGTATTCCCCAGAAAACTGTAAGATGCAATGGCCAACATGCTTAAAAAATTGTAATTAAATACAAAGTAATCCAAGAAAGAAAAAGTAGCAAGCAATATACAGGATGTATTCCAATAGTGGCACATTCCAGTGACAGGAGTCTCTGGGGCATTTCAATTCAGCAGATTATACATCCCACTTCATTGCTATCTTAGAAACCATTCACATGATTTTAACTCTTTGAAAACTCTTCCTTTGAAAAAGCCAGTAAAAAAACTTTCTTCCTTTATATTTTCTTGCCCATAACACTCTAGGCATTGAAGTGCCTGTTAGTATGTTTTTTGTAGCTTTGAAATAAACCTGTTTAAAAATTCCTCTCAACGCACAAATGACTTATCAGGAACTAAAATTGTTTTAATTTTACAAAGGGAAAATAAGTATTTAGCCTGCAGACTGAAACACTCCTGGTTTTCCACTAGAACGAATTCATCTAAATATTACAAATGGCATTAGGCACTGCTGGTTGCAGTTTTCAAAAATAATTTGTGAGTACTAGTATTGGCTTTGCTGATAACTACAGGCACATTATGAGATTGCAGTGCACTCTAAGAAGGAGCCATTAGCAAGGTCACCAGACCAGAAAAATGCAGCTGCTGTACCAAGGACACCATCTGCAGAAATACCTGAGCTAAAAGGAAACACACTTGTCTATGCTGTGATTACCAAACATACAACTGACCTTCTTGGCAAGACCCCTGGCCCTGTAAATAGTAGGGGTTGTCTGAGACAGAGCTGTGTGGAGAGTTCTGTGCCCACCTGCCACATGAGGCATCCAGTTTAAACCTCAGTGAGCTACTGCTGCCTGGCCTTGTGCAGCTCTGCTTCGGAGCAGGAGCAAAGTCATGTCCTTACAAGCTGAGTCCGCATCTCCATCACATGATGAAGCTGTTCTTATTTGCCTGTAGGTCCCGGGCTGGGAGGAAATTGTCTGGTTTCACTACTTGACCTATGGCCAAAGACACCTTTTGGGCATCTTGTTCTTGGGAGGGTCTTCTGTCTCTACCCCAGGTGCTCCTTGCCTTGAACAGTGTTTGGTTTTCTGGTGGGCTCACAGCGTCATGTTGCAGGGGAGCACTTTAGTCCAAGGGAGTGCACACACAAGACTGGAGCTCTTCCACCAAAGCCTGTCTGCTCCATGCCCCTCCCAGGAGTGAAGCCAAAATCCGGGCTGTACCCAAGGGACATCCTTTTCTCCTTGCTGAACACATGAAAGGGGCTTTGGCAGAAGGGCAGGAGACAAGCCCACCCTTGTTACTCACCACCAGCTGGTAGGGCAAGTGCACCTGCAGTTCAGAAGGCTGCTCGAAATCAAGCAGGATTTGAATGTCAAGCTCCTTCCTGATTAGCCTTTGCAATTGTAGAACATTTATGTTTTTTAAAAATTTTGGGTTTTTAAAAATTATTGTTTTATTTGGGTTTCGTTTTTTTTTATGAGGAAAGGGTGATTTTGGTAAGTGGTTTCACAAGTGGGAATCCTGAGTGAAATTACTGTTTGGCCTGAACTACCTTTGAGGATAGGGATGAAGTCCCAGATCTTCTCCTGAGCATTTTCTGGTGACAAAATTAAGGCTGCTGCCTGGCTATTGTGAGACCTCAAGGCCTGTAGTTCACAGGCTTAGAAACCTGACCAAATTCAGGCTGCAGCTGGCACGAGTCAGTAGGACACCTAGAAAAAAGGCATTGCCACAACCAGCCTGAAGCACCTCTGGATGTCCTATGGAAAATCCACGTGCCCATCAAATTTTAGCACTGGAATTGTAAATGCTAGAGGCCTCATTCAAGGCCAGATTTCCACTTAGAGGTGGGGCAAAGAAATGGTGACTTATCTTTTGCTGGTGTGCTGGGCATCTCAAGGGAAAGGCCAAGCAGCACCGTCCTGGGTAACAATTGTGTTCTCCATGTGTTCTCTTGATTTCTTGTGGACTTGTCTTTTACATGCATTCAAAGAATTAGGCTGATTTCAATGTTTGTTTGGTTTTTCTTTTTAATCTCTCCCTGTTCAGCAGGCAGGGAAGCAAGCAAAAGACAGAGAATGAGATTAAAGAACCTACACAATAATGTCTCTGGTGTATATCTCAGAGAGTTTGGCAGAACTGATTGAAATACTGGTAAATTGTTTCCCTATCAGAAATTATAAAAAGCAGATACAATTTCTGATCATCAAGTTTATAAGCAGTAGCTAAAAAGTGTTTCCCACAATCTTAAGATATAATAGACTTGAAATACATTTCTTTATTGTACTACGTGCTTCCACAAAGAATCACCTTTTTGTTACAACACTTTCTTTGCTGTTTCCTAAGCTAACTCTTAAAAAAGAATGTAAGGTTTTTGTTTGTTTAGTTAGTTGGTTTTTTAAGATTGAGCTACATGACTTTCAGAGGCCGAATGCTGTTCTGAGATGCACTACTGCCCCCCCCCAGTTTCAGTGGGGTTGTTTCATTTTGCATGAGAACAATTTGATAAGATTGAGCCGTGTGCTCTAATTTTCTTCCTTGTGATGGAGGAACAGAACCATAACATTAGTCAGCAGTTTCTGAATTTTGACCCCCAATGGCAAAGATACCAAAAGACAGGAGAAATAGATGGAGGCAATTACAAACAGTCACTTGATTGATGGTTGACATTGTTAGGGCTTCAGCTGTGTGTCAGGCTGCAGTGCTGTGAATCCTCATCCCTGCCAGTGGGTGTTGCCATGGGCAACAGTGCATTGAAGCCAATAAAAAGGAGAGGAAATGAGGGGAGACTCAACCTTCGGGGAGGCTGTAGGGTATGCATTATAAATTATGTTATACTTAGCAATATACAATATCAAAATTCAGGAAAGCCATGTGTACCTGCCAGCAGTACTGCCAGTTCCTAGTGTCTGTTTTTCCCATAAAAGGACGTGTTGTACGGCTTGCTGCTTACTAAACTGCATCTGGCTTTATTCAGAGAAGAAAGAAGTGGTAAAAGAACAGCAGAAACATTTCCATTTGCTGCATGTTCTCACTGCTGTGCAGTTTGCATTTCTGCCCCTTCCCTGCTTCCTTCTGCGAGAGAGTGATGTGATTCAGTTGTGCACTAACAGATTGGCTCGCAATGCTACTGAATTTCCAGCTATTGTCCTACACACCATTAGAAGCACAGAGCTTTTTTTTTTGTTGTTGTGTTTCTTTTGAAGAAGGGATCAGCAGATTTGTTGTTTCTGTCTGTGAGACAGATGTAGTCAGCTTTTCCTCTAACAACTCCGTTTCCTTAGAAAGGAGAAAAGCCCTTTTAGAATCTGGTCAGCTGGGCCAGGTTCTGATTTCCATTAAGCTGGTGCCAGTTCAAGGTAATTCCACTGAAGGAAATGGAGTTTGGCACAGGTGTAATACTAAGCTGAAATCAGCTTTAATTTCTGCTGCCAGACAATCCTATATTTAGAATCCCATTTTTCATGGAGTACAAAGGCGCTTTTTGTTTTTTTTTTTTTCCCCCTATGAATGGGCACTCACAAGCACTGCAACATGATTCCTCTTGTGTCTGGTCATGCAGCAGAGAAAGCACACTCAAATCACAGGTTTGCTGCATTAATGATCTTGGAACTAATGGAAGGAGACCAACTTTCAGGTAATACTAGGGTTGTCACACAGAGACACGTTTGGTTTTGTGCCCCATTATATTTGATTAGATTTTTAGAGACACCTTTACCACAGATGTCGACATGTGAGCCTTGACTAGTGCTGTGCTACCTGTAGTAACAGTATTTGAAATTGAACTGAAAGAACTGCAAGAGTGTAAGGGATAGTCAGTCCAGTGTGATGATATTCTACCTCTTCACCATTTCAAGATACTAATTTCAACTGGAAATTATGCTAGAAAGGCTTATTCATGGTCTGCTTTTCAATATAATATAAACCTGAAGCACAAAGCAACAGATTTCTTTTTTTATTTGTATTCTATTTTCAAAAAACCCATTAATCTTTTCCTTAGGTGATACTATAATATTTTAAAAAATGATGGCGTTACAAGAGCATTTTTTAAAAGGAAAAAGAAACACTCTAAAATTACCATGCAATATTTTGCCTTTATGCAAACTTCCTCTTGCTGAGAAATCTGCTGCACTGAATTAATATGAATTTCTCAGGGAAGAAGGGACAGCTTGGTGTTTTTAAAGATAATAAAGTTTGTTTTTAAATGTAGCAAAGGTAGGCAATTCTAAAGGCCCTGATCAATCACTAAGAAGCTTTGTTGTAAAAAAATACTTCTTCAGAATACAAAGCAGGCTTTTCAGAACATTCAGGCATAAAAGAGGAGGGAGAGTAAGAGAGGAGCATCACAAAAGCAGGCATAATTGATTCATAACATGTACGGAAGAGATGCAAAACAACAATGTAATTACACACTACTGTTTTCTGCAGCTCCTTGCATATGAATTGACCAGTTTGCATCCCAGTCCTGCTCTGTATTATTAATTTTATTAAGCTGCAAGTTCTTATATTTCAGTCTGTTGTCAGCTTTACAGATTTTTACAGCAGCAGTTGAAATGAAGTGGAGCTGAATGAACGCTTCTTCTGTTCAGTGTTCCGTGTCGCTCCAGATACCAGCGCGATCCCTCTGCAGGCTTCCCTTCAGTCCCACTAAGCCTTCCAGGAAAAGAAAACTACGCTGCCATCAAGATAATATCCGATCAATTAAGCATGTCTGGGAAAGCATTTCTTAAAAAATGGTGGGTCTAAGCTTATGAAAACCTTTCAGACAGCTCTTATTGTAAAGTGACACTGATATTTGCAGGCTTAATTTATGTCTTTGAGAGACATGGTGAAGCTAGAGGAAAAGGAGGACAAGGATGCCGCCTGAGAAGGAAGTTTTTTTTGGTGCAGCTCCTCCCATTTACCTCTATTTACTGCCACGGAGTCCAGCATAGGCTTCAGTTTCACATTCAGCTTCACTAGACACTGAAAGAAGATTAAAAAGAGGATGAGAGAAAAAATACTGATAGTATATCCACTTCTTTTAAGGACAGTCCACAGCATAGCAGGGAAAAAAAAAGAGTTTAATCTGCACTATGCCCCTACCCTCCCCACTCCCAACTGTAAATACCTATGGAGGTAAATTTATTGTTCCCATTGAGTCCTCTTTATCTATCTGACTTGTTTTATGTAAGGCTTTAAGCCACCAAAAATGTAAAAAAAGGCATGTAAGATGGCAGAGATGCCACTCAGCTACTTTTTTAAGTAAAAAAACCGTTTCTTTTACTACTTGCAATCCTTAAACATAGCCCTTTTGAGGGATTCCCACGTGCCTGAGACTACCAGCTATGGCATCTATGAGCAGGAAGGTCCACTGGTTGGATGACAAGCTGCACAAGACTAAAATAATCTCCCTAGTGCTATATTCTTTTATCCTCCAGATGACTAAACCACAACTGTATTGTGCTTTCCCAAGCTGGCAGAAAAAACAAATAGTGTGTGCTCAAATGAAAGAAATATAAATGAGTTTTCTTTGGTTTGAGGTTGCACTGAAATCACCTCTTCTCTACATATCCAGTCCAAAGCTCACAGAGGCCAGTAAGAATCTTTAGTCTGGTTTCATCTGGCTTTGAATACATCCACAAATTATGAAATTCCTGCATACCTTTGCTACAGTTTTATTTTACCTTCTCCTTTAATATAACCTGTTTATATGCAAAGTCCACAAGTGGTTCACTTATTTTGTGCATCTATATTAAAGAAACACAGAACTTAACAGAGGCAGTGGATGACAGGAAAGGGTTAACCAGTTGCCTCCCAAGTGGTCATGTAATGTCCTTTCAGGACAGAGGAGTGTTCTTTTGCAGTTTTTCTGATTAGCAAGCAGTAGCTTTTGCTGAGACCTGGGCAGCATGATTTCTCCTATAACATGGAAACTATGTATTTGTCACTGGAAAAAAGGGGTTGGTGCCAGATTAAAAACTAAAAAGGACAAAGAAGACAGCAAATGTGTTCTTCTGAAAGTGCAAAAAATTATAAGAAAACGAAAGGAAAGGGGAAGCAGGTACCTTTGCAGTTGATCAGTTTTTGCTATAAATAGCAGGGTTAGCAGCAACTGATTTAAATGGTCCCCAGAGCCCAGACACCACTAAAGAACTGGATTTTTTTATAGCTAGCTTGCAAGCCATGGGAGCTTGGCTTGAAGTCTTGGTAGATTTTTAATTGAGCTATTTTATGATAATTAAGGGTTAATGGCCTGATTTTAAGATGTGCTGAAAACTTGCAATTTCAGTTGACTTCGGTAGGAAATATGAATGCTCAGAGCTTAGGAAAAAATCACATCATGAGGAAGAAGCTGGAACTTGAATCAAATCCACTTGAAATTATTTCCTTAGAATATGGCCCAGACTGGACAGATAATTTTGCAATCTTGGGCCTGGGGTAAGGGGCAGGGTTCACTGCAGTCTCTGCCCCACAGAGCATTGGTTCTGCTGATGGTCATTTATTTTATAGAATGGATGAGGATTTTTAACATTCCCATTACCATGCCTCACAACTCAGCATTTTTATATCTTTATTTCAGACTGTTGTGTATTCCTTAAACCTGATTTGGTAGAGTCTAAAACAGAGGGGCAGTAATGCATTATAAACAGCTGAAAGTATCTGAAAAGCTCACTGTCATTACCATCAGCACCTGCATTACCTCTGTCAGCTCAGTGTCCACAGGTAGCACATGAGATACTCAGCCCTTGACAGCAACGTATCAGATCCTTTCTGCACAAGGCCAGTGTCTTCAAAAAGATTTTGTGAAGTATTTTTCCAATATACACCTCAGATTTAAATATAAGTAAGTAAGTAAGTAAATAATTAAAATATATAAGCCAACAACCCGGTGGTTGAATCACTGTTTAAAAATCAGTATGCTTCAAACCTCTCTAAGCACAAAGGTGTTCTGCACTCACATCCTGTCAGCCCCAGGATGTGTAAGTACAAAATGCAGTCCAGGCTGTTCCTGTATATATCTAGATATACACACTATATATACACTAATATATACACTATACCCAGGAATCTATAGCAGCTACAGGCAGCATAGAGAAGATGGAGCTCGCTGGGACTGCAGACTCTGTCTCAGTGTGGCTGTGCAGCTCTCCACTATGTCTGTGTCCTTTCTGTGACCTTGCTTTTTTGCCAAGACTGACCACAAGACCATGATGCTTTCCAGCCTAGTGCCAGGGAACAATTGCAGAGGTCTGGGCATGACCTCGTGCTGTGCCTGTCCCTCCAGGCCTTGGCATCTGCCATGGCTTATGGCAGGAGACAGCTCTGACACGTGCTGTGCCAGTATGGCTGCGGATGCTCGAGGTGCGTACAGCAATTAGCTCTGCAGCAACTACAGCAGGGACCAGGAGTCCAAGTAGGCCCAGGCTGGGAATAGATTCAGGAAGCACTCCCACAGTTCTATGGTAATCACTGTTGTCTTATGAGCTGTAAACATATTTTAAATCTGTAAGTAAATACACATATATTTCTTCGAAATATAGGTCTAAGTGGACATTAGAGTCTAATAGTCCAGGTGCAACAGAAGCTACCAGGTAAATAACAGGAACGGTTAACTACTAACATTAAATTTGATGAAATAGATTAAAAGGAGTATTTAAGAAAGAGTAAACCATGTCTTTGATATTAATTTTTACCATAGCACCAGCAATTAATTCAATGGAATACGTACAAAATATATAGTGTAATTTTAAGAAACTTTATTTTGTTACACATTAATTTAGATTAGTGATACTTGACAGTGCAGGTTTTGCACTTGGTCTATAAAATGTCTTTATTCAGACATTGATTTGATGTTTGAAGCACTGCTTCTGTATTTAGTATCCTTTCACTTCGGGACTTTTTCATTCTGATCTAGTCTTTTAATTAAACTGACTACTATAATTCCTATGGAAATTAGCTTTTATTTTATTTTTTCCAGCTACCAAAGCATTTCAGTAGGGCTTCTCTGATACAAAGTGCACAAATTGGATTTTATTTCTTCTTGAGATGTAATTAAAAACTCATTTGATTACTATATATCTGGCCCTGTTTTAATTATTAAACTCCAGTAATCAATTTGCTTTTATGAAGCTTCTGGGAAATTATCTCAAAAGCAACACATTTCTCTCCCTTCTGGCAGGGTCTGGACCATTTACTGAATTACATTCATTGCACCTGTTCCTGATCCGGATTAAACCACCAATTTATTCCCAAAGCTCTTTATTTGGCTGTAGCCTTGTCAGGGTTTTCCACCTCCTGGCTGCAATTTTTGCTTTCCATTTTATTGCATGAGAATCCCTTGATGTACTGCTCCTCCATACCACTATTTTTGATGCATGCCTCTCGCAAACAGCTTTGCTCATGATCTGTCTAATTTGGTGTCTAGGTTCTTAATGTCTTATTTATTACATGCCTTGCTAGGGAAAGGCTTGGTCTTCACCAGCTGCCCGACATGGGATACCACCACATAAAGTCAGAAGCTGCAGCAGCGCCCTGTTCCTGGTCCCTGCTTGGTGCGGCGGGCAGGCAGCCGGAGAGGGGGAGAGGGAACCCCTGCCTGGGGGGAGCTCCTGTTCCCCGAGGCCTGGGACATCACTGCCCACTTGCAGTCTTTCCACTGCAGTGCAGCTGCCTTGCTACACAGCAGGGCATCGGTGACCTTCCCCATTCCATCCTTTACTGTAAAAGCTGTTCTTAGTTGCAGAATGATAAAGCATGGGGGAGGCACTGCCTGCTCCAGCATTAGGAAAAACCAGAGAGGTCTGCAGTTCCCCTCTGCATCCATGTGTTACCTCAGATGCATGACTGAGCTGTTTGTCAGAAAGTTACCGTGTAGCAGTGTCTTTTTCTTAGCTCCTTTATTTATTTAGATGTCTTTTAGGATTGTGTACTACTCTGCCCACAGCATTCTTTCCCAAGGTATAGCTCTGCTCACATATAAGCTCCTCCAGCACAAGAAAAGGTTAAAGACACTTCAGCACTACATTGTGTGCACCGGGGAGAGGGGCAGGGCTGCCTGAAAGAAGAGCTCAAAATGGGGAAGAGCATAAGATACTTAGAGGGAGTTATTTATGTGAGAAGGTAAGGAGGCCAGAGTAGCTTGTTGGGGGTTTTTTTTGTTTATTTGTTTTTGTTTTTGTTTTTTTTCTCATTTCCTTGTGTATAGAGATGTATGCTTTGGTAGGTAAGACATGTAGACTCCAGAAACAGTAACAGTAGAAGCAAAGCCCTTCAGGGAGAGAGTGATGGGGAACAGTGGAGGCATTTGTTTGTACCTCTGGGTACCAACTTCCTGGGTTGAAATGGGGTGTGGGGGGAAGAAGACTTCATCTGCTACATCACCTTCATCTCTGGGGAAGGATATTAGCAAAACTGCCAAGATGCAACACAGATGTGTACAAGGGACTAAACTATTTGTAAAGCAAATACAAAATTTTGTTGTATTCTAAGACAAATCTTTTTAAAGAGGAGCACAATATGTCCTAACCTTCAAACACTGCAGGACTTCCAGAGTATATACTTTTCTTTTTGCCTCCTTCCTGCCAAAGATTCTCATCCAAATATTGACCAATTCTGACCTTGCTTAACTTATGAGCTTTGACAAGATTACAGCTCATGAAAGTATGGTTGCGGGGCTAATATTTGTAAAGTGAGTTTATGGAATAAGACCATATAAATTCATTTTTATGACTGAGCATATATAAAAAAGTTATAGGTCTCAGTGTTCACTCTACTTTGGAACCCAGTGGTTTCTAATGAATCACTTTTATTATGTAGGCAGTTTCTTAGTTGGAAGGGAGGACCAGTGACCGAGAAGCCATGGGGATAAATTCAGACTCGGTGTAAGCATATGAAGCATTGTTGAAGTCAGGAGTCATGACCAGTTACAGCAAAGCTGAATTGGACTCCTGAGTTTTGCTGAAGTGGCTTTCACATGAGAATACATAGGCCAAAGGTGAGCCATCTATCTGAAAGTCCTTGAACTTCAGATTAGTTCAGATAAAAGAGAACCTGTGCTGCAGTTATCCATAGATTTTATCTTCATAATACAAATACTTGATGGAAGTTGTTTAGAAAACCCAAGAGTATTTCTGTACATATGCCCATATACTAAACCCAAAAAAATTGCTAGAATTCTACTTTCCATAGTACAATACAGAAGATAAAAGTTATACAGGGAAGATGTAGGAATTAACTTCTATGAACCCTTGGCTGTGTGTGTATATGAATTAATTATTAGCCCTACTGATTCAGGACTGTATTTAATCATTATGTTCTGCAAAAAAAGTAAAGTATTTGTGAGGGGGTTGAGTTCATGAATAAAAAAAAATTATTGCAATCTCCTTGTGGTTGAAGGGGATCTTGTTTATTCCTTTTAGGGCTTAATGAGGAAGGGTCCAGGTCATCATGTACATAATGCATTAGTGGATTACTTTTACATTTCTGCCAGGGAATTTTTTTCAGATGCCTAAAAATGTAATTAGATTTAACGAATATACTAATTTTCCTTATAGAAAACAGGAGTTTCTTTTAGTTTCTGTCTAAAAATTGTTAGTGGGTGGAAACCAGTTGTGACTGGAAAGGGATCTAATACATGCACAAGTGTTCTGCTCTTCCATTGTGAATTAATGTTAAACTTCTTTCTGGTGATAGTACACTGGAAGAATAATACTGTACTCCTTTGGAAGTAAACTACAGTAGGATGAAGATTAACCCTTGGTGAAATGTGCTGGGCACTTCAGGGAGGAAAGTACGTACAGAGCTCCTGGTAGCAAAATGTGCTCTGACCAATATGATACATGTTATGCTGCCAGAGGGAGAGTGATTCTGAAGGAATGGGACCAGCTGAAGTAGCTTTACTGATGTATAGCTACAGTGCAAAGGATTCATCTGTTGTTCATTACAATTTCATGAAACCAAGGGTTTGCTTGGAAGAGTTATTATTTCATAAACAACTTCTTATTTAGCTCTACTTTTTATGGTTTTGATTCTACATCTAGAGCGTGTGAGAGACAGAATGTTTCTAACTCCTTTCCTTTCAACATTTTAACCAAGCAGCTGATCAATGTCTTTTGCCTTGCTATTAAATGGATTTTGAAAAATTCTTCAAATCATATCAGTCTCATATGCCGATTTAGTTCTTTGAATTTACCCTCAGCTGGGAATTCTGCAGGCAACTGTGATTCTGTTGTGTTAAACACTTACTTGAAGTGTTTCATCCATCATCATTTCTAGTCCTTTTCTGTTGCAATGTAGTTTGTGCTTTGTCTTTCTTGAAAACTGAATGGCTGTTAAATTATCCATTCATCTTCTTTCAGATTTGCTGTACAATTTGAGTTCCCTCTATTGGCTGTCTCTTCTACCTTATCTGCCAACTTTTCAATCTGCTTCCTCAGATCTTTATATACGTTTCCATACATGACTGCCATGTCCTTCACAACACATTGGGCAGATAACTCTATGTAAAACAGCAGCAGAAATTATAATATTACGAATAATTCCATTTTTCTCACAGATTAGGGTGAAAGCCTTTACTGAAGCTTAGCTTCCCTGAAGTCAGTGGGAAATGTTTGTTTTTCTGTCTTCTCCCAAATACCTTTGTTGATGAACTGCCCTTTCAGCTGAGACTGTTTTGGCATAAGATGACTCAGAAGTAAGCTGAAGTACTCCTGTCTGAAGGAAGAAAAGTACTCCTTTCTGCTGCCTCTTCTAAACATTTGGGAGAAACTTGTAAATTCTTAAAATTGTTGATTATAATGCAATGTTACGTCAATGATCTCACCAAGTTATGAAAATCATAGCAAAAATAATCTAATTTTCAAAGGCAAAATGAAACCCTCCCTGTTTTCAGGAGGCAGAAAAAGAGGGTCAGGATCCTTGCTTTACCTTTTGTAAAAAGGTGTTCATGATAGTCACAGACAAAAAACCTCTTTGTTCTGAAACCACCAAAACTATGGTTTTCCATATTATATGTGAAATATATTATAAGTGAAATAGTGACAGACTTAGATGGAAATTGCAAATAAAATAATTCTTTCTTCTATTCCTAGTTTTCCTTTCATGTATAGCTCTTCTTAACCTTTTCTGTTAGTAAGAAAGTAGCAGACAAAAGCTTCTCAGATTAAGGACAATAGGTAAGAAAAATAATTTGGTAATGCTCATTCCATTTACTGGAAGTTTTAATACAGGGATAGAAACTGAGTTTTCTGAAAGTTCCAGAGAATTCATTCTGGGTAGCCTCATTTACATTCATCATTAGTAGACAAGAAACAAAGAAAAGTGCTGAACCTACTTAAGTTCCTACTTCGAGGCTACAGAGAGATCCTTCTATTGTGCCAAAAATCTCTTTTCTCTGGGCCAAACCCTTATTCCTAACATAGTCCTTAGCTACCAACTTCCCCCCAGCACTGGGATTTGGCCTGATTAAGTTTCCTCTGAAGCAAATTTCTTACAAACACAGCAGAATATGTTGCACCTGCTTTTCCTTGGTTAATATTACCCACTGGATTTCAACTGAGAGGGAGACTAATTCATCTGCCAACATCTGTTTGATCTGCCTCAGTCCCTGCTATCACAGACTGCATCCCGGGCTGATGGACCTTGCTAATCCTTGTCAGCCAGGCACTCTCAGGAAGCATTAATGCTTTATCTCTCACTCTCTGTGTCCAAATCAAATGTCAGAAACAAACCCTGCCAAAAGTGTTCATCTTTGTGGTGTTCTTTCGGATCTATTGAAAGTTATCCTCTTCCTTCAACATGCTACAAAGGAAAAGCTGGCTTCAATGAGAATCACACAGAGCTGATCAAATAGCTTCCATTGAACAGATCCTTCCAAAAAGCTTAGTCCTGAATTTTTTTGGTTTTTTTTTTTTTTTTTTAATAAAACACTTAACAACTTATGAACATGTTTCATGGATTGTCTATATATATGCATGCTGAACAGCTAGTGAGTTCCCTGCTCTGACTAGTTGCTAACTTAAAATATAAGAGCAGTGCCCTGACTTTTGTATCAACAATCCCAGGAATGGGTGAATGGTGGAAAACCATTTCCAAAATATTCATACAGATAAACTCATCTTGTTTAAATAATTTTTGAAGTTTTTAGATTCTAGTTGTATAGATGGAACAAAAACATCTGAAGGAAGAAGTCGTTGTTTTGGCTGCATCCAGTGACTCTTGCCTGAGTAAGGACTAAGCCATGCCATACAGTCCATTCTGGACAGGCAGGGCTTCTCAGAGGAGTGGAAACCCTGAGTTTCTTTTACAGTATTTCATCATGCAAAATTGCAGTTGAAGGACAGAGGGAAAGGAACAGGAGTGGTAACTCAGGAAGGGCTACGTCAGGATATATCAGTGTAAGCATGATTGTTGAAGAACACCTTTTTAATGTTCTCTGCAAAGGAGAGGCTGATCTCCTGTCTAATAATTTCCAGTAGAGTAAATACCTTTGGGAAAAAAAATGATGGTGTGTGTGTATGCACTTCCAATTCAAGTATCAAAGTCAAATCTTGAACCAGAGAAGTTAAAACACAGGAAGCCATGACTGTTAAAGATTTCTGTGTATTTTTTCTGTGCTTTGTAGAGGCTCTGCCATTTATGACACCCTGTGCATTTGATCTAAGTTTACAAGCAGAATAGATGCTTTTGTTGCTACATTATCATAGACAACAAGTAGATTTAATTACAAGACCAGACATTATCTTCTGTAGGAAGGTAGACATATCAGAGCTCTTGGAGTTGCAGACAGAGTGATTACATTTCTTTGTAAGTACTTCAGACAATTTTAAAGAAGGAATCTGTCCCTCCATTCAAAACATTTAATGTACTTGCTGGGCCAAATGTTTCTACTCTTCCTAGGTTCCCCTTAGAATCCTGGATGGAGTAATGCAGATTCAATTCTGTAGATACTATTATATGCTTGAAGTTCTCAATACCCAAGAAAATCTTGAATAGCTCTAAAAATAGCACTAAAATGGAGCAGTTCAAGGGAGCACTAAGGTAGAGGTGAGCAGGGCAATCTCAGGCACGCATAAGTTGTAAAAGCCATGAGCTTCTTTATCTTCCACAAAGACATCTCCCTTAAATTTAAATAGCTGCTGTCATTGTCACTGACTACCTGACTATGTATTTATCTGCTCAGAAGCAGAGTGCATGGCCTTTGGCCCTGCTATTCATAGCGTTACTGTCTCTGCCTAACAATGCCCTGAACAGAGCTGGGTTTCTGTTAGCATCTTTTGTTTGATGTGAATCGCCAAAGCTTTGATGTTGTTTGTGAGAAATATAAAGATTTAAAAGAATAAGATCTTCACTCTCCCACTCTTTGTGCTCCCCACAGAGAAATCTAATCTGAGTTGGGAAAAATCTGTGACTGATCCGTTCTTAGGTAGACACAAATGATAGAGTGCAGAAGAGAAATCTCTTAGTGTTGAAACTCTTAGCATCTTTTTACTGGAGGGTCAGAGAGGTAATTTGTCTTAATGATCAAAATTCTGTTTCCTGTTACACAAACATTTATAAATAGGTACTAAATACTTCCTCTGTGTGAACACAGCTGTCAGCAAAGACATAGTTTTTATTTTCGGTATGATGCTTGAAGTTTTCTACTTTAGTCGCATGCACTTCCTCCTTATAGGATATTCTAGCAAAACAAGGGATTGATTATTTTATACTGAAGCTACATTAGTAAGTTTGAAATATTCTACAGTTTCAAAAAGGTGCATTTTTCTTTAAGAAATATTATTCTAATAAGCTTGTTTCCCATCTTTATTGATAAATGCTTTTCTTACTGTCAGTTTTGGATTTGAAGAGCAAATGTAATGCAGTAAAGTGTAACTAAAGCCCCTAAAGTCTGAGATTCAGTGTAAATGGATTGCTGTTTTGCTACTCAAGGCAAAAACTACTGTAACATAAAAATACTCTGATCTGGGATCACTACAGTAACAAAAAAAGTAAATAATAAAACTGGAATGTCCTAAGTGTTATAAAATGCAATGAAAAAAAAAATTGGGATTCTTTTATCTTCACAGACCTTTGATCCACAGCATGAAGGAAATGGATTTGATTACTAAGATATGAAATTGGAGGTGACTTGATTCCTACATTGAGCAGCAGATAGGGGAGAGAGCAAGGGAGCAGAGCCGTGGCTTACCTTCAGTTAGGAGCAGTCAGGTTAACAGAGAAAGCACAGAGGTTTTGGATTTAGACACTTGGATATGGGAATACTGTGCATAATTCCAGATGTAATTTTTATATATATATATATATATATATATATATATATCTGTATATAGCTATAAAGACCTTCAGTAACTCATGGTGTGATACATTTTGTGTATCACTGACCTTCTTTCTTCTGGGTGGTATAGGAATTCCAAGGGGCAGTCAAACAGGACTGTTAATGGAAGTTGCATAGATCTTGTTGATTCACTAGTTACTTGTAAACCTTCTAACTAAAAGGGGCCAAACTCAGGGACAGTCCTAGCCAGGGAAGCAGAGGGATGTGATACATGCTCCCCAGTAAAGGAGACTTCATTACCCCTTACTTGGGAGAACTACTGCACCTCAAAATGAGCTGTCTTGAGCTACCTTCATGAAATGCAGAAAACAGAGCAGATAGAGACAAATCTCCACAAAGGATATTTCAGAACTGAGGAAAAAGGTCTAGAAAAGCCACAACTAAAATGTGCTGCAAAGTTTATATATTGTTTCAAGTATGAACCATTCCTCATGGGCACTCTGGTGCAGCCTAGTTCCTAATCTTGGACTGCAGAGAGGATAGATTGTTCTGGTACTGTGAGAGGCACTGGGATGGTATCAGACCACTCCTGGAAGTTTGGGCTGTGAATTTTCTTCAGTACTGCATACTTCAGATGTTCTCAGCTACCAGGAACAGCCTGCTCTTAGGAGTTACTTTGAACAAAGACAATTTCAGGGAGCTCTGCTGATCTCACATAGACTCTGATGGGAGTTGCCAGCATTCAGTGGTTGCTGGGATCATCTCTGCTGTGTGTGTGTGTGTGTGTGTGTGTGTGTGTGTGTGTGTTTGTGAAAGAACACAGAGCAGATCATTAGGACTGGCACATTCCCCCAGAGCATTTCCTTTGAGGCTCTGGATGCTACAGAATCCCATGTGGATTCAGGATTTCTAATCACTAGCATGGAAAAAAATAAATACAAAAGCTTTGATTTTGTTCTCTATGGTTTAATGTTGTAGTTTTGGTATGAAAATAAGTGTCAAATGTTTGTGGGTTTTTTCAAACATGGTTTTTCTAAGTACTGTGGTAGTGAGCTATGGGAGTATTGCTAATATTTTACTGATTTATCAGCTGCCACTGCATCTCTTTATATTGCATTTGTAATTCTCTCCCCACATGCAGTTCCTACAGTGTACTACAATGGCAAGAATTTTAAAGAATGTAAAAAAACCCGCCAACCCAAAATCTAGGATGTGGCCAGAGTTGTAGTTTTCAGCCAGCCCTAGACAGCAGATTTACAATGCCTGAATACTCTGCTGATGGGATCTGTGTATTGAAGTTTGATTAAGCTGGATGTGAAAATTAAAACTTGGCTCCACACTGAAGAGAGAATCTCCTGCAGTGTGATACTATGGCATCAAGTTTTCTGTTTACCCCTAAGGCTGATGCGGCTGTGACTTCCAGGTTTGATGGTGTCTCTTTTTTAAGCTGTTGAGCAGCAGGCTAATGGCTGCACAGCATGATGCAAGCACAGTGGAAAGCAGGGAAATCAGATGTGAATATATTCCCCAGAGATCTCCTGCTAAGATGGAGCTAACTAACCAGAGCTTTAGTGCTCTGATGTAGTTTCCTCATGCAGAGGATGGGCTGATTATCAGCTCTTCCTGCTTTACTGTACATTTTTGGATTACAGATGCTATTAGAAATAATGAATTCTGGTATAATATGCATTCTAGTGTAATATGAGCTATTTTATTGAAAGGAACATTATTTTTAAAGAGTGTCTGTTGAAGATCAGTGTCCATCATCCCTCCTCCATATTGTCCAAAATTATCTTGGTCTTTTAAACAATATAGGTGTATATTCTTCTGTGCTTGCTTTCCCGTGATTGTTTGAAAATGGTAGCTGTAGTTTATTTTATCAGGAAAGAGACTGACCTTAGAAAGGGACAGGATCTCTTGGCAATGCAGCAGCCTGGCTTACTGCTTACACAAGTGTCTGCTCTCTGTGTCACAACAGGAATTGACATTGCTGCTGGGTAGTCATTTCACCATTTCCATGGTGGCTGCCTCAGATGCTACAAGGTATAGAGGGAAGAGGGGACATTGTCCTTCTTACAGGCCTTATTATGTACTTAGTGTATGATATTGGTGATATATCTGGTCTATAAAATGAAAGGAACTGCCAATCCATTTTTACTTGTGTGTAGGGAAGCTACATTCAGGCACAAGTTGATAATTTTAATGTTAATGTGGAAGCTGTTATTGCTGTGTATCATCACTGACACATTCATTGCTTTGAGGTCTTAGGCAGTTTAGGGTGCACTGGGAACAGGGAGAACTTGTTGCTGTTCCCCAAAGGTGCTGAATGAGAACATCCTCCTGTTTCCTCAGCTGTCAGCAGCCAGTCAGTCTTTGGTGGAATAAGGCAGTCTGCATGGTTTCAGTCAAATCCTGAAGCTGCTTAATCCAAAAAGTCAGAAGCATTGATCGGATAGGAAAAAAATCTTCATGAAATGGTGGTCAAGCATTTGAACAGGCTGCTCAGGGAAGCGGTGGAATCACCATCCCTGGAAGTGTGCAAAAATCCTGTAGATGTGGGGCTTAGGGATATGCTTTAGTGTGGACCTGGCAGTGTCAGATTAATGGTTGGACTCAATGATCGTAGAGGTCTTTTCCAACCTTAATGATTCTGTGGTTATCTCCAGCCTTAATAAAGGCGTACTTGGGCGTTTACGCACCGTGCGCCGAGCACCCTGTGTAGAAGCACCATTAAAAGAGTAAACTGAGTTAAACAGCACAGGTTAAACAACAAATTGCTTGTCACTGACCCTAAAGGCTTGGCCTAGAGAGCCCCTTGGGAAGCTGCCAGAAGAAAGTGTAAAGGCTCCGGCTTGCGTTTCCTTTTGCATTACACAAATTTGGACAGGTTTTGGACAAGTTTGACAGCACCTACTGAGACTGCCCCTCAGCACTCCATACTTCACCATGATGAGAACCAGTTTGTCTCAAACATAATAAACAATTGCCCTATCAGTTTTTATAACTTAGAGAGGAATTTACAGACATTAGGGATCTTTAGGATTCAGATTCAGGGGATCTGAAGACTTCTTCACAGAATTCTGACTTTTGGTAAAGTTGAAGACAAGAATTCAAATAGCCTTCAAAGCAGCTCTGAAAACAAACTCTTTTTCCCTCAAGAGACAAGAACAATCTTCTCTGGACTCTACAGGAGCTGTAAGTAAAAATTACCTCATACAGTGGCATGCAGATGCTATCAATCCACTCAAGCTGCAACCTGGGTAGTTCATGCTTCCTGTTCCGGTCAAAAATGGCCTGAATTTAGGAGGAAACAAAACTGTCACGCTTTAATTACACTGGAATATTTTACAGACACATCATTCAGCACTTTGCAGCTATGATCAAATTCTCACAACCAGAACACTTTGTAAACCATAACCAATCTTTGCAGCTGTCTTCCTACTGCTTTGCCTGGCATGAAAAATAAACTGTTTATTTTCAATTTTGTTTTGAAACTTTTAGGCTGAATGTGTTTGTGTTTTATAATTCTGTACCATAAAATAAATGCTCCACAGCTGGAGTTGAGCTGGTAAGTAACCTCCTGTAGGAATGTAAAGCAGATGCCTTTGCGTAGAATTTTCTCTTTTCTCACATAGGGTTTTGCAGCTCAGCAAAACAGAGATGGATTTGGGCTGGCTCCCTTCCTCCCAGTTAAATTCTTTAGAATACTTTTTTGTTACCCTTCTTCTGCTGCCTCCAGATAATGTTTGCTCAACATTTTGAGTCAGTCAACCTGATAAGGCTTTCTCTTCTAATTGTTCAGAGAAAATCTTTATGAAGCTTTCCTAGGCCTTGTTTGACAATTTATACCCATCTGCTTTTATTCCACTCAATTCCATTTTATCCCTTCAATCACAGTAGTAATTTTATACTTATAGAAATTTATACTTATAGAAATGCATTTGAAATAACACAGATACACAGCTGCAAATGTAAATTGCATTTTAAAGAAAGTAAATCTGACAATTTTGATTTCCACAGGTAGCTGTGATTTTTCAGTTCAAGTCTGTGTATTAAACCCAACACCTACTGCTTAGAAATTTCATTGATAGGATAACCTTAGAAACAGATACAGAAAACAGGTAAAAAGGCTCAGTGCAAAAATGGCAAAAAGGACTGGAGAACTTTTATATATGGTTATAAATGCATATCTTTATTGGGCAGAGCTTTTATTTATTCTAAGGTTTCTCTTTACGTACAAAGTACAGTTCATTTTTCTGAATGAGCCCAACAATATTTTCTTACTCTACTGAAGTCAGTAACTATTTCAGAAGTGATTAAAAACTTACTGAAGGGGTGAGTTTGAGTTCAGATCTTTCTCTGTCTCCTTGTTCAAAGAACTCACTGGTTACCAGCTCAGCTGCCTAAAATAAAAATCATTATAAAGATTAGAGTTCTTGTTACATAATTTTTAGGATAATGAGTTTCTGCTCAGACCATGACTTCAGCCTGTGCTTAACTGTAAAGAAATGAATAACCTCACTTAGATGACTGACATGAGGCATGTGTTCATATAGTTTTTGGGACTGGGCATACAGGGAGTATAAACAGCCATGGTCAGGCACAGGGACTTATCCCTTTTTGATAGGGAGTTGACCTGGGGACTTACATTGCACTGCCAGGATAGCACTCAATGCAGTTATAAGCAACTTATTCAAGAACTGAGACCAAACCAGAAAATGATAGCTTTTTGCTGGCATCCACTATTCTGTTTGTAAAAATGCTTGGTAAAACATGCAAGTGCTCTCTGGTTACTTACAGGTTGTTGCCCAATAATAACAACTTTGCCTATCAAAGAAACTTAACCAATTTAAACCTGTTGTTTTAATCTAATATGGATTCATGAAGGGTTTTTTTCCTCCACTAGGCTTTACTTCTTTTCCTGGTGACTGTCATCACTATAGGATCTGGAAGTGTAAGGATGAACTCAGATTTTAATGATTATCTTGATTTAAAATCAGGAAGTGGTAGGTTGAAAGTTAGAATGCATCTTTCTGACTTTTGTGAATGAAGACATTCTATTCAGTGCAGAGGTTTGTGATTCTTAGAAGAAGACAAGACTTAAAAATAAATTTACTTATGGAAACCAGAGGAATTTTATGAAGTCAGCAGTAAGCAGTTCTGATATATTACTGTACTCCTGTCATGTGCAAGACTTTGAAGGTAAGCATATGCAGCATTTTGAGATTCAAAAAAACTTGAAGCCAATCTGCTAAGAGGCATTCACATGCTAAAGCTCCTGTCATGTCAGTGTATTGTTTTTAAGCTAGGAGACTGTTTCATAGTGCCAAGGAACAAGAGGATAAACTAAGCAGAGGACATGTACTTCATAAAATCTCAAAATTTCTTGCTCTAGCAACTGCATGGTAAGTAATGTTCACAAATGCTAAGCTTGTTGTAGTTGAAATAAGGAATTCCAGAATAATTTGGAAGTAGGTGAAATGATGTTATAAAGTACTCTTAAATCTTAAGCCAGCCTATCACAGTTTGAAACTTTTATAATGTGTGTAATCCAGTGCATTAATAAAATCTGGGATCAATATTCCAGATAGAGGAATAATTTAACAATTTAGCAGCAGTTAAGGGTTTGCTATGTGTATTATGTAGAAACAATCAAGACATAGTATCATCCCTGTCCCTCAGTGCTATTCTGATCATGTTCTCCTCATATCCCTTTCTCTCTTCTTTTATTCTTTAATCTTCTCTTCCTGAATTTTTCCATCTTACATGTGGCCTTTATTCCCTTTTTTTTTTCTGTGGCACAGTTAAGGTTCAGCTATTTCCTGTTTTGCTTCTGTGGACTTATTAGCACTTCTTCAGGACTTCTTAGCACTTCTTCTCAACCAGGTAATGTTTCAAGAAATCCCAGACTGGATTTTTCAACATGAAGTAAACCTGTATAACTAAGCTGCAAGGGACTTTTCATCTCTAGACCTCAAAAGTGATAAGTATAAAAACCCCAGTTTGACAGAGACTCCAGCATTTACTCAGCAGCACAGCACAAAGATTCACAACTAGGAAAGCAGACCCTACCTGACATTTGGCTGTCAATGAAAATGCAGAAGCTATCTGGGTTAAGGAGGGAAAATGAGGAGGGATTGCACACACTGCAGCAGTGGCCAGGTGGCACTGAAAAATCTCGTTACTCAAATATCCTACTGCAGGAGAGAAGCAGTGTTCCTGATTTCCATGTGAGGTGACCTGACCATATTCTGGCCAAGCAGAGCAAAGCCTTAGAAGAACTGTTGTCACAATCTGCTGATAAAGCAAAAAAGACTCACTGAAAGGTGACAGGCAAAACTGAAAGCTGAGGTGAAGCCCTCCCCCATAAATGTTTTTTTATTCAGTTGATGTGCATGTAACTTCTGTAGATCCCTTTCAGCTTCTGTTACTTCCTTGTCTAAGAAATCTGGCTGCTCCTGCATCTCCAGTTATCTGGCCTGGCTTTCTCTTTTTCACCCCATCTTTGCAACTATTACTTGCTGTTGCACCAAACTTCCTCCAGGTGTGTACCCAAATCCAGCTGCACTGGTATATTTTCAATTTGCTTCTTGATACTGTCAATTACTTCAAAACCCAACACAGTCTGTCTTCTACTGGCTTTTTTCTGGGCCTCAGTGAAGGACAGAGAATGACTAGCACAGACACTGGAAATACTAAGGATGATTTCTGGGTAGAGAAAGATGTCTAGAAGAGGGAGAATCACAGGGCAATGGACAAGAGTTTTGGGACAGGCTGCTTTCTCATATTGTACCTGTTTGCCAATGCTGGATCTGGTTTTTTATGTATATTTCTAACGAGCCTACTCAGCATCAGAACACGGAATTTTTATTTGTTGGTTTCTAGGTACAGGATATTCAAGAAAGCCCTATGCTACACTTGGAGTTTTGCAACATTCTTAAGAAAATGAACACATTTATTTTATCATATATACTGAAGATTTTATGCTAGTGAAAATTTGCGGATAATCTGTTGGTATTTTTGATTTAGGGAAGACTCTGCCATTGCCAAGGAAAACTTTGGGATGAAGCAAGTAAATGCAGCTATATGAGGCTAAATGTCTTCTTTGTTTAATCTATCCATTTTTGAGTATGGATTTAAAATGTTAGTAAGAAGAGAGGTTGTAAAGGCAGATGTACACGCCGGCATGTGTACAGGGAAAGATTACGCAATAAAGCATTTTTTGCAGAAACCCCCTGCTATTTTTTTATAGCATTAATACCGCTGTAAATTGATTCCAGTTTTGGTCCCTTGTAAGCCAGGGCCCTGGGAATATTGTCCTGCCAGTCCCACCTCCTCCCAGCCCTGCTATTAATCATGACTTGCCTGTCTTGAAATCTCCCACGGTTTGGTCACAGCTCCAAGGTCACAGGCTGTCATTAGCATTGATCTGAAAAACAGAAATGAACAATACAAGCTGAATCAACCTTTGTTGAATTTCTAAACAACTCTGCTCTGGATGCATAAATAAATAATACATATATAAAATGTCAGCTCTGGCACCTTCTTTTCCTCCAGAAAAGAATGGCATGTTTGAAATCTTAGCCATCAGCTTGGCTTTTACATTACAATTGTGCCATGGAAATCTAATGTGTTGCAGGTTATAAGATGAATTTTGGTAGTGTGCGTTGCACACTAGAAAAGAAATGATATTGCAAGGGAGTAACTGCTAATTTCGCAATACTTCTAACACTACTTACATTAATACCTATAATATATTAGAGAGCATGTGCTTCACATGATATAAGTAAGGGTATTATTACATAATAACACCTGCAACTGGATTAATTTATATGCCTATTTGTAAGTGACTGCTGTAGCAAGAGAGCCTATAATCACAGGAGGCATCCCAGACACTGTTTAAGCAGTTTCTACTGCTCATCTACAATAAAAATTGAAGATTTACTATGAGCTATATGGTTCCACTGTAGTTTAATACCTAGCTACAACCATGTTTTATATGCATTAGGAGAAAGAAACCATTCAGCTGTAGAAAGCGTTTATGTACAGTACATGATGCAGATAAAAGTCTAAGAAAGTTTAAATGAAGAACAAGGGCACTGAAAATGAAGCATCAAATATATTGCCTGAATCTAAAATTAGGAATGGGTGAAATGGTATGGAAAATAGAAAATGGCCAATATTTTGTCAAAAGACCAAAAGATAACAGAATTTTAATGAAATTTCAGATAAAATGAGACATAATCAGGCATGCATATACAAATACGCACATTTTATTGTCTACAAAGTGTGATCTACTCAAACCACCCACAATGTCTGAGGTTTTAAAAAGGATGCATGCTCAGGGCATTCTTGAGGGATGGAAGGGTAGGTACTCTGTGTATGAAAATTCACAGGTACAGACTGGAAGAGCAGAGAAGTGCATGGCCAGTGAAGAAAGGCAGATGAGAGGAAGAAGGACTGGGGAAACAGACAGGAAAAATCTTTGTGTCGAGAGGCAGAATATTGATACTTTCTGGAAAAAGAGCGGAAGGGCTGAACAGGAACTTGTGAAGCTGGGAGAAAGGAAAGAAAACAGAACTGAGTGTGTAGGAGAAATAAAAGTGGAGACAGTGAAGTCATGTTGATTAATGCCAGCTGTTTGCTAATGTTTAAAAATCATACCATATATTTCTTATTATGGATTGTATTGTTAAAACAAGATACCTTCTCTTGTTATTCTAAACCTTCAGTCCACAATACATGAAATTCCTTCAACAAATATGGCTACACTTTGAAATAACCAGAAAGCAAGAAAAAACAGCGCTTACCGAAATATTTCTCGGTGGTTTTTTGTATTCCAATCATAACCACCTTTACTGACAAGTTCAAAAAACTCTGTCCTTCTCCTGCAAAAAAACAAATTGTCAGAGAAGGAAACAAGACACTTCCAGGGCAGCACTGCAGCAGAAACGTTTCTCTGTGTGATACAGAATCACTGCACCTCATGCATTATTGTTAAAGCTGTTACACTGACAGTCCATTTAAGCGAAACATACTAATTTTCAAACATGTTCTATAAATGTCTGTTATCAGTGTCAGAGTTGCCTAGTAAAAGCAATATTGGATTTATGCTCTCCGCAGATAAGGAAATGAATGGCTCTGAAATGTTCAGTCTTCCACAGAAGCATGAAATGTTCACCTACAGCAGTGGACAGACAGACGATAGAAACATCCCAGAAATACACACAGCTTCTGTTTTCTTGTCCTTGCAAAATGGTTTTTACTTCTATATCCTAAAGGGTTTTTCAGAGATGTGTGATTCCTGTTATTTCCAGCACACAGAAAGAAACAGAGACACACAGGAGCTGCTGCTGTCTCGAGTTCATAGTTCTTTTAGACTGGAAACTAAGTCTCCCTGCTCGGTCCCATGGTTTATCTTCTCATGCTTTCTTCATGTCCTCAAACAGGGACAAAACATGAGATGGACAGAACATGTTGATGCTTGATTGTTACCTTTAAGAATCAAAATTCTGACTCATCATAGTCTGTAATCTTTTATGGCACTGAGACTCTGAGCAGCTCTTACCACTTGCGATGCGACTACATTATGTAAGTGACCCTGCCCAAAATTCAGCAGAACATGAGGTACAAAATATTGGAGCCACTTTCCCCCAGTGACATAACATATGAGCATCAAAGCTGGAAAACAAATAAATACCTGTGTCCTGAGGGGAAGTCCAGTGCCCCATCTCATATGAGACTGTGCTCTTTGTCAAGAGGAAATGCAGTTAGATTCAAAGGGAGAGAGTTTGCAAAGTCTTGTATTTTCTCTGTTTACTTCAACTAGACTGAAATTTGGAGCGGTGATTATTGACAGTGCAGTCTGATGGCAGCCAGTACACGTTTGCCCACAAGGAGATGCACGCTTCTAGAAACACTCCTTTGATCGGTGGACAGAACATTATGTGGGGCATGTTGCAATGTTCTGGTCCCTGTCATGGTTATATGACCAGTCACTCCTACTGTAAGGCCTTTTTCTATAATGCATTTTATACAGCAGCTAGAAGAGGGCTATAAAAGGGCTGCATGATGATATCAAGTACCTTATACTTTGGGAAATTAAAGATTTCATTTTGAAGTGTTGGTTATTCTGAGAATTTCATATTTTTCTGGACAAAAAACAGGCAAGAATGTTTAAAGCTGAAAGCTCAGGAAGATCCATAAACAGTAACTGAAAATGAGAGTCTCAAAAGCCTTATGTTAAGCTAAAACCTTTAAGGGTTTTCTTTAAAATCCACTTAAATGGATACAGAAGTAGTAGTCCAGCTCCACAGAGGTGTTTCAGTGTAGGAAGGACTGAACTGGAGGAAAGCAGTCATGTATGATGAAACAATTAGCATTTCCTACTGGTTTCTTTGGTACCCACAATTATGAGGTTTTCTGTTAATAAGCAAATATATTTTGGCAGAATTTCAGAAGCAAACTGAATTATAACTATTTTCCAGGGTCTTTGAGTAACATTGACTCTGGCTGTATTTTGCCTCAAAGGGAGGTTGTTTCCATATGTATAACAAATCCATTTGCTCTACAGCCCAATGGCTCAAGATATCATTTGAATTAATTTCCATATTATTATTCCAACTTAATATTGGCTCCATGCTTTTACTTGTATTATCTAGAAGTGTCGTTATCTAGAATTATAAACGAAAATCAAATATATTTCCCATCTGATCTTTCAGTGAAAGTAATCTTTGTTTTGTTTGTTTTTATGAAACTAATGCCTTGCTCTGCCTGGAGTTTTGTTGCTGTTTTGCTACTTGGAGCTTGTGATCATCAGGTTTAGTTAAGAATACTGATATGAGAATTCCCCTCTCTACAAAAATATCGAAGATGTAGCAAACTGAAAAAACAAATTAGGTACTTGTGTAGAAACACCTGTTCACATAGAGTGGCTTTAAGAAATGTAACACACCAATGTTTCTAGAGATTGATTTTCAGGCACTTTTGGAAATAAACTAGCATAGCTACCACCTCATTAATGAATTGTAGTAACACAAGAGGAAAAAATCTGCAGACTTATGAGTAAAGAGGCTTCATTTACTAAATGTCTTCTGATTCACGCGGCACAAAAAAAAAAATCAATTATGCAAGTAAGAAAAAATTATCTTGAAATTCACTTGTATCCCTTTTGGACATTATTTCTCTGTTTTAATTTCTAATTAAAATTAGAAAAACAACTTGACTTTGTTTTTCAGCTTAAGGCAGTCAGGGGAGAGAGTTCCTTCACATCTGGGTCTGAGCAGGGTCTATCCCAAGGCACTGCCATTAGCTCTCTCTGGCTCCTCCAGGATCTCAGCCAGGGGGAGCACATGGAGCTGTGCTAGGGCAACTGTCCCCTCAGTCCCTGTCATTCATCTCCTTCTTGAGAGCACAAAACACTTCTGCAGCATTTATTTATGATGAGACAAGAGAACCTATGTATCTCACAGAATGGAAGAGACCTTCAAGGTCATTAAGTCCAAAAGTCAACCCAGCACCACCATAATCCCTAAACAATATTCCCCCTAAGTACCACATCAAGACAACTCTTTAATACTTCCAGAGGTGGTGACTCCACCCTGGACAACTTATTCAAATGTCTTACCACTCTCAGTGATTTTTTATTTCTCTAAGCTAAACTGCCCCTGGTACAACTGTAATCCTTTCACTTGAGACATGGCAGAAAGACAGACAGGATCGGATGCCAGTGGACATCAAACAAAAATTCCTAAGGATGACTTTATTGTCCAGACTGGGAAGGCAGTGCACAGAAGCTGCACATCTGCCAGCACTGCTGCCCCTAAGTCAGGTGCAGGCTAATGCCAGATGTCAGGAGTGCAATGGTGACACTGCAACTCCTCTGACTGCATGCATCCTCCCACACATCCTCACAGGAGCAACCCGAAATCTACTTTGAGATTTGATTTGCAAACAAGGAAAAGGAAGAAAACTGTGTGAGAGACATCCTAGTGTACTTCTCCTCCATTAAGCTTTTTAAGACCTATTCTCATCACGTGATGTGAATTGGCATAATTTGTCTTCAAAGCAGCAGAGTGTCTGCTCTGTTAACTCTGAAACCGGGTCTGTAACTAAATACAGTATTTCTTAGCATACATGTTTAGAAATGCTGAAATGGAAAAGAATTCTCAAATGTTATTTATTTTCTATATGCCTGAAGAAATGATAATAGAAAGGATAGAAAAATTATGGCACTGAGCTGTAATTGTTTCCTGGGATTCCTTTGAAGTATAAACTCAGGATTTCATTTCCTTTTGGTTGATACAGACACGTGACACATTAAAGCAAAACTTACTTGGACACTTGAGATATTTCTATTAGTCTAAAAGATACTAAGTATTAGACTAAACCTCTTCAACCATAGCTAAACACTAATTTCTCATATTATATATCCTTATTGGTATTTAATAGGTTATTAGAGTAAGTTCTCTGAATTTTCATTCATCAAATACCAGAAATGCCAATACTTACTCAAAATACAGAGTGAGGTCTGTTGCCAATATCGATTGCTTTAGAAGCTGCATAAGGTCACTGTAGTCCTTAGAGGACAAGTTAGCAAAGATGTTGTGACCCTATAATGAAAGAGATAAAAGAGGTAAAGGGCTAACAATCAATACAGGTTTTTAAAAGATTTTCTACTTGTTAGTCTACTGTTTCCCTGTAATGCAAGCCTTTTCTGATTCATGGCAAAACTATGACAAAATAGCAATGTTAATACTGCTGAGATTACATTGAGGCAGAAGCACTGATGATTGTTATCAAGCATCTGGTATGTTTCTCTAAACTCAGCTGAAATTATAGCCTGTCAAGTAAAGATTTAGTCTCTGATCTGACCCTGCACAGACTCAGTTTACGGGGAAAAACTATGGATACATCTCAGTCTCTCACCTTATTAAATGTTTTGGGGAGCTGCATATTGGAGCTTTTGAGTAGTGATCCTAATAGATGTATCTGTGCTGCTTGCATGCACACAAACTGCTGTTAGAGCAGTCAAGGACGCCAAATCAGGTTTTCATTCAAAGCAGCCCATTTGCTCACTCTGCCTGTTACTGCCTTGTCCTACAGTGTGTACAGCCATTGCCTATGTTGGCTGAAGAACCACAACTTTATATGCAGTTTAAACACCCTCTGTGGGCCCAAGAGGCTGATTTTTAAGGCATTGTGGATTAATAATTTGAAAGATGCTCTATGGCCAAAATGAAGGGAAATTAATTATTTGATGTTGCTATTTGAGAGGGGGAAAGTTCTTTTGTGACTGAATTTCTGAAAACAAGAGGGACAGAGATCCTATAATTCCTCTGTGAAATTCTCAAGAAAATACGATGAAACAAACAAAATTAATGAAAAACTCTAAATGTAACCTTAAGAAATTATCTTTGTGACAATAGTCACATATATTAACATACATAAATGTATTACAGGCCTTTTTTTCTCTGATCACTTACACAAATATTGAAGTTCTTTCTAAACAGAGTCTGATTTTGCTGATATTTAGTCCTATTGTGCCCACATTCAGTATGCACTGCCATCTACTGCTTAAGAAGATTAAAATGCCCTTAAAACCAAGAATTTTCCACCAACAGGGTTACTACAATCATGATGGTATGAGGACATATATGAGATAAGGTCTGGGGAGCTAGAGGTGCCATTTTTCAATGCAGAAGCTAATTGTTGGAATAAAAAAGTAATTTTCCATAAATGCATAAAATAATTAATTTTCTGCTAAATATTGAGAAGGCTTTGTGAATCTAAAACTTATCCATGAAAAAAAATAAAATGAAAACCAAGGTACTCAGAAGAAAATAGGAGTTTTTGCAACAGGGCTAATTTACCAACTTGTTATTCTGTAATATCTACTGCCTTTCCAAAGTGTTTCATGGAGAATAAAACCGTGTCACTACAGAGCCCATGATCACTTATATTGAGGTTAGTATGTAAAGAGTAAAGGATAAATAGCCCCTCAGTCCAACATGCTAAAATCTGAATAAGTGATAGAGCATGTTATGTTTCTAACTAGACAGCAAAGACAGACTAGAGTATTTCAGCTTATTTGAGAGAGAACAATTGGTCAGCTGATAACAGAATCTTTAAGTAGATTGAAGGTTCCAAATCTGCATTTATTCCAAACTAAGCAGTGTTCCATTAGCAAACTGTAGGTGTTGGATAAAAATTCCATAGCATTCATTTTCTGGTTTAGACATGACGACCTGAGAAGAAGCTTCTGAATGATCAAAGGTGAGGATTTACATTTCAAGTAATATTTTACGTCTCTGAAAGAAGCCAGAGTAGAGTCCAAATAATTTTTAATAAATTTATTGATTTTTAAGCTGAAAAGATAAAGAATAGCATATTGACTGACATGATCTATGAACTTCTACAGAGGTGTCCATATCTTGAGCCTGAGACATTCAATGATAATGATTTCAGGAACCAGAGAACTCACTGTTTTCCAGAAAAGCTTCTTCTAGAGGCTCAATAGTGTCACGAGTATAAGGAAAAAACCAACAAAATACCCCCACCCAAACAGCTTTCCTTTTTTCTTATTCTGAACCAGTCTGTTTCACATTCAAATGCTGCTTTTTGGTACACCTTTCCCTGGCAGTATAAGGAGCCATTTAATTCCTAGTACCACCTTTCGTATGAGCTGGCCAAGGCTAAATGGATTGAGCTGTTTAAATCTCATGCTGGTGCTCTCCTTTCCTATGTTTACTTTTTAAATATAACATCAGGAAACTGAACACTAAAGATGCAGTTCTGTGACAAATCTCCCTGGCTGTGTACACAGAGGTAAACCCATTCCCACTTGTCTGTGATCATGAGCCATTCCAGCTCTCTTCAGAAGTAACTGCAGATCAGGCTATGGTCTCCAATTGTGCTGCACAAACAGCAGTTTTGGTTTTATATTTACTGAATGCGTTTTTTTGCCACCAATCTCTGTAAATTAAGAAAATGCATCCATTGTTTTGAAAGGACTCCATGTCCATCCTTCCACTTTTCTCAGTTATTAAATACATGGTGTAGTATATGCTGTATAGTGTTACATGATATTCTAGGCAAGAGCTATGTCTTCACAGCTATTTGCAAAGCAATTAATGTACTTTGGACAGCATGATATTAGTGATTTTAACTTTCAAAAATAGTGTATTAAATTATGGAAAAATCATAAAAATACTGATTACAGAAAGGCTGCCAAAGAAATTAAATTGATGCAGTAAAAGATGGCTCTGATACTCTGAATATGACACCTGTGGGGAAAGGTAAGCAACTGTTTCAGCTACCTATAAACCACTGAGCAGGATATATGTAAGAAGAGTGAGAAAAGCTGACAATATGATTAGGATGTATTCTCCTTGCCCCTTGCTGATTGAGACAGATATAATCTCTGGGCTCTATGATCAGCATTTGTAGTTGTTTAATTTGGTGCTAGTTGTGACCTTTGTGGTAACCAATAAATAATTCTTCAAGGAGAGGGCACTAAAAAGGTACTGTACATGGTATTTCCTTTCTCCAGCTGAAACTGCCCAACAGCTTACAGTGAGATTAATAGTAATGCTTTTGTACCTCACTTTGGAGAATCATGACAGCATGATTGAAATGGTGGTGCTCCAAGGTAGCAGAGGTGCCGTAGAGCTGAGCTAAGGCTGATCCACTCCTGAAACAGAACATGAGAAGTCAACAAATCCTGCTCGTCTGCTTACAATGCAGGTTACAGAGACAATTTAGTGACAAAAGCACGTCACTCCACCTCCCCTTAAGCAACCTCACTTAAAACAGCTGATGAGATTAAAATACTCATTTAAATCCAGATACAAAGCATATATGTTCCACTCTTTGCTAAATATTGCCAGCTGGCTAAAGATTTTTCTGGAACTACAAGAAATTTTGTAATGCAGCTTTCAAAGTGCCTCATCAACAGCACAGACACAGAACTGCGCAGTAAAGACACACATTAATGTCCTTGAGCTGGGATTGGCTGTTCCCCTGCTACCTTTTATTTTTAATTCTTAATAGACATAAGCATGAGGGCTTACAATGGGCAGCTACAAACTCTTGAAATAAAACCCCAAAACACAACAACAAAAAATCAACAGCAAATACTAAGGTAAACAAAAGGCACTAGCGAGAGCAGCGAATATAGAAGTAAAGCTTAGCGTATCTCTAGAATGTATTTTCTCTACACATTTATTGTCTAGACCAAAATCAGATTCAAAATACACAGAGTAGGTGGTTTAAAGGACAAAAATAAATGAAAATAAAATTATAAAATTGCAAACTGCTGGGAAGTGCAGAGAATGAGACTGGATTGTCAGAATGGTCACTGTACACCAAGTACCAAAGTAGTTCAGGCAAAGTACTTCACTTCTGGGACCCAGCCTAAAGTGACAAGATGGGTTTTCTTTCCAAAGAAATGAGAATAAGAGATTATGCTAGAGACAGAAGGAGTCTCCTAGGAGCATATACCATAAAACTGCACCATACTGATACTTAATTATCAGAAGCAGCTATATGAGAGAAAAAGATGTCCAGGAAACATCATCCCTAGAGAATGTGATGTTGACATATATAACAGAGCCATTTGAGACAACTGTGATATTGCCTCCATCATATACCTCTTGAACTTTCATCATACAGAACAGCACTATTGGACACCGAAGATAAAATAGGAAAATGTGATGCTTAAATTTATGTCAGGTTAGAGGAATAAATCATAGTTAGCGTTATGAAAACTACAGCTTCTGTTTTCAGGGATGTTTTATACATGTGTGGTAATGTTTGTCTTTCATTAAATGTCTTCAGCAGTTTCTTTATGGAGTCGTAAAATGGTAGCCTCCTCTCCGTACTCTGCTGTCAAACAACAAGTATGAGTGATAGCAGTCTAATGCTGAACCCTGTACCTTTAACTCTGCCATCCCTCTGCACAAAAGATACTCTAGTGTAATGGTACAGCAGAGAAGTGGTTAACTTAATCAGAGCCTAAAATGGCCAGGATGTAAATCTTAGGTCTCGTTTTCGTAAATTAGGAACATAAACATCCATCAGCTGAGCTTCCTTCCCATTTGTCTCGTCTATTTTGATTCTCTTCAAGACTCAGCTGCAAAAAAGCATCTAGCAGCCCTTGGTAACCTTTGCACCATGAGCTCTGTCTTTTGAGCTCTGCAATTGATTTTCCCTGCTATGGTGATTGAAGATCCAGGCAGTGTCATTGTTTCATTGAGATTGTATGGCAACACCAATACCTCAGGAAATGGCAGCTTAGTGAACATCAGAAACATCAGTTTGAGTGATGGTCACTGAGGCAACTTGCCCCCAGAAAAGCAGCTGCCTGTGCATACACACATTGCAGCAGAGTACTTCTGCAAAAGGTAGGACAAAATAGGCTAATACAGCATCACTCTGCCTTTCAAATATTGCTGGACAACCATTTGACCACTCCCCCATCACACTGGAGGATTAGCAGTAAGGCAGAACAGAAAAAGCTACAAATGCACACTGGGATCTGCAGGACAGGAATGCCCTGGGGCCTCGTATTCTGACTGTAGAGGAAATGGGGAGTGAAGAAAACAACATGGGATTTGAATCTCTGTGTCTGGCAGCTTTATTTCACAGCTTGGCCAGGATGTTGCTGGGGACATTTTCTGTTGTCCCTCCTATTCTCAGGGAACACAGATTTTGGAATGAATTTGACCTTAGTCCAAGGAGGTCCCTTACCTACACAGTAAGAAGTACCACCCTTAAACCTTCTACAAACCTGCTTCTAATTCGCTGTGCCTGGGGGCAGCAGCATGGTTTCATTGCAAGCATTATTTCAGTTTCACTTATTTTCTTTTCTTCGCAATAGCAGAACAAGGTTTTGCTTAATGTCATGCACCCCAGTCAGCAAGAAGAACCCAGACAGACAATTTAGGTTCTTCCTGGGGTTGAAAACCACAATCAATAATAGCTGAGCCTGAAAAGAACATCAAGTTTTGGCACCACATTTCAATATGTGGTGTCAGTTCAACAGCCAGCTACAAAGGACAAGCCAGCAATTACTTAAAGGAACAGAGAATGATAAAGATGGATAGTCCCTCACTGCACACAGGAATAAGAGTACTTGGCCTTGGCCTAGAAGGCTTGAAATTAATGTTTCATTCTTTATCCTGGTCACCTTTTGCTCTCCTGTGGAAGAAAACCAAATTAAAATAGTAAGAATTAGAAAGCTTACTTGGCTTGGAAGGCATTGTTGGTTCCCCTGTGGTCAAGGTCATGACATAAGCATCCCACAATCAAAGCTAAAATTTCAATTTCAGTTAGAATCTCCTGAAATCCTGCAGTCTGAGAGCAGAAAAAAAATAGCAGCTGTAACTATCAGTAGCAAAAGGGATAAGTAATGTTAGTCCATCCAGTAACAGTCAACTTTGTTTTGATACCATGAATGTTTCAGTAAGGAGAAGATAAATGCTTTATTGTCATATTCTATTCCCTGCTGTATGTCAGATGGTTAGCAGAATAGATAATGTCCTTGGAGTGATCTGTTATTATCTCTTTGTTGCATTTCCAGCATGCCATTGCTCTGCTACCCAGGAGGCACTAAAGGCAAAAGGAGCTGAAAACAAATACCAGTAATTGCAAACTGAGACAGGAACTGGATTTTTCTATCAGAGAAATAAAAATCCCAAACTAAATGGATAAAGTTTTAAAATTATTGTTTAGAGAAGTACTTAGATTTCTTCAATCCTGAGATGACTATCTTAGTCAATTCCTACTGTCAGAGATGGCTGACATGTTTGGTTGGAAGATCTTTTAAAGAACACAGATAAAAATATACTCTGTGGAACTGTTATGAACTATTAGGAGATTGCTTTAAAATCTGGCACAGTAAAATGAAGTGGCATGATTTAGAGAGGAAACATCTCAAACGGCCTATTTCAGCTGCAGATACCCACTTGAATTTGGGAGAGGCATTTGAAAACATGCAGTGAAATTCCCTACAAGCAGCTCGGACATGACTGTGTGAATGGGGGAGTTAATACTAAAAACATTTTTTCACCACTATGTTTCTCCTCTTGGATACTTGTCATAGCAGTCTTCCTGCACGAATGGGCTCATGTCAGGGAGAAGACACTTCCTAACCTCAAGCATCCTGAGCAGATCCTGTCTGGACGAGGTGCTAGAGCCTCTGTGGGGCACCACCTTGTCGGTGCTGTACCTCTTACCCATGGCAGAAACAACCTGGTTCTTCAGAAGCAGAAGGGCATAGTGCCTGCAAAATGGACTGGCTGGGCTGGAAAATCGTAACACTTGTCTTTTCACAGAGCCAGTCTCCAGTGACACTCCTCAGTTAGCCACATGATCTAGTTAGCATGAAAGGAAACTGCATACAAGAAATACTAAATACATTTGTATTGGAGGATCAAACCAAGGCTGAACACTAACACCATGTAAGAATTCCCAAATTTCATTGATTTTCAAAGGGGCATAATTTCACCCACAAGAGAGAGGGCAAGAGGGTTTAAGTGATACAGTTGTTGCCCTTCCTTGGTAGGAACCTACACTCAGAAACACCAGTTAAGTGCTGCAATACTCTGTGAAAGCTCTGCTTTTCACCCCGAAGACCACAAAATCTGCTTAGAGAAATGCACATTCAAATCTAAGTATCCTCTTGTTTAGACAGTCTGAAATGTGGCCACAGTTAATGCTTAGGCAGTACAGGGAACCAAGCCCTCCCCAGGTGCTCAGGAATGCACTTCAGTGGGAACTGAGGAAGTGAAAGACTTGCTACAAAACCTTTATAATTGCTTAAAGTTTATACAGGAGAAAAGATTATCAAGTATGAAGAAAAAAGAGATTAATTAATTTTGTGTTGAATCCACCAGTGTACAGAATAACTTGAATATTAGGAAAGAGGTTCACCTGATTTCTAGTGGCACTGCTTTTGTTTTAGTTTCAGTAACATCTACCCAAGTAGAAAAAATCCTCTAAGAAGTGTTTTCTCTTTTTATTTTTTTAACATAGCTCTTGTATAACAAATAATAATATTTTTTCATGTTTATTGATAAAATGTTGATAATAGTGTCTATTGATAAAAAGGGATTAAAATAGTTTGTAAGTGACAACACACCATATGTCAAGTTTCAGTCTAGAGAAAATATTCATGGCTAAGTTAAAATAAGTTAAAAGAGAAGTTTTATAAAATGAAATTGATGTTGTAATAAATATTCTTTATTGTAATCCAACCTCTGATTAAATTCAAAGATTCAGACTGTATTGCAAATGCAGGGGAACCAATTAAGGAATTCACTAACAGTAGCAATATCTCAAAAATAAATGCCACATTATATTTAATGAAAAGTCTTGTCACTGAATATACGAAAGAAATATAGTATATGTCACATAGTAAAAACCATTTCATTTAAAACAATACTACAGTAAGAGGATATCTTCTTTGAACATAATGCAAGTAAACAGAGGATTACATTTCCCCATTTCTGAATTTACAAGAGAAAAAAAAAACAAACATGGCTATAGATGGTGGTGCAGTAAAATTTATTTTCACCAGAAAAGGAATGACCCATAACTCATGAGTGGCAGAGTCTCCAGTGAGTTATGGAGGTCATTCTTTCATGTGAGGAAATGAATTGCATTCATTATACCTTGCCCCACATCTATATGTTTTGTTATTAGCACACCAGATGGGATTTTAATTTGGTATTGCTTACTTGTTCATTTTTGCCCTTTGAAATTAGTATCAATGTGAACTGTGCTGGCAAAGGCACTGATAATGAAGTCTGGGCTTTTACTCTTTTGTACTCCCTTAACTTGCAGGAGCAGCCTTGCTGCAGTGCTTGTCTTCAGAATTCCTGGGTATCTGAAATACAGAACTATGGCTTGCAGAACTGGGCTTCTGATTGTTCAGGAGAGAGAAAATACATACTCAGATATACAGGAACGTGCTTTAGATATGCAAAAGGCTGTGTTTACCAGGAGTGAAACAATGGTTTACTCTTCATTGAATTTCTGTTGTTTGGCTTGTTCAACACAGCTGAATTTTCTTTGTGCATTCAGTAGGAGTATGGTGGGGCCCTTAGAGGCTACTGCATTACAGGTTAGACATCACTGTGCTATGGTAAATCCTACCTGAAAATGCCCTAAATAAAATGCCCTAAAATAAAATTACTGGTTTCTATTTGTGGGGCAGTCTATATTGCTGACTATCGTGGAGAAGTCAGAAATAAGGTGCAATAACTGCACAAAGCAGTTCCTTCTTGACTGGCAGAGAAGGGCCCTGCTAAGTCCTTCAAAGGGTTTTTCAAAGAATTTTCCCCTTTTTACCAGTGAAAAAAGAAGGCACATACTAATTTGAATGGAGTCCCCAAGACAAACGCAGTAAGAGCAAACCCTGTATTATTACTAATCTCAAGTCTCTCTTTTGTGTCTTTTTTTTTGCACAAAATGAATCTTTGTGTATCAGGAAGGGGGAGCAGACCAAACAGATCACACACCTGAACTTATTCTGGTCTCAGCCAGAGCCAGAGCAAAGCTGGGTGGGATGTGTGGAGACCCCAGTGCAGTGGCCGCTCGCATCCAGCCCTGCACGTGGAATTGCTCCCTCCGTTTATTACCAGGGGCATGGGCAAGGAAACAAACCTGGCTTAAAAATGCCCCATCACATCTCACAGACAGCTTCATCCCTGTGCTGACTGCTGAAAGGATTCTGAAATGTCGCTGTGAGAGCCACTGTCAGAGCATCTGTCGGAGGCGGCTGGTGGCTGCTGGAGCAGCAGTGCCATGACTCCTCCCTGCTGGCCGGGATGGATGGAGGTGCCCGGTGTCACCGGGGATGGATGGCGGTGCCCGGTATCACCGGGAGAGATGGAGATGCCCGGTGCCACCGGGATGGATGGAGGTGCCCGGTGCCACCGGGGATGGATGGAGGTGCCCGGTGTCACCGGGAGGGATGGAGGTGCCCGGTGCCACCGGGATGGATGGAGGTGCCCGGTGTCACCGGGAGGGATGGAGGTGCCCGGTGTCACCCGGATGGATGGAGGTGCCCGGTGTCACCGGGGATGGATGGCGGTGCCCGGTATCACCGGGAGAGATGGAGATGCCCGGTGCCACCGGGATGGATGGAGGTGCCCGGTATCACCGGGAGGGATGGAGGTGCCCGGTGTCACTGCCAGCTGGGATGGATGGAGGTGCCCGGTATCACCGGGAGGGATGGAGGTGCCCGGTGTCACCGGGATGGATGGAGGTGCCCGGTGCCACCGGGGATGGATGGAGGTGCCCGGTGTCACCGGGATGGGTGGAGGTGCCCGGTGTCACTGCCAGCCGGGATGGATGGAGGTGCCCGGTGTCACCGGGATGGATGGAGGTGCCCGGTGCCACCGGGATGGATGGAGGTGCCCGGTGCCACCGGCAAAGCATCACGCCGCAAAGCTGGCCTCGGAGCTCCACCTAGGGGTGTCAGCGCTGGGGCTGGGGTCTCCCTGCCACGGCAGCCTCTGGCAGAAATTACTGTAATTCACACCCAGCCGCGCTGCCCGCCTTTGCCCATGCTCAGAGTAAAATGCTTTTCCTTTTTCTAAAACTGGGGGGGGGGAGAAGCACATCAATTTTATAAAACCATAAAAACTACCAACACCCAGGCATTACCACCAAATTTCCTCAGAGAGCATCATCAGGTGCCTGCTGAAACAGTGCTAATTCTGCACAGCTGAGCAGCCTCATGCCCAGAGGAAGAGGTGGCCGTTCTCTTTGCACGCCTTCCTTTCCTTTGTCTCATGGTGTATGGTACAGCTTCACTGTGCCTCCAGCAACACTCACAGAAACACATCCACCCTGCTGGGATGGACCGAGCACTACAACATCTTCACCTGCTAGGGGTGAAGCCAGAAGAAGTCAGAGTCTTTTTTTCTGGCCCAACACACCAAGTTCTGGCATCCAGGACCCCTGAGTTTTTATTGGTACGTTTACAAGAATGATCTAGCCAAATAAGGGTTGTTTCATGCAGTGAGGTTTCTGTGGGGTAGGGACAGAGAGCAGTATACTTGTTCTAGTATGTTAGCAGTGGTACCAGCAGAATGTACTTGAAATTTCAGCAGAATATACTTGTCTGCTGAAAGGAGCTACAGGTACTGCTGGAGATCACTGCTAGTAAAATCCTTAAGTGTTAAAAGCATCCAGTGGAGACTCGAGATTCACTTAGATTACGATGCTGGAGGATAATTTTCAAATGTTTTGAGGCAGTACCTTCTAAAACTATTTAGATGAAGCTGGATAAGGAGATATAATAAATACCAACATAATAAATACTTTGGGATTCTAATCCTTAGTTTTGTACTTCCCAATTAGGAGTTTGAAATAAATGTCAAATCAAAGACTTCCAAAAGAAAAATATTTTGTAAGATCAAGATCTGTAATAACAAGAGCACTCCAAGACTGCCATCTGTTTTCAGTCACTTTAATGTGCCTATGATATCACAGTCACTAAAACACTATAAGGCTTTGCCAAATACGTGCTGCCTTAAGTTGAATAAGTTCTGTCTGCTTTGCTATTGGAAATGAGTAGCATAATAACTAGAAAAGAAATTGAAAGCTGGAAAATGTTTAGACAGGTTAGGCAATGTGTCAGTAAAAGCTCTTGTGGGGCTGAGTAGCTGGATACTCACAGTTAACATGGCAAACATCAGCTGGCAGACGTTGAAAGCGTGCCTCCAGTTGTGATACAAAACCATCCGATAGTTCTTCCGCACTGTCAAAAGCCACCTACACAGAGTCTGAAATTAAAAGTACAATTTGTAGCAGGGCTACTAAATGTGTACAAATGGACAGAGCAGTGCCAAGACAAAAGCAGCAGATATTTGCAGCGCAGATGGTTACCTCGTAGTCAATTTTAAATTTCTGAACCATTCCAAGCTCCATGAACATCCGCAGGGCTGCAGTAATCATGGCATCCACATCGAGTGAGAAGTCATCAAAATGGATATCGTCAATGCCAAGCTCTGACACCAGAGGGATGTTTGCTGCCTGAAAATGCCAAAGGGAAATCTCTGATTCAAAACTTCGGTCTTTTTTCCTTTTTTTCACTCTTACAAGAAACAAACTGTACATCAGTTCTGACCTGCCAATACATCCCCTGCTTGATTCAAATGCTGAGCAGTATAAGTCTTCATCTGAGAAACACAAACATGTCAAGCTAACAGAGTGTGAAAACAGTGGGAAGGAGAAGAACCTGGTATGAGCAGGAAATATGTTCACCATCCCAACTGGAGCCCAGATACAGCATTTAGACTGAAGGCTGACCACTTTACAGCCACTGCAGTAACCCAATATATTCCAATGCAAATTACAGTGCTGTAATGCAAGAAACATCTGGATAGCCAGAAGCTGGGAGTTTTAATTGCTACCATTTAGAAATGCAAAGTAAATATACTGCTCTGCAGAATTTCTTCATCCAAATGCCTTCACAGTCATAATCATACAAGTGCCCTCTGCTTTACACTGTTCACTACCAAACACAAGGAACCAGAGAAAGTAGAATACAAGAAATGTCTAGCAGAAGTACTCTCCAAAGGAAAATAAAAGAATTTAATTTTCAACATGCTGATTATATAGTAAGTCAATAAAGCAACAGCAAAAGCCTTACATTTTGCTTTGTCTGTGTAACAGGGACTTCTGTTTGTAAGGGAGGAATGAGCTGCTCTTGCACACACAAATATAGGAATGTGTGCCGGACAGGCTGATGTATTCAGCTGAGCACACAGATGTGCTGTGGCTTGCTCAGTGGCAGCACCTGCATGAGCTGGGCAGAGGTGCTGACAAACCTCCCAGGCTTCTTTCACCTTCCTTACGCCCCTGCAGACTTGCTGCTCATCCCTCTAGAGAGGGCAGGTGCAGGGGGTGCATTCACTGAAGGAGCATCTGACCCCTCTCCTGCAGTGAGGAGGTGATGGGTCAGGTAGGAGCCTCTCAAAGGGGCTGGATCCAGCACACAGGCTATGAGCTGAGTTAGTTAAAATCACATGGAGACAGCTGTGGAAAATCCAGTTACACACTTGCATAAAATACCAATTAATTCATGCAACTGTAATGAAAGTTCGACTTGACTGTTACAGGTTCTACATGACTATTCCACAGTTTCCTTTTTGAAAACTTGTGTTTTGAAATACTGCACTCTAACTACAAATTACTGAAATTATGTAAATGAACATTATGTAAACAATGTAAATAAACTATGAAATTATGTAAAATCTTTTGGCTGAAGACAACGTGCCACCTCAATAATTACTTTATGCAGAGATTTAGCTATACCACATAAGAGAAGATGGTGTAGACCTTCATAAAATAGTATTAACATTATGGTTAATAATGTGGTTTTAACTTACATGCTAGGTAGAAGAAAAGTCTTTTTGGTTCTGTACCCAGTAGAGCACACCAGTACCTCAGAAAGTCATGGCACTGTGCCAAGGAGTTAAACTGATACAAGAAATACAGCAAACCCATCCAGTGAAGTGTCATCCCAGGACACAGCTTAAGAGGCTCTGGAGCATGCCAACAGAAATGCAAGTTCTGTTAACTGCACACTCCGTTATCTGCTAACATACCTGTCCAGGCTGAATCAATTGACATCTTTTTGTGAGTAAACACCAAAATGTTTGGAATACTTCTAGATGATCCCAACAGGAATTACACCTTAACACCCTTTAAGATCTGAAAAACTATGTCAATACTTCCAAGATAAATAAATAAAGAAAATATGGTTAGGTGTGAAGCAGGAATGCTGTCCCAGACGACTATGCTGTCCAGACATTCAGCAATCTTACAAAATTTATGACTTTTTAATCATTCAGTTATTTTTCAAAGACTTGGGGGATACTGGATGTTAATATTAACTCTATGAACACACTCACTGGACAGAAATAAGACTCAATATAATCTCTTTTTGGGAAGAAACACATTTATAAATCATGCTCCTTAATTGAAAGCTTAAATAACAAGCTGAAAGAGAAGCCCTTGATTGTGAGTAGACCTTCTTGAAATTGTTTATCAAAACAATCTTTACAAAGCTACTGCTGCATTTTCATTAACTTTGAACTGGGATTAATTAATGTTTTCAGAGTTTTTTGCCTCTTAAAGAAAAGCAGATCTTTTCCTTGTTATCTTTTCTGGAAACCAACACTTTCAGCCTGTTGCAATTCAAGGTAGAACACTTGAAGCAGTTGCTCAACTAAAATTGCCTTCCTGTTTGTCAAAGAGTGGAGAAATAACAATATATTCCAAATCTATTATAAATCGAACAACAGGATATTAGCAAAGCAAGTCAGAAACGATTTCTTCCCACGTCAGTCTGAAACTTTTAAATATTTATGAGGTTTTACATTCCTAAATTTAACAGGAGTGCCATAATCCAAAATAACTGCTGAATTAATAGCCAGGAGATAACATTTGTATAAAAGAACCATTTGCTTTACAACAGCAATAAAGGAAACAACAGAATTATGAGTGCAGAGCCTAATTTGAATAATGTTAAAAAAAATGATATGTTGTGGGGCTGCAGCAATATTCTAGCTGCACCTGGCATTGACTATCCTCAGCTTCTTAGGCTAGAAATGCAGAAGTCCTGGGTTTAGAGGAGAACAGTCATTAAAACTTCATTTTTTTAATTACCGAGATATAAAAAAATGTTACTAATGCAGAATACTAAAACATAGCCCTCCTTGAAATTTTGCAGGGCTGCAGGAAAAATTTCAGTGGATTTCTTAAAATAAACAGCAACAACAACACTCTCTTTCAGTAAAACAGAGAGGATGAAAGTACCATGACAGCAAAAGGAAAGGGCAGGCAATTAAAATTCAAGTTACAGTGAAATTGTTTTTTAAAGCACTGCAGTGATTTAGAATCACTTAAAAGGCTATGGGTTTTTTAACATTTGGAAGTTGAATTTCTCCTTTCTAAAAACACTTAAGAACATTTTACTCTGGAATCTTTTTACCCTGTGAATCAAGCAATTTCAATGCTCCTTGTAACCCTCAGGATAATTCACGACTCTTCCATGAGCTTATGGTAAGTTAAAGCCAGATGTTCCTCCTCTGGTGACATTTCCATACCCCCAGTACTAACACAAAAATTTGTCTTGAAAGGAATCAGGTTTGGCTGAACACACAGAAGGCAACTGGTCTTGCCTAATAAAATACAAACTCGGGAGTTGCCAAGGAAAATATTGTCAGTCATAGGTAGCTTGAAAAAGAGGATGTCATGCCTCCCAATGAGCATAAGGATAAGATCTGTGGTTACTCCATACTCAGGCATGCATGGAATAGGGTGGTATGACTACAGGAAGGAGGAAAAGCACCTTTGTACACCATTCAGATTGGAGACAGATTCTCCTTTCCTCATTGCTCTTTGCTACCACATAAATTCCATCACAGCCTGCTCATTATTGGTGAACAGGTAAGAGACAAGGGACTGGTTGAGCCTTAGTTTCCATCAGCCAGCACAAAAGGTCGTGTCATTAATGACCCTCTTATGGTTGAAATGTGGAACATCAAAGTGGCTTTCACCACACAGTCACAATTCTGGCCACTATAAAAGAGATAGCCTATGGGAACAGAAAAATAACACTTTTGGTCCAGTATTAATAAGCCTTTGGGCTCCTGTGGATGAATAAAGCCTTACTAAGTGATTTTGCACTAAGTCATCTAGTAGCATATTCTTCACAATCTTCTGTATCCATGTTTGATAATGTGATAAAATCAGATGTAAAGAAGCTGGTGAGTTCTTCCAAAAACATTCTTCCTTTGTAAAATGTGCCCTACCATGGTAGCAGTCCAGCTAAACACAGAAAACATTGACATCCTACTTTGCCATGCCATCTTAAAATTTCTGTACTTCAGTTTTAGTACCTGTGAGGTGTGACAGTGCATATTACGCAAATAAAGTATTTTGAATCATACTGATAAGTATATTAGTATGGCTTTGTTTAAGAATAAGGTACATTCTGCCATTTTATATACTCAGCTTCCTTCCTGTGTGATACCAGAGCTGCTCTGAAACAGCAACTTCCCCTTACTGAATGTAGTCCACTTTTTGCAAAGCCTTATTTACAGTGGCATGTGGAACGATCAGCAAGGTTTCCTCATCAAAGTACTGCCAGGCTGATGGAAAGAAGTAACAAGAAACTTGATTATATCTAACACATATAAAGATAGCTCATGAAATACATGTCCCAGTGTAGCAAAAGGATGGCAAAATTATGTGGTGTACATCTTAAATCCCAGAGGCACTGTTAGAGTCCAGAGTCCACATCCTAGTCGAATAGCAGGTCAGGATCTGACCTCATGTACACTCCAGAGTGAAACAGGAGCTCCAGACAACATGAAACACACAGAAGAAATAAAATTGCCTTTTCAAGTATCTCTTCATCTCAAATATCTCTCAGAAGATTAGGATCTGAAAAACCTTAAAGGATGATCATCAAAAGCTGAAGAGAAAGTATCAAAGTGAAGAATATTTAAATGTGATGCCTTCATTATCTCTCACATAACCTTCTATGATTCCATGAAGCCATTTAGAATACATCATTTTCTGATGGCAAAGATTTTTATTTGTGAAAAGTTCTTTTCATATATAAAGGCCTCTAAAATACTTGCTTATATTTATAGCTTCAGGCAGGCATCTTTTAAAATATATCTTTATAGTCAGTTATTAGCAGCAGTGGACAGATTTTGTACTTCTTCATAGCCATGGAAGACCAAAGCCTGTTATATTCCAGCCTGACACATTTACTCTCTCCAAAAGAGAAAGAATCAAATGTTGCAGCTCTGGCATGTTCAATGCCCAGAGCAAACTGGCTTTTAAAGGCCTCCATCTGTTACTGGAGACTGTGGATGGCAACTCTTTGCCCTTCACAACACTGAGTTAGCACCTCTTTTTCAATGACCAACTGAGGCAGAGGCAGGACAGTGGCATTAAAAGGGAATTTTGCAATATTTACTGTAAAGGGGAGTGGGTATGGAAATTACTAATTACTAATTAAGATACACTAATTAAATATGTGTATTTTCCTCTTGATTTTGATTCTAAAAATTTTTTAACATGATTATTACAGGACCATTGCTCTGCCTTCAATAGTGAAATCACCCAGAAACACAGCCTTGCTTAGTTTGGAGAGAGTTTTTGAGACCAATCAGTCCTATGTGCCTGCCCCAAGGAAACCTCATGCTGCCAGATAAACACACTTTGCAGCTGATCTACCAGATTCCTTCCATGTCCCAGTCCCTGTGAATGTCTTATATACAAACAGTTGTTGGATGAAAGGCATGGTGGAAGAGGATTTGTGTATTTTATACCTCCTCAGATAAACCCCACAGATAAACAGAGGGTTGCAATTGTGAAATCAAACGCCCAAACTCTGCCCCAAGTCCAACAGTAGGTGTCTGAGCCCTTTTCTGGAAAAGGTCATTCCTTGATTTAGTGAAAGTTTCACATATGTAAACCAAGAATAATGCAGCATGTGCATCCAGCTTCAAGATCTGCAGCTGAAGTGTGTATATGTATGTGGTGCAACTGCTCCACCTTTGAATGGCAAATGAACAGCTTAACATGTACTTTAGAAATGAAACATAGAACAAACAAAGTTGTATTTGGACTTATTTCCAAAAGTTGTGTTTGGTTTGACCATTTACCAAATATAACTACTGCTTAGTATGATGCTAGTATTTCTTTTAATTATAAGAGAAACTTCACAGCATTAGGAAAGATTTAATCTGCCTCTTCTATCAGAACAAGAAAAGTAGCCATTAAGCAATATATCACTATTAAATATAACATTTAGGATTTTTTTTTATTATCATGCAGTGTGGGCTTAGGACAAAAGTATTTACGTTCTGTTTTTGGGATAAAATAGTATGTGCCTGAGGAAAGGATTTTGTCTTTTATAATTTTCATTTTAAAAGGGCAAGGAAAGGTATGTCATTACAGTGTTACACGTGCTATTTCCAAAGCTAGCCCCAGAATTACAGCTAAAAAGCAAAAAGCATTTTGAGTAGTTCTAATCAGTCAATCAATCCTATCTGAACGTACTGCTTTCTGAAATTTGGATCCATAAAAAAGAAATAATACATTTCAGAGATAAAAATGACATAAAATTTTGCTACAAACTATAATAGACACAAAAGATGTTATTTCATGTTACTAAAAGTCAACCCTTGATGCTAGAGTTGTTTCCTAGTACACAGAAACAAAATATATGGCAGCCTATAAAAGGAACAAGAAATTTTGATTTTAAAAGAACAGAGGCATAAAACAAAAACAATTAATGGTCTAGGCATCTATTATTCTTAAGGCCAAAGTCCATAACCACAGCAGCCTAGGGCTGGAGTTTTACAGGGCATGCACATTGGACACAATGATCTCCCAAGGCGCGCTGTGGAGCGTTCACGTCCTTTTGGCTGATGGTGATTAGGAAAGAACCAGTGTGTCACATACTGCAGGCTAGCAACTGTCGAGTTTTTATGACCATCACTGCAGATGAGAAGTTTGTACAAAAGGGTCTATTCAGTCTCTGTTTCAGAATTTCAAACAAACACAAGCAGCAAACCTAGGGCAACTATTTCTCTACGCTACAAAAGTGTCAGGCTGCCATTTCCCACAAAGGTTTACTTGGTTTTGGTGGAAAAAAGTCAGCTTTGTCACTCCCATCAAGGGCAGAATGGGTAATGCGGACTGACCCCCCCCTCCACACGCCTGTAAATTTGGGAGGGTGAGGAAAGTGGGATACGATGTAGCCTTTTCCAACCCAGAAAGTGGAGGAAAAGTTCTAGCTCCTTCTCTGAGGCCTGAGAAGAGGAAAAACACGATTAAGGGTAGAAGGAGAGGAGACAGGTTCTTGTCACGGTGGACAGGATGTGAAGGCATGGGAGGAACTCACACATTTGGGGACAAACAGCCCAAACTGTGCCCTGCAACTCTCAGTTGGGCACGCGGTGGAAGAGAGCATGTGGAAAAAGCGAAGGGCTCCCAAGATCAAACACTAAAAAAACCCCCAAATCCAGAACACCCTAAAGTCCCACCAGAGCCACAATGGCACGTGCACTGCTATCACACTATTTTTGTGATGCCAGCACACTCCAGCAGGTCTCAGTGCACCAAAGCCAACATGCAGGACCACCAGCCCCGTGTCACCCTGGGGCCATGGCGGTGCTGCAGGGGCACAATGGCACTGGATGGGATTTCCTGGGAGCTACTGGAATTTTCTTTCTGAGCAGCTGTGACAAATCAGGCTGGCAGTACAGGGGCTTGTGGGGAAAGTTATGCAAATGTATGAGGGGTTACTGCTCCACTGGGGAGAAAGTCCTATTTCAGACCTGCTAGAGTGACAGCTATAGCAGAATACTGTCAGGTGGACAATAAATAATACTGACAACACCTTCAACCTTAAAATGTACATTTACAGGAATCCTACAGAGAACATTTCCATAATTCTCCTTCAAGTATGTTTTTGTCTGTTTTTCCTTACCTTTTGTCAAGTTCTGATTGCATGTTTAAAAGAAATCGAGCCATCCTATTCTGAGCCCATAAATCTCTCCCTAGGAGCACTCAGGACTGCCCCAAAGCTTTCTCCCCGAACCAGAGGTTCATCTCACTACATCTTCACAAGCCAGGGCTTATCCCATGTGAGGCTTCTGCAAGGCAGGCTGAACACTGAGCCCAGCTCCTCTCCCCAGGGCAGAAGGTACATCCTCCACTGCCCCCTTCTTCCACAAAGCCCCCCAGCAGAGAAAGCCCAAGCACCCTGCACTGCAGCACGACCTCTGCTTCACACACAACTCACAGCCTCAGCAACACAAGCTTTTTGACAAAACCCAAAATGTGCAGATCCCATTCTTTCAACAAAAAACAAATAATAGGCGCTTCAGTCTTATATTTATTTAGCTCCTTATTTACTACCCACATACTACTAAAATAAATTTATAAATTTATTATTATTCATAATAATTTTTCTCTAAACAAAAGTTGCTTTCATATATCACTACTTTGAGGTAGAAGGCTGCAATAAAGACATAAACACTTGTTTCTTGACATTCATGTTTTGAATACATGTATATATTATGCTGCTTATAGCTTTTCCTGATCACTCACAGCAACAGGTTTCCTTCTGAGAAAGTAGAGGCAGCACAAGTAGATACTGGAATTAGCTTAACAGTAGAGTTTATGAAGGCCATACATAGAAATTGATTTTTTAATTATTTTTGGGCTGGGGTTTTTGTGTGCCCCGAGCTTGTTGCAGGGACAGAACACACACAGCTGTGTGGCAGCAGAGAAAGCAGGGGTAGGCGAGTTACACTGAAGCAACCAAGCAGGCTGTTATATGCACAGGCAGATTATGATGGGGTGTGTGTGTTGTTTCTCATACATGTAAACTGTTTGCAGTTTAAATTTGAAAGAATAAACCCACAAAAGTATTAACACAATTTGTCTTAGAAACTAAATTTACTCTGTCAGGGATTTTGCCCAGACTAAACCAATAGCTGATGCCACTCTGAGCAGACAATGAAAGAGCGTAATAAAGAACCTACACAGGACTGCAATTACAAATATTTTTGTACATAATATAGGCTAGATAATGTTTTGCTTGGATGAACCAGGCCCAAATTGATCTAGAAAACAAGTATGCATCCAGGGAATTTTTTCATTCAAAAGAGCCCAGAGCCTAAGTTAATACTGTATAGAAGCACAGTCACTCACAAGCTCATGTGTGGGAACAGCCCTTTCAGCACAGCCTCGTTCTCACCACCTGATGGAGGAATTAAAAAAAAAAAATAAAAAAAATTGCTGGATATAACATGGCTGAACCCATCAGGATATTTCTCTCCAGTCTCTCAGTGACATCTGCAAGAAAGACACGCTGCCTTATGCTGGGAACATACTCTACCACATGCACACACACAGAAATTATGATGGTGTGAAATTGCACTAGCATTACATTTTTTCAGGATTTTATGGCTTAACAGAAACGCTGCTTGGTGATCAGCCTTAAAGTGGAGCAAGGATGTCACCCAGTGGCCAAACAGATTCATCTCAGAACAACGTGTCTCCCACTCTTTGGAGAGTTTTACTTGTCAAGAGGCTCTAGCTCTAATATCAACTCGTTGGAAATATCAAAAGCCTTTAAAGGACACTGCCTTCTTCCTTTGAGGGACATTTTCTTGCTGTAAAATATTGAAAAAAGAAAGCCTGTAGAAATATTGCTATTAATAATTTAAAATCAAGACAAGGAAACATTTGTGACAAACAACTGCTTGTAGCTGGAACACTGCATAAAGGCAGAAATAAACAAAGAAAAAATATTTTTTTCCATTTGTAGGGTATATATGCTAAGAGAAAAAATATCTTGTTTTTAAATTCAGTACAATTAAGTTTTTAATTTTAAAATTAACATTGATATTATCAATACCAACTAGAAGGTTTCTATCTAAGTAAAGTTTGGTGTAAAGCAACTTGATTTTTTAACCAGAAAATTCCTAGTTATAATTCTCAGCCTGATGGGGCTACAGAAGAAATCAAGCACAGATAAATAAGTAATAATTTAAAATGTAAAATATTATGTCATTTTTATAGATTTCTTAGAAAATTTCTTTATTTCATGGGTTAAAATAAACACTACAGTGATCTTTCTGGAGCAGTTGGGAATGCAGGTCTCAGAAGAGTTAGCTATCACACACAGGGCCAGCCCAAGAGATGTCTTATCAGCTGTGTGGGGAATAATTTGCTCCTCATTGGTGGCAAAAGAACCATGATAAAGTCACACTGAGGAACTCCTAAATTACCATCTTTCACTGAAGTACCTTTTAAATTATGCTGGCCCACTTCCAGTGCATGAGTCTTTGCAAGATAAACTTTTCTTCCTATTTGAAAATGTTTGCAAATAGAAATTCCTAACTCTGTCAATGACTGAAGTACACTACATTATTATTTGACAAATGTTAGTATTTTTTTCTTTTTTAATCATCCATCAGATATCCCTCTGGCTTGAATGGCAATTTGAATGTATTCCATGCCTTTCCACTTTTTGCATGGATGCTGGTTAAATAGCAGCAATGTTGAATTCTGTTTCTTCCTTGATGTTTTCCATCTGACAAGGGATTCTTATGGACCATGATGACTAATCATGTTGAAGGATAGACAACAGGTCTGTTGGGTAATAAATCATCCCATCTTCACTTGGGAGCAATGCTGTGTTCCAACAATTGCTTTTTCTAACTTGTTTTTCTAAGCACTTTCAAGACCTGGACCAATTGTGGTTTTGCATATGGAAACAGATGCAAGAAACAAAAGCTTTCCCAGGCGAATAACAACAATCCAGTATCTGAGAGCAGCATAGGAGCAGCATGCTTTTTTCACTATGGACAGCCTAATAATCCTAAGTGCTTTATTAGTCCTCTGCTGAACGTGTCTGTTGTTTAAGTATCGCTGCATTACTGTGCGTAATTACTAAGAAACTGAAAAACAGCTGCTATTAAAGGCAGTAAGTCAGCAATGTTTTTCAACTACTTGGAATGTTTTTTTAAGTACTGTAAATACTAGAGAATAGCAAAAATAATTAGAATTATTTAGATCATTTGAAACCTATTTCAGCATTGGAGAAGGCTTTTTAAAGCAACTAGTGCAAAGACTGTTTTGATCATGCACATATTTTAATTTTCTGGTTTTTTAATTTATTAAAGTTATTTAATTTTTAAGTTATTTAATGAGGAGATTTAAGCTCTGGTACAACTATGAAGTAGCTTATTTGGAAATAGTCATTCATTATTTAATATTTCTTGTTACTGTGTGTCTTTACAGTTAGAATATAAATGTTGTTTTTTCTTTTTCCTTTTTAAATCATAACACTTAAGATCTCTTCTTTTTAACCTACAGTGTAAATGAATCCAAATATTATTGTGCATAGCAATATAATATAATATAATATAAACATGTTGAAATAAATATATTTTGCTTTTGCATATTAAAAAAATTCCACAGAAGTTCCTTATTGGCTTCTGCAATGCCCTTGCTCTGAAGCAGTCCAGACCAGAATCTATTCCTTGCTGAAAGAAGACTATCCCTTTTAAAAATTCATTTGAAGACTTGTGCTAAACTCATAAATTAACAGAAAAAGTTGTCTGGGCATGGGTATATGATTAAAATTGTGGGCTTTATCTAGCTTCCAGGCCCTAGGCTTCTTTCTGAATTTGACCTTAACTCTCCCAAATCATATGCAGTTTTCCTTAAGAGAAAGGTTTATTTTAAAACAGGATTTATGTATCTCCTACACTAGAAAATAAACTGGTTTTTTGCAGGCTTATCATATAAATGCAATACAGTTGCATCACACAAATTTGTTGCAGTCTGAAAGTAGAACTGTCGAAACCTTTCACAGATGTTTTAATATTTCTGTGCCCACTTTGCAAATGGGAAACCAAAACATGAAGCAGTGCCCTGCCCTGCTCAGATGATTTGGCACCACAAGGGCAAGGAACTTGCTCCATTAGACTGCAAATATTCAGAGGGAAGATCTGTCCTCACAACCACTGCAGCCTCCCTAGAACTCCAGAGCCAACAGGCAGGGCTGGCTGGACCCAAGAGGGCAGCTTGAGCCTCACCAGGCTGAAGTACTCCTTGTGAACCTTCCCTCCACAACATCCTGGAAAATTCATATTCCATTTGCCCTGGAGGGAAGGTAATATTTTATTCTGGGAGCTCTATGTTTTCACCTGAAAAAATAAATATGGCCAGTTTAGAAATTTTACAAGAGAAATCCCCCCAGTGACCTTTTCAGCTGTTTAATCTCATCTTGGTTACCAATGAAGCCAATAACCTCAAATGATGAGATTTTAATAAAACTGAATGTTTAAAAGTTTTTGAAACCAAGTTCAGAATTCTCAGTAGCTTTTTTAATTTCCTTGAATTAGGTTAGGCACTGTAGTATGGCACCAGTCCAGCAGGACAGCTCCACAAGTAACTCCTGAAAGGTGCCTCTCATGTCTCTGACATGCAGAATTTATCTGACTATTTCTGATAAGACACCTCATGAAAGGAAATAAGCAGAAATTCTCAGGGAATATTATTTGAACTGAAAAAACCATATCCCCCTGGTGCACTCTTTTCTGCTTTGGTGAGCTGCATGTTGGAGGCTCCCTGACCTAGAGAAAATCAGCCTCAATTTGCCTTTTCTTTCTGCTAATGCCTCATTTTAACTCATTAACATCTACACTGATAGGTCATATAGATTAACTACAAGTTTGCTGAAGAGAGATTCTTAATCAGATTAAAATCTCCACCCTAATTTCATTTAATGTATCTAAATCCAGACATTTTATGAGAAAACACCATGAACAATCTTTCCCTACTCCACTTTTCCATGCCATTCCCTGTTCACTGAAATTGGAAAAAAATTGAACTACAGAGCACTTGTCTGAAGTCAGATGACAGCCTCACATTTCAGAAACCAGTGTAAACACTCAGTATTTTATCACTGTTTATTATTTTCAGTGGATGCAATGTGTTCTTGACTTCTTATTTCCATGACAACTGAAGACATGGGCACATGTCAAAGCATACAAAACAACATAATGCAATAAAGACCTTGATTTTATGAACTATGAAACTCTTAATGTGGTGCTTTAGTTCTCTTCTTACGTGGGCAGTGGATGTGGAAAAGCAGAGAAATAAACTGTGTTTTACACCTTGTGATCACGTACCTTTCTCAAAAGGGACAAAGGGAGCACAGTTCATTATCAATACTCAAGCCCTGGTTACCCTCAAAGTTTTTCTTTAGTTTTTATGCAATTGTTGCTGTTCCCAGTGGAACCTGAGCAGCTGGAACAGCACTAGGGAGAAGCTCAGTGCCAGCCAAAGGAGTGTGTGAGCAGCCTTGGAGGCCAATCTGGACGTTTCCCCCCGCGCGTGGCTGGGCTCGCAGTGCTGCTGCTGCTGCAGCGGGATTTGGGAAACACAGGCACCAAACTGATTCACACAGCAGTGCCACAGAAAGCAGCTGTGCATAACCCCCCATGTTCTATGGCAGTGTTTCATAAATGGTCCAAAACAAAGGCCAGATTGCCTTTCTGAAGTTTCATTACTGATGAAGACTATGAAGTAATTACAATAAACTACTAAAAAATGTTTAATTACAAGCTTATAAAAGTAATTAAAGTAGTTGTAAATTGAAAGATGACGTCACTGCAGAGAATAACATAGCAGAGGAATGCTTTCCCTGTTGTTTCAAATATTGAAGATAAAATCAGTACAAAAATTGAATTTTTTTCATTGTGCTGCCCATTGTTATACATTTAAGGCATGAAAAACAAATGTTCAACCATACATAACTCACTCCAAGTATCAAATTCACATAGATCTATTATCTTGCATGGATTCAACTGTTTACATTGTCCTATACAATAGCAGTCTTAAAAGTTGTTTCTTTTTTTTGGTTCAACTCTTTCATCATTCTGTAGTTAAAGAGTGTTTTGAAGAAAGAGACAAAAGCCTCCCTGTGTGAAGGTAGATCTTAAATAGCCACACCTCAGGCTACAAATCGGAGAAATGCAGAAATTGTTATCCATGCTACACTTTGAACTGAAGCTTCTGTAAAGCAGGTGATACATTATTTTCCATTGTGTATCTCTCCTGTGTGCTGTTTGACCTAAAAAAGGGAATCTCTCCCAGGGCTATAAATAATGCATCATAGTCATTAAATATTGATCTTGCTTATACCATTGACAGCTGCGCAATTAGGCTTGCTGCTTAAAAATAGCTTCTTGTACATTGCCCATAATAGGACAGCGTTTACATATTCTCTTTGGAAACTACATTGGTTAAATTTAAAGGTGATGTGTGTTTGTGGGGCTGCTTGCTAAGCCACAGGACTTGTTCATTACTGTCTCATAAATCAGTAACTCTTGCTATAAATATCCTATCCTGGACACAATTCTGCGTTCTTTACTCATGTATCTATATTTGTCTAACACATAACAATATTTAGGCTTGCAAAACCCAAATTTCAGTAAGAAAAAACCTGGCACTATAGCACAATGCTATAGGATAGCTTCAATCTCAGATTAATCAGATTTCAAGTGCCTTATCTATTCCAATGACACAAATGCTTATAGCACTAGCGCACAACAAATGACAGAATAGTCTTTTAAGTCTAAAATACAAGGGAAAACTGAGTTGCCACAGTTTTTAAAATCATAGCTATTTCTAACTTCTTTGAAAATAAGATTAATATTTATATGATTCAATGGTGCATTACTTTAGCTTATCCAGCCAAAATTCAGTTTGAATTCAGCACAGTTATGTAGATGCAAGAGAGCAGAAGCACTGTGATAAATCAGGCCGAAGATTTCAGACATTCTAAGAGAAATTTGCACTCTAAGTAATTTTTTGTTTGTTTGTTTTACTTGCAGGTGCCCATGAAAAGTATAGTTTAGTTTTCCTTTCTGTATCTGCAGGAATGGTATCAGAAATCTGCCTATCACAGTAATATAGCACATATCAGAGAACCTGAAAAAGTATGCAGTTTATATATGAATTTAACAGTATATTTAATTTAAATATTTTTGAAGCCATCATAATCTAAACCTGAAAATCTAAAAAAATCTAAAAACATTTAGTAGCCAATTGTACAACATGGTACATTTTCATACCCTCATGTTTCATTGTTCCATACTGTGATACATAGTTCTGTATCTTTCCAGCTCCTCCAGCAATAATGCTTTGCACTTTTTCCCAGATAAACATCTGGAGAAAGGTTTAATATCTTAGGGGTTTCTTATTAAGGTGGGGTTTGCTTCATTAATTCTTAGACGGGATTATAAGAAACAGAAATAAATGTTATTTATTTTACAGAACCTGTTCACAGTGATTATGCTTAATTCTTAAAAAGATACCAGATATATTTGTGAATTTGTATGTTTGTTAATTCATCCACTAACAGTAAGAAATTATTGATGAAATTTCAAATAAAAAAATCAACTTTAACTACTCTTGCTAGGCTTTCTATAGTGCAATAAAATAATTCACTGGTACAAGCCAGAGGAAAAATAAACTTCAAGTACACTTGCAATTTTTCACTTTTTATCAGAATATTCTTGAGATCCTAAGCAAATAAAAATTAATGAAAAACATTTTATGAAGACTATAAAAAACAAGATTACAACGAGGGAAAGAAAAACCTTGTACTACAAGAGCATGTAATTATTTCCAAGATCTTGGGGTCCAGTTACGGCATGTTTGGGATAATATGTTGAGAAGTTGTCAACTCCAATGTATTGTCACTGCAAAGTCATTAATTACTGCTGGGTGCTGTGTCAGTCAGGAGCCAGTAGTGATCTCCTGGCACTGGTCTCATTTAGATGTTCCTGTCTGTGTGTGTGTGTCTCTGCTCTGACTGAAGCAGGACATGGGGTAAATCGTAACAGACATTTGCTCTGACATCTGCCAGTAAATCACCAGACAGACAGGGGACACTTTTAGCCCCAAACACCCCCAGAGGGAGGGATGGTTTATTAGCCAGTCAAGTCTAGAAGATGACCCTAATATAACAAAGGGCTTATACAAAATATAACGATATAACAAACAGGGGAAAGAGCAGTGATTTCAGGGTAGGATGCCTCTGGAGACCTCAGCAGGGAGACTGGCTGTGAGCAGGGAGATGGGAGCAATTTCATCCCACAGATGGATGGCCCTCTCTGGGGTGAGCTCTGTGTCACAGGCCCACAAGACATGCTGGTTTTCTCTGGGTTTTTGTTCTTTTGTTTTGTTTACATCCAGTGGTGTAAAAGCATTAACAAAGACTACTTGAAAGTAATTTTGTCAGGAATTGAAAGTGAGACAACTGGACATAAATACAGAAAAGGGACAATTTTTCTGAAAAATAGCCTGACTTACTTTAAGCATAGCTTGGTTGTGTTCCTTATTTTCTAATCTATGTTCTTTATAAGAAATGTATCTTTTGGAGTTATGTCTTTTGGAATTATTAATGAATAAATGCTTTTTGTTTCCTTTTACTTTATTATTGGCCATTAAATGGATAGTCACATGCCTTCAATGGATAACGAAAAGACATTTCTTACTTGGTCTATCTATTAATGAAGTCAGCTGGGAAAACAAGTAGAATAGCTTCACATCACACAAGCATCTGAGTCCAAAGAGTAACATAGCAGGCTGTTATTTCAGCTACAGAGACTATGAAGGAGAGCTGTCCTTCAGTGGCTGACAGCAATCAGCTATGGCCCTCTGGTACATACAAAGATACTGGTGGAATCCTGAGTGTCATAGGAAGTATATTACAGGTGCATATTCTAAGGTAAATAGAAATACAAAAACAAAACAGAAAATTGATGGTCTTTTCTTCTATCCCTTCCTTTCTTCTTTCTGAAGTTCTTTTTGCCAAACACTGAATACAACTTACTGTGCACACAAAAGTATTTCCTGTAGTGTTGGATGATCTTCCAGCATGCTGATTCCAGCAATACTTCAGTAATCTCATCTTCAGCATACACAAGTGTGGGTAATCATACCAGTAACTACAGTGGAAGTAGGACATTACACCCCTATCACCAGGTATCAATACAGATACCAGGCACAGCCATCATTTGGGCAATAATCTACAAACGAATTAACCAGCAAGAGCTGCCCTTCCTCAGCCCAGACCACTCAGCAGTATCAGCTCCATGCCAGCCATGTGTTCCCCCTTTCACCACAGCCATCCCCGTGGTGCAGAAAGCAGGTTGCAGCCTGACAGCCAAGTGCCAAAATAACCACCCAAAAGCTATTTTTCAGCCAGACAGATGCCAGGGCTCTGGAGCAGGGAATGCCAGCAATGTGGGGTCACAACAGTCCGGATCTCCTTCCCAGACCTCTCTACAGTCTCTGATGCACTGTGGGTCCAAGGGACCAACAGTGATAACCCACCATGAGAGCCTCCCAAACAGGTTTGAGGAGCCCTCTACCTGCATTGCCTCCTCACAGCCAAGGGAAGCATCACCAAATTTCCCAAGCGCCTCCTCAAGCAGGAGAAGACAAACAGTCTGTCACAAAAGCGGCTCTGGAGTGCTGGCAGTGATGAAAGCTCAAGGTCACTGTTCCCCCACTTTCTAGGCCATGACAAGGCAGGATTCAGTGAGAACATGTAATTATTGGTCCCTACCAATGCTACCCTCAGAACACATTACTTTCACATTCTGCCAAGGCTGCTTACAGGAGTTGGAAGATCCCTCACCTTCCTGTCCAGCCTTCTGAGCTTATGCACAATCTGGATAGTGAGTGCTCCACTTTTCTAGTAAACACAGGGCAGCTTCCATGCTATAATAAAGTCTTGAGTTCCTTTCTTTTGCTCTTGTCTCTCTCTCATCTCCTATGTGGTATGACTTCCCTGTGATGGTTCCTGGTGAGGAGGCCACCAAACCCACACTGACATGCAGTGCCAGTAGCTGGTGTTGGGACAATGGGACTTTGGTGCTGTGCATCCACCACTGCAGCTCCTTATCCTCTGAAAGAAACTTTCCACCTCCCTGCTTAACAGCCTTACATGTAATATATCCATTGTAAATAATTTTTTATTAAGATTTTCTGCTTATGATGTGAAACTTTTCTCATATAATCTAGACAAATATTAATTTACTGTTACAGTTTCAGAAATAAGTATATTAAAACCTTAAAGCTTACCTTGAATTTATCAACTTCTGCCTTCGAACATGTTGCATGATAAGACAACACCTGCCCCAGAACAAAAGATAAAAGCCATTTTTGTACACTTGACAAGTAGCAATATCAGGGCTCTGTACTGCAGTCTAATCAATTATGTTTAAAGCAAATTTAATTAGCATTTGTGTAATAATTCAGTTCTGATTGACAGCATGTAATAGCTAATTACAGGTTATCAGGCATACATTTGGCAGCTACACTGCCAGGAGTTTTATAGGGAATAATGAACAGTAAGTAATTCAATATTATGAGGATTCCTACATTGTTCTCCTGAAATTCTACAATCAGAAGAGAAAGAATTTAATGCAAAAATAACAGTAGATTTACAGACTTTTAATAATGCCTTTTGCTATACTGAAAAGCTTTAATGCCTATACTAGTGGCACATCGCTGCATCCAAATATCAGCACCTCTGTGCTGCATCTGGCATTCCCTTCAATTCATTCTGGAGATGGCAGCATCAAATAAAATGTACAAAGTACTGCACACCTGCTCTAATTACCTCTTAGTATGCAGCCATTTCTCTGTAGTGTGTTCTGTCCTTGTGGGCTAACACTGAACAAGCACTGCAGAAGGCCAGGGAGCCTTGGCTCTGGAGCCACCATGGTCTGTCTGGCTGTGCATGGGATGAGCTGCTGGTCCAGGAGAGAGCTCCCAGAGCCAGAGCACTCCCAGCAAGGACAGCCCTCCTGCCCACACCTGACCTGCTGATGTGCTAAAGCTTTGGTACAAACTTCTCACTTTGAATTCATTTTCACCTATGAATGTCTCTGTTATTCACACAAACACCTAAACTGTGTCTCACAGGGCTTTGATTTGCAATACCTCACGGCAGTAAGTCCCAAGATGTATTTATTCTTATCAGTTTTAGAGATGCCACCTTTTACAGTAACAGGAATTCATTCCTGCTCTGTAAAAGAATAAATAACATAAACTCATTTGTTCTGTACCCCGTTTTACTTTGTATGATTATACATCATGTCCTTTCTCAAATAGTATCTATTTTTCTGTCTAACCATACTGCAACTTCTCTCAGAAATTGGTAAGATTAGTCAAATTACTTTTTCTGCTATGACAGATTACACTTAATACCAAAATTCTCATCAAGTTTCTCCTTGATCTATGTTCATTATATCCCTCTATATTTTTACAGTCTTTCTTAGTATTTATTATTCTAATATTTAAATAATTTGAAAATTTTGTGTCCCTAGTATAAAAAAAAAAGTATTTAGCCTGGCTTGGAATCATGGCAACCTTTTCTGATCATTTATTTATGCTATTTATTAGTCAGTCTTATCAGAATACTATATGAAAACCTGTATCAGGATATATGGATACGAATCTTATTATGATATATACAGGTTCATTCATTTTACATCTGATATCAATGTAATTTTCAAGTGCCATTCATTGCCATTATAGCTAAATACCTAAACACTAATGAAGTATTCTAAGTATTCTATTAGTGAAAATCCAGTCTTTCATCTCATACCATTCTAGTGTTCAGCACTTTTCTCCTGTATCTTCCATCACTTTATGCGAATGTTATCAAAAGCTGTTCCCCATTTTTAGAAAGAATTACTCTTCATTGAAGAATAATGGCTATTTATCAAATCTATACTCTACATGTAAGCTATATGCTTATTAGTCTTTTTTTAGATCAAAGAAGGAAGCTGTAATTTAAACCAAAAAAATTTGTTTTTCTTTTATTTCAGTAGCAAATAACAAACTTCTGTGTCAAGTTTCATCCCTATATATCTGTGTGTGACATCTAGCACTGCTTGTTTTTCTTACCAGGAGGAGCATTCATTCTAAGGTATCATATTGCACAAATATCTGGGATGTATGAAGGCTTACACTAATTCATGGCTATGACATGTAAAGTACAAGGGGTCTTGCAAGAGACCTGGACAGATAAGCTTTTAACTTTTCCTCCTACATGGGTAGATATATACAAATAATAAAGAAAGCTGCTTATGCTTAGAATTTGTAACACCAATTGTCTTACTGACTTTGGAAAGCTTTAATAGGCCTGTGTGCATCACAGGATACAACCCCACTCTGCAGATTAATATCTCAAACCCTAAAGAAAAGAAATAAATCCTCTTTATAGTAATTCAGTTGGGTTTGGTGTTTCTTTTAATGGAAAGAACTTTGTAACTCATTCAGGCCAGTGTTATTTTTGTGATCCTTATTGTAATGGTGAGTACTGGAGAAACTCAAAGGAGTTACACAGGCAAAGGTGCACACATCAGGGATAACTAGATCATTTTCTTCTCTTATCACATGGGAAATTTAAAATACCAGTATCTTAGTGATGTTTCCCTTTCCTCAGACCAATGTTTTAAGATTAATCAGTCCTGTATAGTGCTTTTAGAAAGATCTGAAAGTTCATTTGAACCACTCTTAATTATTGTTGTAGGAATAATATAAATTTGTAAAGCTATCCTCAAAACTCCAGGCTTTTTTCTCACCAAGATTATTTTTAATATAATAATATTTAAAATTATATTTAAAATCTTATAATAGACAACAGTGCTATATTGTTGAATCTGGCTAGAGAAGTTTAAATAATCACAGTATTTTTAAATATAGTGGGCTCTTTTACATGTGACAGTTAGGAGCAAAAATGGTTTCACAAAGATGTACACATACGTCAAGAGCCACAGACTGTTTTGCCCAGGATTTCTTCACTTGGTCATACATAATTGTGTTGTTGATACCCAGGCCACAAAAAATAACAAAAGCCTAAAATTTAAAAAGAGAAAAAAAGAGAGTCAATTATGAATCTGTTATAATACAGGCACAAAGATGAATACTGGCTTAATCATTAAAAGAAATTGCATGGAAATATTAGGAACAATCATGTTTAAACAGGCTATTTTAAGAATGCAGGTGAGTCATTGGCCTCCAGATGAGAGATTAGATGCCAGAAACTTGTTTTAATTAGGATGCCACCTTCTAAGTGAGGATTACTGAGAATTCATGTCAAACCACAAGATATTCTCCCCCCATCCCTGAAGTGGACTGAAGCAGATTACTGAGAAATACCAAATGCTACTGAAAAAGTATGTTAATGTTGAACTGAATGCCTCTTACTTCAAACAGCCGCTGGTCAGCATCGTCAAAGGATTTCCCATCAAGCCTGTTCAACACTTGAGCTACCCCTTCAGAAAGAGTTAATATGAATTATAATCTTCATTCATTCATGCACAATGCAGAATGTTTTATTCATTGGTAAAATGTAAACCACATATTTCAAACTGAAAAGCAAAATGCAAATATTTATTCTGAAAATAATTAGACACAGATGTGCAATAATTTTATTGTTTTGATACCAGTACTTTCAGCTGTTATTCTTTACTCTCTAAGTATAGTACTGAAAATCTAAAAATTACTCACAGCTTTTCACAAAAGGTTGAAGATCTATTTGAGAAAGAACTTGATCATTTTGCTAACAGCAATCACACAAGTTGTCTTAAAAATTTGGAGTTACCAATACAATTTACTGAATCAATACCTTAATTCCTAAAATCATAGCTAATTTAGCATCATCGGGGTATATAAACCCCTTTTTACTCATGACTGGTTCATCAATCTACTGAGCCATTGAAAAAAATGCATTTTCCAGACTAATGCTGATTTCTACTGCAACAAACATTTCTATTTCATTTAGCTACAATAAGCCCTTAGAAAAATACTTTAACAGTAATCAGCTGCCAAGAGTCCAGATTATTTCCTCTTGAAGATAATGCGCAGTTCACAATAAACAACAGGACGTATTTTTAAAAGACTCCCACGTCATCTCTGCTAAAGCAGCTCAAAGATCCTGCATGACACAAGTGCCTTCAGCAATGCACTGCTGATCTCAGCTCTCCCTGACAGCCACAATGCACAGGGATCTAACTCTTGCCCTGACAGTGTAAGTCGCAATGGCTTTGACGTCAGTTCTTCTGAGGAAAGTTACCAGAGGGATCTGGCACTGGTATTTACAAGCACTCCTTTTTGTGCCAAAAGCACACAATAGCACAGGGCAAACTGCTGGTGTAGCACAGCTGAGGAGCTATCAAAGATCCCCTAAAACCCTGTCACCTCCTGGTCCAGCAACCACCACTGCAACAGGCAACCCCGAGCACTGCCACAGCCCCTCCTGTACATCTTCCCTGACTGCGTCCAGAGGTTATCATTAGAGGGAAAAGACCACTTCACTTGACTGCAGAAACAGTTGCCCATGTACTAAAGAAGAAAACCCAAGGAAAACATCAATGCATATAAAATAGTTTTCACTAATATGGTTCGACTTTCTGTTTTCATCTGATCAAAGTTCAGTACAATATGTAACTTAACAACAGCACAGCTGGAAAGCTGAAAAAGTCCATACAGTATCCAAGTCAAAACATCCCTTCTTGGATACTTAGCATGCATCCTAGGTACTGTAACTTCTTAACAATATTCAGCTGGGAAAAAGAAGAAAAAGGAACATAGAATTAAAAGGATAGAACTAAATTTATATTAGCACAAATATTACGCATCCACGAGGAAAGTCTTACCAATTATTTGGTGGGTGCTGTTCCATATAGGGACACACAGAACAGATCTTATGTGAAAGCCAGAAATTTGGTCAGCCTAAAATGTAGAAATGAGAGCTTCCATTAGTGGTGCTATTTCCAGCCTTTTAAATCACAGTCATAGAAATGTCAAGGAGTGAGTTTACATTATAAACGTCATTTCACATGAATCAGCTCTCAGAAAAAATTCTGCTAAAACTTCATCCACAGTAGCCAAAAGTCATAAGGATTATTCTAAAAATTGCCAAGGAAAATACAAACATTGGCATCTTTGCCACATGAAGCTTACACTATTTGACTCTGATTTGGCACTAAAGACAAACTATAATCGAGGCAATGTCCAGACAAATTCTGGATTACTTACACTGGTGGATTAGCAGAGATAACTTTCACTGAATGAGTTTGCCTTAGAAGTACTCTTCCCAATTGTCAAACTGAAACTGGACTTAGCAAGGCAGCTGTAAAAGGAGGCTTATGGGAAATACACATTTTCAGAAGAAAGGTGAGAGTAAGTAGGGAACTTTGCACAAGTGCAAGTTAGTTAAAAATGTAAGGATGAGCCAAACCCTAGATTTGAGATAACTGGTCCTTTCATTCCAATGCCAATTTACTGTTTTCTATCTAATACAGTATACAACTTTACAGTTTATTTTTTACAGTATTTTAAGTGTCACTGATTCTCTTTTTTCTACAATTAATAAGGGTTATTCTTTAGTGCCACCGCCGTGAAATCTAATGAACAGAAAACAAAGTTTTTGAAGTTTTTCAAAAGAGATTAGAGAGTGGAATGAGTCCATTCACAGAAGATCAGGAGATGTTCTCTTACTAAAACTGCTACTGCTAGAGGCAATCTTTAATAGAAGAAAACTAAAAGACCAGCAATAATTCATATACAGGAAGCAGAATAGGATCACTGTGATCTCCTAGCTAGCAAAAGATATAACCCAGGTTTTAATTAGATTACTGTCTATTCATACATACTCAGAACTCATCACTGAAACCAGTGTGGAGTGACACCAAAATCCTGGGTAGCAGGGCAGTAACTGATTCAGATGTATGTCTTAAAATGAACTGCCATATACTTTTGTATAAAATTCTTGATGAATGAGTTGAAAATTGAGCATCAACATTTGCAAATGAGAAGTAGTGTTCTGAGAAAAAGATAAGAGATGATTTTCAATAGAAGCAGAGAACAGAATTTCTGTTCATAACTATAAATGTATGCTTGATTCTATCTAAGTAATGAGGGATACTATGTTCCTCTTACTACTCTTGACTGAAAAAATAATTTAGTAGAAAAACTGAATTTAAGAATTAAATTTTCATAGGAACCCATCAAAAGAAAATGATTATTGCCCTTTGTATAATTTTCTTTATATATATTGGGTAGTGCCTCCAACTTGGAAAGGACTAAGTGTGAAACAAATAAGAGATAGCTGAATTATTCAGGACATGATATAATACAGGTACAGTTGCAAACATCATGGACTGGCATGCTTTAAGTTAGCATTTCTAAATGCCCCAGGCATTAATTGTACTTCTTGCAATTCTGAACAGATTAACATCAATGCAGTTTTCCTTTATACTTTTACAGCAGGCCTCATTTATTTTTTCTTGTTTCTAAAAATTCTGCTGGTTTGAGAGATAATCCCTTTAATGACATGTGGAATAAAATTGGAACCAAGCAAACTCTCAACATGAAACACTTCCAAGAACACTTACTGTAGTAATATATTTTGGGAAGCTTTCTGACCAAGGCTGTGATTAATGTGCTGTCCAACTGCTGGCCAAGTCCTCCATAGTAATGCTGGACTAGAATTCAGTGAAGATTTTTTCCTTCCATATGTTTCTAACATTTATTTAGATGTTAAGTATACTTACATTTTTATCGGTAGCTACACCTTTATAACAGGAAATAAATACCTTAAGATACACAAAAACTTTTATTGGGAGTGATAAGTATCTTGAAGAAGTACCCAGTTCAGTGTGTATTTGAGCAAATTAAACTGTTGGTTGGCTAAGTTAGATCACAAACAACATTTGTCTGTCTGGATACCAGCTCTGTTTGCACTCTGTCTGTGTACAGCCCCAGTCACCCCAACAGCTAGCAACACTGGTGCTGCTAACACTGAACACCAACAAATTTTCAGCAATAAAAATCAGTTTGCATAAATATCAAGGCAATTGGTAGAAGTTATCGTGTATGAATAGGAAAATCAAAGAATCATGGACAAAGTAACTGCTTTAAGTCATACACTAATTCAGTGATTTGTGCTTACAGTATAAAGCTGTGTCAACAACAAAAGACCAGAAGGATAACTTACTGGATAGAAAAAATAATTAAAAATAAATATTCACACATCTCACAGCCACTCGGATATAAACCCCAAATTTTGATATTAGTTGCAGTGCTCAAAAGTAATGTAAATTACATTTGTAAAATTTTTTTACCTCAGCATCAAAGCGAGGATCCTGATAGGCATCACTGATGTTCACTGGGAGACCCGTGGAAGCGACAAGCTCAGCAATGCTATTATTTATTAGCCAGTCAGAATAAGATGATGATTTTTCCATGCTGTCTTTGAAACTATCAAAATGCAGGGCGAGGGGAGAAAAGAATACAGTCAACATTAATTGCCAGTCCAGAATGTCCTACATGCACATTTATAGGAACAGCAGAACCATTCACAATTATTAATGGTTACCAAAAAATTAACTATAGAACAATTATTTGGTATTATTGAATGGTACTTCAAAAATTATCTCCTTTACATAACTCTTTCTATTGAAAACAGTATTAGTATCTCAAGTAAATAAAATATTTGATAAATTTTACCTATGAACCAACAGTGGATCATGTTCTAAGTCTCATCTGAAAGAAAACTTAATATGCTTAAAAGACTATAAATAAAAATAATAAGGATTTACAGAAATCTAAAGAAATCAACTTTCATTTGGGATAAAAATTTTGAGTGATGATAATACATGTCACATGTATACTTTGACAGAGACCTATATATAAATATAATGAGCTAAGTAAAGAAATCACATTTATAAATTAAAATTTAATTCATAATTTAATTTATTTTAAATACTTTGGAAGAATAAAAATCTTTAAGGGTAAGGATCTAATTTCAAATACATAGTTATCAGTTTGTAACTTATCTGATTGGTAGTATCATTATCATATAAGACACATAAATCAGGACTCTGTTATGGGTGTCAAGCACTTTAAGCAGCAAATTAATTCAAGTAAAGGAAACAAGATAAAAATTCATGAAGAAGTTTTAAAAGTGGGTTCTATTATGTTCTCTCCATTCTCTCCATTCTCTCCAAACTTAAGCATGGCTTGTGATGAAAAATCACAAATTGAACAGATAAACACAAGTGTGGCCTTGCAAGGTATTTTTTTACAAACAACACTAAAGAAAATAGATATGAGTATTTATTATGATATTTAGGGATTTAACAGGTGAGCTGCTATCACACATATATAAGGAGGGCAAAAGAAAAGCCAGCTTCTAAAACTGTGTGAGAAAGTATATTAGGGCATGATATAATGTCTTAAGACCTTCTTTCTCATTGAGAAAAAAACTTATAATGAGAACTGTTCTCAGCCTAAAATTTCTTTGGATTTCAACTAAAATTTCAAAGAAATAATATTTTTCTTAACTGCTGTAATGATGAACTCCTCTTACCATTTTTTCCCCCACATGAAATGTCTCATGACTTTACATCACTTACAGCTGCAGAATGTAGAATGAAAAGGGCAAAACTCACTAGAAAAATGCTCAAATGTCAAGGGCTCGCGGCATTGTTCTGTATCCTAAATAACCTTTATTTTTCCACAATAGTGCCAATAACTCAAGCTGTGCCTGAGCAAGATCCAAATGTGACATCATATCTGCCAGTCTAACCTTGGTCTTTGTAAATGCAACTTCACTCTCCACAGGAAAAAATCATCAAAGAAAAAGCAATGCATCTTTATGTTAAAATAGACAGAAATATATCTTTATGAATCTTATAAAGACCAGCTACCAGGTTGCATGTGTTTATTCATGTCTTGGACTAAAGTTAAAATAATCTTGACTTGACTACATGCAGAGCAGACTACTACAAACTGCTTTGTGGCAACATGCTAATATAACTATGGTAACAAGAAATGAGCCAGCTTGGTTATCTTGACACCACTCTACATTGTTTTGACTAATCTGGCTACAGATCAAGTTTGAGAAAAACAGGAATAACAACAACATTCCTTGATTCATACTCCTGTCCCTGAATAAAAGAAATGTATTTTCACCCCCTAGGAAAGACCAACTGCTACTCTGAAACTCTTTGTCAAAAACAGTAACTTGTGATTCCTAGATGAATCAACAGATTATTTATTCATATTTAAATATTCCTATTTTTTATTGCTTGTTTTCCATTTGCTTCACCATTCCCATACCAGGACATGGAAGGGAGACATCTTATACCCATATTTCTGTGTGGCCCTGGACTCTGCTGTCAGCTTGCACATCTTAGAAATTTTCTAACACTACCCATTTTTCTAATGCTGTGAAATCAATCCATGAAATGGTTTATCACCATGACAGCCATTTGATGTGGAAAATTCTTCCTCAGAACCAGTATGAATTAATCTGCATAAAACCTGTGTGATAAACACTGAGCCCTGAAAGATGAAGAAATGTTCTCACAATAGCCCTGAATACTCATCCCCTCATTTGGTATATAGGACATTTTATGTGAACTGCTACCAGTGGTGTAGCCTTGCAGGGAATGATATAGCAACCCCACAAGAACAAAAAGCTCTCTTTTACTACTTAAAATTGGCCCTTTATAAATGTTTACAGATCCTACTAAGCAAAACATATACTTCCATTTTGACTGGGCTCCCAAACAAGATTTAGTCACAGGAACACAGGAACACAGTTTCTAGGAAATACATATGCTCTGCAGTTTCTAGGCTTTCCAACTTGACAAGAGCAGAAATAAAATTTTACTGGAAACCTCTCAACACAACTGTACAGAGGAGTTTTGTAAGAGATCGACAATCAAAAGTAATTTTGTAATTTTTACTTCAATATTAATCATGCAAAACAACATCTGAATGTTATCAATGAGTTCAACCACAAAAAAGTCCATTTTCCCCTGGTTTCTTACCTGAGACCCTGATACAGTATTACTGCATATATACACACACAACCATACATATATAAGAAAATCTAGGCATGTATATTTATTCAAGCAAGTCTCCACTTAAAGCAAACAGGAATCTTGTCTGAGTGAAAAACTTAGGCTCACACTCTTCAATCAAATCTACACAAAGTTCCGTAAGAAAATAAAACCTTGACCAAGCAAACTTTAAAACTATGTGAAGAATGAAGTTATCCATAACCACAAAAGACATGAGCACTAACCTGTTGTCAGTATCAGCACTGCATTTTGGAGATAACAATTCAAAGGATTTTGTAAATTTCACCACCTGTCACAAAAGAAGTAACTTAAGATTGTTATTAAAATGAATAAATATCTAAGAAAACAGTAATGTAAGGTTGCTCTGTTTAAACTGTATTTTTATCCAGTAGTCTTAGGATAAAAATACAAATCTGTATTATCTCAATGGAGAATTCATGTTTAAAATACACACTGTGCACAGTTCCCTAAAACTCAATATCAAATCAAATGATGTCTTTAGTTTCCTTCAGAAAACTATTTTCCACAAGTGTATACACTTCCCTTTGAAGGCTTTTGGGACATGAATTATGGAGCTTTACTCAAACTTCACTTTTTTAATACAGAAAAACAGAAAGGCTGCTTTGCATTACTATCTGCAACCAATCACACTTGAACATGTGTCAGGAGTACATAAGTGAAACATCTTAGGAGTGGCTAAAAGTGACACTGAACAGAGGCCATGTGTTTGGATGTGTCCCCATCTTCACTTTGGTTCTGAATTGTAAAAGCTTTCTGCACCATGTACAAATGACAATATTTTAGACATGGTTAGACATTGAGTTACTCTAAGGACATCTATTTTGATATATATGTGGACCCTCCAAAACAGGAGAAAGTCAGGAAAATAACTGTTTTGCCACTTGTAAAAATTACCAAGTGGGTGGCAAGATGCTATTCTCTTACTCCAAATTAACCTAAGACTCATGACCACTTAGAAAAAGCTTAAGCTTTTTGTCCACATTTCATAACTTTGTCTAGAAGAATAAGAATTCATGGCTTGTGGTTTGTTAAAAGCCTCTCCAAGCTCAAAGGCAGAAGTAGCACCAAGGGCAGAAAAATGAACTGCCACCCACAGCTTCCTAACAAAATGGATATTTCTGCAAAAAATAAAACTCATATTATACTTGTAAACACACTTACAATTTCATAAGAATGTAGTAGAACTGCACCTTGTAATTATAAATTTGGGGAGGGGAAGTGGCTAGGGGAATCTAGAAAGAGAAAATGAACTAGAAACATTAAAATTCTATAATAGAGAACATAAGTGAAATAAAAACCTTGATCTTGCTTTTAGGAAAGCTGGTATAATTTAGGGCATACTCCATTGAAAGTTCTTAATTTTTATTAACTGAAATGAAATGTGAATTGTATCTTTCCTCCAAGGAAAAGAATGGGGATTTTTTTTCTGCCGTACAAACAAATTTACGATTCTGTCTCTGACTTGTCACAGCCCAGCAACAAATAATTAACTTCAGAATCAGTGAGTACAAAAATAGTAACTGAATGGAAAAAAAAGATATTACAAACAATGTTTTATCTTTCAACTACTTCTCAAATCAGTAGAAAGCAGGGTAGTTTATATTTAACAGCCTGAAAACACCAGAGGGAACTATCAATATAAAGGCAGACAATTTATTGCTAATAACAATACTCATAAAATCTTTAAACATTTTTAAAAAGGCTCTCATACCCTATGAATATCAGTACTGCAAAGTCCCAGTGAAAGCCTTGTCAAAACTGTCAAATACTTTCATACAGTTTACATCCATCTGTTCAACAGAGCTCTGCAATGAAATAATTATTCATTGGTCAAGCAGACACAGTAATTGCAAAAACCCAGAAACACTTCAGTAATTCTGAAAGTTGGATTTTCATTTCACCTGCTCAGTGTGAAAGCTTACTGCTATCACAATATAACTGGGAAAGAGACACAACAGGGGTGTTGGTAAAGTTTCAATATGTACCTAACTTACATTTAGGAAGAACACACTGAAAAATACCAGCTGTCCTGTACTTAGATGTGATATGCAACTATACTTACTGGTGATTCAATATCTTCCAGAAGTAATACTGAGCACCGCTCACACTTCAGCAGAGTCTGGGCCCGATGCATAATTTTCTTGACAATTTTCTCTAAGTCAGTCTGTTCCTCAAAGAGGTCATTCACTACTTCCAGTAAAGCCTGTATACAAGGACAGAAAACTCTTGTATTGGTTGTTGAATTAACAAATACATGGAGCATTTCAAAGGAGGCATCATATCCCAATATGGATGGATTTTATAGCAGTGATCCATTGAAATCTTCATTCAAATAAAGTTCTTAATCATTATGGCAATAAAATTGAAGTGGGAGTATCTGAAGAATGAAAGAAGTATTCCTTAGCTCACAGCTGGGCACAATCCAACTCTTAGCAAACAATGGGAACCTTTCAAACTGTTTCACTTTGTTCCAAAAATGAAGAAATAGCTGTAATGCAATGCAATATGGATTGAGTTGCTTGATTTTATATATTGAATTTTCTAGGACATTTAAACTCCATTTTATACTCTTATTACCCACGTTTATTCTCTTATTACCCATGTTCTTTAGTGTCAGTGCTTTAAAAGTAAGGCTTTCCCCTCTCATTTCATCAATTTAAAAAAAGATAGACCATGTTCTTTCTTACCATGGGCCCAAAGAAGCTTGCTGTTTTCTTTATTCTCATATAGACCACTGACACTAAAGAACATCAGTAAAGGTAACCATATAAACTGGAGTGGTCTTAGCTCTTCTAACATAGTGGTTATCAGCAAAATGTTGGCTATAGTTGCTGGAAGCTGCCACCATTAAGGTCTGGCTTCATAGGGAAGGCACAGTACAGGCTTGTGCACCACTTGGTACTTCCCAACTAACTTCAGCCATGGACCAGGCAAAGTTAAACACCACCAATAGGTCAGAAATATAATCATGTACAGGCCACCACATTGCTGTCCAACAGCAATATTTGTTACACCTTGCATGGCTGAAGCAGCAACAGGAAATGAAGAATCTCTAACCCAATTTACCATAATTTACCATTTTTCAATGAAGAATGGGAATGCCCCTAACACTTTTCTGCTGATTATCTCCCTCAGAAGATTAAATGCTGGCTCCTCAAAAGTCTGTATTGTTCCCTGCAGTGTGGAAACCTGTAGCAAAATTTAGGTCTTTGTAGTCAAACAATTATTTTATTTGAACATCAAAAAAAAGCCACAAAACCCCAAACATCCCAAACAACCAACAAAAAAAAAACACCAAAAAAAACTTTGGCAGACAATCTTCTTTTTTCCCCACAAGTCTCCTCCAAATTTCTTCCCCAAATATAATAGTCTGTTGTCAGACCTGGACAGAAGACAAGCTCAGCCCAAGACCCACAAGAAACTCAACACCTCATGACCCTTAAATATAAAGTCATTAGAAAGGGCCATTGTTATTTTTCAAAGTAGTGAAAAGCATTAGTTTTCATAAATTAAAGCACCAAAGTCATGAATATAAAAATGTCATAGCCCAATATACAGATCCAGACTATTGTAGTTACCCCTACCTTGCGAAGAAAGAGTAGGTTCAACACTACCAGAGGTATTGCTACTCAAGTTTTGGACCTGTGATCTAAGCTAACAAAAATATGATTTCCTGTCATTGCAGAAATGATAATAAAAAAGAAGCCAACCATTATTAAAAACCCCTCAAAATTACCAATTTGTTTCTTCAAAAAATAAAAGACCTGTCTGACAAGGGAATGACAGGGGAGCTCAGCATTATTTTCACTTCAGAGCCTCCTGTCCCAGTGCGTGTATGGCAGCAACAATCATGAGTGTGTTTTCTATAGAGACATGCTGTCAAAACCCTTCACATAGAGGGTTTTTTCCCTTGCTTAATTTTATAAAGATATATCCACATTATTTACACATGAACTGAATATTTAAAATTCAGGATTGAAAAGGCTTGAGATTAGTAGAATTTTATGAGAGCTTGGATCTCTGCCTAAGTAACACTTTCTCCTGCGCTGTCTGTGCCACAGATGCAATTGTTTCAGCACCAGAAAACGTGGAACTGACATCAGGAAACAACAGCCACTGCTACAAGTGTATTTCCCTCCCACACTCTCTGCCTGCTGCCTCAATCAAGGCAGGGAACTTTTGAAAATACAATCTTTAAAATAAAACTGTCTGCTTAGCAAACACATATGCATAGCTGGAACCTGCAGGAACAAAAGACAAAAGTTTGATGTTGGTCCACTACACATTTTGCACTTACCCTGCTTCTGTCATATTCTTTCCTTGAGGCTGCAAATAGCTGGGCATTGGATATGGCAATCCCACAGAAGGGGAGGTACATCTGCATCACCTAGTATGGAAAGAAACCTGCAGTCATTAAAAACAACTGCAATTGTTTATGGCAATTTCTTACCAGGAAAGAGACTTAAACTTAGGGGAGGCATCACAGGAAGGTCTCAGCTCACTCTTCAGCAGAGCACTAAACACAAAACAAAATTATTATGGGCAAGGCACATCCGATGCATGGAAAGAGATCAAATGTCTAGGAAAGAACAAATACAATTAAGTTCACAGGTCCCAGAAATCCAGGTCCTTCATAATTTCTCTGGGCATCTGTGGATTCTCAACTCTAGAAAATGTCTTCTGAAGACCACTTTAAATTACTGTAGACATTACAGCTTCCCTAGAAATTATTTATTATTTCTCTGGATTGCTTTTTTGTTCTGTGCTCAAGAAGCAAGCTCAAGTCACATTCCTGATGAGGAATTCTACATCTAGAGTATATGGATTTTGGAGAATACCAGCACCATGGAACACAGCACATTGATCCTACACTATTAGTCAGAAAACTAATTGTCTTCTCAAAGAAGGTTAAAAAAAAAAGTTTAAAGAACATGCTTGAAAAATTGAGCCTGAATGTATATATTTAAAAATACTGAAAAGGAGGGATTGGGAACATAGTTTGAGGTGCCCAAGATGATTTTAGGTTGGCTGTGTGAAGTCCATAAACTAGACCAGTCAAACAGTTGAATATCTATGGGACTAGCGCTTCACAAGGATGACAGTACATCAAAGTCTAAACCCATCATTTCTTAGCCACACACTGGTAACAAGTCTGTAACATACTGCCACTCCTGAGTGGATCCCAGGCTTAGGTCTGAGATTTTAAGTAAATTTTACAGCTGCTGAATAGCCTTAACATCTGCGAAGCCTGTGGGAATTGAGGCACTCTGCTGTTTACAGAGCCAAAAGAATGCTGCAGCAGCTAACCTTTCTTCTCTTTGGTCTGTCTGTCTATTGTAAGAAATCCTCTCTGTGACAAATTTTGGCATTAAGAGAGTGGCATTTGTCTTTGAAATTCTATTTAATTAGAAAAATACTGCTAACCCAGAGATGTGGGCTATTGAAATTATCGGAGGAAAGAACCCAGAAGAACAGAAACAGCAGCAACTGCTGTTGGACTTTTTCTGCCTTGAACACTCCAGTGGTTCCATACCTGCTTAGTCTGTGTTTGAGTAATGTTGAGCTTCTGGAAAGGATCCTCAGATCCTCTGAGTCTTGTACCTTTACACCTGGCACTCTGTCACAGTAACTGCAGACTTTAAGGGTGCACATCTATACTGCTAATTTAGAAACACCCTACTTTCATCCTCTTCCCATCATGATTGTCTCCAAAGGAAAATGGCACTTTAGACTCTACAAACACTTATCTTTTCAAAGAGGCAGTAATACTGAAGTAGCCAACTATCACACCAGATCTACAGGACAGAGTACATAAAATGAAAAATATAGTACAAGGGTAAAAAACTGGTAAGAAGGATTAATTTTTTTAATGGTCAGAGTTTCTCTGAGAGAGTTTTGCATATTTCAGTTTAGTTTTTATTTCCAAATGAAACAAAAAAACCCCTATCTATATTTTCTTGTAATTGTACTAAAAACCACAGCCATGTACGAGATCAGAGCAGAAAAAGTTACCTTAAGAAAAATCTGACCTTTAGCGAAATTTTGAATATCATAATGAGACTGGATACATTTTTACTTCATAGGTAAATACTAGTATTTATTGTCTGCACACTGGAATCTCTGTTCCCAAAATTAATGTGGCCCTGTGACAGTGGAAAGCTTGAGAGAAGCTTATGAACCTTCAGGCATCACAAAACCAGCTAGCAAAAATGTCATTTTCGTGAGAAGAAAATAAAACCTTGCAATATTGACAACCACTGGTCTCTGGAACCCAACCTCCCAGGCACTGGCTCTATACAGAAATTAGCACATATAAAACACTGTTTTATGAAATGTTAAGAGCCACTGACATCAATCACTCTTTTCACCACTCAGACTAATTGTGTAAGGCATAGCGCAACTAAGAAAGGCACCAAGTTGTTTAAGAAAACCAGTAGAATAAATGAATGTCAACAATTATGAGGAAAGAAACTAAGAAAAAACCTGCCAGGTAGAGAGGAAACACCCTGTGGTTCATTTATTCCTGTTTACATAAGACTGACAGAACAAAAGCCTACTGTTCCTCTTTTGTACTCTGAATGGTCAAAGTGTAATGCAAATTGTAATGCAGCACCCAGTACACAAACAATGAAGATGTTTCTAATGGTAGCTGACTTCTAAATTAGACTTTTTTGACCAAAGTTGTTCAGTGGGATGGAAAGCAGTTACTGCATTATCATTTCAGATTACAGATTTAAATCTGCAGTATTAAGACTATTTTACAAGCACCTCTTACATGTTTATGCTACCACTGTGGACATTCCATACAAATATGGAATAATTTAATATTCAACTCTTATCTGTCTGAGCCACAGACTGTAAGGAGCTGCTATTTTTATGCCAGATTCACAGTTCAGGGATTTTCCCCCCAAAGAGAATAAAAAAAGTTGAGGAAATGGCAAATAACACCATGGGATAGACACATCTTTTCCCCCCTCCTTTTAAGTGACAGATTACTAATTTACTGGTGCTCCAAGGTGAAAACTGGCCCAAAGGTTGAGTATGCAATGTGCACAGTGTTAAACTCATGGAAAAACACAATATACCCTGCAATATACCCTTCTGACATACATAAGGTATTTTCCCTTTGTTAAACTATATAAAAATTAGTTTTGAAGCAAAATGGAATAGATCTGAAACAGAATTTCCTTCCACATCTATTTGGAATTAATTAAAGGATAAGATTCTGCAGATTTACTAAATCAATTTTCTAAGAAAGGAAATAGGCAGAATTAAAAAAAAATCAAAACCAGCTTTAACAGATGTGCCTTATTAAATTATTTTGGCTAATAGGATTAGTTGCAATGATTCATCAGTACTGTGTGACATATTGACAAACACATCAGTAAGGGTGTAATAGTACATTTTATAAAAATGGTGTTTAGGCTGAGTAACAACCTAATGAATGTGAGATGTTGAAAGAGCCTAGTTTTTGTTGGATTGTTTTCATGACAACTATGAAGCATTCAGATACAGTAACTTCAGATTAACAAGTTTGTAATGTGAATTACTTGAACATTCAGGGTCCAGGTGACCTGGCTCAGTTTCTTTAAATTAACCTTCCAATAAGTATCCTTGGGTAGCAGCTACACCCACCTCACAAATTCAATATTTTATCAGCACAGGAAACCTATGAAAAGATGCAGTAGTAATGGGCACTTTCAATATCTCACTTTTTTCTTTTTTAAATTCTGTTATTTCATTCTTGTATGTTAGGAGTATTAAAACACAACATAAAGGAAACGGTATAATTACAAGAAGTTTTAGAATTCAGTTATGTAACTACTTACATTTTCATCTAGATCTTGAAGATTACATATCTTTACTTCAAAACTACACCAGTAAGATTAAATGTCTGCCCTGACATAGTTACTTTTGGCTTCCCACAGGATATATTTCCATTGCTTTAGTAACTCCACACACCTCCAGACTTGTATCCCCAAAGTTAGACCTTCAAATCTACAAAAATAACTAAAGCAGAAGCTTGATATTTGGAAGTATAAAACAGATAGTCTTATATAAAGTTGATATTCTGCAATATTAACTACTCAGACAAGTAAGCTACAAACTGTGCTTTTTAGTGGATACTTCTATTTTATGGCATCAGTTTAGAAACACACCAGTGCTCTTCCAGAATTTTAAAGGGCAGTCTTCCATATGTTTCCTCTTCATAACCACAATTTTACAGGCCAGAAGTTCCACACCTGGTTGCACAGTTGTCAGGGCACATCAGCATCTGGACACCTACACTACAGCAGCACAATGTCTTGAGATGTGACACTCATTTTCCTTTCACATAGCTTTTCATAGATAATGAGACATCATCTATGAAAATGTTTCTTAGTGTTCCTCTCAACTGCTAAAAATTAGGGTTTCTTCTCATCACCTGGGTTTGGATTTCACAATAACTTCACACAGGTTACAAATCTTTTTGTCATCAGAAACAGGACAGAGACCTCTGGCCAAGCTCTTTCTGACAATGTGTGTCATCAAGAGATATCACTTTTCCCTTCACTGCACAGCCTGGGGATGAGGGTCCTTATGGAATCTGCAATCTTCCTTTGCTGGGTAAGAAAAACCTCTGCTGGTTCCAGCTGCAAAAGGCTGTTTTCTAGAATTGGGTGCCTCACAGGAAGCAAGCTCTGAAATCTTCTCTTCTGAGAGGAAGGCATAAAAGCGACGAAGTTGCACGCGTGCAGACCTGCAATGCAGGAAGTTATTAGCTAATGGTGAAAAACAGCCAGTGCTGCAATGGCAGCACACTGCAGAGGTAAAATGTGAGTTTCACGCTTGCTGGCTGGAAAGCAGCCCTGACTTCAGCCTCAGCAAACGCAGTGACATTTACCCTGCTTCCCCCACACACGGCTTTGCCCTCACGGAGCCTGTCCGAGAGCACAGGCTGCCATAACTATCCACCACAGTCTAACTCACGGCTGCTGGCATGCTCCAAACACCCCCTGCCCCTGCAAGGAAAACACAACACTTCTGGTGTCTGACAGAAGAAAGCAGCTCCTCAGTAGTGCTTGTGTACTCCCCCTGGCACAAAGTCCAGGCTCAGCTCTCAGCAAATGCCTGTCTGGTTCAGCTGTTTTCTTTAGCGGCCACAAGAGCCGCTTCTCTTTGCACAGCTCGCGTGGTGAGCCTGTGGGGAAAGGAGCTAGGACAGCCTTCCTAGAAAGAGAAGTCCTTTCAAAGGAAATGGTTTTGCTATAGTTCAAAGTGATAAATGTTTTGTGGCCATGAAACCAAATCAGGGAAGCTAGCTGCCCTTTAAAACATTTCCTAATGTGTTCAAAATAGGTTCAGAGAATGAAATATTCTACTGAATTCTGAAAGCAATAAACCAAATCCAATTGCAAAATGGTTAAACACAAGCGCTCATCCAAATTCCATTACCTCCTGCCTGCTGTGCAGGGTCTGGCTAGCCACACATCTGATAAAATCTAATTATCATCTAAGTTCACAATTCTAAGAAATGTTTACCAAAATTATTTTTCCACCCTAAGCATGGAAAGAACTATTGGTTGGTAAAAACACTCCATGAATTGTAGGTGCCCAAATAGGGCACATCACTGCTTGTATCACTGAACCTGCAGAGGCTCCTGGGTCAATCTTCTACTGGCCTTTTTTTTAAAAAAAAAGTTTGTATTTACATGTGGTTATTAATACAGTGCCATAAAAATGTGCTAATGCTTGCAAACATACAGCAGCATCTCTGCCCTGTAAAGCTCGCTATCTGACTCTGGAAGCTTTTGGTGTCTGTAAACAGCCTGAAAAGGACCACGGGAGCAATCCTTCAGCACTCTGTACTTGCCTGCCTCACAGAATTACTGGCACGCATTCAAACTAGATAACTGCGTCACCAGACAGATTACAAAACATGTCTCTGGTAGAAGCAGACTTATTACAGTTTACAAACCTGACTCCTATGTAGGTCACTGTCCTCACAAGCCGTGGCACTGGGAGACTGTTGCATGCAGGACCAAGGGGCAGGAAAGGGTGGGAGTGCAGCCAAATGTGCTCAACTCTGACTTTTCTGCAGGCCCCATCACTCCCCTCTAGTCGTTCAATACAATCTCATCTTCTCTCTTTCTGCTATGCACCCAAGGTCTTTAAACTGGGAAAACAAATGAACACATTGAACTTGATTTAAAATAATACACCTGCAAAACTGTTTGTACAGTCAGAACACATCTACATCTCATCTTAATTTTTTCTGGCAGGTATTTGAATATTTCTGGACCTGGTCACTTTACAGCTAAATATTATCCATTATTCCCATCACTACCAGGGTGTGAGCCTCAAAAAAAATCTGAACAAGCCATGCTGAATTATACTGTCCAAAAAACCAAAATCATTGGAAGTTGCTATTAAACCAATTTTTAACAATATTTGGTAAGACATAAACATTTTAACATTGCATTAAATTTAGCACCCGGTATAAACTGAAAAGGAGAATAACTGTACTGTAAATTTCCTTACAGCACCTCATTTTAAATGGTGTTGCTCCAAATGAATCTGAAATATGAAAACATTTCTGCTAAAGGCCAAAAATAAATATACGTTAAACGGCTGCTATTCTAGGACCCAATCATCTGAGATCTCCTACATGCAAAATCCAGCTATTTTCTCTGGAAATGTCTCTATATTTTACACAAACCTGAATCAGTGATGCCCACTAATAAGCCCCATCCCAGCAACCACATCAAACTGCCACTCAGTTATTCAACATATGATATTAAGCCAGGATTTCCAGAGGGGAAAATGAGGACAAGACAAGGAAAAAAGTTACACAAGGAATACCAGTGGTTCTATTAGAATCAGAAGTGTATAAACTGAAAAAGAGCAGAGGTAGCAGAAAAGGAGCATCACCATGGCAGTGTAAGCACCTGTAAGGCCAATGCCTGGCATCAGCACTTAGCTCCAGGGCTTCAGCAAATGCACATGGAGCTATAAAGCAAGGAAGCCTCAGCTTGCAGGCAGCCTGAAGGAGGGCTGCAAACTTACAGCAGTTTGATTAAACCAGTGAACCAACATGTTTCTATGTCATAAACATACTGACAGCCACAGAGACTCCTCACTGCAAGGGCGACTGAGGACTCAGGTCTGGATGCGGAGGTATTGGCTATGTCTGTGGGACCACCTGCAGACAGAAGGCCATTAAATCAACCCAATAGTTATAAATGTCCTTATGAACTCTAGAGTTTCTACTCATTGGACATTGGCAGGGCTTTGAAGTGCTAAGCAGCTTTTATTAGTTCATCTGAAATAACAGTGATAACAAGTGATCACAAAAGGCCATGAATCCTCAAAGCCACAACTCCCACCCACAAATAAAGTTCCTCTCCTTCAGAGGATGAACATCAGTTATATTTGAAACATCTAAATTATATCATCACCTTAAAAAAACCCAAAAAAACAAGCAGAGATAATTCACAGAGGTCATTTCACCTGTGTAATGCTTTCCAAGAGGGGCTGTTACTGCCTGGCTGCTCTGCCCTGTTTGAAGAGAAATCACTAGAGGCCAGCCCCCAGGCACAGGAGCCTGCAGCTGTTATGTAAGGCAGGCAGCTCTGCAGTGCCTAAATCTCAGTGTCTCAAAGCACTTTGGCAGACAGACCATCAGCAAAGTTTTACAGCAGCGATATCAAGTAGTAATTTTTCTCTAGAGACAGCAAAACTGAGCCAAAGAGAAATTAAATGATTTCTGAAGGGAGGAAAAAGGTCAAAAAGAAAGATTTTGTCAAAATTTTGGAAAGACTCCTGGCTCCCATTATGCTTGAATCAGTGGAACCAGCTTAATAAATGTCACTGCATGAGATGGGAAGATCTTGGTATTGGCAAAGTGAGAGCTGTGAAGACTGATACTACTAATGCTAAAAATGGGAATTGCAGATCAGAATTTTAAACTGGCATAGGAGAACTGGTAAGTATGACCTCAAAGCTATCTTTCCTACAACACAATTGCAGACTTTGATCTTACCATTTCAAGTTGCACTCGTCTGCCATCTGACAGACAATATATATAATTATTGACCATGCTAATTGAATGACATTGAAACCAAGAGATCAATTCCATATGCTTCCATACAATGAGAATGTCATCTTCAAGTCACAGTTCTACTTACAACTCAATTACCAACTCCCAATTCTTGTTCATGATGAGAAATAGATTTATTCACTTACTTCCTGCTGCAGACCACAAGTATTAAAGTACTCAAACTGAAAACTACTTCTACTAATTCGTGACTTATCCATAACTGAATGAAGATGCCTTCTTTCACTTTTTATATGACTTAAAATATTCTCCTTGGAGCCACAGTGCAGATATATACAGAATGACAAACTGGCTGAGGCTGGATGGGGCCTTTGGAAGTCCCCTGGTTGGTCCAACACTCGGCACTCAAGCAGGGCCACCTAAAGCTTTTTGCTTAGGACTTTGTCTAGACATCTTTAAAATATTTCCAAGGATGATGATTTCACAACCTCTCTGAGCAACATGTATGTCTCTCTCATAATAAAAAAAAAAAGTATCCTGACTTCCAGAGTTTTCTGTGTTTAAGCATATGTTCATTGCCTCTTGTCCTGTCACTTGGCACCACTGAAAAGAGCCTGGCTATGCCATTTGTATCCTACCATCCCCTATTTATACACAGTGATGAGACCCGACCCCCCCCACCATGAACATTCTCTTCTCTGCTAAACACTCCCAGCTCCCTAAGCCTTTCCTCACAGGGGAGGTGCTTCAGTTCCTTAATCCTCTTGTTGTACCTTGTTATATTGGACTTTATCCAGTACATTCATGGACATACTTGTACTGGGAAGCCCACAGCTGGACATGTCGTGTAGTCATGAGTGAAACTTATCCTGTGGTTGCATGAATGCTGTGTGCAGTTTAAAAAAAAAAAATTTAGCTAATTTGTATATAACAGTTTGCACTGAGATCCCAGTGATACTAGTAAGTTTTTATTCAGGTTCTTCTCTCATATACTTCAAGATGTGTTTCGTGATATTTGAAGAGGAAATTACTTGAACAGTAGCCTTTTTTCATATCAGACTTTGTTTAAGAGAGAATTTTCCTGGCAGAACTTACTGCAGAAGCCTGATCCTTTGCCATGCTGAGCTCCTCTTTCAGCAAGGTGGGCATTTTTGCCTGACTGAAGTAGCCAATGTCAGCAAAATCCTTCCAGCTGAAGTTCCAACTGGAACACAAAAGCCTGAATCTAGCACATTAACCAACCAGGTAACACTGTGCCTGGTGTGAGTAAGTTTAGCTCACCCAGCTTGTCACAAGCATTAAAGTTCCAGGGGGATGGAAAGGGTTGGTTCTGTTCCACCAGAAAAAAATGTAATGCAATTTTTCTTAAGTGATATGCATAACTTGGTGACAGCTTAAAAGAAAGCCAGGGAGTCAAGACACCAACTGTATTCCCTTACATTACTGTTTGTCAAACAAGGCATCTCTAGTGTTTCTTAGGCAACAAAATCTTTACCCTCAAACAGAAGCAGTCTTCAACTGAGTAGAAATATCCCACAAAGGACAACAAATAGCATAGGCAATTCTTCCTTTCATCACATCGTTTTGTATCTCTCTTCCAACCAAGATGCATCTGTACCTTGACCCTTTCTTCCATAATACATAGAAGCACCACAACCCAGCATAATCACATCATACTTTTTACATATATCCCTACTTTATTTTGTAGAGTTTCTACTCAACACTGGTAAATTTGCCAGTGGTCTTCTACATTTGCCTGTTTCAAATTTATGTATATTTAGTGGCTAATATTGTCATGGCACTTCATGCTGGTGACACCTGTCTACTCCTCACAGAGTTCTACAGAGAACTTACTTTTTTTTCCACTTTTTAAGATGAAAAATAATGAAATAAGGAATGTAGTGTATTTTCAAAGTATCATAATTTTTTTCCTTAGGAATGTAATGTTTCTGCAAAAGCACAGAATCTTATTCTAGCAGAATTGATTATACAACTAGACACACTTGACACATGCTATTATTTGAATCTGATTATACAAATTAGGTAATCTGAATTGCTATCAATTATAGCATTTCCAGACCTGATTAAAAGCATTTCTAACATATATTGTAATCTGTACCCATTACATTGTGATAATGTTTCACATTGTGATAATGTTTCACATAAGGAACTAAGGGAATAAACCCTACAAACCTTTGCCTTTAAGAAAACAGCTCAAACCCTCATGTTCAGTCCATATCTGAGGAAGAAAAAAAGCATCCTATAGTAATAACATCTTTAGAACAGTTACTATATAAAGTGATGGAGAGTTTGCTGGAAGGAAACTTACCTATAAATCTAGACAGTCATTCTTAGTGGTTTGAGGTTGGCAGCTACTGAATTGGTGACAAATGAAAAGTAACCTGATTCCAAGACAGTAGAATAACTTCTAAAACCACAAGAAGGAAGAAAAAGGCTAATTTTTATTTGTTTCAAATGAAATGAGATTTTGAAAGACCGTCACAATGTACAGAAAAAATCCTGAAATGCTTTCTTAATAAAAGTGTTTACAGAAAAGTATGCTGAACCATTATATATTACCTCTCCTTCATTATGAGCAGTTTCAAGAAACAGTATCAGGAAAGTAGCTGAGACAAATACTACTCTGATTTACATCACTGTGAGCCTGCAGTTATACCTCTGACATCTTTATTTGGATTTACATGGCTGCAATTTACAGAATTTTGTTGTCTTTAAAAATGTGGAAAGGTGGTTGAAGCCTCAGGCCATTTTTAATCAGATCTGGCAGTACTAATTTCACTGAAGGCAGGCTGACGTTAAATTGTTTTACCTTTTCCTGGCAATGTCAGTCAGAAGAAGCTGAGCATAAATATTAACAGAATTTCTGTGTAACCAGGTAATTTTAAATACAGTCTGAATGGTTTGACATTCCCTGCTTTTTCTATAATGATATTCTACATCGACCAGGATGTCCAAATATCACATTTTACTGCATGCACAAGAACATGCCAAGAGAAAAAGGAAAGGAGATTCTAATCTCTGCACAGAACTCTGAATGTTAACTGTAATTCCAGTGACAGTAAGCAAAAAATATATGGTACCTTTTGGTAAGACCTAACATCAAAATTTTAAAGTGATCCAAACTTGTGCTTCAATTTTCTCTTCCCTGCAAAAATAGGAAAAAGAAGACATATGGCAAAAAAGACTGTCCAACAAATAGTAAAATGTGCAACTTATGAAGATAAACAATGATTCAATCTGCTGTATTGAAAACATACCAGTTGTAGGATGCAAATGTGCTTTCATACGAAAAAGGATTCACTTCTCTCTTTAAACATTAGTTATAAAAATAACTTGAATCCTGTTTGAAAATTCAGTTGTTATGCTGGAAACCCTCACTTGGCATCAGGACTCAAGGTATCCCCTTTCAGCTCAAGTTAAGCCTTAAAAGGATAAAAATTGCCAGACCAGTTAAAACTAAATCAGGCATGTTCTTGAACTAAGAGTTCCTTTTCTCTTTCCTTTGAGTTCTCTCCAAAACCAGCACCTTATCCTAAGTGCTATTTTGGTACTGGTGGATTTCTTCATTACACCCTCCATTAACTCTGCAACCAAGGAGGTCAATATCACTCACTGTTTCCAGTTTCAATTCATGAAATTTTAAAAAGAAAATCAAATAATAATTTGGATATTTTCTTAATACCTTAGAATTTACAAGTATGTGTTCTAAAACAATGATTTACAGAAAGCAGCTTTGACACACATTTGTGTATCTTTATTGAAATTTTGATAATTAACTCAGTAAATTAGTGACTTACAAAACTGCCTTTTGAGCATGACTGATCAACAAAGTACTGGGAGAAGCACTGGATTCCATATTACTGCACCTTTGAGTTTTAAGTCTGGGTGGGCTTCAGCATCCTCACTTGAAAAATTTATATTCTGTGCTGCAGACTTCAAGGGGCTGATGGAAGTGTGTGGGCTGGTTTGGATGTGAGCCATACTTTTTCCACACATCATTGTGTCTCCTGCACTAATGACTCACACCTGCACATGCTGCTATCTGATTTCTAGACAAAGTTATTTATAAACTGGAAAAAGCACTGCCAAAGTCTGGCGGTGTAACTACACCAGTCATTATTTACCTAAAGCACTTGTCTGTGAAGCACAGACAATTTGGGAACACTGAGTTCACTCACCTTTGAGAAGCCACGAGAACTGGATGCAGATTCTCCCTGATAAAACCCACATTGCAATTTTATCCTGAAGATTTCTATGGATTTGATGTGGTAACACACTACTTTTCACATGGCTGCAAGCTAAGCATAGGCTTCCTAGGACCCAGACACACAGAAAAAAATCCTATCTTCTCTCACAGCAGCTACTGGAACTATTTCCTATAATGGTTTTTTATACTTGGAGACTTGCATGTTGCAGACATTAAAAAAGAGGTATTTTATTTAAGCAAAAATACGGTTGCCCCAAGCTTATGATTAGTCTTGCCTGCAGTGACTCACTCACTGGTCCAGAAAAGTATTTAAATTTCACATTACAGTCTCTGCCTTCAGACAGTTCCCCAGCGCTCAGGTTTTGCTAGCTGTGATCGTAGAAGCATCAACATTTGGTACCAATTACATATCTCTTTCTCCTTCTTCTGCAAGTGGCCATGAAGTGTTTTTACTACAGCTTCAGATTATGCTATTTGTCTTCCTTTCTTTCTTTGGGGCAACTTGGTGAAGAGCACAGAAGAAGAACAGTTCAGAACAACTGCCTGAATGACCTCTCAGTGAGAAGAGCATTATGAAACACACAACGGGTTACATGCTCAGAGAGATGAAACAGTCATCTGCTGCAGTGTGAATTTTCAAAGATGTTAATCTCACGCCTGGTAAGCACACAGCATCCTGCTCCTAAATTCTAAAAATCACACAGTGTCTTGAATCTTGAAGTGATTCTGCATCTAAAGAAAGCTCTAAGTGAAAAAACAAACAAAACAAAAACACAAACAAACAAAAAAACCCCAACAAAGTCTTTATGCAGAAAATCAGGCATATAAGCAAGCCTGCTCCTGTTAGTTGCAGACATGCATTTTGCTTCCAGCAACACAAGGCTCTTCCACACATATACTTACATGCATTTCTCACTGTGTGCCTCAGAAGAAAAACCGTAAGGGATTGATATCAATGTGGCTGTTGAACAGCACACTGGAGAGCATTTGATTTCAGGTAGCTGAGTTGTGTTCAGAAATCAATATGCTGCTCTCTTGTTGGTGCAAATTTACTGATCTTAAGGGTTTGCTTCTGCCTATGTTATTAGCAGCTCAATACGGGGCCAAATTATTTTAAACTTCAACAGATCACTCAGCAAAATAAGGCTTTGCTTCCAGTTAAGTAGTATCATAGTTAATTAGCCTTTAACTACTATCAGAGTTAATTTAGCTTGATTCTGTAGTACTATGGATTAAAATACTGCACAAACTGAGTAAGGATATCTTTAAGCTACAGAAATAATAGGAAAACTATTTCCTTTCATCATACAGGATATGGTCCCGTCATAGATATTTTATTAAAAAGTGCAAGAATAGAACAATGTTCTTTGATTTGATTAGGGTTTGAGTAGGTTTGCTCTTTTTTTGTCTTCATAATTTTGGACTGCACAAAGTTGACATTAATCAAGCAATGAATACTCACCAAGGCAAGGCTGTCTGATCAGGGAAGTGCCCTGTGTCGTACACCCCTGCTTCTTACAGCTGAGTAGAAGTGCAACAAAAATTATCTAATTCAGTTCACTGCACGTGTCCATATTTGCCCTCCTTCTGCTTTTGCTCATTTTCCGTGTGTTTAAATATTTTCCCAATGCCCAGTATTTCTTACCTGCTTAAGAAACTACCATTCTTAGTTTAGAGTATCTTTTGATGTGCATCCAGTCTTGTTGCAGTTCTTACACCCACTCATTTTCCCATCTTTTCTGTCTTCTTTTTTAGTTTATTCTCTTCTCAAAATTATAATTTTCAACTTCATCTCTGCTCATGAAGCAACTAATTTATCTAATATTTCTAAAAATTAAAATTGCCTTTAATTAATCAGGTGTTTTTTTAATATAAGAAATTCACTACTTCCTTTAAGAAAGTATTTTCTTTATTCATGGAACTACAACAGCCTAAGAAAAAATGGGTGATTTTTGCAGGCCTGCCTGTCAATTGTCCTGAAATACTACACAGTCTTGTAAATGGGATTTGTTCTTGCTACTTTTTCATGACAGAATTTTTACCAGTACCTGTGTCACAGTGAATTTTTATGGTGTTTTTAGGAACTGAACTCAAAGCATAAATTGATTTCACTGAAAAAGACCAATAGATGGTGCAGTACTATCAAATCCAAAGAATCAAAGAGCTCTATATCCTCATACAAATTGCCTAAGGCATTTTATAAAGAAAGAGCTTTCTGCAAAGACTTTATCCATTCTGAAAACAGAACATTTTAAATTTGTAACTGTATATCTGATTTCATATGCTGGGGAGAAAAAATCAAGAACAAAACCAACTTAACAAAAAAACCCAGGAAAAGACCCCTCAAACCACTGGAGAGAAAAAACAAAAACCAAAGAAATAAAAAACCCCCCTACACACACTTTTTCAATCTCCTGTTTCTCACAGCGGCTGGTCTAACAACTAGCCTTTTCTGTCATTGGCATTGCTGCTCCTTCCTTCCCCATCTATCCATTTTTACCCCGTGCAGATTCATGGAAAGCCAAAACCCAAATCCAAAACTACAAACCACATGAAAACTGACAGGCTTTTCCTATTACCCAAGCTGTGTATATCCCAGCTCACAGCCAAGTGGCAAGAATTCCTTTCCAGAACTTTAATGTTCAATAGCTTGTCAAAGAAAATATTCTCAAAAACAGTTTGAGAAAAAAAAATATTTCGAATACACTAGAAGAAAAAAGGTAAAATTCAAAGGAGTTTCTTCTTCATTCACCTTAAATATCTATGAAGTGATGAAGTGATAAGTCACTGGAAAAACATTCTGTGGGAAAATGTTCAGCCACTGTCAGCATCTAACAAAAGGAAATATTGTTCAATTTTTAGTAATTGATGATACTGCTAGGCTGAAGCACCAATACACACAGAGATGCCGGATAACTTCATGGACAAACAAAAAACTGTTGAGTGCAAGCCATTTCTTGGATCAGGTAACCATAAAACTATTTTTGATGATACCTGAAGCACACTTAAGTCTCTTCATCTTGTCAGCCTCAGAAGAACGCTGAAAAGTGGGAGGCAAGTAAGGTACACAACAAAGCCAGGACAAAGAAATAGCAAACATTGTTTGTTCACTGTTTAAGGCAGCTACGAGAAGCCTCTCCTAGGCAGGTGCTAGGATCAGAAGCGCACGTAAGCGAAGCTAGGCTCATCAGGATGTTGCGGGGAGGAGGAGGGATGCTGAGGGTGCCCGGCCCGGAGCGCGCTCCTGCGGGGAGCGCCCGGCCCGCGCCACCGCACCGCCAGCACGGCGGGCTCCATCGCGCACAAACAGCACCCACACAACGCGCTACGGGCTGCAAAAACAGCAGAAACACGAAGCGATAGGAGTATCTGTGGAGTATCTATGTGCGCTCGCTTCAGTTTGTGGCATTATCAGCACCGAGGAGGAGCGCAAGCCACTAGAGGGGGTGAGACCCTTTTCTGGCAGCACACGAGTGCGAGCACAGGAGCGCAGGATGCTTCCCAGCACTCATCGCTGTGTCCTCAGCCTGGCTCTGCCACAGCTTTTCGCTCCCTCAGCCCTCTCCTTCCCTGCCTCCACTTCCTCTCTCCCTGGCCCAAAAACCAAAAGCGGTAACAGTTTCTCTATCCCGACCTGTGCTTCTAAATGCTATTTACAATCAGCCCGTCCCGGTTTGTTTGGGGTTTTTTTTTCTGTGACAAATGAAAGTGGTAAGGTATCAGCATGCAGCTCTGGTTACTGCAAAAATACAATCACAAGACCACAGATTTGAGAATTAATTCAGTAGTCCCACTGCCATATTAACAGCAGAATTATAACCCTGCCATTAGGCATGGCAGCAGATACTCGCAGCAGCGGCTGCTGCAGGGATGACTGTCCTCCAAGAAAAACAGAATCAACTCACAAAATTAAAATATTGAGAGAAAAGGAAATGCAAAATAATTCCATTAAAGAAAGAAACCTAACACAGTTCTGCTGTTGTAAGCCTGCCATTGTGAAAGATGCATCCAGATACACAATGTTCCAATTATTGTTCCTGATATTCACTTTCATGATTCACAGTTATATTCAAGTGTTCACAATTATATTTATATAAAGTCTCACTGTAACTTCCCATCAGAAGTACAGCAACTATGCCAGAAAAGCAGGTTCTGTTTAAAAATATTCATGAGATACCGTTTTAACAGTCAGATACTTCCTGCTCCAACATCACATTCTACTATAAGCATCTAACATTTAATCTTTTTATGCAATCAAAAATAGATCTTAGTATCTGACTTGACATATCTATTCTAATAAAATCCACAAAACTGACAGCAGATGCAAAACAGAAGGCCATGCATATTATAATAAAATTAAATTAGAATCAATTCTGATTATTCATCTCTAGTTCAGTTTTCATTAAAAGAAAGTCTAAGTACCTGATGAAACAATAATTGAAGTATTTTGTTTTAATATTCAGGACATAGTACTGAAGTATGACATCAGTGAGGAACATGATCACTGAGTAGTTACTCAGTAAAACTCATTTTCACATTCATTTTATTGACTCCTTCTTATACACAGAAGCTCATCAGAAAAGTTTCTCACCATTCCTGCTCTGAGAATGGAATTTAATTTTTAAATATCAATTTTAATTTTTAAAGAATTTTAAAGCTGTAATTGGTTGAGGGGATAAAAAAAACCCAACCAACCACTAACCCCCACCTCTTTATTCTTCCAAAAGTAAGCATTAATGACACAACTTCAAACTGATAGCTGAACACACAAAAGGCTCAAGCTCATTCCCATAGGCTTTTATGGTGGCTTTTCATATCTCACTGGAATGGCCTTTGCTGCCTATGTATGGTGATTTCCTAAAACCCCCCAAAGAAAAATAGAATGCTTTCCATTTCTATATGAACTAGTTGTTCTGGCAGCAACTACTGAGTTCATCACCCAGTGATGAGATGCTCATGAAAGCACACAAAACCAGAGGTTATTTCTTTACTTACAGGGCAAACTACAGTCTCTACATTACATGTTTTTTCCAAAACGTAGGTTAAAAACAGTTGCTCTAATTTGTTAATGAGAAGCTCCGTGCCAATCTGCTGGTTTAACACTTCTGCAGGCAGACTTCAGCTTTTGTAAGTCATCCACATCTTCACTGCTCTAATTTTAACAACTTTTTGGTTCAGAGTTATTTGATATTAAGAGATTAAGACCTTGGAACAGCTGTATTATAGAGGTGACATTTCAGCTTCTGTGCATGCCCAGTAGGGTAGCAACAAACTTTGCCACCGCTGAGAACCAAAATTTCTGGACATTCAGGATTAAAAGTGAATGTCTTTACACTTTGAGTTGAAGAAGCCCTGAAACCCTAGGCTAGAGCAGATTACCAACCTTTGTAATTCAAGCACAAAAAACAAGTACCCAGGCCCTACTAACTTTATTTTGTGTTTGGGGTGACAGAAAAAGAAAATTCAGATTGTGTTTATGGTAACATGTCTAGGCAAGCTACCTCCTTTCAAAGCCCCCTCTCCTTAGTAGGGGGTAGTACCATATTGACAGCTGTTCTGCTCAGTGGGACAAGTCTGCAGGACTGCTCCAGCTCAGACCACAGCACGTGGCCCCACTGTCCTGCAGGATACCCCACATGGCAGCTAGGACACCCTCAGCTCTTGGATGTCCACAAGCCCATCGCTGTTTGGCACTAAAACCATGCCACAACACTGTAGAGCTATTATCAATGAATTTGCTTTGTAACCATGACACCAGCTTTGCAAAATGCTAGTCTGTTTTTATACAGCAAGAGCTTTTTCTAACCAAGAAAAAAACCCACAAAATCCTACACAAACCCCACCCCAAAAAACCAGAAAAGAGAAAAAAAACAAGGTTTGTTTTCACCCATTATACCACATGGACAGCAAATTGCCAGCAAATTAATACTAAGGTTATATCTGTGTCAAGTTTAGTCCAAAAACTTTAGCCTTAATAACTGTCAGTATAAATATTGTTTTGTTTCACTAAAAATATATGTGGATAATTATTCTGAGTAATAATATTCTCCCTCCTCAGAGACCAAATTAACAATTAAGGGTCCTACTCAGAGCTTTCACAAAGTGCTGTTAAATGAAGCATTCTTCCTGGTGCCCCACCTCTCTCACTGTGTTCCACAGGAAACATTTTTCTAAATACAGTTCAATAAACCTGTTAAGTGCACTGCATCATTTCCTGCCTGAAATTTCTGACCCAAATTCACTATTATGAACAGTGTGGCTCAATTCTCTTACAGTTCCAACAACATTTTGACTACAAAAATCATCATAATATTGTTTTAACCCTAGTTTAGTTCTTGCCAGCTATGCAAGAGATGCAACATTATTATCCTTAATGGTTAAACTACTTCAGCTTTCATAATTTCAGAGAGCTCTAGTCTAGAACATGTAATCTGACTACCCAGTAACTCTTAATCCTGTTGACTAATTTTACTGGTAACCCATATTTTTCATGCTTTGTTGTATGTTGGGGTTTTTGAATTAAAAACCCAGCATCCTCAGCCATTCAAAGAGCTGTGGAATCTTTCATATGAACAAATACAAAATTAACAATCAGCAAAATGAACTAGCTAGTTAAGGGACAAACAAAAGGTTTTATTCATGGTAATGCAGTGACAGCAAGATGACAACAGAAGCAATGAAGGCACGCTCAGGCTTTCAAAAACAGTTCTGGGCATAACCAAAAGGTAGTTTTAAAACACTAAGAAAAGGGCAGTTGCTTCTTTTTACACACAATGTACAGGATACTGTGAAAGTTACAAGCTTTTCTTGCTTCAAGAAATGCCTGAATTCCTAAGCAGGAGATCCCTGGGGTGGTATTAAATACACACATAGCAAATAACAGTACATTGCTGGGCTATATGAGAGAAATGCCATCCTGTGCTTGCCTCATTCCAGGCATTTGCTTTCAGCTGCTGACAGAGAAAGGTCTCCTGAAAGATGAGGACAACAGTTTTATTCATTTGTGGCCACAGATTTAACCAGCCATCTCCCAGATAGAGGGGAAGCACATGGCTGTATCCTCCTAACAGGCATCACAGCTATACTGCAGCTTGCATACTCCAGCTGCTGGATGCAGACAGGAATTTCTCAGGTGGACAGTTGCAGAGATAGCATGGAGGAGGGCTGAATTCCTTCTAATGTACAATCAGGAGTTTGATGGTTAAAGAGCAGCTAGACTTTTGCAAACCAATCAAAGACAGGAGAGTGGCATAATTTTCATGGGCGTGAGAAACACTATAGGCAAAGCTGGGGACAGAGAAACTAAATACTATATGCAAAGCTAGGACTATTAAACAAACTGCTGAAAAGGATTTTTAAAAATTGTTTTGGCGTTTTTTGAGCACATCTGTTCAAATAAGAGATGCTACATGCAAAGAAAGCAGTCAACAAGGCTTCAAAAGCTCAGATTGAGTCAAAAAGAAGGAAAATTATTTCCTTATTGTAAAGTAAGAATACATAAAATTGAAAGTCTGATAGCCCATATGGAACCACCTAATGCCATTTTTAGAATTATGTTTCAGAAGAGAAATCACTGTAAAGTGATTTGCTCAAGGGGATACTGTGAATCAGAGCTAAAACAACAATACTGTTTTAATTACAGTTTCTTATTAAGCATGTATTAACTTGCTAAAGGTCAGAGGTTGACTTGATTTTTAGCAAAATTATTTGCCAAGAAGTTTTCAATATCTCATCGTGTAACCTATAACTACAGATAGGCTCTGCATCACTATTCCAGGGGGAAATGCTTTTGATGGCAGGAGCTTCTGTATGAACACTTATTCTGCTTCAGGAAAGATAGGCAATTCACAGGAGATGCAAAATGCTATTTTCTAAAAGTATATCAAGCCTTGAAGATATTGTGAAGAACAGCTGGGGAGAACTGAATAGGCTGAAAGGAGTTCAGAAAACACTTCACTAGAGACCAAGTCCTCCCATCCTACCCACAGGGCACATATCCAGTGTCAGAAATAAAGGCTTCACCAGCTGTTGACCACAAAGGTTTCCTCTAACATGCTTCTGTAACAGGGCCCCAGCGCAGATTTCACTTCAAGCAAACAAGATTTTTTTAATAAGACATCTGATCAAAATAATTTACTTGGTTTAAGGGAGTTTTGCCAAGAAAAGAAAGACAGCAGAGAGTTAAAACTTTATTCCTTAGGTAATGGAAGAATAGGGCTTCCTCCAGAAAAAAAACAACGAAAAAACCAAAACCAAATCAGCCAACAAACAACAAAAACTACCTTTTCTGATCAATTCCTTATATAGGCAGTACCTAAGAGTTACACTGTAACACAAGTATACATCATAGCTTTCATGACCCGCAGGCTTTCCTTCTGATGACAGATGTATCAAACAAAATTCTAATCCTCCAGAGCCTTTGTATTATTGTTGTTTTGGTATTCCAAGCTTTTAAGTGAAAAATATATTAATAAAAAATGTAATAACATCACCCTTTCTAGTTACTGAGGTGTCTGAGAGTTACCATCAGAACTGCAGAATTCTTAGCTTTTAGGCTTCTTGTTGAAAAATTTATTCTGCTTCTGATTGAATAATGTAGTATGGCTGCACAAAGGCTTCCATGATCATGGCATTTGGTTGCATTACCAATCTTCCTGAGAAGTTGTTCTTGTGTTTGACCAGTAGAGATCTGGACTCCTTTCTCCTGTTGAAATGCCTTGTGAATACTAACGAGAGGAGAAAACAGAACCCAAGTTCCAGGGCTATTTCTATGCTTCAGAATCTGCAGGAATACCCAGCATTTCTCTTAGTAAGATTTAGACTGAAGGTACTACTGAATAATAATTCAGTAGTATAGTCATAATTCATGTCTCTGAATAGATGAGTTATTCTCATCACTCTGGATTTTTTTCAAACAAGGATATAATTAGTAAAAGTAATTTTTGATAATGTGACTGAAAAAAGCATGAAGGAAAGCAGCACAGTCGACTGTGAACCTGTCTCCTCCAGTGGAAGCAACAGGAGCCAAAATTGTTCCTTAACTAATCTCTTTTCAGTGATCTGACATGGATGAATTTAAGCTTCATAAATAGACTTGGGGGTCTGCATTAATTAAATGTTCCTATGTTAGAAAGGAACAGAACCTTGATTTTTAAAAGCCCATTAAGTCAGCAGAGATTCTTTTGTCTAGTTTAGTGAGCTCTGAGTCAAATACTACAAATATTAGCTAAATGACAGTCAAGGTTTACAGGTAAGAGCTCTTATTTATTCAAGTCTCTCTGTATTAATTAAGAAGATAGAAGCTCAGGCAATATGGGAAGAACCAACAGGTTCAGAATTTGCTGGAAATTGCAGGAGGAATCCAGATGTCTTGTAAAATAGGGAGAGTAAGGAAGGTAAGAACAAAACTCCAGTCCCCACAAGAAAAACCCATGACAATTTGTCTTGAGCTGTTCTATAGAAGAAACCCTTCCTGATACCAAATCTGACCATTTGTTTATTTTTTTTATGATAACATCTAGAGGCATCAAGCAAGTATCAAAAATTTCCACAAGTCTAGGAAAATACACATTTATATTTGAAAAAATATATAGTTTGAAAAAATATATATACTGAAATATCCCTGCAATGCATCTTAGGCAGGTTTCCAGGTTTACCTCAGAGATAAAGATATCCAATTCAAATATTAACTGCCAGTCTCAAAACAGAGCTACTGATAAAGGGAAGTTTTTAAGTTTTGAGTGCATTTCAAGTTCTGTAATTAAAAAGAAATCTAGATTTTCAGCTTAACTTGCAAGCATGGCTGAATGTATACAAGACTGAAAGAAGTCCATGCAAATGTCTGTCATGACAGGCATTTTGTGCTGTTGGTTACAAACCAATGATGTTAAGCTGCCTTGATAAAGCAAATATCCTAGTGGCAAATTGCTTTTAACTCCCCCAGCAAGACAGTTCAGTTACCGTGATTTATTTTAATTTAGATTTGTGCAGCAAGTACATTTCGAGAAGTGTGCCTAATAGACCATTAGGGTTTTCTCAGACAGCTCTGGTGCTTCAGCACCTTCATCCTTCAAATATCTTCGTTATTTTCAGTCTTCTTTCAGCAAATTTGTCTCTGGCACTGGGAAGCGAGTGACATATGGGCCACATGATACCTTTGAGGATTATGCCATTTTTAAATAATAGCTTTTGGAGTCTCACTCTGGAGTCTCATGGAGCCATGCCAGAGAACCAAGGCAAGTATTAGCAGAAGGTTGTCACATGCTGCAATATATGGAACACACAAAAAAATTCTGTATCTAATTTGTTTTTCATGTTCCTTTGTAGTGGATCCATCATTTATTTTCAGGTGACTTGTTTTTTTTTTTGTAAATTCCACACATTTATAGAGCTGAAGTTATCACTTTCACAGCAGCCAGAGATGCTTGCCTGTTCTGGATCACTTCCTTTCCTAGTAGTTTTATTTACAGTTGATTACTTCCCTAAGATAAAGGAATGGTCCTTACTGACTTTGAAATTGCTATCTGCCAGCATGACTCTAAGCTCATCATGCAAAAACTCACAGAAAATGAATTAGCAGGTGCTGCAAAATCCCTGGAAATCATTCATCACTATGGCAGACCTGATGTAGGATATATTTAAGCTTTAACAAATATGGACTGAGAAGAACACAATAAATTGGAAAATTCAGAATCACAAGGCTGCTATTAGGAATGTAAGAAATAATATGTTGGAGCATGAGAACACTCATCTTCAAGCCCCCACAAGCCAAAGACACACCAGATAAATCCTGGAATCTACAGACATATATACTTCTTAAAAAAACTATCCACAGAGCACAGGCAACCAAATCCAGTTCTTACTTCCCCCTCCCAGGTCTCACTGCATTCAGACTACTGGTTTTCAGCAAAACCAGCAGGGTTTAATTCGAGATGGCAGCCCTGGATACTTTCCCTGCAGTCAATTCACTTCTTTCAGACGAGGAGGATGTCAGAGGCAGGGAGAACCAGGATGCCAATTTAAGTGACCATGGCGCTGCTGCTGCTGTTGTTAAGCCTCTCTGATGAAGGACTAGATTTGTTTGGGCACTGAATTTCAGAAGACTCTAAAGGGCAGACAATAATCTAAACCACAGACTGTCAAACTCTTGTTAGGTTTTCTCACCAGTCCTGGAACAAGTATGACTCACCAGCAAACAGCACATACACTTAAGTGAATCTTCAGCACAGAACAGGGAATGCATGTTGGGTGCATCGTTCTTTCCAAGGGTTCAGGGCTTTTATCTTTGTGCTCTTTGTCTGTGCAAAAGAATTGGTCTCTTCATTTACAAAATACATGTGAAAGTGTATCACCTGCTATTTTTCCAAAAAGTTAGCAATTACACAACAGAGTGCAATAGTGATGGCTCTTATGGGTAATAAGGTATTTCAATATTGTTTGTATCAAACTGAAAATCTCCAAAATCAGTTTGTTCAACTGAGCCACTAATGTTGGGGTGACAAAATGCGTTGTGACACTGAGCATCTTTCTCTCATGCCTGTGGCAGTCATCTAATTCTGAACTTAAACGAAGAATTGTCTGAAACATGCCTAAGGAGAAAAGAAATTTGGCAGTGGGAAACAATATTAAATGTGAAAAATTCACTTCTATTTGTTCTTACTGCCGTGCTTTTTGACACTGTGGTCAGACATGTAAAAGAAAACCCTGAGAATTTGCCATGAAAAACAAAACCAGAAGAATTTTGCAATATAATACTCCATTTTAGGTACTGCAAAATATAAACTTGGTTACAGCTTGAGAGCATTAAAAACTCCTCAAACCTTAAATATTTTATTTGCTATTAACTTCCTGAAAACAACTAAGAGTACATAAAAATGATGCTAGCATCTACTTAATTCTAATTGAAAACATAAGTCTTTGTTTCCTATTGACTCAAGACAGCAGTGCCGCCAAGAGACATTTCATTATACAGTATCGTCTTGCCGTTGTATAAAAACACTCCAAAAGATTATTTTAATTGCTTTGCACAACAGTAAGAGAGGAACGACACTTGCAAACAAGAGCCAGACTCAAATTCTCTGAGACATTTCTCTGAGAGGGCTTCAGGGGCAGGAAAAAGACTGCTAATTTACATTTGCATTTTCTAACCATTCTGAATCTGCTGATTGTCAGAAAGTGTAACATCAACACAAAGCTGCACATAGGTCTTTTGCCAGCTACTTATCAGGCTTTTCTGCACAAGCCACCTCAATACCCAGGCTACCAAAGTTTTCTTATTCTGAAGAGGGTTTCTCAGTTTTCGCTTGCCTCCTCTCCTCACAAACGTCTATGTTGATATAATGGTTAAAAAAACCTGTTTGCTAATCCTGCAAGACAGTTCTCCTGAAAGTATGTGCTCTCTTGCTTCCCAGAGCTATATCATGATTTTTAGGTTACCAGCTGGGTGAAAAAAACTTAAAAGCATGGGTTTCAAAATAACAGCACATGGACTGCCAGGCCTCATTAAATCCAGGATCTATAGGGCAAAATTATGGTTATGTTCTCATTTACTTTCCCATAAAATCTACATGTCAGAGCCCATTCAATATATTCTTGAAGAGTTCTAACATACAGGCTTATAACAGTGATATAAATTACTAAAAAAAAAAAAAAAAAAGCTGACAAAGTATGGGAAATTTGCTGATTTTTAGAAAATATTTGGTAGTCACTGAACCAAAAGTAACTCAGAAGCAACCTACAGTTTCACAAGTTTAGAGAGCTTCTAAAGAAGCAATTTAAGAAGTACTGGATAACTCCAGATAAGGTACCATCTGAAAATTGAGAGTTAAACTTAAATTTAGTTAATTCAATCTAAAGCACTATGCCAAATCAGTTGCACAAACACCTTGCAGAAATGAAAAAAACAGGAGTTATAATTATTTTTATTAAAAAAGAAAAAAAGGGTGTGAAATATTAAGTGCATTTGAACCAATACAAAGAGCTTTTTGGAGGAAAAGTGTGCCTCTAACTACACTTCCGCAAAAATGGAAGTTTTTTGAACCCAAATTCAATGCTATTTTAATACACAGAAGAGTAGTTCCCTGTTACGTGCTTAAAGGAGATTCCATTTCTCTCTCCTGGGCTGACAGAGCTGCAGTTCTGTTTCTCCCCACTTTGCTGCCCTCTGTCATTCTCTTCCCCAGTCACGTTTTGGCTTCATGCACATTTTCCCTCCAAGGTCAGCTGAATACATTTGCCTTCAACAGCAGCATTTTTTATTTCCCTCTGTCTTTAATTCAAGCTCCTTTTTTGCAGATACTTCTACTTTCCTGCCTTTTGAGCTCACTTTACTCCCCAAATTCCACCTGAGATACACATACCTGGTGTTCCTTCCCATCCTCTTTGTCCTTTAGTATTTGAAAATCTCAAATATTTTAGAATAACAGATTTATATATGCATAATTTCCTCTAAAATATTTTTTTTTCCATATGCTACAGGCATTTATACCACAGAAAGTACTAAGAGAAGGTCTTGATTTTGGAGTCAGCAAGCTTAGGAGTATCTCTGTGATAATTTTCCCCCTAACTAATTCTTACAGGTGAAGTTTTCAAAAATAAAAAATGTCTTCCTACTAAGGTCTACCACATAAAAAAAGTCTGCATAAAATTAAGTTGAAGTTTTAGACAGAGGAACTCAGACATTTACAGAACAGATTTTCTATTTTCTTTTCTCCTTCTCATTTCTATTACATTTTCTGTTGAAAACAACAAAGATGTACACTTTGCTATGTACTTCCAGAAAAATATCATAAACACAAATGATGTGCTATTTACTAATTTAGATTAAGTCCCTTTAGACAAGTCTACAGAATTAGAGAAAAGATTTAGAAAGCATGCAAAAGTAAAGGAAACCTTACCTTTTCATCATCATCAGAAAATGGGGCACCTCCTGGAGTCTTATTTATTGCTTGGGCAACACCAATTATGTCTCCATCACTGTTTCTTATGGGCATGCACAGGAGTGACTTTGTCTTGTACCCAGTCAGTTTGTCAATCTCATCATTAAAGCGTCGATCCTTGGAAAGAAAATAAGGGAACATCAACAACATACATTTTATATATCTAAGCTTTCTTCAGACAGCAAAGTACTTTTCTCAATGTCTGATATGGTATTTTTCAGTAGCATTAGGCTGTTGCTTCTCTGTTATCAGCCCATTCTTTATTAGCTGTTTTTCCTCACTTTTCTCAGGGGACCAGTACAAGATTTACCATTACATAACCACATTCACTGAAGTCCCACGTTTATATCTCAATTAGAAGAATGTCAGCAAAGACTGATATCTGCCATTAGTAATGTGACCATAGATACACATTTCTGCTAGGCCCTGCTGCCATTTCACACCCATATTCTCTATACATTCACAGTGTCTCTCTCAAATAAATGGAGACTCTTTTTGGCCCCATATCTGTCTGTTCAAGTAAGGCTGGTTATGTGGATTGGTATTCCAATGCAGTACAAACACATTCTCAAAGAAATACAGTCAAAACCTCAGCTCTTTCTGGAAAACTAAGTACAGGAATGTCCCTGTTTCAAAAAAGGCACTGTGCAGCAATCCATTCTCTGGAACAGTAAAGTCCAAACTGCAGATCATAAAGTAACTCAAAGGAGGCTGAAAACTTAAGAGGTAGTGCTGACATCACTTTTGTTCATCTTGGTAGAGCACAGTCTTCAGCAGCTCTTCTATCAGCCAGAGAGGAAATTACTGCTTTTCACAGGCAGCAGCTCTGTTCCTGCAGGGTGAAGTGAACATTGTGCTGCAGGCAATAGTTACAGCCAGTTCAGACTCTCCTAACATGAGGGAACTAAGCTGCTGTACAAAATTAGGCACAACTTTATGTTTTCAAAAGTTTAAACAATACTGGCTGTGAAATAATGTGCATATTTGTCTCAAGTCATGAAAACAATCCATACAGTGCTTAATTTTGTTGTGATGAGGAATTCATTAAATTTTTACTGAAACTAAAACCTATTTTTTTTCTTGACAATTTTATATGTATTTCTATTTCCCTGTTGTAAATTCCAGATGCTATAGAAATAGTCTCTTCTAGTCACATTGAGACATGATTTAGAAATGCTGTATTTTTACCCATTATAAAGATTAATATATACATTTGACTACTTTATTTCTAATTGCACATTTTCCAGCATCTCAACCAGAAGGAATTAATACGAAATGTACCCAACAACCTCTTTGGGAGAACCAGAACTCCCATGATGGATGCTTTTTAATAACAGCATCAAGGATGCAGATCTGCCTGATCTTGTGATCTTTCCATATGTTTCTAAACACTTTTATATCAACTTCAATAAAAGCTGAACTGTTCTGCACCACAGAGAATCCTGCCTAGAAAGAGATGTTTCTTCTACAACGGAAGAAAGGAAAATGCAGTGCAATTATCAGACAGTCGGCTTCACAAATGCATAAATTAAATATTTCTTCCAGTACTTCCTGGTAATGTCTTAACTACTATTTGAAATTAGTTGCTGTTGCTGAAATATTGATATTTTGTGCTACTGAAGAACACTTTCTTTTGAGCACTAGAACAACGACAGTGTGCCTTGAGTAGCAATACTGCTTGACACCTAGCGGACCTTACAAAGAAGTAAACCTTCAAGGGGCAGTTTAACTGAAAAAGCCAGCTGTTGGTCACACCAAAAGCGAGTTGAGATTTTCTCATATCTGAATACACTCCATACATGTGGTGTAGCAGTCACTGCCATTTCAACAGGCCTCAAGATTAACATAAAGAGCGCTGCTTGATCTGCAGGGTGTGGTGGCACACAGGACAGGGCTGGTGGACCTGTCAGAATGAGGTACAGTACAGCTGCCAGTGTCAGCAGCAGATGCAATGATCAGCTGTGAAGCCTCAATGGATGCTATGGAGCAGCAGAGACACAAGGGGGATTAGCAGTCTGAAAAGTGTTGGTGCTTCCTTTATCGTACTGCTCCTTCCTGCCACGCTGCTTCTCTTTCCAGGCAGATCACGGACGTTTCCTGCTTGTATCTCTCCCTGGAAAAAAGAGTCTCCTCTACACTAGGAAGAAGCAGGATATCAGATTATATCCACTGATGCTAGAGAGCTGGGTGACCTTTTGCAGAAGGGTATTACATCTTGGAGACAAAACTTAAGGTAGAGTAGTCTAAGAAAGTTAATGCGTTTAATTGGAAAAATGAGACATTGTTCAGAAAAAAATCAGTAACTTGGTAAAAGCTGAGAATCATCAAGATGTGAAGTGAACCTACCCCATGTCTTTTGTGGAAAAGTATGCCAGAATTTAATTTGGCTGACATTTGAGAAAGTGATGAGGAGAGATATATAAGTGAACAAAATAAAATGCTGTTCCTGGCAACATTGCCATTGTCGAACCATGCAATATGCACAGGAAACCGTGACTGGATGACCTGCATTATGTTCCAAACCTCTTATCCCCACATTCTCTTCTTTCATCATTGTCATAACAGGACATACATGGCAGGATCTAAGAGAGAGGTTTTACTGAGTTTAACAGTACCAATAAAAACTTTAATTCCCAGGTGGGAAAGGTGATGGCCAAAAATGGACAAAATTTACACCCCCCTCTCCTCACAGGGTAGTAACCTTGAGCAAGGAGGCCTGTCTAGCAGCTGATAACAAAGCTGGTAAATCAGAGAGAAGATCTGTCAGACTGCAAACATTTTGAGATATAAACTGAATTATCCCACATGTTGGAACAGCCTGCAACACAACAGGGTCCTCATTTGCACCAGGCTCCTGGGTAGTAAGGAGTCTCAGTGTTTATGACAACAATGCAAAACCTGCTTTTAAGTTTTTTTACGACTGAGACATACATTCAAAAATCAGGGGCAGACTAGATAAAAGCTTTTGAGAGAGAGACTTCACCATAATTGTAACTGTACTTACAGTATTTTCATGCAAGAACACTCATGAATTAAAGTCTTCCACTGATTGTTTAAAGCATTACTAAATACTGCTGTGATTCTATATAATGAGTTTTCTACACAGAGATATTAAAAATATGAAGGCTGAAGCACTTTCAACTGGAATCTCACATCTGCCATCAAGGAAAAGTTACTCTGTAGGACTAACCCTATCCTAGTTTTAAGGATATTTATTTATTGTAAATGTTATCCTGTGAAAGGTGAATGAAGTAAAGACATAGAAGAGGGCAAGTTTGATCAATCAGTCCAAGTGCTGGTAATCCAGTTATCTGCACAGGAACAATGTAGTCCCAACTTTTTGACATATTTGAAGATTGCCAGGGAATGACAACAAATATGTTCATGGTTTTATTCTGCAGAAGACCAGATTAAGGTACAGAAAAGGGTTGGGGTTTTTTTTCCAATTAGGGTTCTAGAATCATATATAGTATCAGAATCTCAGCTTTCAACTAAAGTTTTGGCTTCTGAGCAGTTTCACCAACTGCCTTTTGGTGATGATTTTCAGTTAAAGTTGGTAGTTCATACTTTGTTAGCTAACATACAAGTATCACTGTGTTTTTCTATTTTTTTCAACATAGGATAACTCTTTGAACTTGAAAACATGACTTTTTATAACCTTATCAAAACTATTACATTTGATGTGAGCGTTATTACCATGATTTAGAACAAAAGAAAAAAGTATAACCCCAACCCAAGTTAGCTAAGAATCAAATATTATAATGGAGGATGAAACCTGATTGATAACATTTCCAGGAATTAAGTCTTCATGACAAAGCCACTTACTCCTTCTGAAGTATCTAAGGAAAAGTGCTTAATTGAGTGAAATGCACCAAACACCTCAGCCAAAGCTGAAAGAGAAAGACATTTTTGATTTTATGATTTGAAAACACCTTTCAAGTCAAGACACAGAAGAGAACACTACAAAAAATGTTCAATTAACAGGCCTGGCCTATTATTTTTTTATCATTTACAGCACCATTTTTTGTTGTTGCTTTGGTTTTTTTCTTTAGAAAGGGCTCTATTATTAAAAAAAAGCACAACTTGCATCAAAATTTCCTGGATTATAATGTATTTAAGTTACTGATTAAGTTGCTAAATTGCATCAAAAATAACTAACACAAGTATTATGACAGCATTGTTAATACCTGAGTATTACGGTAGTACCAAACTACATGAGATAGACAAGTTTGAGTGAATTTATAGAAAGCCATCCTCCAAGAGCCTTTACAAAAATAAAGAAATTGGAAGTTGGAAGATTTCATAACTTGATTCACTTTCCTAATCACACTTCCTGTAAGTATAATACATAAGTTTTTATAGAAAGAAAAAAGACCAAGAAAGCTAAAAGAGCAATCTAAAAGACAGCAAGTTCTCTAAATTCAAAGCCTAACATTAAAAAAAGCCAAATACAAATAAAAAAAATTAGGGCATGCAGTCTGTTCTAGATACACTTTTCTAAAAATCACATATGGTGCAAATTACATTGTGCATAAACAGGAAACAAAACCCAAGCAATAAACCACTAAAGGAGACATGAGGAAACCTTGTAGACAGGAAATACACACAAAACACAAGTAATAAAGCAATCTCTGAAGGAACTTCCATGTAAGGACTGCTGCAGCTATTCCTGTCATCTCCCCCAAAATCCCTAAATCCTCAGAGACAAATGCAGCAAGAGAACAAACTAGTACCAGGCAGCAGCACCACAAACCTAATTCTCCCAAATAAATAAGCACAGTCCAGTTATACTCTGACTATTTATACAGTGACAGCAATATTTCTTAAAAGAAAAAAATTACTACAACAGATAGGATAGATGAAACAGCTCAGCCAACTCTTAGTTCTTTACTCCCAAAATAATTTTTATAAAAGGAGAGGATATTGATCCTCAAAAAATTTTTAAATTCCAGATTTAAAACTAAGACCATATATAGTCTGAATTTGTAAAGTAGCTTTCTTTGAAAAGACAGAAAAGGTGTTGATTTGCAACAACAAAATACTAAAACTTTTTTGGTGTTTTTTTTTCCCCCCCCCGCATATGTCAGGAGTTTGGGGCTTTGTTTAGTTTGATTTGTGTCATATGACTTAAACCCTTCTTCTGAGAACTGTTTCAGTTATTAGATTGACAATGGACATTAGTAGTAGTGCATCTTTGTCTGACTTGCACAAAATTATGTGAAAAAGTCATATAATAGTCTTAAACAGGAAAAAAAGACTTCATAAGCACTAACAAACCTGCAAACACAAGTGCCTAGCTAGTAAGTATAATTACAGTTCATGCTTCATAGTCTGAATTGATCAGCAGAAAACATTCCTCTGTAGGACATCATCTAGATCCATCACATAAGGATTCTGTTTTCTTTCTTCAAAACAAACTCCAGAGAGATCACCAGTAGCATGACTGAGTCGAGTTGTGGCCTTACAGACAGCAGATTCTCTGCACTTCTAGTCTGATTGTAGCACTATTAAATAAATTGTTTACAAAGAAAAATACTTTTCCTCTGGTTTGCAATATTTAGAGATGACATCTGATTACCCCATCACAGTGGTTCTCTCTCCCCTTCTGCACCAGCCCTGACTGATACCCCACTGGACACCAGCTATAACCATGCCCATGTTCCCATTGTTGTTGCAACGCTTCTTTGGGACAGGGCTTAGAGCTGACCTCCTAAATATTCATGATTCTTTATACAAGACATATACACAGGTGGCTTTAGAAAGCTAATACTCCTCTGAGCAAGAAAACCAACAAGACTCCTGGGTGTTTCAAGAGAAATCTGTGTATGGATTTAAACCTAGCACCTGCTGGAGATCGCTCAGGTGGGCAACACAGTTTCAAGTGTTACAGCAGCAGTCTTACTGTGAGCAAGCAGTAGTGTTTGTTATCAACAAAGCAGCACTCATTTTGATGTGTGCACTCTAGAGACATGAAGCTCAGAGTGAAGAGTTGCTGTTGCCCTGTTAACACATAACCGCTGAGCCATTACTTTCATTTTTTTTCATAGTTTGCCAGTAGGGTTATTTTAGAAAGAAAACAAATTAATTGCATAATGATGTGTGTATACTTCTTAAATTTGTTACTCTATAGAAAAGCTATGCAGTAGCATACAACTGTAAATAACCAGAATGAAATACCCATTTGTTTTGAAAAATTGAAAGCAAATCAAGCAGAACACCAAAATAATTTACCACACAAAACTACAGCTTTACTCAGTCTTGTGCTTGTAACAGGACCTCAACTAAAATCTGAAGGCCCGAGTCCTGCCATTTTTTCTCCTTTTCACTGACCTGCTCTCATGAAATATATATACTACTTTCTCATGAGGAACCACAGAATGTCACCAGTTTGACATCTGTTCTACAAAGACATTCTAGACTGTCTGAGGCCAAAAACACTGAAAACATCCGTACTCTTCAGATGGATGGATCAGCTGAGCAATAAACCAGTTAACGACTATCAGCTTACCAAAAGGAAAACCACCTCAGCTCTCCAAAAAGTTTTTCCTGCCAAAGCCCTGCAGGGCCAGCAGCCCAGGGACCTGCTGCAGGAGGGAGAGCTGGGGACTAGGACAGGCACTTACAGCAAAGCCCCGCCTGGGCCCCCTGAGCACAGCTACTGCTGGTCCCGCTCATCCCAAATATCTCGGCATCAGAACTGTGGTGAGCACAGCTGGGGCAGTGCGCAGGGGGTGAGGATCCACTGAGGAATGGCTGAGCACCCTGGAGGACAGGCCACTGCCCGCCTGCTGGGGGAGGCAACATCACCTGCCCACAGGAGTGTGGAGGGAAGGTGTGGCTGCTCACCATGCCTGAGGGCTGCCACCTGCAGCGTACACTGCACAGCCCTCTCTGTGCTGGGCATCCACAGCAGCAGCACGGGGACGTGAAACAACTCAGCCTTCGCTTTGGACAAGTGTCCCTCTACCTGTCCCTGCTGTCAGCCAGGAGCTCCTGCCCCTGGTGGGCATCTCCAGAGAGTCACAGTGGTGTGACCTGGGGAGATCTTGGGATGCTGTACACATCAGTTAGAAACTGCTCCTGGAGAAGAAGACTTACGGAGTGAGGGAGGTGACAGGAGGTGAGAGACAACCTCAGCTACTGCCCTGAGGGCTCTCTGCCTTTCCTTCCCAGGACACGCCTCCTGTAGAAAGATCCCTCTCTCCAGGCTGTGACATGAAGGATGAAGGGCTTGTTCACAGCCAGTGGGCTGCAGACACAGGGATAATTACAACAGCCCTTCACTGATTGTACTTAGAATTTCAAGTTTTCCTAAATTTTGCATGATAGGCTGTAGTGTCCTTTTCTGCAAACCACATCAGAGCATCTTAGTTTTTACTGCTGAAGTTATTTCCTGCATTCCCCACAGTATTTCCTAGTCATATTTAGTGTACAGCAAAGAAATTCCATTTTTTATCTTTCTTTTTCCTGTATTACATGGAAATTTTAAAGACCACTGTGTATTCTGCTTGACAGGTCTTACGATCTTTGCTCTCTTAAGAGCAACCTCTGTCCTTGTTAACACTGAAATTCATAGAGCTGTTGGTGCCACTGTCCAATGCTGCTGAGCAGAACTGAGTGCTTCCCATTTGCAGGGCTAAACCTCCCAGGTTTTAGTGCTTTAACTGCTCTTTGAGTTCTCTCTCACTGAGTGAGACCCACTGTTAATGCTGCTGATGACAAACAGTCACCCTGTGCAAGGAAACGTGGCTCATGCCTCTTCTTGACCTTCTGCACGCACAGCCAGCCCCACAGGAGCCCTCCAGGCTCAAAGGTCTGCCCTCCTGAGCAGAAAGTCTGTGATGCTGTCCTGGCACAGCAGGAGACACTGTATGCCAGAGCTCAGGAGGGCTTGGAGAAGACAACACCCACACCTGTGGGGAGATACTCAAGGATGTTTAACACTTGCTGTGAAGGGTTGTGCGTGTGTTAACTATGTTACACTTGGCCTTGAAAGAGGTAACAGGAGAGTCCCGTAAAAAGAGAGCTCGATTCATTTTTTTCTTTCCTTGATTTCAGTAGCAGTAATGTGGTTACATTTTCTTTCTGAGGACTTGAGTTACATTGAAAAATAACTGGTCTTATTTTACGGCACTTTCTCTAACTTATGTCTTACTCCCATGTCTTAACGTGACTCCATTTAATATTTCTCCTCTTTGCTACATGCTTTATTAAAACATCCATCTGGTAAGCCATTTTTGTCTCCCGTCTTTTAAAGCTACTTTTAAAATTCCAAATTTAGCATAAGATGTGCAGAAACTTTATTCAGCTGACATGGAAAAATGGCAGAACACATTTTTTACCACTTTCTGATGTTTGCTTACTATTCTAGGGGCTAATGTTTTTTATACTAGTTAGAAGAATTTGGGATGCTAATAAATTGTTTCCTAATTTTTGCACAGCTAAAGGTATAACAATAACCAAACATTAAACTTGCAATTTAAAATGTTTACCATTTAAATACTACTCTAAAAGATGGAACAAAATTGAAATTATCAGTAATTTCAGCTAAGCACCATGCATGTCCTGTGAGAAGAATGGATGACATGAAAAAATCCACAGCTTCAAATAGGAAAAAAATCTTTAATTTGAAAACAGCTTCTAGGAACTACAGGTAATGGTCTCTGTCTGTGTACTTACAACAGGCTCAATAGTCTTCATATATGGCAATGAAAACTACATCTATTCTCTGTCAAAAGGAGCCTTAATGGACATTTAGGCCCCACATTTCCTTGCCTGTATGACCAAACTCTTCTTCCAACATGTGTGCTCAAGATATAGTGCATTATTCCCATATAAAAAAGGAGTCAAAAATGCTTCCCAAAATTTACATATGGGAGCGTCCAAGGCCTTATTTTAGAACTTAAAGTGACTGAAAGTTTGATTTACAATTCAACTGGATTAATTTCAGGAGAAACAGTTTTAGACTGCCTTCAAAATGAAAATGAGAGAAAGTATTTAATTGCTTTTCTTTTCTCAAATTCTCTGTACTGCTAACACTTGCATATCAGATCATGTTAAAATTATAAACTCACTTTCATCAAATGACTTTACAATGCAATAAATAAAGCTTTTAACGTTATGAATGAAACTGTGCAACTTTTGAATCAGTTATATGACATTGACATATATAACATACATGACATCTAAACCTTTCCATAAATTATTTGTCGAATTCTCTATTCCTGTGAGCCTCCAAAAGTTTGTTCAGTCAAATCTGAATTTCATAAATTAAACTACTGTGAGATCTTACATGGTCATTGTTTAGTGTTTAGAAGAAGTGATTATTATACAGTCCTCAATATGTGGTATTAATTCCAAACCTTGTATCTATGTACGTATATTGAATTAAGAAAGATTGTTCACATGATCAGGTTTTGAAAGTCACACTCAACAACAGTAACAATCACCTGGATTGTAGAAAAGTCCCATCCTATAAATGACTTTTTATTTTGCATTTTTTCTTTTTAGAAGAATAAATGTGTAATTGAAATTGTATGCTGTCTCTGATAATGACACAACCAGTCATTTACAAATACTTTCTGAAACAATCAGTCAGATGGACACAGGGGACTGCCTGCATGGACCACATTACAAGACATGACAGCATTTAAATGCAATGTTGATTGCACTGAAGTACCATTAATGTCAGTCATAGCTGACAGTACAAGCAGGCAACCCAATTTGTACTCACTGGTAGGATTCCAAATGGTATTTGATCAGGCTCTGAGAAAATAGAGATGGTTGAATAATAATAAATTTCCCAATACAGTAAACTGGCTAATTGATGATATGGAAGTATGTTTACCTATTTTAAACAAGTTTGTTAATTTAAAAAACAAGCAAAATAGATTTTAATTAATATAGAACTTCCTCTGACCTTGTGTAAGGCCTTTTCTTGCCACACAGCATCAGTATAGAAACCCTCTTCAATGGACAAAAAATGGTGCTCTGCTGTCACCTCTTTTTCTTCATCTACACCTGACAGAGTTTCCTGGTCATGCTGGTTTTTTACCTGACAGTTGATTAAACACTTTTATCACCAGTGGCAAGAAAATAATATTATCACATTTATTAATTTTTTTAAGTGCTCCATTGTGGGCACTACAACAATCTGAAATGGAACAGCTGTCACCCCTTCATGCACAGGTACCTGGGTTCCACAGAGCTCTTTACACCTTTAAATTAGGAATGTCTCCTTTTGATGATGCACAATGGATGCATAATGGTCTTGACAAGTAAGAGAAGATAAACTGTACTAAGTCAGAAATGTAACTGAAAGCAGGGCCCTGTTTTATTATCAAGGCAAAACTTTCATTAGAGTTGGAAGGTCTTAAGTTTCATTTGCACTAGAGTAAATCAAAGTAGCTCCACTGAAAGTAGGGAAGTTGCATTTGATGTAATTACAGGATGGACTTGGATTAGAACTTGCCCATCGACTGCAGCTAATGTACTTAAGGCTTAAAGATACAATGAGTTGTATTATTTATAATATTTAAATCGATTTTGAATAAGAGCCAGACAAAAGTATAACATAAATAGCACTGGAAATGGCAACTGGATGGATTGTTTTTCACTTTTCTCTGTGGATGAAACATAAAATAAACTGTTCAAAGCAGCTGGACTCTTTCACAGGGAAGTGAACACAAAGTGGACAAACACTGAAGAAAAAGTAAAGCAATATATGTCCCTAGGACTAGAAAACACTGCCCTTTCAGTGGCATTTTCACCTCCAAAAAAAAAAAAAAAAGGTGGCTGGAGCTATCCAGAGTTAGAAGGAGGTATCAAGTTCCTTCCTAGCAAACTCAGATATCCTTTATCTGTTTAGTGAGTTGGGACTATTGAGAACATACTGCTTCACCTACAGCAGCAGATATTCTAGGAATTGCACAGTTTTACAAGTGAAAGTAATAAAATCAGACTGCAAGAAAAAGTGTATAATGCAGAAAAGGAAAAAAATAAAGGAAGAAAGCCAGCTGAATTTTTTTCAAAGGTGATCCAATACTCATTTTCATCTGAGCATTTTTACCATTCCTTTTAAAATCTGTGAGTTGAGCACCTCTGGCAGTCTGGATCTGTGAGGAGCCTACTATTTTTCAAATACTGTTTGACAAATAAATAAATATTCATCCCCAAATACATATACCCTGGCTCTTCTGTATTTAAAACCCCAAAATAACTAAATCTTATTTTTCAAGTTTCTTCCTTGTAGTCTGCTGTAAAGAATGATCAGTTTTTTTAATGTTTTTTGTTTTTGTTATTATTATAGAGCAAAGTAAGACTACTAAAATTCTTCGAGACATACATACATCTCCCATCTCTTTCAAGTGTTCCAAGATCCTAACTGAGAAAACGTGAGAAAACTTTGTGGTTCTTCATCTTCTCAAGAACTTCTAATTGCTAGTAGTATCTTACACAAATAAACACTAGAAACAGACTCCCACCCAAAGGAGTAGATTTCAAGCCAGGAAACGGAAGGTTCTGCTCTACATTGACACATTCGGGTAAAGGCTCGTCTGTCCCTGCTGAAACCAAGGGTCAGTGTCTGCCTTGAAGCCAGAACTACATTTTCACAATTCACACTGAAGCCTCTAAAGAAGTAAAAGGTGGGGAAAGTCTTTGCCGGAGAATAACAGGACACTGGCTGTATTACTAGGAACAGGTTTGAAAACACATACCATGTGGGCTGAGTGGGCATATGCAAAGGTGAAAATATATGCTTTTTTGAAAGCAATGAGACTTTTTTCAGCAGCGGAGAGACAGGGACCATTGAGACAGAAATTTAAGAACACCATCATTGGGATTGTCACAGGCATTTTTTTTTAAACTTTCTTCAGCCGGTTCCAAAACATGCTTTGGAAACACACGAAGCGCCTATCTCCCCTGCGGAATCCAGACCACCGTCGTGCGATTGTAGCGCCCCTTTGGCCCCATCGGCCACCCAGGCGGGGCTTCCCCTCCCGCTTTCCCCGGCGGTCCCTGGGCACTGGCCCCGCGCCCACCGCGGCGCTGCCGGCCGGGCCAGCCCGGGGCGAGGCAGGGCCAGGCTCCTGAGGGGCTCCTCGGGCCGGGGGAGCCTGCCCGGCTCCTACCTGGTAGGCGTCGGGAATGTTGACCGTCTCTCCGTGCTCAGCCACGTAGCCGATGATGCCCTTGCCCCAGGGCACCTGCACCTCGTTGCTGTCCTCGGTGGAGCCGCAGGGCAGCAGCGGGGTGCCGGCGTGCACGTCGAAGAACTTGGACACCAGGGTCTTCTTGCCGGCGGAGGTCCCCTCCACGAGGAAGAGGGATCCCCGGTCCGCGTCCACCATGAGGCAGACGAAGATGAGGATCTTGTAGCTGAGGCTGGTGAGGTCCAGGTCATTGGAGATGTCCTTGACCAGTTCCAGGAAGAACTGGCGCTCGTTGTGCTCCTTGAGGTAGCGCTTGTAGTCCAGGGCGGTGGGGGGGTACTGGGGCAGGCTGACGCGGGACTCCAGCAGGGCGCTGAGGATGTGGGCGGTGGTGGGGGGCAAGGAGCTGGCCTTCCGCAGCAGCGCCCGCCGCCTCACGCTGCTCAGCGGCTCCTGCGCCCGGCCGTGCACATGCTCGTCGTAGGTGAGGTTGACGTGGATAGCCTTGGAGCGGGCGAAGCTCTTCCGCAGCTCCTTCTGGGACGCTCGGCGCTGCAGCCCCCCGGGGCCGGGGCCGCCGGGGCCGCCCGCGCTCCCCCAGCCGCAGCCGGGGCCGTCGCTGCTCCGCCGCTCCTCCGATGGGCCGGCCGCGGGCACGGCGGCCGCTTTAGGGGGCGAGTTCTTCCTCCGCAGCCACTTCTCCACCAGCTCCGGGTGCCTCTCTAGGAAACTTTCCACCGCCGCCACGTCGAGGCCGGCATCGCCGGCGGCTGCCATGGTGCCGGCGGCGGCTCAGGCCGCGGGAGCTCCCGCGCTGGCCATGCCCGCCCGCCGCCACGTGCTGCTGCTGCTGCCGCCCCGACGGCCGCCCCGGGCCAGGGGGATGCCGGCAGCCCCGGGGAGGAGCCGCTTCTGCCCCTTGCCCGGACCCCTCCTCGGCGGCGCTCCTTCTTCTCGCCTTCTGCTTTCCCCCGCGACCTCCTTTTCCTGCCCACCACACTTTATTATTATTAGTAGTAGTATTCGTATTTTTCTAGCTATTTTTTCCTGCTTCCCGATTTTCAGCCTTTCTCCAGCTCTGGTCTCGGTTCCCGGTTCTGGGCCGCTCCCCTGGTGAGTCGGGCAGGCGGTGTCGCCGCGCCTCTGGAGATGCTCCGGGAGCGCTCGGGCAAACCCCTTCTGCCAAGTGCTGTCAGTGCTGGCGGCGGCTCCTGCGTAAGCCAGCCGGCAGACCACTGAGAAGGAGGGAGGGGAGGACGCGTGAGCCGGGCGGGGGGGCAGGCGGGGAGAGGGAGGGCTGGCGGGAGCGCTGGCAAGCCCCGCTGCGGGTGGGGGGGCACTGCCGCCCGCCTGGCAGCAGCCGCCTCGGCAGGGCGGGCTCCGGCAGCGGGGAGCTGCGCTGGGGAGTTTCATTCAACAACATCGGGGGGAAAGGGAGGGGCCTTTTGTTTGTGATGCTCGTTCGGGGAGGGGACGAACCTCTCCGCGGCTCCTGCCCGTGGTCCGCGGGAGAGGCGGCGGGAGGTAATGGGAGCGCTCCCGCTAAAGAGCTCTCATTTATACCGTTATCTGAGCTGCTTCAGTACTTCAGGAGACAAGCAGAAAAACGGAGTCCTTTCCAAGAATGCTGAGTGAATTCCCTTTTTGGAATCACTGAGTTGACTTGCGGGTGGCCTCACCCGTGCGGGGACCCGACTGTGGCCGGCTCCCGCGGGGCGCGAGGGGCACAGCGGGCTCTGTGCGCCCGGAGCCGCCCAGGGCTTTCCGCCGCAAGCCGCTGCTCCCCGGGGCAGCAGGGCGGGAGCGGGCGCGCCCAGCCGCTCCCGGGTGTCCGTTCGGGCATCACCGGCTGCCAGACGGAAACAGACCGTATCCACCGCCCGCAGACGGACAAGGGTTATTTTTATGCGCACGTGGAGCACTTTTCATTGCTAAATCAATGCCTACGCATAAGCGATTGAAAAAACAAGTCATGGATCTTAACACGTGAAAATGTTTTTCGTGCGCTCACCAAAGACTGAATGAAGGCGGCTTCAGAAATTCATGAATGGGAGTTCGGGTGGCTGGGAAAACACACGGGCAAATCTTCAACCAAACGAGATTCCCACCTGCCGGGGACCCTGTCCCTGCAGCAGCCCCTTACGGCGCAGGGTGCGGGCAGTGCTTGCAAGGAGAGGGAGCACTTTTGGGACACGTGTCGATAGCGCAGGCTGGTGCGCGGGTGCCAGGAGGGGAGGAAGGGTTACGCGTGTATCCCGGAGGACGGCCGCGTCTCCCGCGGCAGCAGGGGTGACCCTCAGGGGCCCCGTGCAGATGCTTCGGCTTGTGCAGCTCGGACACAGCTTACGAAGCCACAGACAAAGGATTTCGGCTCCCGGTCTCGGAGCCCGCGCTGTTGCAGGTTGAGCAGCATTGCCCTCGCCGCCGCGGGTCCCGGGCCGCTGCGGCGGCAGGGCTTGCCCCCCGCTCTAGGTGGGGTTTCATACAGCCCTCCGGCTCTCCCCGCAGCGCAGGGATGCTGCCGCAGGAGGACGGGCTCTCCAGTGAGAAACCCCGCCGCCGCCGGCACACATCGGCAACAGGGCAGCCGGGGCGGGGGGCGCAGCCCCGGCAGCAGCCCTCGGGGGGCGGAGGAGGGAGCCCGGAGCCAGCCCGGCCCCGGGCGGTGCGCGGAGGCGGGGAAAGGTCGCTCCCGGCCGCCGCACCGTGCCCCGCCCGACTTGCGGAGGGCGCCCGGCTGCAGAACCCGCGGCGAGGGGGCTGCGGGGCGAGGGGGCGGAAAGCGGCGGGGGGTCGGAGGACACGCTCTAGGCGGTCCTCCCTGAGCTGCTCGCACCGCTAAAGAAGCCGATGCAGGTGGCTCGCGTATGACAAGGCAGCGTATCTCGGCGAGGGCGAGGCTCTGTAAGCGTTTCCGAGCGCGCTGCCGGAGCTGTGACGCGAAGGGGTTTCACAGGCGCAGCCCCTCGGGATGAGCCGCCACTGGCTCCGGGCTCCGGGCTCGGGGCTCGGGGCTCCGGGCTCGGGGCTCGGGGCTCAGGGCTCGGGGCTCGGGGCTCGGGGCTCGGGGCTCCGGGCTCGGGGCTCCGGGCTCGGGGCTCGGGGCTGGGGGCTCGGGGCTCCGGGTTCGGGGCTCGGGGCTCCGGGCTCGGGGCTCGGGGCTCGGGGCTGGGGGCTCGGGGCTCGGGGCTCCGGGCTCGGGGCTCGGGGCTCGGGGCTCGGGGCTCGGGGCTCGGGGCTCGGGGCAGTAGCGCCGGGGGCGGCTCAGCGCAGCCCCGGGAGGCCGAGGGGACTCCGCGCCCCCCCCGGCGCTACTGCCCCGAGCCCCAGCTGCATTTGCGGTGTTGCGGCGCTGGCACAAACACTCCACTTGCAAAAAGAAATCGCAAGAGCTGCTGGAGGCTAGCCCAGCGCATACACCCAGCTCTCAAGCGAAGACCTTGGGTGCGAATTAATTGTGTGCAAATAATTTTTGCCATCTCACTGTGGTGAGGTTTGGTTTGAGCACGCACACCAGTGTTTACTACAAAATGGCTACTGTGTAGCAGCTCTGTGTGTAAACACTTACAGCAACTTAGGGTTTCTGTAAGCCTAGGTGTAAGCGAGGGCCTTCAAAGTCTTGCAGCATCTTTAGTTTATTTTGCTGGGGTTTTATACATAGGATTTGATTGCATCAGAAATCTGCATATTCACAATCTTAACAGTCAAGACTGAAGAAACTAAAACTGTAGTTGTTTCCATCGCATGAAATACATAGTGAAAAATTTACTGTAACAGTTTAATTGTAAAGAACTATGGAACCTGAAATCCATGTAAAAATGAAATGTGACAAAGATGATTGCTCTGGTTCGACTGTTCTGTAACTTGCAAAGGCTTTGGACATGCTGTCAGGATAAAACCTGGTTCAGAAGCCTGGCCTGGTGTGCACTGACTGATTTTAGGAGTACACCTACACTTTTAGGAGACTGGCGTCTCTGCTCTGTCTGCAGGACGAGTTAAACAAGCACAGAGTACACTGGGCTGCAGCCTCATGTGTTGGCCTGAGATAGATTGTTTCAGCCTTTTGTGGGAGGGCAAGTGTAGGAAAATGGATTTTGTCAATGCCATGGGATTGTGCTGCCACTGTACAAGCATCTGATGCTTCTGAGGTATGATGCACCTTTTGTCAAAAGGGATGCACAAGGCCAACTTAGTGCAGGTTTCAGCCAGTTGCACCTGGTTTCCTTGGGTAGAACATACAAAAATGCCCCAAGATGCCCTAAAAGAATCACAAGGAGAAATGTCAGTGCATTTCTCAGGTGCAGTGTGTTTCTCTGTTCAGAAAGGCAGTGGAATAGCACTCCTCAAAATGCAATCAGGAAAACCACTTGAGAAAATTTTACCATTTGGGGAGATTCTTTATCACTCTAAACAGTCTGAAATGGGGAAGGATGGGAGCATCCGGGAGGATGGGAGCATAAATGATGTATAATATAAAATGCACAAGGTATACTTTGTTTCACTTTAATAAGTAAAATATAAATCTTTTTTGCATCATGAAGAGTTGCAGTTCTTTGCATCATTTCATATACAACTACTTATATACTTATATACTTACATAAGTATACTTATAGTATATAAGTATACTTATATACTACTTCTAAACTATGTGAATATCTTTGTAATTCCAATATTCAGAAGATCCAAATTTAATTTCACAATTTTTTGAAATAAGCATGATATTAACATTGAATTCCTCAAGGCTGTACTCCATTTAAGGGCATTAGAAAAAGGGCTATCAACAGTCAGTTCCTGGCATCTCTTGACAAAAGTTGAAAAACCATTATTTTTTCCTTCTAAACCTTCTAAAAACTGTCTCTTCCAGCAGAAGCCTGCTCTTGTACTGAAGACTACTGCAATACTTGTAATGGCATGTTCACATTTCTCTTCTGTCCTCCAGAGCTGACTCTTCCCATTGTCTAAAGTGAATTTAGATATCAATTTGTTTGCCTTCTTTTTGAAAACTTGTACTAATGTCTGTATGATTTGTTCACTACAGTTTCACTGTAAAAAATAGTTACTATATGCTGATGATATATTGAAGGAAATTCCAGTATAAAGTGGATGTCACAAAACGATTCCTAGAAATCACAGGGAAAAAAAAGCCACACAATTCTAAAGCACTTTAGTAACCAGAAAAAAACCCAAATCATGGGACACAGGACTGTATTTGTAATTAACGGCTTAATGCAATTAATATAATTTATATTCAAGTAATATGAAGAAAACCAATGAAACTCACACAGAATAATTTCCCTTTTAGATGTTCCACTGTTCATATTTTCTCTGTGAAAAGCACAAGGAAAACCAAAAGTCATAGCATACTAGTAGGGGATGGTATTTAGTCAAGGAAAACAACTGCAGAACACCACGATGCCAGTAGAGGGTAGTGACCAGCAAACAAAATCTGAAAAGCTCTCCAGAATTAGAGATTAAAATCTCCCTATTGGAACTACAGTGCTCGGAGAAAGCTATAAACCTTTTGACCTGGTGTACTGAGTATTGGAAAATGTAGCAATATTTTAATACAGAGAGTGAGGGTTTTTGTTTCTGTAGAACTGTAGTTCAAATTCATCTGCAGTACTGCAAAGTCGACAGTTGTGCTAGTAAATCCTTGTAAGGCTAGCACACCTCTAAAGATAAACTTTTTTTTTTAAATGTATGTCCCCTCAACCACTGCACCTTATATGTCACCTTTTAGTTTTGCCTGTTTCTGTTTGGACCTGAGTAAGAAAATCCTGCAGCTTGCCCTGTTGTACAGCCAAATAAACCCCAAAGACCCCTGTCTTGTGCTTTCCATCTTTTCCAACAGTGTGGCACTGAGAATATTCCTGAACAGAGATCATGTTACTTTTTTCCACACAACCCGTTTAGATCTAAGGAAAAAGTACCAAATGTTATCACGTCCTTCTGCTTGCCAACTGCATCTTCTTATGCGAAAGAGGGGGTATTTCTGCATATTTAAATTGCTTGTGAGAAAGCAAGCGAAGGAAGGCGGCGCTCCGCTGCCGCCGGGCCGCGGGGCGGTGGCGGCGGAAGGGGCGGGCGGGCCGGATGGGCGGCGGAACAGGCGCCGCTGCCCTTCCTGCCCTGCCGGCTGCTGGGAGGCGGCTGCGGAGCTCGGCGGCCCCGCCATGGAGGAGAGCAGCGGCATCCGCCTCTCGGCCGAGTGCCTGGACGAGCCGCCCAACAGCCGCGTCTTCGTGGTGCTGGGCAAGGACACGGGCGAGGCGCTGATCCGGGAGCGCTTCTCGCCCTTCGGGGACATCCAGAACATCTGGCTGCTGCGGGACAGGCGCACCAATGAGTCCCGCGGCATCGCCTTCATCAAGTTCGCCCGCAGCTCGCAGGCCTGCCGGGCCATGGAGGAGATGCACGGCCGCAGCCTGCTCCCCGACAGCAAGCCCATCAAGGTGCGGCCGGAGGGGCTCGGAGGGCGGCCCGGGGGCTCGGAGGGCCGGGCCGGGCCGAGCGGGGAGAGCGGGAGCGGCGGGCGGGCGCGGGCCGGCCTTGCCCGGCCTTGCGTGGGCGCGCTGCCGGGACAGGCCCGGCCCCTCCGGGCCATCCACCCGCGGCTCTGGGGAGGAGCGGCGGGGCCCGTCCGCTCCCCGAGATCCCACGCGTGGCGTGAGCCGCAGCAGGCCTGCGGAAAATGCCGCACCCGGAAGCGAGGGGGTGTTTGCGACAAAGATTCTTTTGTGTGTTTTAGTTCTTATATGTTTTATGTGTTTTCGGTGTTGTAAGCAAGATAGTTGTGAATATATAGAACTGGCTTTGCCAGTATGTTTTATATTGGTTTTGTAGCTTGTGAACCCTTTTCAAAACTTTTTTAAAAATTTTTATTTTAATCTATGGAATTGTTCTGTCAGCTTTCAGCTTCACGATTTGTTTTCCTATTCACCAAGTACTAAGAAAGTATGAGTGAATTCGATGAGTGAAAGAAGATGCCATGTGTTTCACTTGACAGTACAATTGAGTCAGCGAAATTTTTCTGAAGAACTTGCCATCAGAAGCCAAAAGATCTGAGTTGTAGTCCTCACACCCTTGCATGGCTGTTAGAAAAATAAGTTAAGAGCTCTGTGAAACCAGTTGCTACTTTTGCTTAAGAGGCTTGCTTTGAAAGTTGTGTCTTTCTTACTTGGTTGTTTCTGTTTTGTTTAGTTTTTTTTGTTTGTGATGTATTTGGGCTTTTTTCCTTGGTTGTCTTCTGGTATGCACTTCTGAGGTGAAATTTATTTCGATAACTAAAAAAGACTTTAAGAGTAACAGATATGAGAAGTTATGATCCTTCATAGAGCACTAGATCCGTAAACTTTGGCCCAGCTGAGCAGTGAACTGCAGTAGCACGGTTTTCTTAATCTGCTAGGCTTTCTTGGTTGCTTATTTGTTTCTACTACTGCTGTACAAGGCCTGTTAGAGCAATGCATTCTTTGCCACCTCACCTGTCACTGGTGATGTTGACAGTGTTGCTGAATCAGCAGTGGTATTTCTCACCATTCCTCATTATCCCCAGTAAGTAACTTCTCTGGCCCCTGTCCAGTTTGGGAAACTGTTTGAGATTTATCACTGTAGGTCTTACAGAACAGTACAGGCAGGATTTATATTTGTAGGACTTTTATCACAGATGTTCCTTTCTCTCCATGCTAAGGAGGGCAGCTTATGTGAACCATAAATACAAAGACGGTTAAACTATTTCACTTGCTTGTTGATAAGTGTCTAGTGCCAGTAATTAGTGTCTATGTAATTATTTTGTTAGGTGTTTATTGCACAGTCAAGAGCTTCTGGAAGCCACCGAGATGTTGAAGATGAGGAGCTTACACGAATCTTTGTTATGATACCAAAAACCTACACGGAGGAGGATCTGCGAGAGAAGTTTAAGGTTCTGATTTGCTGTTCATTGTTTTTTTAAAATGCCTTTTTCTAAATTAACTAGAAGGGGTTAGCACATGGAAATTTCATGGTTTTAAAATATATGAAATTCATAAGTTTTTTAATTGTTCTAGATGTATGGAGACATTGAATATTGCAGCATTATTAAAAACAAGACTACTGGAGAAAGTAAAGGTTTGGGCTATGTCAGGTACCTGAAGCCATCGCAAGCTGCCCGAGCAATTGAAGAGTGTGATCGAAGTAAGAATCTGAGTGAATTCTTTAAGGGTTTTATTTTTTTTTTTTGCAAAAAGTGTGTATCATCATAGTATACATTTAATTTTCAGTTTTGTTTTCAGGTAAATTATTCATGATGCAGAAACATGTTGAGACAAGGTTCTGTTGCAAAAAAATAATAGCATTGTTAACATTCAGTGAGAACGAACACCTGATTACGTTTTTTTAGGACCAAACTGCAAGATCAGTGAGAAGAGTTTGGAAATGGACACGGAGTTTTCTTTTATGCATTTTTGGTCTGTAGTGTAGACTCCATACACAGGAAAATACTTTAATTTTTCCTTGCAAATAGGCAGTTTTAATTTGTATTTGACATAAAATTAATTCTTAGATAAAATATATTTCATGATACGTAGAGATTCTGTTGTAATTACATTTATTTAAGAGCAGATTCATGCTAACTGAAATTGGGGGAAGGGTGCTTGATTTTGTTTAGTGTCATGATTTATCTGTTACAGGGCGAAAGACTTTGTATGCTTTATTTATTACCAGCCACTTGGTGAGGCCCTGGCACAGGTTGCCCACAGAAGTTGTGGATGTCCCATCCCTGAAAGTGTTCCAGGCCAGTTGGATAGAGAAATTCTGAGAAACCTAGTGTAGTGGAAGGTGTCCCTGCCCAAGGCAGGGGGTTGGAACTTGGTGATCTGTAAGTTTCCTTCTAACCCAATCATTCTGTGATTCTATAACTTGTCACTTATGCTCTAGTACAAAAAGTTAATGAATTTGATTGAGGCTGGTGGAAAGTCAGAGGCTGGAAGCTCCTTTTGGAGGAAAGACAGAGGGAATTGGGTTTGCTCATCCAGGAGAAGAAAGGTTTCCCCAAAAGCCTAACAGCAGTCTTCCGGTCCAACCTCCTGTTCAATATTGCTTAATCACAAATATGAAACAGCTTGGGATGTGGTTGGTTGTAGTTCTAGTTATTTTTATGGCTTTGTTTGTTTCTTTTTTCTTCAGTAATGTGGTTCTGCGTTATTTCTATCATAAGGGGTTCTACAGGAATTATATTTGTGCATAGGAACATGAGCCTGAGATTACTTAGCAGTCAAATTTTATTTCCTTTTTGCTGTGAGGTTAAAATGAAATCACTTGGATAGCTTGAGTGTAATAGCTTTGTTTCATGAAAGTAAAACCTAGATCAGTGTAAAACATCCGTAAATTACTGTTTTAGCGCAGTAGTTCAGGTGATGGCTTCTGGAGCATCTCAGAATCTTGCTAAGTATCACAGAGTGGTTGAAGTTGGAAGGAACCTCTGCAGAACGTCTTGCTCAACCATTTGGCTCAAGCAGGGTCACCCTGGGTACCGATGGCCCAGGAGCATGTCCAGGTGACTTTTTGAATATCCTCATGCATGGAGACTCCGTAGACTTTCTGGGCAACCTGTGCCAGTGCTCAGTCACTCTCATGGCAGTTAGCTTCTGTCATGCTTAACTTGCGAGTAGGAGTAATTCCATTTGAAAGCTGTTAACGTTCACAAAATTATTTGGGCAGACTTCAAGAGTTATAATTTAGTTATTTCTCTAAAGCCAGCACTTACTGGGTTTTCTGAATAATATGTTTCTAAGTACGGAACTCTGAGAATGTGGGCCTGGTCAGATAACTGAGATGTGCTGAGGTGTTGTTATGTGTGTGGTTGTTTCTTTCAGGCTACAGGGCCATTTTGGCTGAACCTAAAAATAAGTCATCTGAGTCTTTTGAACATGATTATTACAGTAATAGCATGAGGCCTGAACTAAGAGGAAATACGCTTCCGTTTTGTAAGTCACAGCTTTTTACATTAAAAATGATTTGTAGTCTCCAGACTGGTCACTGAGTAATAATGTGATTGGAGAAAGGGAGGCTGATGGAGGCTTAGGTCAACACTTAAATAGTAGATTGGATATTGAAGTTAGAAACTAGCCCAGCGTTTCGTCTCTCTACTTCTATGGCTTGCTTTGCTCTGGTTTCAATTATTTTGGGACCTGCACTGGTGAAATCAATATTTAGTAGTATATAATTGACTTGGATTCATTTTAAAAGTCGAATGCAACATATGCATGAAATGAAGGCATACAAGTATGATGACTCAAATTATTTTGTTGATTCTTGAGGTATGCAGCCAGAATTTTGTAGCTTTGAAAAAGCTGAGACCCGAATTCAAGAACCAGTCTCCAAACGCCTGTCAGTGGTATCCCGGCTCCCCTTTATTCAAGAACAGCTGTTTGCCCTCTTTGATTTAGTTCCAGGTCTGGAATATTGTGATGTTCAGAGAGACCCTCATACCAATAGTGGTAAGTAAAAGTACAAAAGGTTTTTGTTTTTTTTTCTCTGAAGGGAATCTCTTGTATTTGTACTTCAATTAATTTGCACTGAAAAATACCGTACACTTGCTAGAAACAAGCAGTGGTTGCTGCTAGCACTGCATACACACAAAAATTCAGTTTTGTTTGAACCCCTGTTTACACATTGCCCTTAATGGCTTATATGTTTACTTTCAGATAATAAAAACTCAAAAAAGATGGAATCAAAGTCATGATAAGTGGTTTTTGGTCAAATTAATGGTTTGAGGCAGAATAAATGAAGAAGTTGTTTCAGAAATTATTAGACATTAAATGTTCTCTAAACAGATCTTTTGAATTTTTCATTCTGAAATGTGTGTAGATGTTGATGAATAAGATTAAATAACTCCAAAATAGATCATGTTTTCTATTGAAAGATTATTTGGTTTCAGTCTTGTTTTACTGCTGCTGAGACAAATATGGGAGTGGTCTCTTCTCTAAGAAACTTGAAATGTAAATGATTATCTTTTAACTTCACAGTTCCTGAAATTAGCTGTTGATGGGATAATTGCATTTTTTAAAATAAAATTATTATGCTTTTGTTATTAGTTCTGGAGTAGTGAGGAAGACATGTTTTCACTTGCATGGTTTTACTGCCAGCTTTTCAAGCTAGTATAAATACAGCTCATATGGCACTAGTAAATTTCACTGAAGCTTGATGTGTGCTAAAAAGACTTAAGAATTTTGTGTCATCCATGACTGATGTGGAGTGTAAATATGTTATTTATATGAGTGTAGTTTGTTCTGAAGATTTACCTGTTTCCTGCTGACACTGTGTGCGCTGTGCTTGCAGGGTACGCTGTGATTCAGTACAGCACTGCTGCCTCAGCTATATATGCCAAATACAAACTGCATGGGTTTGAGTATCCTCCTGGAAATCGACTAACTGTCATTTTCCTAGAAGATGGGAATGATAGCTCAGAGTAAGTACAAAGTTGTAAGTTGTGTTCTGGAGAGCAAAATATAAAGGAAACACATTTTTAACATAAGACGTAACGTCAGTATAACTGTGAGCTTGGCTGTAGTGTTTTCTTAAACTGCTTTGGGGTTTTCTTTCTGAATGGTTTACAATAAGCCTTTTGAAACTTGGTAGTCTTTGATAAAGAAAAGATTAAAATACATGTTTTTAAGATACCATGGAAAAATCTTGGATTTGAGAAGAATCTGTCAACATATCTGTAACATGTAACAAGGAATGTATTTTTGATGAGGTTTATGAATTAGAACCAGGTTTATGTACTTCATCTCTTGGTTGTGTTTGCAGTAGTACAAGTAGTAGTTTAGTGAAGCACATATGTAGAGTAAAACTTGTGGGTGCTGAGGAGCTGATATTGGCACAGGATGGAGTATTCTCAGGTGTTTGACCATCTCTGACTTCTTCCTGTGTTTTGAACGCCCAGTACAAGTTGGAGCAGCTTAAGTACTCTCCTGCAGTGAGTGTTTTGCCTTAGTTTCATCCTAAAGGAGTCTGGTTTATGTCAAACCTGTTCTGGGAAATGAAGACAGTAAGGAGGGACAGTGGGGAGATTCACTACAAAAGTGCTTAGTTGATCTGAATCTAAATTTAAGATTAATGTAATCTTAATTAATCTAATAATCTAATTCTTTAAAGTAGTTAATTATGACTTCTGCTTGCAGCCTTATCAGGAAAATGGCAGCACAGCTGGTGACAGCCCAGGTGTCGTCAGTGTTGCGCAGTAACAGCGCAATGGTTCAGCAGTACAGGTCGCCTCCTGTAAGTTCAAATCATGGATGGTGTCGGTTCTGAATTGTTGTAAGAAACTTCACATGTACCAATAAAGAACACTGCTCACTTGCTTCTGCAAACTGTTCTACGTGCTCCATTTTTAAGACATACCTCGGGTTGGTTGGTGCATTTTTCTTCCCTGAAAAGGCGTCTGACCTCACTTGAATTTATTGTCCAATTTAATGAAATAACTGAAGTAAATAAAGTAACGAAGATCAGAACTCACAGGACCTATTTATGTCCTGTGATGGAAGAAAAATGGTAAGAAAGGTAAAATTACTTCCTCTGCCCCCCACCACCAGTTAACTTATACTTGCATTTTTTTCCCCTTGTTTCAGCAAGCATTTGGAGGAACTTCGGGGCCACAGCTGCTGCAGCCCCAAACAGATGCCATACTTCCACCACCCAAAAAAAAAGTTCCACCTGACACTTCTGTGAAGGAAAGGCTTTTCATACTTTTTCATCCCCATCCTTTACCTGTAAATGTATTGGAGGATGTTTTCTGGTAAGACTCTGTTTACAAATAAGTGTTCCCTAACAAAAAGGAAACAAACTATGAAATGTTGAAAGTAAACAATGAAAGTGAAGAAAGAGTGTCTGAAAACTATCAATTAACTTAATCTGAAGTAAAATGTCTAGTCTTCTAATGTAGATTTTTAACCAAAAAATGTAGTACTTCCAGTTATTATTTCCTAATTCATTTTGCATTTTCTTTTATATATTTTTGTAAGGCATTTAATTATTTTGATAAATTTCCACAGTAACCTAGGGGGAACAAGAGTAGGGTGTTGTTTTTTTTCTGATACTTGGATCTGATATTTATAGTAATGATTTGCATCCTACTAACACTGTTTCAACTGTTCTTTCTATCTCCCTGTATGGAACAAAGAATTGAGACAAATTTTGCCATCTTTAAAGAAATCTATAATTGGCAATCATATAAAGTATTTTGTATTATTGATTTTTTAGTATACTCTTGAAAAAAAAGAGACATTTACCTTTTCTAATAGCTTGAATTTGCAATAAATCTTTGGAAAGCCGAAATATTTTAAAAGCACCAGGAGAGGAAAACACTTTGTGTGAAACTTTGTGTGAAATTCAAAGTTGTACCTATTTGATACAGTGGATTTTCTTAATCAAATACTGAAAGAGGGAAAGACTATGGACATGAGTCTTGACACTTCAGTATAACTTCAATAAGAAGCAAGCAGACTATTTCTTAAAAATAATTAGGGATCTATCTAGGAATCTCCTTAGTACTTGGAAATCTCTGTTTTTCCCTGAAGCTGTAGTGCTTGCTTTCTGAGTCACTTCAGTCAGACCTTTTCAAAGATAAATGAACTTGCTCAGTTGTGATTAAAGTGAGATGCAGATTTAGCTTCTAAATTATCTGCTGGCTTGGGTGTGTATGTCTTACTTTTGGTTGATTTGGGGTTTTTTCTTCTTTAGTTTCTGTGGGGTGTTTTGAGTGCCATTTAGTGTTTGGGGACTGCAGTATCAATCAGCTTTATGTGTTCTTTTAAATAAGAGAGAAATCACTGGTATTTGTGATATATATCATAATATTTCATAGAAAACATCTGTGAACTTCTGGTGTTCATTTGTGCTTCTACCTATAATTCAGAGAAGGGAATATGCAAATTGGGAGCATAGACATAAAAATTCTGGTTTTGCAATTAACAAATCATATGTGTTTCAGATTGGAAGTGTTGCAGGAAAATCTGTAAATTACCTTTTCTTTTCCCCCTCCCCACCAGTCGTTTTGGACAATTGATAAGTGTTTATCTTGTGGCTGGAAAAAATGTGGGCTATGCCAAATTTGCAGACAGAGCAAGTGCCAGCGAGGCCATAACTGCATTACATGGCAAGATTGTGAATGGTGTGAGGCTGAAGGTGAGGTTGGCAGACTCGCCCTCAGAGGAGCCCAACAAGCGCCAGAGAACTTACTGAGCAGGTGAGTACCCCGCCCAGCCTGAAATCTTAACCCTGAAAGTGTCCAGCTACCTGAAATGGGGACAGGCAAAGATTTTGAAGTTAGATACAAACATCCAATGATTAAATCTATTCTTAGCTAGCAAATTGAAGTAGATTGTTTGATATATCTGTGTGTATATACACATACCTATACATATAAATATATATATGGGTGTGTGTATGTTGATATATACACACTTGCACTTTATAGAAATTAAGTTTTATAATTCTTGAAAAAAAATTAACCAGTTGATAAAAGTCAATCTGGATGTTCATAGAAATATCACTTTTGTACTTGGGAGAATCAGTTGACTTTGAAAAGAATATGCAGAAATAAACAATGAAACAGACATAAGCTTGTGTGTGTCTTTTTTTCATTACAATCACGTGCCCTCAGTGGCATTGGTTAAAGATGAAAAGTTGAGCCCTTGAAGGGCAGAGGAGTGAAGGGGTAAATAAAAATGGATGTGGGAGGACAGGTAAGAATATTAGGGGAAACCAAAGGTTTGGGATATTTGGGTCATTTGTGATCTCAGAAATCAGGTGTAGCTGAAATATGTGTTAGCAGAGAAAATGTAGCAGAGCCTGTGGTGGAGGAATTGAGAGATGTGTTTGAGATAACTAGGTTGAGAACTTTATTATTTGATGCTTATGGCCTGTGAAAGCTGGCTAAACTAGAGATGTTTTGTATCTTACTGACTTCAGGGACCAAAATTCATTTTTTCTTTCAAAACATTGCTTTGCTTCAAATTATATTGAATTTCATAATATTTTAAAATTATTTTTTTCAGCATTAGTATTATTGCCAAAGGAGAATATAGCTGGGGGAGAAAAGCCTAAGCCCTATATTCTACAAAATAATTCTCATAGATTACTATAGCTTCCAGATATTTCCAGTACTGTACTATCTTCTTAGGGGACATGAAGTTTTGATTTAACCAATTCAGAAATTATCACATGTCTGTCATTGCATCAGTATTTTCCCTCTAAGCTTCACTCTTTGTACCTTTCTTTGTATAGATGTTCTTTGTGACCCCAGAGTTGCAAAGACCAAAAAAACCTTTTGCCCAAAATGGTTTTTTTTCTCCTTTCCTTCTAAGGACCTCCATGTTTCTCTTTTGATAAGCAGCAGATACTAAATGTGGCCTTAGTTTTTATACACAAGTTTTGTTTTAATAAATTGGATTTCTAGGCATTCTTTTTCTGCATGGAATTATAGCTAAAACTAAGTTGAATTATGCCTCTACAGGAATAATTATGATGTGAAGGGTAATACAATACCAGGTGTACCTTGTGTACTTTTTACTGGAGAAGTGTAAATACAACATACATCCAAAATAAGAAAAATTATTTATCCCCACTTTTTCTGTACACCAGGTTCCTGGTTCCAAGCTTCTTAGCAGGTTGTCTTGGCACCTACCTCTTTTCAAGATAGACAGAATTACATGTTCATTTGTCCTTGAGTTGGTTTCTCAAATTCAAATGTAGTGATACCTAAAAGGAAAGATTGCCTTTCAAAAGGGCTTACCTGTGTAAGTGATTTTCTCACTGCCTGACTTTGTGCTGGACTGACTGACAAGCTTTGCAGTAATTTGGAGGCTCATATTTTGCTTTCAATTAAAGTGTTAAATTGTGCATGTGGAAAGAGATGCCATTCTCTCTACCTCTGAAATAGTTGTGGGGTTTTTTTAAGATGTGAGAATACTAACTTTTTTCATTTTGAAATTTAGCTGTAGGAAGTAACCTTCCTAGCTAAAACTAATGGGAATTTTCACTTAAGGAAATCATTGCCTCTTAATAAAAAAAATCCTTTCTGAAGTCCTGTTATACTGCTTGCCTTTTGTCTCTAACAAGGTGACTGGATTTCTGAAATAGTCTTTTCTATACAAGGTTTTCTGATGAAAATTCATTATAAGACCTGTGAATTCTAGAATATATATGAAAACAAATGCCATTCAATGGAATAATTAAGTAAAATATTTATTTTTTTAACACATTTGAAGTTCTGCCCCAGCACCTTCTTACGTAAATAGTCTTGTTTAAAATACAATTTACAAAATTGTTTCTTAAAAAAGGCTGTATGGTAACAGTATGCTACTCATAATGCTTTTGCAATGCAAATTTCTGACTAACTTTTTGTTACCTTGCAACAAACTTTGTTTATCAGGCAAATTTGAATACACATCTCTTAATATTCTGAACTAATCCAGCTAATGACTTCTACAGGCTCTGATTCTCTTACAAGTCAATGAAAATTCAATTGTTTATGTGAATAGTTAAAAGTAGCAGAGAAAAGATGGAAATACAGACCAGTAGGGTTCTCTTCACCACTTTAAGTGCTTATATAAATTTTTTGGTATTTGAAGTTATCCCCTTTTATGCTAAGTAAGTATTAATGGCTGAAATAATAATTTCAAGCTATCTTGCTTTAAATCAGTGTAGGCTTGAGAATATATCTACAAGGTCTACTTCTAGGCAGTTGTTAGAAGCAGACTTACCTTAAAAATCTTGCTGTTGACCAGCTTGTGCTCTTCACTCCAGGCTTTGTGTTGCTTTGAGTATTTTGTGAAAAGCTCGCTGCAGTGTCTGATGGCAATCATACACATTGTGTCATTCAAAAATAGAAGAGGAAGGAAAGCATTTGCTATCTGTCAGAAGAATGCATTGTGGCATTCCAATTAATCTCTTCCTTGTTGCCTAGTAGTTCTATTTAAATACCACCCCCACCCCTGGAAACCCTCCCCCCCCAAACTACTAAACAAGAGACCCAGAAGCAAACAAACCCAAACCCACCCAAAATGTCATTCGTAAAGCTTTCAAATAGTCCTTAGAAAGCAGAGTGTCTAACCAGTGTTGTGTTAGAGATGCCAGACACAGCTATGTGGAACTAAGTTCTGTGGCTTTTAATACTCATTGCTGATTGACTTCAACCCACAGCAGATGCATTAATTGCATTTTTCCCATGCTGATAAAACTTGAGTGTTTTAAACAATTATTTAGTTACTGACTAAATTGAAAAACCCATTTATTCTGTCATAAAGTACTTGGTTATTGCTGTCTTTGGTTATTCTTGTCCGGAAGAAGTCCTTCATCACCAATTTAATTTGCGTTCATTTTTTGGACTTAAACCTTTATTAAAATCCTGATGTTAATATGTATATATTTTAATGATATATTGCTCTGCATAAATGTTTTTAAAAATTAATTGTATCATAGTTGTGATATACATTGAAAAAAATAGCTGTATTTTGTATCAAATGGAGAAAAAATGCCAGAAAGAGGCGCTTCTATAAAAGTTAGAGAAGCATGCCTAAAACTTAAATATCATCCTTCTAAAGATATTGAAAGCCTTATTTATATGCTGATGTAATGATTACATTTTATAATACGTACTTTAAAATAAAAATAGGTATGTTGCTTTTTGATACTATTTTTGTACTTGTGTTTTTTCTACAGAAACTAAGTAATGACATGATCCTCAGCTAGCTGACTGACTGACTGAAAACGTGACTAGACATGCTTCCTGTGGACAGTGACAGCTTTTTTCAGTGACAACTTTTTTTTTTTCTTAATTGTTACTTAGTTAATCCATGATCCTTTTTCTTTCTGAATATGCAGACGTGCACTTTTGAAAATTATATAGGCATTGAAAACTGTAAACTGGTGGTTGTTCTTGTAATAGTACATAACCTTGTATTACAGAAATAGCTCTTGTTTTTACCTGAATCCTTCCTATAAGATGGAAATTACAATGATGGAGGAAATAAAGAAGCCAGCATTTTCTGACTTGACTGGTTAATTGATAATGATTCAGATTCTGTTAAAATAGAAGACATCTCTCATGATCCAAATTGCATTGAACAGTGAAGTACAGCAGTAAATTCAAAGAAAATGAAGTAACTCTAACAATGCTAGCGGACACGTCAGTATTAATCTAGATATAAGAAAATAGCTGTAGTCAACAAAATAATTAAAAGTACATTATTAAATACTTTGTTGCTTTGGGCCAAAATTATTCATTATGCTGTTTAGTGAAAGGAACATTTGTCTGTTAGACTACCAAAACCTTATGCTTTCTTATCTTGAGGTCTATTGGCTATAACTGTGGAGTCTAGGGTTGTGGGTTTATTTTTGTTACTTTTGAGGGGTTGGGATGTTTAGTTTGGGGTTTTTTTTTTCCAGAAGCTTTTAATGCATATGTTGAAGTAAGAGTTGGACAAGTCAAGTTTTCAGCAGGATGAAGACAGTTTTGGTGCTGATGAAGATTAAATGAAGATAGTTCGAATAAGTATGTTCACAGATAATTTTCAACTGCCATTACTATTCCTGTATATTATTTGTTGAATTGGAAATATCCTGGTTATTAAAATATGATACACAGAGAAAATTGAGGAATTCTAGTTGTATGCACTCTAGAGGAGAAGCATGCCCTTGGGTGCTTCCTGCTTCCCAGCATCTTCCATACAGTTCCTTCATCAACTGGTTCAGAATTTTAAATTCAAAGTAACAAACCATGTATCTTGAAAAACCCATTTTTTAAAAAAGAATATTAGAGTTCAAATGGGAGCAAGTTGCAGAGTAAAAGTTGCCTGAGAAACCTTGTCCTTCCCTCCATTCCAGTAGTACCTGTTAAAAAGCAGTCCTTGATGACTCACTAGCATCTCTTTTCCCCAGGTGCAGTTGTTTCATTCAGCACAAGAAACAGAATTGAATAAGGACTGCATGGTTAACCAGGCTGTAAAATTTCTGCTTAATTTGGTGTAGCTGTTAGAAATTAGTGAAAAAACAGATTTATGGTTAAGCGTAGAGAATTGGATCCTGGCTCGGACTCTAGCCCAAAAGTTTGGTTGTAAGGAATGTTGCCATTTCTCTTGTGTTCCCCTGAGAAAGTTCCAGTTTGGGTTGGTGTGTTGTGTTTTCTGTTTATTTGGTTGGTTTTGGCTGTTTTATTTTTTTCCCATCCTATCAGTCCTGTCCTGTGAACATGGAGGGACACCATACTTGTACAGAGGGCCTGACACATGCTGCAGAACCTGTATGGTGTGGTGGATCTGCACAGTACCAGCTGAAATGCTGAGAATCCCTGTATAGGCAGGTGAAAAAAACCCAGCTTCTCATTTGTATGGTAGAATTGGCCTCTTGATGAGTCTCCTGTGCCAAGATCCCCAATTTAGTTGGTAAGTTAAAACTTGGTCTGCTGTGAGAATGATCATTATGTTCCTGTACTGGAAAAAAACCTGTGTCACTCATAATTCCCTTTAATGCTGGTGAGTGAATTGACCAAAACTGTGTCTGAGGTTTTTGGTGTGCTGTTTTGCAGTATCAGTGCTTTAATGCTGGCAAGTAGAATTTAACGTGCTTACCTATAAGTGACTTAGATTCCAACTGTGTTCATCAGCAGTAGTTTCTGTTGGTGTTGAACAAGACTTTTGTACCTTTGAAAATAATACAGATTTCACAAATCACACTAAATTATGTCCAGTAGAAATAATTTTATCTATTTACTGAGTCATAACCGCTTGGTCAGCAGAGGAACCTTGTTTGTGTAACTGCAGGAAGTTACTGATTTATGTTGCCTGAATATCTACATGAAGGTACTTTTGATCATGGAGTGAGAAAAGGCCATTCTCAAGAGGGCTGTGCATCCTGAATGAGATTTGTGAGTCAGAGTTCCCCTCATCCTGGGGCTCTTGAGACCTTTCTTTGGGGGCACAGACCTCTAATAGAGAAGCTCACATGGAAGCAGAGCCCTTTTTCTGACCCAAGGCACGCTGTCATGTTTTTTCTATGATGTCTACAAAGAGATTATCTAACTGCTGCAATACCAGGCACCTCCACTCTTTCAGTTACTGTGGCAGTAGGTGAGAGACAGAAGAATAATCAGATAGGAAGGGGAAGCTGTTGAAGGTGAATACAGCATGTGATTATGTGCACAGCTTCAATTCAGGAAAACATATATTCTCACCATACCACTTTCCTGAACTTAAATTGTAATTGTTAAACATTCATTTAAAACTTCATCAAAGATTTTGGTCAAATTTTCCACAGAATGTCAGACTGGAACAGCTGTTATAGTGGTAAATTTTCTCCAAAGTAAAATGAATTAATGATAAATTAAATACTGATACAAGACTTTGATTTAATCTACTTTAATGGTGTACATCTGCCTGCTCCCATACCTTGATTCTTTTATTAGGAATTTTTATTGAACTTCCGCAGACCTTGGGAAGGTGGAGCTTCTTTCAGCACAAAGTGTGGGATATCCAAATCCAATGTTAACATGCAATATCTAATACACAGTATCTGATACCAATATCTGCAAGACTTTATTAAGACTGAAGAGTTAACTTCTGATCAGACCCTACTCTATATTTAGAGAAAGTGTTTATACATCCTGAGCTTGGGAGTACAGAAGTTTCCTGGGAATTCTTCCAGCTCTTCTGACCAAGTTCTGTCTTTGGAAAGTGCTAGTGAGTAAATTTTTCAAATGCCATTTTAAAAGATACAGGGCAATGTTAACAGGGTATGTGGACATAAAAACTATTGGAAATGCAAATATATGCTGGAAATATTTTCTAAGCTTGAAATTATAAGCACCTTCACAAATAAAATTGCAAGATGGCTGAAAGTTATTTTAAGTAGTGGAATGCTGACTATCCTCATGCTGGGCACACTAAATCCCCTTTCTAATATGTCTGTTATAGCTAAGGATAGCAGGAATGAAGTTATGTTTATCAGCAAAACAAAATGAAAGGCAATGACATGGGAATACATGCAGTGCATGTTTTGACCCACTGATATTTTTACATTTTAATCAAGTCCACAAAATTCACTTCTATTCTGAATTTACTTCTTATAATAATGCTGGGGGACATTAAAATTTCTTTCTTCTATGTGGTAACATACCAACTAAGCTACTTAAAATTATGGCCAGAAGTTTAGACATGGTTATGGATTATCCATAAACAGGTATCACAGTCAGTTTTACCCTTTGCCTGTTTAAAGACCAAGGATACAAAAATAGCCTCAATGCATTCATAATGCTCATAACAGCATTCTTGGAATTTATCCTGGAGACCCTCTCAAACTCTTTGAAGCTGGGTAATCTCTGTTGCTTTGGAAAAATAAATTATTTAGGTAGTTCTCAGAGTGTGCAGAGGAAACTGTACCACTGTGACCCTTTTAAAGCTATTCTAGTGGAGTTCCTAAGGAAAAGTCCTTTAAATACTGAAGCTTGAATGAACTGAGACTAGAATAGAAAGTAGAGGGCTGGTAATAGCCAGCAGGGTTATAAGGATTGTAGTTACAACACTTCCAACCAGAGATTTTTTTCTCTGTTTTTTAAAATGTATAGCTTAAAGTCTTTATACTGCTTTGGTGTTGCATTCTACACAGTAAAGAAACCATGCATTGTGCTGAAAATGAGACCGTGGGACTACTACCCACTGCTAAAATCAAGTGTGAAACAAAATTTGCTTTATCAGTGAGTGGATATAGTTAGCTATACTATCAGCCATATAGAGTTTGTTACTGTGAGATTGAACCACTCCAGCTGATTTATCATGTTTGCCTTTCAGAGATTCTTGGAGTTCTGACAAACTGCATTTCAGGTTTGCTTTTCAGGTTTCCGTTTTTTTTTTATTTAATAGGGATAGTCTAAATAGAATTCTTGTAAATTATTATTACCTATGTAAGGGATTACCTGTAACTTCATTAAATCATCTCTGGGTATTTCTATTTCCCTTTGCAGTTTCTTCAGTGAGAAGACCTAATTTTCCTTTTTCCTTTGGGGATGTCCAAGAATAGTTTAGATTTTATTTTTTGTGATCATCTATGAAGATGGAAAGTATTTTTGACATATTCAATGCATACATTATGTTATTATGCCTCTCTTGCTATATACTGCCCCAACCTTGTACGAAGGATAGTAGAAAATGGCACTGAAATGAAATCAGTGCATATGGACTATCACTACAGAAACTGAAGAGCAAAATGTTGAAAAGGTAAAAGCAGTTTTCCCAAATTCTCTTCAGGGGAATGGAAAAACACCCAAATGGAAAGATCAAGAACTAAGTGACTGCTTTCCAGGGAAGATGGGGAAAAGCAGGAGTATGCTTTCATATGTAGGGATGCTGCTTTTCTCTGGTTTCTTACACCTAACTGTACAGAAAGAAAAGAATAAACCATTTGGATGGCTGTACAGGACTGCGTAAAGGTTCATTTAACCTGATGTCCTGTTCTCTATGGTGCTGGGAAACTGATGTCAGGGAAAATGGCAGATAGAGTATCCTTTTTTTGGCAACTGTTAACAGGCAGTGGATAGGCACCTTTTCAGCAGGAACTGCAAAGGAAATTGTTGTGCCTACAGCTGTCCTTCAATCATTTGTATAACTCCAGCTTAAAAACCTCTGTCCCTTCAGCTTCACAGTTTAGTATGGAAGCAAGGCATCTGATTTAATAACACTCTGTATGAAAAAGTTTTTCCCTCTGCCTGATCATTTACTCAGTTTTCCCAAGGTGGTGTGTGATAAAAACCAGCACGTGATTGCTTACTGTCAGCCTCCTATGTATCACTGGGGTTTTATAGATCCAACGACAATCCTTTCTCAGTTTGCTCTTCAGCTAGAAATTATCTCCTCACATATAAGCACTCCCATACCTCTGCATATATTTTTTCAGCTGCACACATGTATTTTCTAGTTTCACATTATCATATGAAGGAACTGGATCTGTACACAGCATGCAAGTGCAAAGACATTTCCATGAGGAAATGATAATGAGCTTTCCTACTTTGTTTTCTGCTCCTTTTGAAGCAATTTCTAATTCTGTTTGCCTTTTGGACTACTACTGAGTAGCAAAACAACGTTGGCAGAAAACTACTCACAATGACTTCAAGTAATAAAGGCTAATTTATAGCCCATTATTATGTAAGCTTAGTTAGGGTTATTTTCATTACTGTTTACATTAGTTTACAGTTATTGACATAGACTTTCAGCCACCATTTCATTGCCCTATTGCTCACTATTGACAGATCTTTCTACGGCTGCTCAGAGTCAGTTTTTGTTTTGCCTCCATGTGTAATTTTGCATCATCAGGAAATTTATTTTCACACAAGTCATTTTAGGTATTTAGGTGCAACAGTGCTCATCTAGAAGTATTCTAAGAAATTCAGCCCTAAAGAGAACTCAAAGAGGAAAGTAATGTGTTGGGTGGTCAGTATCTGTCAAAAAAGGGATGTTGATCTGGTTACTGGATCCTGGTCCAAGGGGTAACTGTGCTTTCTGGTTCCTGGACATGGCTCTTCACTCCTGTGGCACTCCCCTACCCTAGGGCACATCCACTTTCCATCTGCTGGTGCCTGCCTTTATCCTTTCACAGCTTCTGCTTGCTATGAGCCTGCCCAAGGTCTCCCTCTGCCCAACTTGGTTATTATCACACACACAACTTTGGTACTCAATGCTTTTTCTTCAAAGCACTTCTGTTCACTGGTTATTACTCCTGTACTCTTAAAGTTTTTCATAATTCAGTGAATTTGCAAAAATGCAAGGTGTAATTTACAAAAATCTTTATTAAAAACGTGTCTCTTACCTATGCCTTGTCTAAGGGTACAGTTTTGCCAAACATACATCCCCCTAACAATAAATGACAGCAATGAAACAACAATATTGCTTATTACAGGAGAAAAAGAAGTATTTTCTTAAAGTTCTGTAAGTAAATATTTTCAATGTCCATAGATCTGCTTAGCCTCAGCATAAGGCCGGTAAGCAAATGTTTCCTTTTATATTTAGTAAACTTCCCTGCTGCATGGTTTAAAGAATGGGAATGCCTACAGAATCAGTTCTATATAATGAAGACCTTAGATGAGGTTATCTGTGTGTATGCACAGCACTTTATCATCCACCATCTATGTAACATAACTGTTACGTAGTTATTATTTTAAATTAGTTTCATTGTTTGAAACAATATTTAACCTGCCCTTCTACATGTTTTTTCTCTTTGGTTTAAGTATAGATAAATTGGTGAAAAAAAACCCCCAAACTCTGTAGAATAGCCACTTAAGAACTTGGTATCAAGATCATTAGAGAATATTAAAGAATAAATTGTTCAGAAACAAGTAAGCTAATTAGCAATAGAGTTTTCTGGAATTTCTTTCAGGTCACAGATGCTGGGTGACCTCTTGTCTGAAGTGGTATTTTTTGAATGAACCTTAAGACACCTCTATCTCCCTGCCCTGTTATTTATTTCTTTTAGAAGAAAAATAAGTGACTGTGTTCCTGGTATTGTTTGTAAGAGACTTAAAAATCATAATTTTGTTAAACACTGTTATGGTCATCAAAGGACTTTGCCTGCTATGGCGAAGTCTCCAAAGAAGCCACATGAAGCCCACCCCGCCCAAATCTGGGAAACTGAACTGTGAGTGAGGGTACCTGATGGGAACTTGAAGTAAGATAAAGGTGGTACTATTGTCCAATTATCTCAGGCCTAAGGAGAAGTAAACAAGGCTAGGGAAGAAGAGTATATCCACAAGAAAAGCCAGTGCAGCAGCTGTGCTGGAACATCAGCTCTGGCTGGGTCTGGCGGGGGGAGCGGTAGCCACAGACTCATTTGCTGAGGCTGCGTTTGCACTATTCCCTCTGTGGGGGTGAATGGGGAGAGGCTTTGGGGAGGTGGTGGTGGTGAGACAGAAGGAATGAACACCACCTTCGGAGGCTACAAGCTGGGCTTTGAGTGGGATGAGAAGCAGACCCTGCAGAGAAGGGATGGTTTTACCATGCCAGTTGTATGGCACACAGCTGGCCCAGTTGTAACATTCCTGCAACCCCTCCGGGGGCAGGTCACATCCACACGGGACATTCACAGGCATGCATCCCTTGTGATAAGGCATTGACTGCCTTGACTTTGCTGCTGTCAGAGGCAGCTGCCATGTGTTAGAAGGGATCATAAGCTATCAAAGAACCCCAAAGTGCTCAGACTCATTTCTGAGGCCTTCCATCAAGGGACTGCACAGGATCCATAATGTTGCAAACACATCCAGTGTTGCAAAAGACAGTGTAAAACATCCCTTCCCATGGAGGGGAGGTGCTTGGGCATTCCCATGGACACCTGAATGTATTAACCCACTGAACTCTACATTTCATGCCACCTCCTCTCCAAGGGAGAAGACCAGAAGTAACAAGATGCTGTCTGGATCCATGGGTGCTGTTACCTTTCTATCACAGCGATGTCTCTGTCATTCTTTTCCCTCCCGACTCTCCCTGCTTCCTTTTCCTTATTTTTCTCTCTATCCTGCATTTCCCCTTTCCCCTGCATTTACTGGTAAATAATATCCATACTATTGACTTTGGCACATTTCCTTGTTTGCACCTTAACTGGGGGAAAGTCATTGTGTTCTTAAAATCTCATCTTAAATGCGTTCTATAATGTGTGCGGCTTTGTACTTAATCTTTCTGTGGATTTTACATGAAAACTTTGACACCCACCAAAGTCCCACTTAATGTTTTTCCTGCTCTGGCTCTTGGAAACGGAACACCAAAAAGAAAAAAAAAATATTACTTAATGATTTCCTAACTTTATCAACCACATTGAAAATGAGACCTGCAGGTTCAGCCAAAAGAACAAAGCTTTTTTTCCAACAAGCTTATCTGAGAAGTTACACAAATAATACTGTGTCAAGGGATCCTTCTATGGAGGTCTCTGCTTTAACAGGAAAATGACTATGGCTTGTGTATGCCAGGCTGCCAAAAATGATCCTTCACTGCATAGTGATACTGCCAAATCTGAAACTGCTAGTTTGAGAAATAGGGAAAACATAAACCAGCATCACACAGCCTGTCTTTGCCTATTGAATAGTGTAGGTTCAATAATTTATAGAATGATGTAAATCTACTTTTTTTTCAGAGGTATTTGCCCTTTTCCCCCATTCTCTTAGTGAAATTTGCTGGCAGTGGCATCTAGTTCTCCAGGGATCTAAATTGATTTTCTTGGATGACAAAATCTATTTCCAATCTTGTTACCATGAACCAGAGAGCAGGGCTGAGGTGGGGGATGTAAATAGTTGGAGTACAGTTTAGTAAGAGAGGCCTCAGAGCCATCTCTGGAGGGCAGGAGGTGTGCCAGCCCTGGTGACAGGGAGTGACCAGGCAGAAGGACCAGAGGCAAGTCACTAACCAGTCAGATGAGTCTACAACCCGGCTGCCCCACAGCAGGGTGACCTGTTCCACTCCTCGGGTTCTCTACACAAGGCAGTCCAGCTTCCCCTTTCCAAAGGTGTGTTTAAGCTATCAAGGATGTTGTAAAAGCTGTGATGGAGGATCTACAGGGAAGAAAGAACAACTCCCCCTCCCCAAGAAAACCAACCTACCAAAACAAAGCAAACCCCCAAAACCTAATACAAGTTAAATCAGAGGAGTCATTTCTACGACAGATTTCTGGCGCACCTAATGGTTTTTTACAGCATCCCATTATCGGATGACAAAGATTGATCAGCTAACGCAGTGACCACTGCGGGAGGGTGACGGTGCAAGGCTGGTCGTGCTTGTGCCACCAAACCCGGGTGGGGAAAGGCCCTTAGGCTGCTGCTGACAGCCCTGTCCCTCGGCGGCACCCCTTTGTCTGACACCATCTCCCGCCGCTGGCAGAGGTCCCTTTCGCTCCAGCACAGCCCCGCTGCTGCCCACGTGCTTTCCAGTTAAATTCCAGACCTGATGTCATGACCGAAGCCCGGTGCGCGGTCCCCGCCTCTGCCCCGTTTCTCCGACACGCCGGCAGCACCCGCCTCGGGGTTTTGCTGGGCGCACCGGGGCCGGCTGCGGGAGGGACGGCGAGGTGCTGAGCCGAGCCCCGGCGCCGCCCCGCCGCTGCGCGGAGAGCCGCAGCCGCGCTCGGCTGAGCATCCCTGCGCCGCCAGCCCCTCCTCAGCCCGGTCCCCGGCACCCGTGCCCTGTACCGGTGCCCTGTGCCCGGGCCCGTCGCGCCGCCGCCCGCCGCAGGTGGGTACGGCCGCGGAGGGCACCTTGGCCAGCGGGCGGGGGCGGGGGGCGGCGCGGCGGGGCTGCGGCGGCGGCTGCCCGCCCCCTCCCTGCCTCCCTGCCTGCCTCCCTGCCTCCGTCAGGCGGGCGGGGAGCTGCGGCGGGAGGGAGCGGGAGCGGCGGGGCGCAGCCTCCCGGGCCGCAGCGGGGATGCGCCGCGGATCCCAGCCAGGAGGTGGGCGCTGAGCGGCGGCGCTGGGGGCGCGGGCCGGAGCGGCGGGCCGGGCCGTGCGGGGAGCCCCGGCTCGGGCGGCGGCGGAGCCGGGGCTCGGCGGGCGCTGCGCGGTGCCGGTGCCGCGGCGGGCGCGGCGCTGCCGCCGGGGGAGGCGGGAGCGGCCGGGGCGCGGCGGGGCCGGGGCCGGGGCCGCGGCCGGGGCGGGGGCGGGGGCTGGGGCTGGGGCCCGGCCGTGGCTCTGCGGCCCCGGGGCGCAGCCGGAGCATCGGGACCTGGGGGGGGCGGACCGGGGTTACGTAACGGCATCCGCGCAGAGATGCGCCGGTGTCAGCCCCGGCTTCCCTGGCGCTCCCCGAAGCCCTGATCTTTTCCCTCTTCCCTGCAGAGCAATCTGAAATACTCCAATAAACTGTGCGGTCTGTGAGGTTCAGTTGCAGATGAGCTATTGCCAAGTTGATGCACTCTTAGGATTTTTTTTGTTTGTTTGTTTTGTTTTGTTTTCATTCTGTTTCTCTCCAAAGAAGGCAAGAACGGCCTGTATTTCCAATTTGCTAGCAAGGCTGCAAATCCCTTCCAAGTACTTTGAACATTCATTAAAACTGATGTTTGGAAATCATGTATTTGCCAGAGGTGCTGATGCTTAAATTGACTGTATGACGTGAGTTTTGCCATTGGCTCGTCATTTCATGTCAGTTTCTAATTGCTGTCGTGTGCTGGAAGGATACATTGGTGATTTTCTTCCCGAAAGCTTCAGCAATGCAGGTACCATGGACTAACAGTAACTGAAACAAAAGACCTTGGTGGAATTCTCAGAGCAAATTGGGAAACCAAGGTCGAATAGCAAACATCAGTGCAACTTGTATGGGGTAGCGTGAGAGAACAGAAGTATTCACGAATCTTATTTGAGAGTTTAAGTGAAAAGTGTTCCTTAAATAGACTATTACTCAGTAGATGAAAAAAAATGCTTAGTGAAGGTGTGAGGAAATTGCTATTTTAGGACTACAATTAACTATATAAGCTCAATTTTAATGGAACTAGTACATTTAATTGCATTCCTAACAGATTTTCTGTTCTCTAGATGATTAACTTGCAGAATGATACCAGCTCAAAGATTAAAATCTCATCAAGTATCTAATGGTTTCTCTGCAGTGTAATTGTGTTTGGTTTATAATAGTTCTTTTCTAATAATCAGCCTTTGCCCATACATCTGTAGATACTATAATTAGACTTTTTTATCTTGGTGTAAATGACATGACCTTGACCTTTAGAGGTTAAGTAGATGGCATTTTTATGGATCTTATATGTTTAGTGGAGCATTTTTATGTATATATAGTAAATACAGTTTTCTTTTCTTTTTGTTTAAAAACTACACAAGGAGACTATCTTTTCTCTCCACCTTAGATAAATTAACAGAGATGTGTACATCCTAAACATTTCCCCTTGCTACTGAAGGCTAAAGGAAGTGCCCTTTGTTGTACAGTAGCTCATCAAGCATGCTTCTTCCACTTCCCATTAATTTGCTATTGCACTCCCAGATCCTCCAGAGCGCTTAGAGCTGTGCTGTTGAGGGCCTTGTCTGCAGCCTTGCTCATTGCTGGAAATTTTTTGCTCTTAGCCCATTCTGGGAGCTTATTCATAAATGTCTGTGGTGCGAACATTGGGTCGCATGTACTTGTAGGAACACGTGTGGGGTTTTTTCCCAAGTGCTGGTGTTGAAGGGCTGTAGTCTGTATGTCTGTATGCTCAGATGTGTTTTTTATACAGCCATCAAAAACATTTACTCACAGTTGTGAGAGTTACTGTGCTTCTGACCAGCCATTTGGACATTATTACAAAGGTGCCGTGGCTATGGAAAGTTAAAGCTCTGTGCCTTGTGCAATAGGGCAGTCCCTGGCCTCCTGCTTTACTGCAAATGGTGGTGGACATGAGACTGCTCTCCTTTGCCACTTCTTTCTCCAGTCCACTCTGGAGATGAGAGCAGAGTGTTCATCCTACTTCTTCCTTTAGTCCTCTGGCACACGTGTGTGTGGTTGTGTATGCTGTCATTTCAGCTGAGCCACAGTCTAACGATGGATTTCTTAGGGAGATGGAAGTGAATGATTTTGCTCTTGTTTTCCCAAAAACATGTGATATCAGCATGGGTTATTCCCTGAGAATTTATGCTGCTTTACCATGGGGCTTATTCTCAGGAGGGCTGTATTTCTTAAGGGACTTCAGTCAGCCTTCTGTGCCTGTGCCACGCTGGAGAACCTGCTGTCACTGCGGTGGGAGACGGGAAGAAACTGCCAGCGCTTCACCGCTGAAGTTGTGTGTGTTTATATTTTTAATGTGTGTGTTTGTATAAAACAAGCCTGTCCTGACAGTTTAATTAGCCACAGGGTAGCAAATACTTGTACATTACTCCTGTGTTTTCTAATATTTTTAAAAAACACTGAACACTTTAAACATTTCGTAGAGATTTCTGGGAGTTTTTTGGTTTTTCTCTCATAACTTAATGTTTTCTGGTTTTAAAGATTTTGATTATCCTGGTATGGGAAAAGGCAGCAATTTCTGTAGGTAATTTTCAAGGGAAATATTACTCTGGGCAATTAGATTTCAAAAAGTAATTTCTCCAAGAATTTCCTTCAGGCTTGTGTTTCTTTCTTAAGCTAAGTTTAATGAGATTAAAAAAAAAAAAATCCTTCACAGTGGAATACTAAAGTAAATGCTTACATTTGGGGTTTTTTTGGTGGGGGGTGTTTGTTGAATTTGTCATATCAACAAGGTAGGTGTTGAAGGAAGCAGAAACAGGTACAATACACAAATGCAAGTAAACATGCTTAGGCCATTTGAGGAATGTTGGATTTCTGGTAAATTTAAAATCTGATTTTGGTCTTATAAAAGAAACTCCAGCTGCCACAAATCTGGTGAAAAGAAAGCTATGCAGTGAGGGGCCAGGTAACATGAGCTGACTTTGGTTGTAATGTTATGAAATATTAAAGATTATGTATCTATAGAGTCCTAGAATGGTTTGGGTTGGAAGGATCCATGACAGGTCTGCTCATCCAACCTCTTGCAATGAACAGGGACATTCTTCAGCTAGATCAGAGCCCCATCCAACCTGGCCTGGCTGTTTCCAGGGATGGGGTACCTACTACCTCACTGTTACAGTGTTTTGTCACCATCATCATAAAGAAAACTTATTCCTTGTATCTAGTCTGAATCCACCCTCTTCTAGCTTAAAACCATTGCCACCTATGCTATTGCTGTTGTCTTAGGCCCCCTGTTAGTAGAGTTTATGCTACAAGCAGCGTTATTATGTTTGCAATTAATTTCACTGTCTCCATACCAAGGTTTTCTGAGTTGTAAATACAAACCTACAACTTTCAGCTATTTCTTGTAAGTTAGAATACAGACATGGAGGCAGTTAGAAGTTTGTGTGTTTTTAAATGTTGGTGCATATGTCCTAATAAATGGTGTTTCTAGCATGTCCCTCTTTAGGGGTTGTTCCTTTTGAAAGAGTTGAAAAAGGATGGAAGAACCTTTTGGTGCTGACAGCTGATAAACCAGTGAAAGGGAGAACAGCTAAATGTGGAAACTGAGAGAGCACCAGAAGAATTACCCTGTGTTCGCTGTCAAACTTGTGTCTTCTAGGGAAACTTCTGGGCTGCGTAGGCTTGCTAAGATTAAGGGAGGAAAAAAGTGAACAGTATCAAAATACTAGAGACAATTTTTAAATGAGGGGAAAAAACAGGTTTGGTTTTGTTGCCATTTCCCCTTTTTTAAAGAGATTTGGCTCAAGTGATGCCCAAAGAGTCCTTCCTACCAAAATATTCTGTAGTTTTGTTTTGTCATTATAGGTGATACCCAGAAAAATGTTAATTTTCTATTAACAGTGAAAAATAGATAGTGCTCAGAAACTCAGATTGATTCTTTTTCTGGCATATATACATATGTTTTAACCCTGTGGAACTTCCAGATAGTTTTAAAGCTGGTTCCAAGTGAAATGTGTCAGTCTGCGCTGAGGGCTATTTACAGTTATGGGTGGTGGCAGCAGGTAGGGAGATGGTGGATTTCCAAGCTTGTCTTTCTGACAAATCTGAAGACTGGCTGCTTAAATGGTTTCTGTGTGAGTTTCATGGAGTCCAGCCCCTTGGCATATTTAAAAGATTCCGTGTTTCTCAATCAAATATTTCACATTTTTTGAATTTAGACCATCCTCCCATTCCAATGTATCTTTTCCCTTTTATTTTGACATGCTGAGAATAAGGTGGGCAAGTTGAATCTACTCAGAGTTTAGCAGATAGCAGTCTTGGTTATGATCTTTAACAGTGTGATCTGACTGCTTACATTTGTAGCTCTGATACGAATAAATACAACAGTATATAAACTAGTTTTGTTTTCCCTTTTTTTTCCAGTGGAAACCGAGAGGTGGAAATGCTCCTAGCCTATAAACTGTGTAAACTCCTCAGTACTTTTCCATTCTAATGAAACTTGTGAAAATCACAAAAGTCATGCTTAGTCCCTATTGATTTACATATTTCTAGCAGAGATGCAAAGGCACTGGTGGATTCTCTGCTTAAAAGGCTGGATTGACAGATGTCTATGTGGTACCAAATTCAGTCCCACTCTAATGCAAATGCTGTTCTGTTGGTATGAGGCTTTTCTAGAGCCTATGTTATTCTCAATTAAATTAGTGAATTATGGTTGTGAAGGATGCAGGGGTGTTAAAATGATGCATTTTGTCCTTTACACCAGTACAGCAGGGCACAGATCTGGGATTGCTTTGTTTTGAAAACAAGTCAACCCAAAGTAGGTAACATTTATCTAAGAATGATCTAAAGATCGATTTCAAGAAACCTTATCTTGGCATGTGATACACTTTTTCAGATGATGAACTGAAACATTTCTCAACAGAAAATCTAACAAGCTCAGGTTGCCCAAAGAAGAGTCTATATGAGCCCTGTGCCATGGAGTGAAGCCTACCTGCTCAGACAGACGAGGCCTTGGTGACATCTGCCCAGCAGCAGCTGACCTGATCAACCCTGGAAAATGAAAAACAATAGAAGGACTTTGTTCTGTAGCAGTTCCTAACTTCCTGCTGCCTGTAAAATGTTTGTGGTGGGAGACCAAAGAGTTACAGGAACCTTGGTGGTGACTGCTAATTGACCTTAGGTATGGGCAGTGGAATTGGTAGGGCTTTCATGGCTCATGCCAACAGTTTAGATGAGAAAGGGCTAAATAATAAATAAATGAGGAGGGAGTTAAAGCAGTATCCCTAGGTGTGGGGGGGCATGACAGGGGCCATGCACATACCTCTGCCACTTGGAAGGGAACAGCTTGGTGTGAGGTCCAGGCCACTGGTCAGGACTTGGACACACTGAGCAGCTGGAGTGAGCATTCTGTTCCTCAGGGTCTCTTGTGGCAGGGTCACCTGGATCTTGATTTTTGTGTATCATGGAATAGACAAGCTGGGATAGAAATGCTACACTCATCCTGATGAACATGATATGACTTTATTTTATTCAGAATATGTGATACAGTGGTGTCTCTCAATTCTTGTTGCCACCCCAACCTCTTCCCCTGTGACAAACCCAGTATGAATAAGGTGATGTTAAATGCAATTTGGGTCAATAGAAGTTTCTGTTAATATCCTACAGGAATGGTTCCAGGCTGCTGATTCTTCTTCCTGTTTCACCTTTGCCTTTACTGTGTCTCTCCTGTGTGTAATCAACCTGCATCTGCAATGGGACTGCCAGTGCACTCTAGCTCCTTCTTTACTTCTATTTTATTAGGATTTTTAGAGCTGACCTACTCAGGGATGCCTGGCACCCTTTTTATCTTTTTTCAAAAAAACAGCATTTAACTGTTTCTTCCTTTCTGCCTTTGAAAATCAAATTCAACCTTCTTTGGAAAGAAATGGCAGTGTTGTAGGAGAAGTGGGAGAGAAAATAAACCAGTGAGACTGTGGCTCATGATCTTAGATTATGATTTTTGAGATTTTAGCCAGAAGATAAGTTTCTTTAATTAATTTATTTTCATGGAAAATGGTGGAGAACAACTTATTTCTTTTTAGAAGCTGATATTTAGGAAGCCGGTTAGCTGTGTTGTCACCTGGTAAGGATAGATTTAGGGAAAATGGAAAGGCAGAATCACTGATGGAGAGCTACAGAAATGGCAAGAAATGGACCAGATAAAGGGACTTTCATCTTGAAAATGGGAAGCTGGAGTGGTTAGTTTAGTGACAAATATTTCTTGCAGAGTAGAGTGGGTAAACTGGGTGAGAAGGTGGTGGCTAATGGTGGAAATGATAGTTAAAAGGAAGAAGCTTCACCATGAAACAGCTTGCTGAGATCTGAAACAGCAGCAGTTGGTGTTGAGTCATCTTGAAGTCCCTCTGACCCCAATGTGAGCATGGCATATACATCCCTCTGGTAAGTAATGATGTTGCTTTTCTGCTTTAAATCCGTGCTTCTGGAGATTATGCTGTTTCTGGAGAACAGGCTTCATAAGATGCGTGCCAAAACCAGAAGGATAGGAATGATATGAAATAGAGCTGTAGAGCAGTCAGAGGATGAGTCTGTCTGTAGCCAGACAAATTCTTCTTCTTTCTGTGTAATGGTTGAAGAATTCTAAAATCCATCTCCTTTTCCCCCTTCTTTCTGCCAGTTAAATACAAGTTGTCTTTCCATGTTCACTTGTGCCTGACAACTCTGTTTCTGTGTGTACCTTCTAGGAAGTACAGGCAGTTCACAGTTGCTACCTGGTGTAATATTCTCGTGTGACATAATCATGGGCAAAAATAAAGCATTCTCTGACTGAAGGGGAAAAAAAGAGTTCTCTAACTCTCCTTAACTGTGACCTATATTGTGTGGGTGTGCAAATATGCTGTGGAAAGCTAAATGTAAATTATATGTTGTTCTACTGAGCAGGCTTTTCTCAGTTCTCCTAATAATTGGTAGCGTAGCCTACATACAAAACCCATGGTCAGTTTTCAGTATTCAGTGACATGCAATGCAATTATTATTTGCAATGCAAAATAATCTTTAAAAAACCCAAACAAGGTAATTTCTTTATTTAGCAAACTGTCTCTTGCCCAGTCACCCCAAGTACTGTTTTGTGACAGAGCTTACAATTAATAAAAAAGTGGCTTCTGTCTCTAATTAATACAATAATGGTTGTTCTTTCTTTTGATGTGGATAGGGGATTATTGGGGAGGCCTCAAACTGAGTCAGAAATGAGGATTAGAATTAGCTCAACTGACCAACCCTGAGACCCTCACAGGACTCTTCAACATGGTTGTGCAGTATCTGTGAGTTTAAGGGGAGGAAAAAAAAACTTCAGAAGTAATCTATGATAAATGCTTTTTAACTTCCATTTCTGGTGATGCAAAGGTTGTGGTTGGATCTGCAGATGCTCTGAAATGTAGCAATGAGATGGCAGCTTGGGTTCATAGCACCTTCCCTTTCCATAACAGGAGCTGTGTGTGTCTGTCTTCCTGCTACAAATTTAAACTTTCTGAACTACTTTAGGAAGAGGAGAGGGTGTCAGATTTTTTGCCTTTAAAATTAATGAATCCCTACTTATCAATTTCTTTTGGCTTTCATAGTGTTTTGGCCTAAACAATGTAATGTTAATCTACAAAGGTTCGGCTAAAACAGCCTTGTTGTGTGGCCTTTCCTAAAGCTGTGATATTTTTCCTTAGTAAAACCATTGGGTTTTAGGTTCCCAGCTGAAATGCCTAGACCAGTTCTGCAAAGGTTGTGTAACAGATTGCTGCTCATAGTTCTGCTGATGTTTTGTGCTTTCCTGAGTGCCTCATTCTCCTCCCAGCTGTACGACCTTTATAGGTCCAGATACCCACTTGTCCTCTGTGACATGTGCACATTTTATAGTTGGAATGTTACTCAAACTGTTACCTTGCACCGGGCCAGGGCAGTGCATGGGACAGGGATGGATGGATGGATGGATGGATGGATGGATGGATGGATGGATGGATGGATTGCCCCCAGCTCTGATGCCTGCCGAGCCCAGAGCTGTTCTGGCCCTTGGCTGCCAGCCTGTGGTGCAAAGGGACAGAGATACTATTATTCCCTGCCACCTTACGGTATTTCTGGTGTAATTACCTTCTGATATATTCATTATTTGATTTCCCCCTCAATGTTCTTCAGTATTTTTAAAGATTTATTCAGTGTTTTCAGATTTTTATGCTTTCTTCTTAACTTTGTGAGCACATTAGCTCAGTCATAAATCTGTGCTGAATCTCTTTACTATACCATTAGTATTAATAGTCAATATTATTGACTATTTGAATTATTTTAAGGTTACACAGAATTCTTTTGTTAAGTATAAATCCATTGACTTAAGAATCTTCTACATTTTCTTCATTCTTTTTCACATGTCTTTTTGTAGTAAATCAGTAAAAATGATTTCAAAGATGGAGTAATAAATAATGCTTTGTAAAATGTAGGTAGATAATAACAATAACTTGCTAAACATGATGAATTTCCCCTAAGGGGAACAGGAGTATGCTGGCTAACATCAAGTCAAGGGGCTTTACGTACAGTAAACCAGAACTAGTTAGGCTGTGATTGATGTAATTAGGCTCACAGCTCTCTCTAGAAAAAGGGAAGTGTCTCATAACAAAGAAGTTTTATTTTTTGATGTCATTGCATAAGTTCAAAGGTAATGAACAGAGTTCAAAACTATGCTTTTGTTTTGTGTTCTGTTTTGTCTGGTTGTGGGCACAGCTCTCAGTGCTGAGAAACACTGAACGTGGTTGTGGGGAGTATGGCAGCTTCAGGAATTTTATACTTCAACATCTATGGCAGCATTCCCATTTTGAAAACTAGTGGAAACAAACTGCTCTTTAGGCTGCAGAGATCTTGAGGAACATATAGTTCTGCTTTCTTGGCTGATTCTTGGGTAGTTAGCCGTGAAAAATGTGTCATAGCTGTGTGATATAACACTGAGAAAACCACCAACATTGGCTAAATCTGTTTGTAGGTGAAATTTAGTTCCTTATGAAGAAATGTAATGAATACAAACTTATTTTGAAACTAATTTTTTTAAACCCAAATGCACCAGGGGTGTGTTCATCACTTCTGGCTTTCCAGCATTGAGCCCTCTTCCACAGCTCTTGCCCTCTTTATCATTCCATCTGTCCTCCACAGGTCAGTCCCCACCCCTTAATTCACTGCTCTCGGAATTCCAGAGCTGTGCCCAGGCTCGCTGCTCCTCCTGGCGACACAATCATGTCCCCTTGGCCAGGCTGGTGATGCTCCATGCCTGTTCCCTCCAGCTGCCACGTCTGTGTGCTTCCCCTGAGGTCCTTAAAATCTCGGGAGATCCTTGGGGGGTAGTGCCAGGGGCTGGCAGTATAAAAGGAAGAGGCCTGGATAGTCACAGTGTAAGTATACCAAGGAAAATTGGTTATTTTCCTACCAGTTCTTACACCTAGAGGTGGTGAAAGGTGCTGTTTCTTAATGGCAGCAGGTGAAATATTTTTGCACTTTAGGTTGGTGTTTCTGTCAAGGTTGATTGTACATCTCAACCATGCTGAAGCAGATTTAAACGTAATGGTGCAACTTCCAAATGCTGGTTTCTCATTTAGAAGTACAAGTCTGAACAGAAATAAATGTCTGTATGTGCTGTGGGACTCAAAAAGTAATTCAAGCAGAGCTTTCTGAAATTTTTCTTTTTAAGCAATCTTGGTATGCTGCAAAAATGAATTTAAAATCTTTAGCTACCCACAGGTAACAGCACAGAAAATCAATACATTTTCAGTTAATGTCATTTTTTTCCATTAAAAGATAAATGATGAAGTGTGAAGCTTCCAGTCTTCTCAGACTTCTGTGTGTTTCCCAGACAGCTGGTTTTAATTTAGCTTTGTTTTGTATAGTGTGTACTTAGTGCTTGTCATTCTCATTGCCAGCCATTGCTTGTACTTAAAAGTTAAATAATCGAATAGTGATGCAACTGTGGTGCATTTTAAAAGCCTTTGTTCAACTAAGAGGGTGAATGTTTTATTTGAGGAAATTAGACTTTGTAGGAAACTGAAAATGATCCCTACCATGGTTTAGATTTTTTTCTTGCTTGGAAATGTGTTGGCTCATGCTATCTTTGTAGTCACTGAAGTGTATCAGTGTTTCAGTAGTGGTGCTTTGGAGGGTCTGGTCTCCCATTTAATTTTTATAAACAAAAATATTGTAAGACAGAATAGGCATTTTACAAATAATTTAGAAAGCTAAAACACAAATATTTGAAGGGAATGGACCGCAGATTTCAAGCTTCTACTATAGACTTCTACTCTACATAGCCTTTTGTCTTCTGAGGGTCTGACTGGAGTGATGGGGAAGTGAAGACCACTGCTCTGGATCTGTAGAGAATGAGAAGAAAAGGAAAATAACCTTCCTAAGTTTTTCAAATGCATGGGCAAAGCCCTTCCTTTTGAAATAGATTCAATTTTCCTGTTTCAGGCTGCTTGTTAAAAAACAGAAAAAATAAGGATGAATTTGAAATTTTCTTTCCTGAACGCTACAATTTCCAGCTGAATATCTACAGTGTTTCTTTCCCCCTCTTTTTTAAGCTGCCTTTTAGAATTTCTGTAGTCGGGAAGCTGTCCCAAAACATATTTGTCAGGTGTCACTATGTAGCAGTAATGCAATTAACCTTAAAAGTCCTTTTTACTTCCTTAGTGTATTTGCTTGGTAGTCTTTCAAGAATTATTTTTCTGCTATTTTCTGGTGTTGATTAATTTTGGAACAGGTATTGCATACAGCAGGGGAGTTTCTTTTCTGTGTAAATGGCTATGGGCATCTTGGCTGAGGTTGCTGACACATATTTGGCTAAATGCTGACTTACCAGCTATTGTGAAGGACTGAAGAATGTTGAAAAAATTAACTGAGTTACTTAAGAAAATTACTGTTGTCCTTACAGCTGGAGTGATTTCTCCTTTCAAGGAAGAAAAAGAAATTGAAACAGAAATTGAAAGCTGGTATTGAGAGAAAACAAATGTCAAGGGTAATAAAGTACTTTACTATGTTGAGGTATGACATTGTCCTAAAGTGCCTTAAAAAAAGCTAAGTGTCTAAGTTTGGTATCTGTTCATTTTGTGGCAGTATACACATTAATGAAAAGTTTGAATGGAAAAACACTACATGTCACTTTTGCGTAGAACCTGCATGCTCTAATTCAGTTTTCTGGTATAACTTTCTCAAGATATTTTTCTAATGATAATGAAAGTATTGTGACTGGTGATAAAAATCTTTTTGGAATAACATTTATGTATATCACAATATATTTTCACTATCTAAATGATAGATGATTCAGAATCAATGTTTTTTATTCTAATGAATTTACAAATACGGAGTTGCCCTTACCTTGCCCTTACCTGATTTTATAATTTGTGATTGGTAACAAGGAGCAGAGGGAGAAATTTCAGTTCTATTTCTATCTTTATGGTATCTTTTATGGTTTTTAATATAGTAGCATTTTATTGTTTATACTTTTATCAGGCATTAATCTTGCATAAAGTATTGCTTTCAGGTCTATTCTTACGCCTAGATGTTGCTGCCAGATAATGTTAGGAGATTTTTCAGTAACTAAGAAATCAGTAGGCAACAGGAAGCTTAAAAAGGAGATGCTGAACTTCAAAACCATGAGTTGTATGGCATTAGAAGTTCAGAAAGACCTGAGGACTGGAGTTGGAACCTCTGACACAAATTGTGAGGGCTGGAGCACATCTCCTGTGAAGACAGGCTGCGAGAGCTTGGCCTGGAGAGGAGAAGGCTCCAGGGAGACTTTATAGCACCTGCCATTACCTAAAGGGAGTCTTTTTACAAGGGTGTGTTGACAGGACAAGCAGTGATGCCTTTAAACTGATAAAGGGTGGGTTAAGGTCAGATATAAAGAGGAAATCCTTCACTATGAGGGTGGTGAGGCACTGGCACAGGTTTCCCAGAGAAGCTGTGGATGCCCCATCCTTGGCAGAGTTCAAGGCCAGTTTGGACAGGGCTCTGAGCAGCTCTGTCTAGTGGAAGGTGTCTCAGCCCATGGCAAACTAGATGATCTTTAAGGTCCCTTTCTACCCAAACCATTCTCTGATTCTACATTTAGGCTTCCATTGCCAGCGAAATATGAAGTGAACCCTTCTATTCCTTTTTCTACTTTGGTGGTGGTGCCTAAATCATTTGTTTCATAGATGTGTGAGTCCTGAAAAAAGAGGATGCATGTAGTTTGGTCACCAGTTTATCATGGAAGTTTATCACTAGAATTCTGCTCATATTTTATTGAGCATGTTCTGGAAAATCCAAATTTGTTGGCATCCTACATGGGAATGAGAAACTCTGAGTGGGAACAGTGCTCCCTGATTTGTCAAAGTCAGTGAGCAGAGGGAGGAGGAATACTTAATGAACACTGTTTGACTGGAGTTTGTGTCAGCCAGCACATCTTCTCAGCTCAGCCAAGATCGCAGATAAAATCTTCTGGTGGTTGTTAACAGCAAAGTTGGAGGTGTGGATGGAATCCTGGCAACAGAGGGATTTATGTTACATGAATGAAGTCGGATGTCGTCATGAAGGAAAATTTTTAGTATCCTGTCTTGAGCATGAGTATACACCCAGCAGTAATAAATGCCTCCTCTTCAGGCTGAGAATCAGTCCTAACAGAATTGCAGGTGAAGGTTGAGCTGCTTCCCTCAGAGAAATCATGATGACAGTAATTGAAACAATCAGATTTATGTTCAGCTGCTTACTGCTGGAGGTCTTTTCGTTATCTTTAACTCAGTGTTAATTTAGGTCAGCCTTTAGTCTAAGTAAAAGAGACCACAAATGCTTTTGCTCTTGACTCTATGTCTGTACAGAATGTGTAGAGAATGCTGTTCGTTTTGGTGCTAGTGTATTTTATAAAATGTCTGTTTGATATGAGAACAAAAAGGCTTTTAAAATAATTTGATAGCTTTCAGTATGCATTTATTTATTCTGGGAATCTTCCTGTATTCCTGCTTTTATGTATAGTACCAAGTCCTTAAAAAAATGTTTGTTTTATTGGCAATCATCATGGATGCAAAAGTGTATGAGTCTCTAATATCTCTGCCCTGCAGCTTGGAGGGTGCCAGCAGTGTTCTCCTTGAGCTCTCCTGAGACAGATGAGGAGCTATGTGTGCACTAAACTTTGAGGTTTGCACATAAATACTGTACAAGGAAAAGTGTCTTCCAAAACTTGAAATAATTGAATACAGAATGCAAATAGAAAAACCCCACAAGAGTTACTTTTTTCCTTTTTAACACCGAATTAGTGCAAGTAAAGTTGTAACTCATCATTTGCTCATGCAGCTCCTCTGAAAATTAACACACTTCCAATAGAAATAGTTGTGAGGACAAGTCTTTAATTTTCCTGTTATTTATCTTCTGAATACAGTCCACCAATGCAATTTGTTTCATTAATGTTTCAGAGTGCATAATAATTTTTAGTGGAGAAATATGACTGCCCTTGCCTCTTCCTCCAAGCTTAAATAACAATATTTTGTCATGTCTATTTATACTGTGTATGTTAAAGTGTCATTATGAAATTGAAAATGCCTCTGAGTATGTTTCGTGGAAGCTGAAAGCCCTGAGTGATAATGGCAGGACATTACTGACCTTGTTGGTGTGTTAAGTACTAGTGGTTGTGTTTTGGGATGCAGAATACCTTGCAGAATATCAGTTATCTGTGGTGTGGGCCTCTCAGATGGTCCTGTTCAAGTGTTCTCGGTGGTAAAATCTGCTTGCTTATGTTGGAGAACTAGAGTGCTTTCCTTGGATAGGGGAGTATGTCTGAAAACGTGAAACAAAAGGAAGGAGCCACCCACTGTGGAAGTAATGGAGGCTAAGAAAGTTATTTTGCCAAAAACAGTTGCAAGTACATGCAATCTAGCAAAACAAACACTATATGAGAGCTTTCTGACTAGCTGTGGATAAATAATGTAAGATTTCCACAGTTATTCTATATAGTGGGAGCTATAGATTTTCAATGAAAAGTTCATTTTGGTGTGTCTTGATGTTTAAATGTTTTTTATACTTGAAATTTCTCCTTTCTTCCTCCTCTAGGTCTCTGAACTAAAAAAGAATCTGCTTTTCATGCAGCCAAAATAGGTTCTGTTTTTCCCGTTAAGGATTTGAGGTTTATGAAACATGTCAATAAACATGCCCAAGGAAGAACTTGCTTGTTCCAAAAATATAAGGCAGACTTTTCTAGTTAAAAAAAGTCATCCCAGCATATGGTGTGTTTCTTTTAAGATGCAAAATATACATATACTGAGATGAACCCTTTGGAGGAACTTTGAGGCAGTAGCTCTTGCTCTTAAAGCTTCTGTCTTCATTTGTTTCAGCAGACATTTACTTTCTGAAGATTTTTCTTCTGATTTCTAAAAGATGTTAATGATGCCTTGCCAAACTGTTGTTGACAATCTGTTTCTTGTAAGATACTGTTATATAAAAATAGTGCCTTTTTTATGTTTAATTTTTCAAGCCAGGAGAAACATTCAGATTTGCTTTCAGCATGAGTGTAGAATAACATTGTCTCTGGCATAGCAGTTGTTGTAGTCTTGTATGACAACTGTTGTACACAGTATTTTACATGACTGAGGCTGCAGAATATGATTATCTATAGGATAATCATAGGATTTCCTATGTTATTAACGTGTTTTTGCATGTAGGGCTGCCTGATGTGTTTTTTTCAGTGTCTTGGTTGCTGTGGCAGTAACCTGTGTTCAGTGCCACCACGCTAGTGTGACCTTCAGACAGACCAGCAAAAAAGATCCATCTTATTTGCTCAGCATCCCAAAGGACAATTAGGAATGGTTGCCTGAGCAACATAACATCCTTGTCCAGTGCCACAGGGATGGCTGTGATGCCAGTTGGACTGTTCTCCCAGAAATGGCACGCTTCCATGCACAAAACAGTGGACTAGCAAAGGAATGTTTTTGCTTCCCATTTGTTTTTTATCTTTGCTGGGACTCTCTTCTGCTGAAGTGGTAGAAAATAAGCAAAGACACAGACTAAACAGAGGAGTAAAGGGTGAAAAAAAAAAAGGGCAACATGAACAAAGAAAGGAATCCTGGGTGAAAGGAAGGTGAGGGTGCTCACCTTTTGGATTAGGAACAAAGCAATGGAAACAATCTGGCAGAAAAGATTGTCAATGTGGAAGAAGCACTTAAGCAAAATAAAATAATTTAGAAAAGGAATGTGGGAAAAAACATGGGCAATGCTGGATGAACAGTACAAATGGGTAAAAATGGGAAATATCATTTTTTTTAAGCATGTAATACCTCTTACATTAAAACTGTATTAACTAATGATATTTGTTAAATCTGTTTTGCTGAAAAATCTGTGTTTCAGGTTTTGGTGTTGCTGTTGTTTGTTTTGTTTTCTGTTAATTATAAAGAAACCAACAGACTTATTGATGCTTTGATACCTGGGTGTGTTTTCCTAAAACAAAACCTACCAAAGATCTCTTCTGGATGCAGGTTGCTTATCGATCTTGTGTGGTTAAGGCCCACTTGTATTTTGCAGCCAACAGCTCACAAGGGAGCAATATGGCTGGTATCACATCTGTCTGCCTTTTTTCTTCTCAGCTTGAATGAAGAGCTACCTATTTACAGCTAGCATAACTGTGGGGAGGCCTTGGCATCCGTCCATCCAAAGGGCTCACAGTCACGTCTCTACATCACACAGAGATGCTGAAGCTACTTTCCTGCTGTTAACCCACCTAATTTTCCTTGTTTTATACACATATAGCCTGTGAATTTTTGGATAGCTCATGTACTGTATGAAATATTTGTTCCATCTGTTCAGAGCACTTGAGCTTTATAATAAATTCAGAGCAATTCATAGGTTTAGGACTTGACTATTTTTTTTTTAGCCAGTAAAGAATCATATGGAAGTCTTTCAAAATAAAAGCTAAGCTGTGAGAGGAGAATAACACAACAAACTAAATAGGAAATAAGGAATATTGAAGCTAGATGATTTTTAATGTCATTTCCATCCCAAACCTTTCTATAATTCTATGGAATATTTTCTTTCAGTGTTTTAAAACTGGGGTATATGTATTTGAATTTTAATTACCTGAGTTAAGGAGAGTTTACCTAACTCTCTTTAAGAGTCACTTTATTCTGCCACTTAGGTGGTAGGTTCTTCAATTTTTACAGAAAGATATTCATTGTCCAGAAATGTTTGCCTTCTACTTTAACAGCTTTTCTGCAATATAATTTCATTATGGATCTTTAAAGCTTTTATTTTTTTCTCTCTGTAGCATGGTTTGATGGGACCAACAGCATCTGTTACACTGAGGTGTGTTCTAATATATTAAAATCTCATTTTTGCTGGTCACTGTGGTAGTCTGCTCTATCAGATGCTTTTAACGTAGCTGCTACTGTGAGCAGTCACAATGACAAAGGACTTGTGCATGTGGAATTGGGTTTAGAAATCAGAGCGCAGAAGCTGATACGTTACGGAGCCGTAACATGCATTACAAGCTAATGCCAGCTACAGCAAGCTCGTCTCTCTTCTCTAAATAGCTTAATATTTGGCATGAATTTATTTTCTTCTTTCATGGCATCCACTTCTCTCCATGGCCTCTTTATATTATAATCTCACCAACATCTCCTCATGTTATCACGTGGTGGTCTGAGCGAAAGGTGAAGTTCTGATTGCCCCGTCAGCTTCTTACAGGAACATCAGTTACCAAAGTAACAGAAAATGATAAACCCACTCCATAAAAGTACCTGGACAGGTTTCCCTGTCCTGTGTCTCGAAATTAAGTTTTCAGAACATCCATCTTAAAAGGACCTGTCTCTTTCTATTAGACAATCTGCACTTAGTTAGAGCTCCTTTTTTGCCTTGCAAAGCTTGTTGATGAAGCCTGAAGCAATTGCAGTGACTAGGCTCATAAAACAGCCACCCCGCTGCAGGTGTTGGAGCAGCTTTCTTGTAAGAGCTTCGAGTCAGCCACTGAGAATTGTTTATTTAAATTTCCAGTCTAAATCAAGGCTAAATGCAGATTTAGGAGGTTAATTTTAGGGTTGATCTAGTAAAAAAAATAATAAAAATTACTTTTGTTTCTGAGTAAGGCTAAGTAAATGAAAATATTATGTTTGGGTACACTGTCCTCAGGATAAAGCATGTCTATATAAATAGAGATTTTTATTTGTTTATTTATTTGAATGAAGGACAGTACATTTTTAAAGTGTAGTTGATATCTTTGTATAAATGTTATAAATAATAAGCAGAAAGACCTAGGGTATTTTCCCTAATATGAAGGAAATAAAATAAATTTCACTGAAATGTTTTGCTTTTTTTTTTTTTTTCTACCTTGGAATCAAAATATCTTTTATGATATGTGCACATAATGATTTATAACTTTTGTCTCTTGACTATAAATATAAATATATATATATAAGAAAAGGGTTTATTTACTCTTTAATCCAAAAATTGGTTACTTTGAACTTTTCAAAGCTGTATATTTTATGGGTTGTTCAGTAAATTCTAAGTCCTGTACCTAGAATTTCTGGTGTTTGAACAATAAATTTATGATGGTCTCCTCTTGAAAAATAAAATTTATTAATTAAAACTATGGTTCTGTAATTGTAGAACTCTTTTTTCCCCTCTTCCATTATCTCCTCTACATGCAGCCTGTGTGATCTTACTTTCCATTCTTCTGACCTCACATTTCCTGGGAGATCTCCATGTATTATTATTTTTATTAGATTAATATAGAATTCTGAATACAATTTCTATATGCCTGCTATTAATGGGATTGAGAAGGGACTCTTTGGGCATTTTTATTTATTTATTTTTGTGTGTTCCTATCCCGGGGTGCCTTGTCATGTGCAAGTCAAGTGCCTGGGCAAGTCACTGTGTGCAGATTACAGTCAGCCTCTCCCATCTTACTCAGTCCTTTGGTGCTGTATGGTCACTGCTAATGAGTCATCTCTCTCCACTTCACTGATAAATTCCTGTTATTTCTGAGAAGGTTGTTACTGTGGCAGATACAGAACAGATTGGGAAGGAATATTTATTAGGATGCATGCCATAACTGAGAGGTGCTAGCTCAGTGCTGGCTACAGAGCTTTTGTGTGCAGTGCAGTTCAAGATAGGCTTCTACTACTGACACTCAAAACTTTCTTTAATCACTACTTAATGGGTTTTTATATTTGAAATCAGCCAAGTAACATTTTTTTCAGGCAACTCTCAGAACAGAACCGCCCTTTTATTAGGCATTATGGAATTTTTAAGACTAGGAAGAGATGATGGATGTCTTGCTTGGTGTGCTACATGAGACAACAGAAAAACCTCCACTTACAATTCCTGCAGCCATCTAATGGATCTGCACTCTATCATCTGCAATAATTCTACTCTCTGCTTACACCGCTTCCATTTAGACACATAACAAGACAGAAGAGGAAGAAAACTACTGCAAATGTGGAATATGTAACATTTTCTTAAGAAAGGCTTTCTTTCATGTTTCATCTGTCTATACTTTCAAGCATTTAGCAAGGGAGATTTGATGTGTGAAACAGAGCAGCCAACAAGCTCTAAAGGATGTCTAGGTGTTAGAAAGACAAATTAGTTGTTGGCAGAATTGCTTTGTTAAGGTTTAAAGCTTGACATGCGTCAGTGATCTCAGTGGGTTACCAAAGCTTGGGAAGAAGGGTAGTGGACACACAGAATGCAGAATTTACAAGCCACGAGGACGCTTGGCAGAACTCTCAAGATAAGGAATAAAACAAACTCAGCATCTGTGCTGAATCAGCTCGGGCTGGGTAAGAGGCGTTTCCAGCAGGGGGAGATCAGAACCACGACTCAGGGATCACTGACCCAAGAAACCACCCACTCAAAAGAGTGAGCATGTGAACTGTGTAGCAAAAGAGAGTTAAGCAATAGCATAGTCATTAACCAACAGAAGACAGAATACTGATTAATAAGAGACCTTTGCAACTTGTGGTCAAAAAATACTAATTCCTTTGTTTGCTAAAATGTACACATTGCAAGAAGTTTTGTGTGCTTGATTTGTGGATTGCCAGTGAGCATCCAGGCTTGCCGGCTCTGTCTCTCTCAAATGTGTCATTATTGGCTAGTTGCACACTGGGTGAAGAGACTGAATTTTATGGACAACAAAACAGCCCATGTGATTGAATCACATCACATGCAGTTCTGCAGTGGGCAATAATTCCTGAACATCTGTAACAATAGCTCCTGTGGCCAGAAGTCAGAAACAGAATAGCAAACATCATAAATCCTGTTGTATAAAAATCCCAGGGTTAAAAGCATGAATTTTGCTACCTAAAAAGCAAGCCTATCACCACTGAGTTACTCCAGTGACTTGGAGGCATATGCCCCAGCAAGGAGCTCATACTTGCATATCACATGCCTTTCTCCTTCTGAATTCTGAACAGCAATGACTGAATAATGCTATACAGTTGATCAGTGAATATGAGCATGTGAAGAGCTTTTGAGAAACAGTAATTTGATTATCTGTACCATACAATTTTTATGATATTTAGAATACTCAGGTTTCCGTTCTGGTACTTGAATAATTATGATTAAAATGCTTTCCTGAAGTGGTAACAATACACCAATTGGCTCATAATTCTCTGTTTTGTTTGTTGGTTGTTTTTTTTTTATTTGATGATTTTTGTGTGGCAAGTGTGAATGTGCTCTTTAAGTGATTTGTATTTTGCCTTAGCCTGGAGCTGCTGCTCCCTTATCTCCCATGTGGCTTCAAAGACTTGGTTGGTTTGTAGCATTGCAGATGTAAAGATGATGCATTTGGTCATTATGTGCTCTATTTGTCCTGGCTCTAATAGTGGCTTTTCTGGTTCAAGAAAGGCAATGCAAGCAGCATCTGTGGCTTTGTGGCAGTTTTGCAGAGGCTTCAATCTTCATAAGTCTGTCAGATTCTTCCAATAAATAAGTACTTCACAGTGCTATTTTCTCCTTGGTGGATTTGCTTTATATGTGATATGTTCCTTAGGAACCAGTCTGTTTCTTTTGTGTGATAGATCACAGTGAAGACTTGTGTCTTTTCCATGTATCTTTTGGAGTAAGAAATGAGACCCATTAAATGACAGTGTTGATTTCAATGAGCCTCACTGGTAACAAATAAATGTGTAATATCCTGAACTGGCTGTACTAATAGGCTTTTCTATTTAGCTGCAATTTTCCAAGGTGAGCTTGCACGCCAAGATACACTAGTGCTGCCTTTCTCTGAAAAAGGCATCTAGGATTTGTCTCTGCTTCTTTGTCTGATGTGTGAAATATGCTGCTTAGATAATGAATCTAAACCTCTGCCATGACAGTTGCCATGTGTAGAAATAGTATTTATATAGTAATTTTCTGGTGATGCTTGTAGGTGGTCAGGAAGTGCTGGCATTTCTGGTGGTGCTAGTTTATTCCTGGAGAGCAGCCTCATTCATGTGGCTTCCTCATATTGAAGCTTTCATTTGTAGTTCAGAAGAAGAGTGTGTCCCAATATGGGTGTGGTGTTGTTTTTCCCTTTTCTGAAGTTTTGTCAACACTTAGTTTTAAAGCCTTTATTAAATCATCTCTATTTGGATGCAATTTTTCATATTATAGAATTAGAATCTGTATATTAGAGCTAAAGTATTTTTGTAATAATTGGCTTTTGTGGCCTTTCAGCCCACCAGATGGGCAAATAGTAAAAGTCAAAAGCATTTCAGGATAAATATTTCAAATTAGAATACTTAGTGTCACTGTGACTAAAACTCTTGTTTTTTCTGTGTGCCTGTAGAGTTTAGGACACTGCAGAATATCCCCGGCATCTGCAGTGTGGAGCATAGGCAGTGAGTCATAAATACTCTTCTATTTTAACAGTCTTCAGGAGGGAGGATAATGGAAGTGTGGTGTTCCTGAGTCCTGGCTTCCTTCCAGGGGCTTTCAGGCAAAGCAGAGTGGCCACAGTGAAGAGTGAGATTTGATTGCTGTCAGTTTGCTTTTGATATGTGACTCAGTGGGCTCTGACCGTTCCCAGGTTTTGAATCACTGCTCGTGTAGCTGACGTGGGTGTGCCTGCTTTGCCAGATAGGAAATTACCAAGATTCCTTTTAGAAAGGAAATTATGGATCCTGGGTTTATGCTGATAATGGAAACATGCTAAACCAAACAAAGATAGGAACTTTTATAAAACAACCCAAATTCCTCTATTTTCTGCCTCTTATTTCTCTTTTCTTTCCAGGCATAATAATAATTAAAAAAAAACAATTATAAGGGCTTTTCTTTTTGGTTTTGGGTGGTTTTGGTTTGGTTTGGTTTGGTTTGATTTGGTTTGGTTTGTTTTTTTTCTCCCTGGCATCATATTGTATCATTTTTTCCAAATGCTGAGTGAAGGCTGTTAGGATTTGTACAGATCCACAAGCCACTACCCTTATATTGAAAAAGCAGTTCAAAGAGAGCTAGTTCAACCTTCTTACACGATTAAAATACCATTAAATAGATACAGGCCTGTAGGGACAATACTGCAAAATGTAGGTGTTGTTTCTGTCCTGGTTTTTAGTTGTGGAATGGCACTTTGGTTTTACATCTTAACACATTCCCATGCTTAGTAATCCACAGAGAGAAATGTAATTGCATACAATTTTTGTTTCTCTCAGAATAGTAGTTAATATCTTGAGGTGTGGGTTTGGTGCTGGCTTTTTCTTTTAGGGAGAACTGTGAGTTAATTGCTCAATTGCAGTGAGCCCTATGAAGATGATGAGTATGGACCTGATGGCAAATTTTTCTGTTCTTCATTTTCTAATATGCTGCTTTGAGCTCCCCAGTTTCACTAAATCTGTTCTACTGGAAGTGGCCATTGCTCTTTATTGTTTCCAAGCCAATAAAAGGAGACTAGTCTTCCTGATGGTCAGTGGCAGGCATTTCACTTACCACTCCTGTTGTCAGGATGTTCAAGCAGGTCCATATGATAGCTAAATAGAGATGGTGCTGTACAATGTAGGTAGCAGTCAGATCAAGGAGAACTGAACTGACAGTTGTGGACTACCTGAAAAATTCTATTTATGGCTTCTTCATAGTAAAGAATAATAGATTTGTTTTCAAATTTGTGAATACTGTTTATCATCATGTATTACATTCAGGACAGCATAAGGAATCAGAGCTTTTATTACAGTTCTTTTTGTCTTGCAATTTTTTCAGCTTCAAAATTGTAGAGAGAGAGACATCCAGGTAGCTGATCCTATATTAGAGCTTCTTTTTGTGGCAGACTATCACATGACATTAGCTGAGGTGACATTTTTCTTTTGATTTGTAAACAAAAATTGTATCTCAATGTTGTGTATCAAAAAGTAGGACTATTTTAGCTGATGGTGTGAACTCAGAGCATCCAATGTCAGCAGGTTGGTTTTCTCCCCTTTATTTTATGCAGTAAAATCATGATTAGAAGTTTTTAAGGCAGCAGTAGTAACTTATGCCTTTCTGGAACAGATAAAACATTTATATTTGGAAGATTCTTCAAGAAAGTGGTACCTCAAGCCTTTGGCTCTATTCCATTTGATTGAATGTACCATTATTGGAATTTTTCATTATAATTTAGGCGATGAGTCATTTCTGATTAGACAAAGAGAAAATAACCAATCTGTAAAGAAACCCAAGATATGAAACAAGAATGACAGTCACAGCAGAATAAAATAAGGAAAGGCTGGAAACCTGGATATGAAATTCTGTAGCATCTCCATTTACTATTTACTATTTTAATATTTACTTTTATTTGTCTAGTGAATGAAATAATAAAGAAAACCCTTGAAAATCTATCTCAAATTAAAGAAAGCTACTGTCAATATGGTGACAGAACAAATGCTTTAATGAACTATTCTTAAACTAATTCTTCTTGTATAACCAACAGTAGTTCACTTAATGAAGTGCAATATATGACAGGCTTTTTGTGCTAGATTCTTTGAACTGTTAACTTTAAGTTTACCTCTCTTGGAATAGTGAAGTGATGGTTGCCACACAGATATATAAAGTTGGTGGTAGAGCAAGAGGAAGGCAGCAGAAATGGAGAGACAGCCCTTTTGCTCAGGTGCATGGATCATATAAATGTGAAGCCCTTTTGGTTTCTTTGATGTCAAAGTCACAGAAAAAGTCCTTATTACTTGTCCTTTATCTTGTTGTGAGGATTTACAGAGCAGCTCATCAGCATCAGTGCCGTTATCCTTTTTGTGCAAGGCAGAGTTACATTCTACATTCCATGTTTTTGGCCTTGCCAGCAGTCACAAGCCATTCAAAAATCAGTGATCTTTTTCTTTGAAAAGTGACTTACTGAAGTACCAGCTCCAGTTTGGTGAAGCCCTCAGAGCAACAGGATATGGAAAAGGAGAAAGTAAGATATTTGTGATGGACAAATGTTTCGTTTCATAAAGGACTTGAGAAAACAGTCAAATATTTTAATAAAATGAAACAATATTAGACTTCTGTATTTATATTGCGCACTTGCTTTTGCTTAATCTTTTAAATTCAAGGGAGATAGCCAAATGTTTGCTATATACACACAGAAAAATGAAAACTGGGAATATTTTAGTTGATATTTCTCTCACTTGTGCTTTCTTAAACATCTTCCCCATTTAGAGGACAGGCTGGGTTAATAGTTTTATTTGTCTGAATTAAATTTCAAAGAAAATGTCTAAATAGTTTATAATGCAGCCTTCTCTTTTTATCTTCTGTGCTATATTGTGCTGCAATTGTTAATATTGAAGTCTTAATCTTACATTAAAGTTGCTGGATAATCCTTGTATTGGATTTTTGTCTCCCTTCCAGCCGAAGACATCATTACCTCATCTCAGACGGACCAAAGAAAAAAGAGCCATCAAGCATTCTATCTAGGAGCTTTTGTTTCTATTCACTGCTGCTTTATGTTTTTGCTGCTTCCTCCTCAATGTAGGAAGGAGATGAATGTGTTAGAAGTAGCATCTCAGGAGCATGATCCATCCTGCCACCACTTCATCATTCAGTTTTGCTACACTAAAACCAAAGGAGGCCTCAGCACAATGTTGATCCTATGTGTATTTATGGTTTTGGTCATAAATTACCTTTCCTCGAGTGTTTGCCATCCTTGATAGTGCTGGATTCAAATTCCTGTGAATGTTAGAAAGCTTTCTCTCCCAAAATATTTATGACCACTGAAAACTTAGCTCAGATTCCTTTCCCTACAGCAGTTCATTACCATGCAGGTTCTCTTGCCTAGTTGCTGTAGTTCTCTACCTTTTTGCTATGCCATTTCTTTGTACTTTAAAGTTCTCTTTGTCTAATGGATGTGATTAAGGAAGCTGGCACCATTAGCAGGTAAAATGAATATTGCTGTGATCTGTCATCCTTAGCCTTTGATTTTTTTGGCATGTGGATTAACAGTGTGTACAGCAAATATTGTGGTACTGGTGCTTGGCTATCAAGGGTTCCTGTGGGTAACCACTGCGGACTGAAATAGCTCTTTTAATTAAAAAACAACAACATACGATAACTTTGTTAATTAATATAAAGCTCTTTAATTTTCTTCCGTTTTGGATTTATTATGACAAGTTAGAAATCATCATTATAAATAATGAAACAGGACTTTTATTTAAACCTCTGCATGAAAATATGGTCTGGAAAAGCAGGCTTACCCTCTTTATAAATATGGGCCTGGGAGTTAGCTCCTGCTGTTCTCTGGAGGCAGAACTCAACACCTTGTGCTACAAGCAGCATTTTAAACAGGGCAGCATTTTATTGTGGAGTGTGAGAAGAAACAAGTTTTTTGCAGATCACATTGACAAACACAATCTGTTAATGGTTTGCTTGTATGAAGAACAACACTTAAGAAAGCAGGCAAAAATAGCTCTAAAAAGACCTAAATAGGCCACAGCAAAGTCATATCCAGCTATAATTTACCAAACACTGACAAAATCTTTTTCGCTTCAGCACTGCCTTATGGAGAACTCTGTTGTACATTCTGTTTTTATATCTCTATGCTGCAGCAGACAGACTTTATTTATAAACAGTCAATTAGCACTATCATCTCTAATCTACAGAATATATTATGTCAGGGAAATACCCATCTGAAATTTGATACTGTTGAAAACATGCAGATGTGAGGGATCTCCATACAGTTAATATTCCACAAGTCTTCTCCCTGCTTCTTCAAAGTGAAACTGTAAATTTGTAGATGCCAGTTTTGAGGTAGAAGGTTCCTACAAAGGCCTCTCCAGTCAAGGATAAATAATCTCAGAGATGTTTGGAGTTATTGATCTTTTTCATTTTTGGAATGTACTAGCTGCACACATTTTTAATCTTTAATTGGTCATACTTAAGAGATTTTTTTTTCCATTGAGGTCTGTGATATATATTAGTGTAACAGTTGAATTATTAGTAATAGCTGCTGTGGCACAACACCTATATCTCTGTTGGTTTAGGTGTCATGTGTGGAGCTTTTGGTGCAAACTAGACAGGTCAGAGAGTAAATGGAACAATTGTACCAGGCAGCATTCCAGAAATCAGGGGGTGAATGTGGGGTGCAATGCTCATGCATTATCAGCTGTGAAACTTTAGGGGGAAATTGAGGCAGAGGTACCAGAGGAAAAGTGAGAAATGTGCAATGCAGAGCCTCTGTGAACTTGCTAGTGGGATTTTATTGCAGCTGTAGAAGCACAAATACCAGTGACTTATGTCATTTTGGAGCCAGGTTTGTGTGAGTACTGGAGAAACAGGAGGACATTCTTTTAATGACATATTTTTAGCAGCTGCTGTACGGTAATAGAAAATTATGTGTTTCTGTTTGGTTTGGTTTGTTTTGGTTTCATTTTTTCCATTTCTCTATTGACACAAACTGAAAATGCTTTACAATGTTTCTAGGATGCCACTGCCTTACATGGTCCCATTAATACTTTCAGATTGTAAAAGTTTCTGAAGGATTGCTGCAAACTGGAGAACTGTTACAATCTTATTCTATTAGATTTTTTTTTTTTTTAAAGACAGAATGCTACAACCCGCAATCTCTGTGCTTGGCACTTACACAGCCATGTCTCTGGATGTTGTTGTACAAACTATCCTGTGTGTACAGCACAGCACACATTTCATCTCAATAGTTTGAGGCAGTTGGTGCATGCTAATTCAGTGATTTTCTTTGGTTCTTTATCCACCACTTAAAAATCTTATACCTGTGAAATACTTTTCAGTGTATCTTTTCATTATAAAAAAAAGCATCACAAAAGCAGCAAACATCCTTCTCTTGAGCAGGCTGCCCCAAATCTTAGGAATTACTAAGGAAGGTTGAAATACTGCAAAGTCACACTGACTCCATTGCATCTGCAGTTACAGTGTGGTTGCAGTTACTCACTGTTCTAAGTGCAGAGATCCAATTTATAGCTATTTGCTTACTAAATTTAGATTGGACAGAATTAGAATTTAGTATTACTGGTCTGTTCAGGAGGTGAATATTTCATACCCTCATTATAACTTACATGATACTGTGCAGAAAACAGAGGTGCAACATTGCCATCTGATGCAGGGACACCGTAAGCAAGTGAGGATGTGACATCCCCTGCTGACATCTGATACTGGTACTTCATCCTCCAGTCCCTCTGGGATTTGGGGACTCTGAGTGGAATGAACTCTGAGTCTCTGCTTTCCTAGGTGGAAAACAATTTGCTTTGGTTAAATTTAATTGAGTTAAAAGTACATAGGAATCATTTTGCTATTCTGATTTCTATTTCAGGTATGATAAAATGATGCAGTAATTAACTGACTGATAGAAGATTGTTTTATGGGCTATATATATAGCAGAAGAACATATATGAATTTACACACAGAGGTGAAACAATCCTAACACTTCTGCCATATCTGGGACTGATGGTATCAGTCAGAACGTTGGGCAAGGGGAGGGTCCCCTCTGTTCAGGGCAGTGTGGCTGTTTGAAGAAAACACTTTCACTGAAATGCTCATTTTCTTGTGTGATCTTCTGGATAATTACCATACAGAGGAGAATACAAACAACTGAAGACAAGTAAATAAAGAAAAATATTTAATTTCAACTTTTGGCTTTAATGGAATATTCCAAGATTTATAAAGTATTTTAGTGCTTTTCTGCTTGCTTTTCTCTTCCTGTAAAAAGAGTGTATATAAAAATTGCATTATGAAAAATTAGCCATAATCCATGTTCCAATGCTAACAATTTCTATAATTTATAATATATAATTATAATTAACTATCCACTGCTATTAACATTTTGTTGATTAAGAGATGATAGTGCTTCTATTTCAACAGTCCAAAAAAAGCATATTTTGAATAATTTCAGTACCAGAAGGAAAAGAAACACTTATTTTTTTTTTAATTTTTTTCCCCCCCAGTTCGTTCCTGCACTTTTCATCTTTCCATGAGCTGAAAAGGCAACATATTTAGGTCACCTGCATTGGTCAATCTCATGTTAGCTCCCCTACTCAAAAGATTACATTTTCTGAGTCAGTAAAAGCCCCGTGGAGTTCACTGATTTATTTTGTGACTTTTTAGTCTTCCCCATTCATATGAACATCAGCTGCCTTCTAAAAGAGGAAGCACAGAACAGTGGAACGGTCAAGACTTTCTGTTATGTCACTGATGTTCATAAGCATCAGAGGACAAGATGTTATTTTAGATGACCTGAGGTTTTTGGTTATTTTTAATTCAGACAGACCTTAAATCAGAATTCATCCCTGACTGATCTTACTTTTAACTGAATGTATTAGAGAAAGAAACCTTACATTTCCTTTATGAATTAAGCAAGGTGACTATTCATGGAAAGGCATCACTGGTACCTATGATTCACCCTGTCCAGCTGGCCAGCGTGGAGATGGTCACGACTGCAGACTCTTTCAGCACTCCTGGTTAATGCCATCAGCTCGCTGCACTACAGGAGCAATTCTGTCGACTCCTAGATTTTGCATCCCTCTCTTGCTGTGCCCTGGCTGCAGCTGAGTCACTGCCTTTGGCCAGATGCTGGGTTTGCCTCTTGGCTGTTCCTTTCAGTTGCGGCGCTTGCTGCTGGCTGTGACGTTAATGCACATCAGCCGGCGCAGCGCTGAGCGTTGCTCTCACCCCAGAACATCACTTTTGGCTGCTGACCAACTCTGGGCACGTGTGCTTGCTCAGGAAAAGAAGGAAGCAATTCTTTTTATTTTCCTCAATACTAATCATTTTCTTTCTGTCTCACCTTAAAATAAACTTTGGTTTTTCACCCTCCAGGTTCTGTGACATGTGTGAGAGCTTGCTGCAGGGTTTTCATTTAGTCTACTTCACTGATAATCTGAGAAGCTCTCCAAAAGGCACCTCTCTAATGATATTTACCTCTATAAATGTAAAATATGGAATTCTGACATTCATAGATAGAAGAAAAATTAATTATTTTATGTGTGGTAACGTTTTTAAAAAGTTTTAAATTCCCCTTATGAAGGGCTTAAAGAAACAATTTCATTCATAGCAATGTAGGTAGAATGAAAAATATGTAAGTAACTGGTAAGTAAGGCATGATTTGAAAAGTTCTTACATAGGGTTAATGATTTTCTAAATCAAAGTTTCAAAAATTTGGAGTTAAAGATAAGATATTGTATGCATGTGTGTGGTGTTTTAAATGAAGAATCCTTAATGAGGACTTTGAGAGAATTCATTGCAACTTGCAAACTCTGTATCTTCTGTAGCTGATCTGAGTCCATGCTAAAATTATACTCCTTAAAATGCTTTTGTGGAGTACAGCTGACCCTGAGTAAGTGCTGATGTTGCTGGAATAACTTTAAGCCTCTCAATACAAACTATTTTGCAAAGAAAATTGCAAATAATTTGTGGTAAAATCATAGTGTACCACAGGTTTAGTAGAGTTAAGATAAGACATCTTTTGCTTGCTGTCATGCCATTCATTTTCTGTTTAGATAAAGCTGAAGAAGAATTTCTTCATATCTCAGCCCTAGAGAGAGAAAGACTAGTTTATTGCAAAGTGGCAGGGTGAAGCCATTTGGTCTTTAAATGCTAATTTTAGGTTTTCTTTGTTTACTTTTTTTTTCTTATTACTAGAATTTGCAGTCACAGGCTCTCCCATGAAGAGCAGGTTTTTGCAAATAAAGAATATGTTTAAAATATTTTCTAAAGAATTTTTTTGCTGTGAGCTAAGCTTCTAAGTTGTGATCTTTGACATAAAAAAAGTGGGGCATCTATAGAGCTTGGGTTAGAAATGGAAAGATAAATTCCAAGGAGCATGATTGTGTGCAATTTATGAGAGAACATGAACAAAGAAGGAGGAAAGGGGACCTGACACAGTCATGAAGTATAAAGGAATAACTGGGTCGGTAGGGAGGTAGTCTGTGCCTCAGGATTGCAGGATGAGGGAGAGGAAGAATGGAAATACTGGAGTGGGGGCAGAGAGGCTGGTCTTTGATAGGAATGGGTTTTCAGAACCCAGAGCAATTGCGAGAATCTGGGGTGATGCTAGATAAGAACAGTGGGGTAAAAAAGAACTTATAGTAAAAAATTGTGTTAATAATATCTAGTGGCATTTCAAGGATTTGTGTTTCTACTGCTCTGTTATCCCTACAAATCTTTTGTGCTGGTTATCACAGGTTATTTATATGGCACTTGGGAGATGGAAAGGTTCTTAAGCACCAAATATCTCACAAGCACCTATCGAGGCTGGCAGGTGTGAACGTGAATCATTAGCACAGAATAGTCCTCTACTCTAGCCTGTGTAAAATTAGCCTGGCTCTCAGTTAATTGACTGAGCTTTATACACCGTGTGTCAGACAGCTCCATCTGAGTGGCTCAGCTTATCCTTGGCTGCTGTTGTATGCATGTTGTGGTTTGTTGTGTGTCAAGCAGAGGAAAACTAACTACATGTCTTCCAAGTGATGCTAATCTGGCAGTTATGCAATTATGATCATCACTTAACTGAAGTGTTAAAAGGCAAGTTGTTTTTTAGACAGGGTTTTCAGCTGGGTATTACTAACCTTGGTGTTTTCCATAAGCCACCAAAATATATGTGTCCTGTCCCAAATTATGAGGAAGTGTAATTAGTGTAATGCTCAAGAACAGCAGTGTTTTGATGTTAGGAGGAGGGATGGTTGTTTGCCAGCTGGCATGTTTGCTAATTTATGGGTGTCTAACTGTTAATTGTGGCAAAAGATTTCTGTACTTTTTGTCCAATATCCTGTTGAAGCACACCATGCTTGCTACCATGTCCAATATGATTAATCATCATGTTGATGTCTAGTTTGTATAAACAAGAACTGCTCTGGGTACTTGAGGAGTTACTGTTGGGCTCAAGCAAGCTCTCAGCCCTCCTCTTATTTACTAAATACAAGCCTTTCTACACATCTGATTATAAAATGTTTGTCAATTCTTCAGTTATGCCAATTCTTCTCTAAACTTCATCAAGCTTGTTAAAAATCTTTTAGTAACCTGAGAAAACTGAAGTTGGGTGACTAAAATGTTGTAAAAACAGTGTATTTGTGCACTAGCAAATTTTGCATTTGTATAGAGCTCTTCTGCATAGTAGGCAAAAGTTTGACGAAGGCTGTTGGCTAAGACCTGAGTTTAGACATATTTAAAGGAGAAATAATTTTCACATTCTTAATAATGCAGGAAAATTAATAACTTTTTTTGATTTGTGGTCAGTTTACAACACTGAAAGCTTTTCCATTGGAGCTGTATGGTTTGCTATGTTATATGGTTTATTTCAAATAGGAGCTAAGCTGGAAAATTCCTTTGGTCCTTTCTATGTTGTATGACTCCAGTGTTCTATTCTGGTTTTATAATCTGTGTGTGTATAAAAATCAATATATATTAGCAATAATTTTCTGTCTTCAATATGTTTGGGAAATCACTGACTGATGGTAAACATACAGCTTTTCTATGATGAGAATAGTCTAGAACTACTCAGATATTTCCTTCTGTGCCAGGTGCCTTAGGGCACTGCTGTCCTCATATTAGATCATGCTTTGTGCACAGGCAAAGGCAGTTCAGTGTGGTGTGATTTCAGCTGAAATTATTAGCAGTGTTAGAAGTAGAGCGTTTTGTCTATGACAAATAAATGTTACTTTTGACTGCACTGTGATTTTGGTCAGTGTAGCTGAATGTTGATTCATTAGTATTCCAAAGGTAGGAAGAATTAAACATATCTAGCAGTTGATGTGTGCTGGACTTGGAGGATAGGAAATATTATGTTTTTCCCATATGGAAGAGAGTCAAGAGATAACCAGCTGGGCATTAGCAGAAAAGGGATTTTTCTGTTATTGTGAGGTTTGTTTTGTCTCTGATTCACTCTGTCAGGAAACTACTTTTGAGCCAACTGCCTATTTTTATGTTCAGTTTAATTTCAGTCAATATGTCTTAGACTTTTCAGGAAATTTAGAAGTGATTATTCCATCTCAGGCTCTTTTCAGCCATGTCTGTGATTCCTAATGTATTTGTCAAGTGCTCAAGACATTTTTGGCATTTTCTGTTGCCATGAGCAATAATTGTCTATTTTTCTTTCTTGTCTTTCTGATGGAAAGATCTCTGAGTGAGGTGCAGAGAAATTTGTGTAGTAATGAGATACAAAGAATTACTTTATGATGTGTTCCTGCTCTTCCATGGAAAGTTAGGTTTTAAACATATCTGTCACTAAGAAAAACAAATATTAACAGTGATCAGAATCTTTCTCTAGACTTGAGGAACATTTAACATTGTTCCATACAAAAGATCAGACTTAATAAATGCCTAGTGACAGATGAGGATAAAATTGGAAAAGCTTAAGTGGAAAAATAATTGGGCTGCACCAGAGGTAGAATTAAGAAAAAAAAAAAAAAATTCCTTTTATTTTATCTCTCTTTTTCTGCGTTGCTTTATTTCTTCTTGATTGGTTGGTTTCAGTTGTGGAAAGGGAGAGGCTGCATTACAGTGTAACCTGAACTCTTGCCATGGAATGGGTCATTAGGCTGGCCAGAATTAATTTCTTCTCCCAAATCAGTAGTGATGACTGAGCTTTGGAATATATTTAAAAAAAAACAGACCTTGAAAATTCTGGTCTGAATCTGAAAATGTCTTCTCACACCTCTACACAAACACCCATTGTAATCCTCATTGTGTTTTATCAGTATTAATTATCTTCACCATTACAAATCTTTCTTTCTAACCTGCATATATTTATCTCACCTTTGTTTCCCACTTAGATTTTGTTAGACTTTTGAGAAGAATTCTCATAATAAAGTCCTTCCCCCATATAGTGGGCTATAGATTGTCATCCAGTGACACTTCAATCTTCTATTTGACAAACTAAACAGATTGACCTCTATAAATCTTTTATTAGTAGTGATGTTTTTCAATCTTGTGGTCATGCTTATGGTTCTCTCTTGAACCCATTTGTGAATGTCTTTGAAATGCTGACAGCAGAACTGGACACAGTGATTTAGTAGCAGTCACAGAAGCAATGCAGCCTCCCTATTCCTTCTCAATATTTCCCAGATTACCGATAAGCTATTAAATATATTATCCTGTGCAGCTGTGATCTCCTTATTATTTGTCAAGCTAATTACTTCTAGGAGTAAAATTGCTTTCTGATTTTTGATCCTGGATGTGACCTTCCACACAGCACCCCAAAAACCTTGGTTGGTGAAGCTCTGGTTTTGTCTCCTCTCTCTCTTCTCCATGACCTGATCAAACTCCATCAATTCTAACCTTTTGTTCATTCCCATAAACACATTGTGTTTATATTGAGACAACACTGATTTTTTTGATTTTTTACATCCTTCCTACAAACATTTGACAATAACATTCAAAACCAGTAAAATAGGCAGCCCTTAATTTGCTGTGAATCAAAATTTTACTTGGTAGTTTTGAAACATATAGCAAAAATGTAATGTTTTTGTGGTAGTGGAAATAAAACATGCAGAGAAACAAGAGAACTGAATACATGAAAGGCAGTAAAATGCAGCCAGACAACATGGATTTCAAGAGTCACAAGAAACTTCTAGGATTCAGTGCTCTGAAGGATTAGTACAATTTTTGTGAAAATATTTTATAGCTCTTTTATAAGGGAAATTAGTTTCTTTGCTTTAGATTGCTGTTTGGTTGAGATTTTATTAAAAAGCAGCTAAAGTGTCTTGAGAATTCTAACTTATATTTCTTTTGTCCAAGTTGCTGAGTGGTAAAGAAAAAAGTAATTAGTAAAATAAGGAAATTATTTCTGATTTTTATTTTTTAACAGCTTGTTAAAAATTGTGAGGGTTTTTCCAATGGAAAAAAAAAAAGCAGGATGAATGAAAATGTTTTATTCTTTAAAGCACTTCCTGAGTTTTGATTTTTTTTTAATTGAAAAATGTGGTTCTCTGAAAAATTCTGGATGAAAATGAAAAATTCCCCATCAATATTTTCAGTTTTTAACAAAGGGATATTATAGCATGTACTGCATTCTTTTTGTTTTTGTTTTTGTTTTTTTTTTAAATGTCCTAGATGTAGGTTAGTCTAGAGAGGATGATGATGTCCACCAGTTAATTTTTCCTGTTTAATGTTTAACTGGTGTAGATTGCCTGTTTGTGTTTCTGTGTTTGTGAATCTGTGGACCCTCTGCTCCCAGCAGTCTGTTTCAAATGCATGTGACAGAGGCTGGTAGTGCTGACTCTGAACTATGCAAACCATTTCCGTGCCATGCAGATCAATAGTACTCTATTACTGTAATAGCCTGAGGAACACGGAACAACAAAGATTTCCTAATGAAAACTAGGATCACATCAGCTGTTGAGGCAGTCCTCAGAGGCTGCAAATGGTTTGAGGGTTTTTTTTGAAATTGTCATCTAAACTGGAGGTTTCGACATGCTGGGACTCTGCTAATTGCTATGAATGCTTCAGGGTCTCTGGAAGGGCAGAAAACCCTGCTTAATCGTGTAGGCAAGCAGAAAATAGAAAAGACAGATGTTGTGCTATCCTCTTCTTGTCTGAATCTGATTATCTGTTTTTTGACCTCATCCGTCTATTTGATGAAGTCTGTCATAATTGTGTATTTTGCAGAGATACATGCCCATGCAAGTAATTTTCTGAATATTATTTTTAGTCTTTATGTTATTGAGACATGCTTGGACTAGCCACTCAGGATAACAACTATAACTTAGAGTTAAGGAAATCATACCAAGTGTTGTGGCACATAACATTGTGTTAAGGATGACATGAAATAAGAGTTTCTCAATGTTTGCTGGTACAGCAGTCTCCTGTGCAACATGCTCTGTATGATGTAGGATTACATATAGAAGTAGAACTTAAAAGCTAAAAACCTACAAGATTTTCTCACTTGCATACTGCGCTCCTCAAAAAACGAACAAAGCAAAATACCCCAAATCAAAATCTCCCTTTGACCTGAGCACCAAAAAAACCCTTAGGACTTTAAAAAATACTGCATTTAACTTGGTTGCTCTTTTGGGAAACACCATGTTAATTTATTTTAATTTCCTTGATAATACTTCCAATGAATGCTTGTCATGGGAGGTTGTGAAATGTAGGGCTGTGAAACATGACATCTATGAAATTGTTTTTTATTCCATTACTTTGACTGCATTACTGAATATCAATCAGTCAAGGAGAAGTGGTTTCCTAATTAAGAACAGTGATACTTTAGACTTTGCTGTTATTGACATAAACATTGTGTCTTAGCCAATTAACTATTTAATCTTGAAAGAGTTTGCAGGAAACTGCATGTGTAAATTAGTTAAGTGCTGTTCTTGTCTGTCATCATATGAAATATGACATAAAAACCCTTGGGGTTTTTATCAGCTGAATTTAGCGGTTGCATTGTTACTGAGTACGACTAGTTATATATTTAGCTAAGTTAGCAGAGCAATCAGAGAGGTGAAGGAGATGAGGCCCACATCTAACACCCAGCAAGCCCTGTAAGCAAGCAGGAGGCAGCAGAGCTGTGCTGGAGCCCAGCAGTGAAGTGACTGTAGGAGAAAGGCTGAGTGTGTGCCTGCATCACCCGCAGCAGAGAGGCTGCTGATCAACACCGTGATCTCGGGCAGTTGTCAGCACTGCTGCTGACAATTCGCTCACTGTAATTTGCCATTTTCACAGAATCATTACATTTGGAAGAGACCTGTAGGGTCATAGAATGAAAACACAATACTGCCAAGTTCACCACTAAACCATGTCACCAAGTACTGCAGCTACATGTCTTTTGAATACCTTCAGGGAAGGCGACTGCTGCTTCCTTGGACAGCCTCAATGTTCTTATTTTTGTGAGGGACCCAAAAATGGACACAGGATTCAAGGTGTGGCCTTACCAGTGCCAAGTACAGGGTGACAATCACTCCCCTGGTCCTGCTGGCCACTCTACTCCTGATCCAGGCCAGGATGCCTTTGTCCTTCTTGGCCACCCGAGCACACACTGGCTTATGTTCAGCTGCCTGTGGACCAGCACCCCCAGGCCCTTTTCCACTGGGCTTTCCAGATGCTTATTTCCTATAGCATTGCATGGGGTTAAAGGTCTTTAGACATGATCTTAAAGATATTTTCCAATCTAAATGTTTCTATGGTCATGGAAGTTGCAAACAGCACAAAGTGCAGCAGGTTGGTCTGTATCAGAGCTTCTTTTCCAGGGGAAATGCTGCACACAACTCATTTCCTAGCTACAGGCAGGATCTAGAGCCTCTTGAATAAGGGATAGAGATGATTTATGGCAGTATTTAGGCACTGTATGCATTCCTGTATATAATATCAGATTGAGACTTTGCATATGCCAACGTTGTTATGAATGCCTGAGAACAGACATACACATTTGTTATCCAAACCTTCAATATGCACTTCTTAAGAATACCTGAAAAGAGAAATGGTAATACAGTCATATGAATTCTAATATCTCCTATCTTAAAAAATCATTTAGTGCTATCTAGAGTTCCCATTTTTCCTGTAGCACCTCATTTATTCCTATGTATAAATGTTGGACCTCAAAATAAATCATGACTGTCTCCCTTAGATCAGGTGTTCTTTTGCTGTCTTTTAATCAGTGATTTAAAATTCACTGCTCAAAGGTCTGCTAATAAAATTTAAAATTAATTGACGAAAACCATTTCTTAAGAAGTTAATAAAAGGATGTGGCTGATTCTCAAATAGTGTCTGTAAAGGCATTGGTTCTCTTGTTTGTTAAAAATAAAAAACAACAAACTGCTTATTTCCCACAAGTGTCTATTAAATCACCACATCGTTACCACTGCATTGGGAAGTTTTATTTCCATTGTATTTTTGTGTTTGCAACATTTATGTACTGTAGCAAAAGCGGGGTTATGATTTTCCTGCATGGAAGGTCAGCAGTGAAGAAGGAAAGAGGCAGTTGCATATTGCTCATTATATGAGAACAAAGGTTGGCCTTCAGTGGGTGCTCAAATATTGAATGACTGTGTTCCACAGCACCACAGAAAACCTCTGCCTTCCCAAGTGAAAAGCAGCCCCTGATCAGTTTGAGTGTTTTCCTTGAATGAATGCCAGTGACAGTTGCATACTTTTGCTTCGTTTATGTCTAAAGATTCATCTCTGTGCTCTAAATTGTCTTCTCAAATTACTCCAGTACCACAAGAGATATTAAACACTGAAGTATTCTGGGCACTCTTGCAGAAAAGACACAATCTGAGTGAGAAGCAACATAACATTAATCACAGAAGTCTGTTATTTGAGTCCAAACTTCATTTTGAGTCACCGATTGAAAACTTTAATTTATCTTTTATACGCCATGCATTTATTCATAACTCTGGATTTATACAATTTACGTACCTGTTCTTTTTCATCATTTCTGCTAATAGCTTTCTCACAAACCACGCTGCAGTTGATGCAGTTGCCCTTGGTGGAATATTTTTAGATTATGGGACAGGACAGAGATTTCCTGTTTGGTGTCAATGGACTTGTCATACAGATACATCTGAATGGCCAGACTCTCTCTGCAGTGTCTGCTTTTCTCACTATAGGCCATGTCTCTTCTGCATGCTGGAAGCAATGAATGAATCCCCTGCTTGGGGTCTCATGGCAAAGCAAGGACAATGCCAGTGCCCTGTCACATTTGCTGGGCTCAATCAACTCATGGTCCTGAGCTGGCAGGTGCTTCTGAGCAGCTCACTGGGAATGAAATTGGTGTGCTCAGAATGCACCCAACAAGTTGATATTACTTGGATATGCAGCAATTAATAACCAACAGCTAATGCTCTTACCCTTGCCTATGCCATTATTTTTTTTCCCAATTGATTTCTGATAGAATGGATTGAAATACTTCCAGGTAGAAGATATATTTGCTGTGAAGTAAAGGAATAATAAAATTTGCCTTATACTTGTCAGGAACAAATGCATAATTATGAGGAGGTCATCCCCACTCATCCAAAACCTATCATCATAGTTTTTGAATGTATTTTTAGATTTTCTGTTTCTCTCCAGAAACTTAATACCATGGTATATGACTTGCTCCTGTTCCCATTGAAGTCAATAGCAAAATTGCTAGTGACTGATGGAAAAAGCCTGTGAAAAATGTTTCAAAAGCAATGTTTTCATTTTGGTAAATTCAATTTGTTGGCCAAAAATTAGATTTTTAATTGTTTGCTTCAATCACAGTTACAGAGAGACTGGCATCCCTTTATGTCAGTTCCACTAGATTTATTCCTTGTAACATGCTCTAAAAAAGATCTATTGCTCAAATTTTAAGCCAAATTTGGAAAATAGACTCTTAGCAATATAGAAAGAATCCAAATTCAATGTTCAAGAGCAGTAAGAAGGAGCTCTGTGCTCTTTCTAATTTGTCTAATTTTTTTTTTTTTTTGCAGTGCTTGCAAAGCATGTTTTCTCAAATATTCCAGTTGTCTTTTTTTTAATTTCAATCCTGAAGTGCACTGTTTCTTAATCAGAAGTTTCTATGTGTATAAATAATGGGGGTTTAGTATTGAATCTATTTTTGCTGTGAAATAGGGAAAGAGGAGATGTTTGCTTCTTTTAGTGTGAAGGGGGGTGGTTTAGAATTTTTGGCATTTTTTGTTTTGTTGTGGTCACAAGTCAGTGTGGTGTAAGCAATTTGCTGGTTAGGTTCAGCTCTTAGTGCTTGGAGAGTGCAACAGAACCATCGTGGAGCTTGGCTCAGGTGTAAGCCACTACTTTTATTTAATTCCTTTCAAAAGAAGAAGTCCATAGTTGACAGAATCCCAGACTTGGCAGCTATTTACAGAACTGTTTTCTTGTGTACTGCTTGTTAGCATTGTGGTTACTTCTTACAAAAGCATCAACTGCTTCCCAAGAGCCTTCAGAACACACTTGAAGTGCCAGACCACTGTCCTTCTGTGCTATTACTAAATATAAATTTTTCCACTTGAGTCAACTGAGTGAAGATCAGATGTTTTAAAAAGGGTTTGATTTTCATTTGCCCAAAGGCTACTCTGCTAAAAAAAAATTCAGTGACCTCATAGCTGAAAGTAACTGCAGATTTCCTGTTAAATAACTCAAGGGTTCTGCATAGCTCTGTGAACTAGGATTATATTTTTGTTCTGATTTTTGTAATTTAATTTTTGATTTAAATGAAAATTGCATAGACCTTGAGATATCCCTGTTGGTACACTTCTTTGACTAAAAATTCCCTGATGCATTTGTAGGATATGAAAATGGTGTTAAACTAGACCAGCAGTCCCTTGGTATGCTAGGATAGAAGGAAAAGCCTTTCTTTGGGTTCATCTTCATTATGTTTTCCTTCTGAAGTTCTGAAACAAATGTGCTGTGCAGCTTGTTTCTTTCTTCCTGCAACCTTTTGTCTTGTTACAGCTCCAGCATAACCCGTCTTCTTAGGCTTCTTCTGCCAGGAACTTCTCATCCTGAAAAGAATACAGAATTGGCCAGGGTGTTCAGGGAATGTGGGCACCTTTTGCTGTTGGAGCAGCCATGTCCTCCCAGTCACGTCACTGGGATGCTGTGTAGCCTCTGTGTGCAGTATGTGGGATTTGTAATTCTCTGGGAGACTTCTTGATGGAGATTGAAGCTCATTCATAAGATATAGATAATATTCATCCTTACAAAAGTATGGATAAAGTGATAAAAACTGATAAAGTGATACCATTGCACTCTTCCTTAGAACAGCAAGCAGAAAAGGTGTGTGTTTTGAATTGTCACAGATCTTGGCTCCAGCAGGAGTGTGTTTCTTAGGATGCAGTGTTCAGAAGCTGGTGGCACGATGTAAATAATTATTTAGCTGCCTCTCTGTGAGTATCTGGGCTCAGGATGATATTCTTGCATGGAAATCTGTTTTGTCTGGAGATGCTCTGTGTTCAATATGGCATCATTTCTTGAGTGTGCAGTCATGTCTGAGTGTTAATGCATTTTTGTCCTGATTTGATTTAACATGGTGCAGGACAGCACCTTTCTCCACACCCATCTGCAGCTAGCTGTGCTCTGCTGACCCTTGGTGTGCTGTCAGCACAGTGAATGTGGAAGGGCACTATTTCAAAATTAGAAGGGCAGTGGAGAAGATATGTCATCTGCCTGAAGCTAACATCTCATTCAGGGAACAATTTTATCCAAGGTTAATGGAAGATCAGACACTGTATCAGTCAGCTGAAGCAAGATCACGGCGGTCTGTTAAACACGGAGAAGCGTAACTCCGTTCCTGAACTGTCATGATGTACCTGCAGCATTTTGATAGGGTTTGACAGCTGGTGTTTGACTATTTATTGACACAGATATCCTCTGTGCTGCTCTAAGTATCTGTTTTTCTCTTCGTGGGTGGAAATTAAAGGTTTGGGTGGAGAGAAGTGAGAGAAATTTTCTGCTATTAGTGAAGCGGTGATGTACCAACAGTGGCTGTGGAAACAGTAATGGGAACGCCCCCTGCACTGGGTAAGCCCTGGCCAGGAGCCAAATGACCCCAAAACCACACACTCCCCTGCCTCAGTAACACCTTTGCCTCACTGCAGGTGAGGGCACCACCTTTGAGAGAGGGTTTTTAAAAAACCTGCAGCGTTCTTAATTTAACTGCAGGATTCTTGTGAGGTACTGATGGTAATGCGGTGTTCAGTGGTATCTGTGTTCTGAGGGAAGTCTTGAGGAGTTACTGCATAATGCCATGATATCATGCAGGATAATGCCCCCATGCCAAGCGTTTGTAAACTTTGCCTGAGAATTGCTGTAAATTACTTAAGCCTTTCTTTAGGGTTTTTTAAAATCATGCCACTTTCATCTTCTGTGAGAAGGCAGAACAATGCATTTGTGTTTGTGCTGGGTAGTTGTTGGGGAGCAAAAGATTGGGAGATGTGTTGGATTAAATAGTCAACAGATTTCTTTGCTGCAGAGCTACTTTGGAGTGAGGGTATGTTCATTCATCCTTTCTCTCACATTTTTCTTTATTAAGGTGCAGTTCAGCTGAGACTGACTTCCTCTTTGGCTATCCATAAACTGTGAAACAGAAGGATGCAGGAGACTATCCCCTGCCTTTTCGTCCATGAGTGATAAGAGCACAAGATCATTAATACAAGTTTGCTGCAAAGATGAGTTCAGAGGAGAAGAGTATATCTCCAGCTCACAAAACATCCACTCCATCACATAGAAGTGCCTCCTCCTCATCATCCTCTCAGAGAGACAGGAGGCAGGTAAGGAGATACTCCACTTGTTTGTACCATCTAGTGGGATGACACATTTATTCCTGTAATGGGGCTGTTTGTTCCTGTTAGCTCTAGATTTGTTTGCTTATAGCATTGGATGATAGCGCTAGAGCCAAAACTTGTTGATTTTCTGAGTTTACTTTTTCTATTTCCTGAAGTGGCTTGAAAAGGATTTAGAAGCGACATGGGCACTATGTACAGCACTGGAACAGGAAGTGTATAATCTCATGGACAAACAGGGAACATGCTCTGAAGTACTTTGGGACTTGGTTTCTTTGGCAGCATGATCCTACAGCTGCTTAAAGTTGTTTTTTGTCACCTGTGAATATCTCTTTTTGTAAATCCAACAACAGAGATGCATTATCCTTTTAGAAAGTGGTAATTCCGTTTAAATACCATGTTGTTCACCCTTTCTGTAAACACCTAATGCTTAAAATATTATTTGTTTCACTATAAATTAACACTGATTGTACTACCTCATAGAGTACTAATCCAGTTATGTTAGACTTCCATTTTTAAGAGACTCTTGTTTATGTGGTTGTAATTCTCCAGGATCTCTTTGAGTGAAGACTGTATTAATTCCCCTCAAAAGAACTTGAGCTTTCCTGTGGGGATTTTTTGAGGGCTGGGTGTACAGTGTGACCACAATATCAGTGGGAGCACTTCAGAAAATATCAAAGCTCTCTACTAGGTTTCAGATAAATTCATGCATGCATATTTTACAAATGCAAAGGTTGATACAGAAAAACTGATTAGAACAGAAACATATTTTTAAACTGTCGTCCATGAAAAAGAGTAAAATAATTTAAAAATATTCAAAGAAAAATCATTGGCTTAGGAATGTTTTCTCAGCTACTTGTATGGAAGTTCTGATACTATTTTCTCAGCTGCTGCTGAGGAAGTTTCTTCCCTTAACTCTTAAGAAAATTTTGAAATGCAAGAATTTTTAATGAAAACTCTAAAATTTACAGCTTTGAATGTAAATAGCCTCACCACAAGGTACTTTTTAAATGTTGAATCGGGAGAAGAATTCTGATGTATGCTCAATAAAAGGCAGGAAATGTGTGTGGAATTTTTAATAGCTTCCATTGCTTAAGTAAATACAAAAAGTATTTTCTCACAGGTGATAAATATTTTCCCTTTCACAGTGTACAGGATTTTGGATAGCTGCATTTAGTTAATTAAGTTTTGGTTAGGATATAACCTTTTAATTTTTCATTAATTCTGTCTGGAGCAAGAATTTTGATATAATTTGTTTAAAGCATTGGTGTATTTTATCTCCCACATTTAAGCCCAAAGTATGTAAATGCAAGACTCACATGAGCTGCTACTCTCAGCTAAGAGCCTGTTCACTGAGTTTTCTTTGTAATTAGGTAGTTTGAAACAATCATGCAACTAGAATTAAAAATAAAAAAATAAAAAAATTACCTCTTGGGAATACATTTAACCATAAATCTAATGGCTACCATATCTGTTACCATAGCAACGATACAGAGCAAGGTATACCTGTCATTATAATGAAATGGATGCTTAGCTTTAAGTCCATATTTGATCATGGAAACGTGAAGTATGATTTTAAAATAATGCTATAAAGGTTGATGGTGTGATGCATGCAGAGGATCCCATAAAGTGTGGTGATGCTTAACGATGTACTTAGGCATGTAAATGTGGACTGGAAGGGCTACTCTGAGGCATTTGTTTTTTTGCCTTAGTTCTTTCAGTGTTAAAGGCAGGAGAATGAACGGGTGAGCAATTTCCTCTGCAGAAAGAAACGGAGCTGCAGCGTGCAGCGCGGCATCAACTGCAATGGTGCTGTGCCCAGGGAGAGGAGCATGCACACTTCCTCTCTGCATGTAGACACAGCCAAACATCCATTTCATCTCACCATCTACTGCAACAGCTGTACTTTTAATCTCTTTCCTAGCTTGTGGTATTATTTTTATATGTTTTGTTTTTCATAGGCTTTTGCCCGAACACAATGATAGCAGGGGGTAGGGGATTTTGTTTCAGGGGCTATCAGATTTTACTTTTAAAAGGCTTTGAAATTCTATCTTGCTGCCTCCTTGGACTCTTCAGAAGAGCTAGTGGAAAAGCAGCCTTCCAAATTGGTAATATAAATTAATATGGAAAATGATGTGACTGGAGGATGAAGTGCCAATGTAGCTTTTATTGTCATATGTGAGGATAACACTGGATATTTCTAGATGGTTAATGATTGAAACCTTCTCATCATATAATTCCAGTCAAAGTCATACCAGCAATTATGGAACAGTTTCCCAATAAATTATAGTAGAGGAAGCTGAATGAGTTTGAACACAACTATGATAAATCATTTCAGGGAGAGTGGAAAATGTCATGCTGTATATAATGCTTGCATTTTAATGTAGCTTTTTTATTTGTACAGTATACATCACCTAAGAGAATTAGCAGTCAGCAAAAGCTTTGAGATTGCCAATTTGCAGGCTCCATGACTAAGAAATAGATAAATGAATAGACTAATGAAGCCAGCAGTAACTAAAAAAACTGATTTCAGGTTTTTGTCATTCATTTTCATTACAACCATGTTTAATTTGGATGATTAGACAGTAGAAGGGCCAGAAACAAACTGGTTTTGTTTAACTCCTGAGCTGGACAGGTTGGCAAGGCAGTTGTCCTACCCTTGATAAGGAACACTTTAGCAGGGAGCAGGAACAGTTTTTCCTGCTGTGGAACTGTTGCAGAGCATGAACCTGTCACTTCCACTGTCAATAAGGTACAAAAGGTAGCATAAAACGTGCAATTCTGATAGCCCTTTTTTGTGGGCCATGCTAACCAGGTAGATTCTTGTGTTTCATCCCTTATGTAACTCTGATAAGGCTAGCTATGTAAAATGGAGCAAAACAAACAACTCTTAGAAGTACAGCTGAATATGGTAAAATTGTATGTTGTATATTCAGTTTTATGGGTGTAAGTTGTTTATGAATGTTCTGTATTTTTTATTGGTGAAGTATGCAGCTCATAAGGCAGACTGTAGTACATTATATATTCTCTGCAATGTGTGGGTAGTTATACTGTGCTGAGAAGAAAGAAGTAAGTACATCATAGGGTTAATAATGGGCAGTTTGGCAAATCAGAGCCTGACCTCAGGCTACTAAACTGAGGGAGTGATACAGAAGGAGAGTAAGAATATTGAAACTGTGAAAAAGGGGAAGATTTTGTCTTTTCTGACCAACATCTAAAAGCTAGCTAATACATGATGTGGAAATAGATGTTGCAGTGTTTTCTATTTTAAATGTCAGGATTTCTCTTCTAATGTCTTAATTTTCTTTTGGGTCTTTTCTGGGGGAGAGATGGTCAGCTGTTCTCTCATTCTTGTTGTGTTTTTCTTTATCAGTTTACTTCTTCAACAAATCGTTGGTTCTTTTCCTACACAGCTATCTCAGAAGAAGAAAAGCTTTTAGTCCTATTGCATTTAGCCTTGTGTGGTCACCTTTCTACCAGAGGAGTTTTCATATTTCAAAAGACTGTTGTCTTTTAGCCATATGTAAAGAGGGAAAGGTGAGGGCTTTGAAGGAAGAGGAAACAAGATTTTCCAGAGCAGCAATCTGCTTTTCAGGTTTTAAGATGGCTCGTTGTTTGTTTTGGATTGTTGGGTTTTTTTCCCTTCTGTACAAGCAGTATTGACTAATAGAAGGGGTGTACCCAAGGGATTCACAAAGGACTGAGTTTGGGCTGAAGATGTTTACCTGGTCATGACATTTAGAAGCAGAGTGTGATTCCAAGGCTCTGGTCTTGCCTAAGGGTCTGCACTGAAAAACGCCTATTTAGCTTTTCACACCACTGTATTTTAATTGTCAAAGTAGTCCCCTGGAGGTGGCATTTCCTGATTTCCTGAGGTGGGTGTCACCATTTTGTAGATGCTTAGACAGTGCTGCTCGTACAAGATTGCGATGTGATATAACCTAATGTATTCCATGTGGAAGAGACGTCTGAGTGCATTTATGTACCTTCTTTATTCTGAAAGTGGGTAGCAGCCTACATGCTTGCTCACTGCTGTCAGCCTGATGTGACATCTGGGAAAAATATTCTTGTTGGTTACCTGTAGATTTCATTTGTTCCTGTCTCCCTGTGACTTGTAAAGAAAGAAAGGCAAGGATGTAGACATGGTACAGACCTGAGAACATGCAGCCTTACTTCTAGCTCTGCAGCAAAGCAGAGACTTTTAGAAGCCTTTTTACTTTGCAGTAGTCAGTGAGAAGTATTTGAATAATAATTATTAATCTCTCTGAGAGTTTCAAACTAAAGAGGCTACTAAATGCCAAGTACTGTTTTTACAGTGATGTAATTCTCTTGTGCTCGCTTTCCTAATTAACTTTCTTCACATAAAACTATTCAAGCAGGATTAGAGCAGGAAGTGTTGAGTACTTTAAAAGCAACAACTCACTGGAGCAAGCAAATATTCTGAGGGAGCCAAAGAATGAAATATCAGAATTGTTAACAAAAACATGCAATTATTCTTTAAATTGATTAGTTGCTGCTACTTTACAGCATTTTTTTATTTTTTTTTTCTTGTGCCTTTGACAGAGTGTGAAAATGTTCCTTAGGTTTGGAAGGTAGTGGGTCTTACTTCAGTGTCTGAAAAAATGTCTGGAGCAATGTAACTTTTAAAGGTGTAGAGTAGTCATGTAAATGTTATGTTAGGTTCAATGCCATAACACTTTATAAAAATGAAATCATAAATCTCAGACCTGTAAGATTTTTATCATTTAAATGATAAAATTGCTGAGTGAACATCTACACTAGATACAATCAGAAGGTGGCTAAACTTATGAAGTTCTTTGGACAGGTGTGTCTGGGGATGGGATAGGAACCCCTGCAAGTGAGACTCAGAGGGAATGGGTACAGATTGATCCCAGGGGTGAGGCAGACCCTTGGGTAGTGATGCTGATGGGTGCATTGGAAGTATGAGACATTCTCCAGTGCTGGGAATTTTTGTGGGAAGGCTGCTGGCATATACAGGCAGCAGGACATGCCCGGGATCCCAATACACCTGGGTGCATCAGGCTGGCTCAGTGTGTGTGTGAGGCTAGCCTGCAGGCACACAGCAGATGTCCTTCATGTTGTGCCTGTCTTTCTGCCTAGAATTTACCTGAGAGATAGACAGCAAACAGAAGTAGTACTTCTGTCCATGTGCGTGGGATGTGCCTCTGCAGTCTGGATTTGGAGATACTTGGATCATGACTGCTCCTGCCCTTGGTAATTCCTGTAGTGGTTTAGACTGTGGTCCGGAGCACAGACATGGAGATTAACAGATGGAGATGCTGTCTCTTCCCAAGAAAGACTTGGCCTTAAAGCTTAGAAGAAATAAAATGGTCTGGAGCAGTCAAGGAGAGACAGTGATAGCATTTATACCAAGGCTGTGTGTACACATTCCCTGAGCTTCATAAACATTGCTATCTCAGTTATCCTACCTCTAGGAGCGCTTTACAGGTTTCATGGAGAATGCTAAAGTTCAGATGTGAGCTATGAAGAAAGATTTCTTTTTTAAAAACATGTCAGTTTGATTGGAAATGGTGCCTGTAGCTATCTTCTATTACAGAACCAGGGGAATTTCCCTCATAAAAGTTTAATTACCCATGCAAATGATGACAGATAATTTAAGATGGCATTTTCAGAACATGGTCACTTTTGCATTCCTCTTTTCTCTTTTTTTCTCTCATGCATACAGTCCTATGTATGCATGCCTCACTTTTGTTGAGAATACAAAAACTCAAAGTGCAGCACACACACACACACACTCATTCAAAATTTGGAAGGAAAAAGTGCAGCTCTTCTGAAGTGCCATTGAGGATTTCTGGGAAACAAATGAGAGAGAAGAAAGAGAAGCATGACTGTATTTTTATTTCCTCAGTGAAGAGGAAAGGCACGAAAGTGAAGAGGGAGGGTGATGGCAGGTATGATATGGAGGCTTCTGTTTTCCAGACACTCGTGTGATTGAGATTATCCACATGCAAAATATACAAATGTATTAGTCAGAATAACTGTGTGCCTTAGTAATGCTATTTGCCTTTCTGATACCTCTCTTTTCCTGTTTTATTAAATACTTTATAACCTGGAATTGAAAATGAAGCGATTACATAAAAATATTTCTTATCCCCTAGTAGAATAATATTTCATGTAAAAAAAAAAAGTTGGGTTAAAATTTTTTCAACCTCTCTTTTTCCTATCTCATATATTTTTATACTGTGTATATTGAAGTTTAAAGGGTATTGAGAAAGGCTAATACGGTAGCTTACAGAAGGAAGTGAAAGTCACAGGAAGAAAGGTCTTCTGAACCTATGCATCTTTTATAGAGATCCAACTTTTTAATTTATTATTTGTGTTAAGGTTGACTCCCTTTCATGTCTAGAATGTTTCATTCATAGAAAAATCAACACATCAAGGAATTATTTTCTTTTGGGTATGGAATTTTATTTTCCTGCCTTTTTTCTTTTAAACTATATCAGCATCATTAATATGAACTGCTTGCCTGAGACTATTTAACAGAGTATCTTTTAATTGTGATTATTCAATAGTCATAATATAGTCATAAAAACTCTTTCTATCATTAGCTTAAGTTTGAATTCTCTCTGTCAGGCACTGTAAATTTATCTGTTTGTGTTATCTTAAGGTAAGTGCAAAGGGAGAAGACTGACATTAACACCCAGGCTGTGACTTGGTATTGTTCTGGTAGAAGGAAGGTTGCTGTTACAATGATAGATAGCTCTTTTCTGCTTTATCCAGTTGTGCTAATGATTCCCTCCAAGAAGCTCTTCATGAGAGCAAGAGCTTATTTGTCTTCAGAATTTATCAAAAATCACCTTGAAAAGCAAAGGCTTCCTTGCTGCCAGAGCCTAAAAGCATTGACACAAAGTACAATAAAAGCTGGAGTTCTGGAAAGGGCTGACAGAGAGCTCCTGAGCTAACAAATCCTTGACATTTCTGTTACACAAGAAGGGTTTACTTTGCGTATCCCAGGAAAGAGGCAGGCATACATACCTGGATTTTATTCATGTGCTACAGAACTGCACTTTATATATACTTGTCTTTCAGTAAAAAGGTTACAAAAAGAAAATGTTTCTCCTAAATACATTTCTGTACAAGATGAACATGTGTTACAAAAAGGAAAAAGCCATACTAACTGTGTTTGCTATTCACAAGGTACTGCTATGTTCCTTATCAGTTAGCTGATAGCTGAGATTGCTGAAAACAGCTATGGAGCAGTGCCAATAGAAAAGACTGAGGATAAGAATAGGACCATGATGGCTTTATAAAATTTAAAAAATGCGCTAGAAGATAGAAAGGAGAAATACACTGAAGAGATGTGGTTGTTTTGCTTTGCACTCACTCTTCTCTCCCAAAATGTGTTCAAGAATCTGTCTTTCTTCCAACATTAACAGGAGGAAAGCCAGAGGTGGCTGAGAATCAGCCTAAGAATAAAGCAAGTTTCAAGATTATAACCTTGAAAATAATACAACCTTAGCAAATAATATTGCAGATTAACTTGGCATGTATCACAGCTTGTTTAGAAAGTATAAAAATTGGCATGTATGCAGTCAAATCCGTATCTACCGTACAACTTCTGTGTTTCAGAGAGACACGAGTGTCAGACTTGTCTTTTACTGGATATTCTACCTCTGCTTACTCAAAATCTCTTTTCTTTCCTTGATTTTCCTGTGAAAACAGTTGAATGTCATTAGTTTTAATAGAAATTCAGACTCAGTAAGGAAAGGTTAGGGTCTTCAGCCTCTGGTCTGATGAGACCAACCCTGCCATTGGAATGGGGAGGAGAATCAGAGGAAAGAAAAGGTAAAACTTGAGAGTTGAGATAAGAACGGTTTAGTAATTGAAATAAAATATAATAATGACTGTAATAGAAAGAAAGAACAAGAGAGAAAGAAATGAAGCACAAGAAAGGCATGTGATGCCCAGTACATTGGCTCACCACCTGCAGTTGAGGCGCAGCCCATCTCCAGCAGTGATCAGCCTCTCACCTCCAACTCCCTCAGTTTATACACTGTCCTTGATGTTCTGTCATGTGGAATATCCCTTGGACCAGTCCAGGTCACCTGTCCTGCCCATGCCCCTGCCAGCTCCTCATGCACCTCCTCACTGGCAGAGTATGGGAAAGTGAAAAGTGCTTGATTTAGGGTAAGAACTACTCAGCAGCAGCCAAACCATCACTGTGCCTTCAACACTGTTCTCATACTAAATCCAAAACACAGCACTATACCAGCTACTCGCAAGGAAATGGACTCGGTCCCAGCCAAAACCAGGACAACAAGCTCTATGAGTCATTGAGCTCCAAAGTGAGAAGCTGGCAAGACACATGGAAGGATATTGTAAAACACGTTTTCCATTCCTGCCTTCCAGTGAAGATGAGAATATCATACACAACATCATAGCACTATTTTATTTTCTCCATCATTTTCCTTCTTCTTCGTGTCTTTGTGGAAAAAAAGGAAAAAAAAGCAAGGTGGAACAAGCTTTTGTGTTCCCCATATGGCATGCTAAGGTTATTTTGAGGCAAATGTCTGTAACATATGTAGTGTATGTTGTAGATAATAATAGAGATGGAGGAAAGACGTTAGGATGAAGATTTTGCAATGGAATTACATAGTAATTTGAGTTAAACTAGTAATTGTGTTGAGTTAGTTTTCAAGAGCACATGGAATTGGCTAGTGCTGACATTTTCCTCTAAGAGAAACCATCTATGATGCATAAATAATCCTGGAACATGGGGGGAGTCTGGAATGCAGCAATGCAGATGCTGATTTTGTCTGTCTGTATTTTTGGGATGAGAGGAATAAGAGTACCAGGTTGATTGATAACCCTAGTTCAATGGATTATCATTAATTTTTTTGGTTTAATTATAAGTAAACACCAAAAGCTGTGTCGATCTGCCTTTTTCTTCCTCCTTATCAGCTTTTTTATTACTGCTTCCTTTACCAACTCTGTTTTTCGTGTTAAAATACAAAAAAAACCCCTTGACAATAATGTCAAGATTTAAATAATTTTTATTTCTTTGATTCTAAATAACTAAGCTCTTGCACTGTAAAATTAGCTGCTTTTGAAAATGGCAAGCAATTGTGTGATTTCTAGCTGTAATTTTGCAGAAAAATAACATGCATTAATGGAAAACATTTTTCACCAAGTAAGGTCTCTTAATATTATGCTAGAGACATGTCACAAATCTAAAAATATGATCTTGTGTCAGTGTAATTGTGGTCATGAGTAAAGAGAATTGAAAAGCAAGCATATATAGACAACAAGCCAACACTTCTGGAAGTAAGGAATGTAAAGAAGGCAATTTTATTTAAAAGGTGTTCATTTTCTAATTTTCAAACAAATAGCTGAATAAGTCAGCATTCATTAAAGTACTGCTGGCTAATAATGTATTTCTCAACTGAAGTGGAATTGTAATGACTGAAGGCTAATTAAAAAAAAAAAAAAAAAAAGGCACAGAACCTTCCTGACTTAAAATCATGTAATTGAAAATGTCACTGGAAATCTGGCAAGCTAAGGGCTGTTGGGCTACTCCTCTCTAAATATTGTACAAAATGAAATTGCAGTTATGTAACAACAAACTGCACCAGCTGCTACATGGGAGACCTTCAGAACATCTGTGTTGGGCATTGCTCCATTTCATGATGGATGGATTCCTGCCTGCCAGACAAAACTGGCAAGAAAGTTGGGAATCATCCTGATTATGTTAATCAAGAGACATTTTAATCTTCCTTAGAGGAACAATTTTAGGTTCTTTTGTATATTGTTAAAATGTCATACTGTTTATGTAAGTAGCATTTCCTTTATTTGGTAAGAAAACTTATTTTCATTAGGAACTTTGTGGTTCTCAGCTCAAATTAGTTTATTAAATTATTTCATATGTAACATAGACACTTGTGCTACATACATATTTCTTTTCATCATCTGACTAGTAAACCACACTAGACTAAATCAGTAGGTTGAACTTCCTTTGATAAAGCTGAAGTTTTTAAAGCATAAATGACAAAGCTTTTCACTGGTTGGCCCTGGAGTAACAAAACACTGCTGCTTTTTCACATTATTCACTGTAAAATTTAATTAAATGTAACTGAAAATAAATGTTGATTATCGTTGCATGGAGGCAGGGACACAGATTAAACTCCACTGAAAACAGAGATACTCCCTATATTTTCCTATTCTCATTCACAGTCACAACTTGAAAGAGAACAAGGAAGGTCTGTGTGTTGCTCTGCAGCAAGATGTGGTCTGTGTTCTACATAGGCATTTAAATTAATGTTTATTTTCATTTAGTTTTGTTATGGTCCTTCTGTACTTAATAATTTATATAAACAATAATATTTACATTTCCATTTTATGTGCTTTTATATTCCCTGATTGTTTCTGCTGCTGTTGGTACCTGGGTAATCTCTTCTTCAGTCAATGTAAAGTAGCTTAATTATGAGCAAAATTTAATTGGCATTTTCAGTTGAGAAAAACATATGCTTCTCAGAGGGTAATTGCAATTTCAAGTTTGTCATTGTGCTGTGTGTCCTGGAAATGAAGGACTTTTATTTTATGCCAAAGAGATATCAAGGAGTTGTTGTGGTAGAATTCTTACCAAATAGCAGTATGAGATGTAGCAAAATTTCACCAGAGAATGAAATGCAGATCCATGCATGAAGATTGTGGTCATTATGGTATCAAAAATGCTTTTTCTTTTATAAAATAGGAGTGAAACATTTATGGAAAATGGAAAGACATGTTTAGATGTCTTTTAAGAACAGCAGTTTTTTCAGGACTAGTAGTGACATTATGTATTTGATTTTTATTACACTGTTCTGAAGATACAATTTTTGTAGTATTGTCATATGTAAAAACAGCTGCAGTGTTTTAAGATCACGGTGTTCCATGAATGTTCACCAGCAAGCCCATCAGCTGAGACACAGTAACTGATCTTGTTAATACCTGTAATCTATTTAAAAGCATTCCTGTAGTGCGTGACTTGATCTCAGCTGAGAAGCCAATAACAAAATGCTAAGGTGTGATAATGAATATTTTAGAGGCAGTAGTATCTTATGTGAAGTGAATGTAGGGCAGTGGTGACTGCACAGTATGTGCACTCAGTGTCTTGTATATTAACAGAAAACATGATAAGTCTGGTTAGGAGCACTTAGAATCTCTGTAGATGTAAGAGCTGGATTACTTGTTTTTCCTAGCTCTTTTTTTGTTCAACGTCATTTCTAGGTTAAACTAAAGAAATTAAAAACCCAGGAATAAAAAAGGAAAAGTATATTGCTTCTGAAGGCAAACCATTTGTTCATTCAAGTCATGGGTGGGTGGTGTTTTGTGTTTTGAGCCATGATGTTGTCTTTAATTATTTTTTTAGAGTGTTCATATTTTGGAACGAAAGGCTTCTTCAGGAAGCACAGACCCTTCTTTAAGCAAGCAGTTCCTTGAAAGTGATCATCTCTCTCTATCCAAGGTAAGCAAAAGCCTGGGATGGAGTCTGGGCAGTGTTTCCCTCTAGAGTTACAAAATAGTTTGACTGACACTTCAGGGACAGTGTTTTGTATGATTCTACCACTGAGTATATTGTGAGTCTGCCCTGGAGCTTATTGTTCTATAACTGAGGTGTAAGAAGAGCCAGTAATCTTTATTAGTAGATGTTATAGTAACAAAATTAAGGATTGGTTTGATTTGGTTTTGTTTTTTTTCACATGGAAGGCCCCAGAAACAAATTTTATTTTCTCAGAATATGGGGCTAGAAGGGACTTTGATGATCCTTGTGGGACCCCTCCAACTCAGGATATTATATGATTCTATGACTGAGAAATTTCCCAGTTCAGTCCTCTTATTAAGGTAGAGCAAGTCACATCAAAATCTCAAATTGCTGCCAATAAATATTAGTTTTAAAAATACATCCTAATAACATCCCTTGAGCATAGTTTGAAATTTCAAAGCTCTTGCTGAGACTTTCTTTCCTAAAGGAGAGAAAAGGATGCAACTGCAGGGGTGACATCACTCTCGTAAAAGGTAAAGCCTTGTCTGTGGTGTTTTGAAGTCAACTTCTCTCTGGGTAAATTGCTCAATTTTGCAGTAAGTAATTTCAAACAAGTCTAGTTCCACATAAAGAAAGCTTCATTTTAAGATACTTCATATGCAAAAGTAAGATTGTTACTGAAAAGGTGAGGGTGCTGTGATGGAATATTTGGTGGAAAAGAAAAATCTGGAATTAAATATCTGTAAGTTCTGAAACAGACCTGATAAAACAATTTTGAAAGGAAATATTTTGTTCATCCAGGGAAAATGAAATGGTTTATTATTTTTTATTTGGAAAAATAAATATTTTGCGGTCAAAAGTTGAGAAAGCAGTTGGTAGTGGCTCCCTTAATCGCCATACAAGGGGCATGTTCAGAGCCAGGGACTGGAAGCTGTGACTGTGTTCCCTCAGTCGTGCTGCTTTGCACAGGGCTCCTTCTCATGTAATCCCTGAGGAAACTCTGAAGTCCTAAAGTACTGCTGCTCTAACTGAGAACTGGCCCTGGGTGAGGACTCTTCAAGTGTATCACTTTCAGTTTGTTTTTTCCCCATTTTTGTCTCTCCTTCATAATGGCCCTCGCATTGCATGTATCTCAACACACCAAAACTGTGGGATGAGGCACAGTGAGGATTTATAGGAGGGTTTTAAGGACAGCTTGTAGCACTGATGCAGCAGGAGACAAGTATCCACACTGCACTGAATAATTGCTCATTTTGTCCCTCTGTGTCTGGCCTTTTGTCTAAATGAATAGCTATATGACATTGTGTGATTTCTAGTTGAGAATTAATCAATACTGATGTTATCTAGTAGATAAAAGACTTATGCCCGCAGCTGATGATCTAAAGGAGAAATCAATATGGTGAAGAATCAGTTGGCAGAGATGCAGAGACTCTCTGCTCACCCCAGGGGAGTTAGAGTTTAATTTGTCCCCCTCAAGTGCCAATACTTCCTTGTAGGGAGAAAATAATACTTATGTTCTTTCCTCTATAGAATGGAAATAGAACATTGAAGCTAAAAAAAGGTGCATTTCAAGTAGATTTACATACAATGGGATAGTTAGTTTATGGTTATTCAGGGGAAACTAAGCTGAATAAAGATTTCTATTAAAATTTACTGCAGTATTTAGTATTTGGGGCAGAGCTTTTCGCCCTTCTCAAAATACCGAGATCTTACCGAAAACTGTAGTTTTGAAATTTGCTGTTACTTTTGCAACTATATTTTCCTAATAGTAATGTTGATGTTATCAGAGCTGTGTAATTTATTTGGAGGTGTCATGAAAAACTGACAGCTCTTGGCTCTGAACGGTTGTTTCGGAAATCTGGAGACAATTTTTTTTTTTCTCCTTTGAGTGTTTGATGCTGCATGACCTCCTTCCTCTCTTGTTAACTTTTCATAACATTGCTAGGAGTTATGACAGATCAGCTGAGAAAATGCAAGTTTACAGCTTTGTAAGGTATAATTAGTAAAACATAGTCTGAGGAAGCTGGCAGTAAGAGATTTTTAAACTGGCGCAGAATTCTTTTGATTAATGTAGTAGCAAGAGGATAGAAATATACTCTAAAAGAAAATACAACTCCATCCTTTTCTCTTTAAAAATATTGTTCTTTACCTGTTCACTGTGTTACATTGTAAATCTGGCTTGAGCTGCACCAGTCACTGTGCAAAAGAAGTGGTGTGTACCAGAAATATGCTTTAGAAATATGCTTTAATTGGCTCCAGGAAAGGCATACAACGGGTTGTATCTCAAATGATACTGTTTCTGTGTTTTTCTCTAGGGAGAAAATTAGTTAGCTTTCCTATAAATTTCTCATAATACAGTGAAAATGAATGCAGGAAAATAAAAAGAAAATCCTTTTGCAGATTTCTGAAGGCTCAATTAGCAAGTGAAACTATCATAAAATGCCTTTGAAGATTATCACTAGCTACACTCAAAATCAACAATAAAGCAACATCTGCTAGTTTTTCTGATTTGGAGGAAAAACTGGGGCATCCAAAACCAATGTAACTTGTACCTTAAAGATGAGAAAATTTAAATTTCTTTGTGATTAAGAAATATCACAAAAGGCACTCTTGCTATGCACCTTAAGGTAAGGGTTAGAAATCTGAAAATGTTTGTATTTGGTAGTTTTAAACGAGATATAGCTAGACATATAGTGACCATGTAATTTGGTACCTAAATAGGTTGATTTAAAAGCCTGTCTTCTCCTTGTTGTATTGCATTGAAGAATTTGCACCACTCTTAAGTGCAATTTTTCACCATGTGTGTACAAAATTAATTAATCAATGTATCTTCATGCTTTTTCACCAGGAACCTGACAGCTGGGAAATCATAGAGGGTCTGAAAATAGGCCAGACCAATGTCCAGAAGCCAGACAAACATGAAGGTTTCATGCTGAAAAAGAGAAAATGGCCATTAAAAGGTTGGCACAAGGTAAATGTCTCAAAACCAAGGCAGAATGTTATCACCTTATTTGATGAAGTGGGATTTTTATTGTCTAGACAAAATTAGGATGTCAAATAAATAGCAACAATTTTGGTGTATGTCACTTTCTTCCACCTGTGTAGAGAATTTGGAGACACAGTTCATGGCTCTCAAATCACAGTCCCTGCTGCCTAAAGTTGTATTCTAAGTCCAGATTAGATTTGTAAATAACGCTGCAGATGCCTTGTGTTTTAAGAGGTTTAATCAGTACCCCTTTTGTTCTTTCCAATGTATTATATCGAAGTGTTGCTGTGTACTCCAAGGTTGCACTGAGTTTACATTGAAGTTACACAGCAGAGGAGGGCTGAGGGACTGTTCCATGTATCCCAGGTGTTTGTACAGGAGAGCATTCCTCTCCAGGTCTGCTGGCTGAGCAGATTTGTTCAACTTTGTCCTTGAATTTTGTTTCTCTTCTTGATTGGACTCTTCATTGTGAGCATGCAGTGGGACTATGCATTTTTGTTATAAGAGATTTCTATTTAGAAAAACCCTCAAACACCACAAAACTCAACCCCAAACCTCATGATTCTGTTTAGCTAATTTGGACACATATCTCCATGCAGGATTCTGTGTTACATTTGGTGTTCATAAACTCTATTTCATACCACAATAATTGCATTTCCCACCCCCTTTTTTAGCAACAAGATGCGTGGTATTGATGCTCACTCATATTTTTGTTCCTGAGGGTACAAAAAGGAAAGTAGTATAATTATAGTAGAATAATTTTCTGGGGCAGAATGCATTTTACTACAAACTATAGTGAAATCATTTGCTATATGTGGTGTTTTTTTCTGGGAAAGCACTAAGTTTGCTCTTTTTCTTGCTAAACGCTGTGGGACTTAGGTCTGAGTCCAAATGCAGTCCATACTTGTATAAATTACAGCTTTTTTCCCAATTTCTCTCTTCTTTCTGGGTGTTGTACTACTAGACATAAGCCTGCTACCCTTTTTTTCTGCATGGTTATCTACATTAGATGTTTTAGCTTTGTTTTACTTGACTAGAGTTCATAGTTTCAGCAGCCTGATACTTAGGCACTACTTGAATTCAGTCTAGACAGATTAATGGATTGCAAACTGATGTAGCTGAAATATGAAAAAGCACATCGATCCCCCATGCCCAACAAATCAGTCTGACCCTTCAAAAAAAATCAATTAATGAGTTACATAAGAATTTAGGGAATAAACTACTGTTCACACACTTTTAAAATAAATTCTATTAATGTGTTGCTATTTGGCCAAGTGTACGTTTTAGTAAGGAACTAATTTATAGGAGAGGAAAATGAGTCCAACTTTCACAGTTCTGTAAAGGCAATCACTCCTGATGATCTAGATTAATTTAGAGCAGTTGCCTGTGTAGATAATTTTTACTGTGATTAAGAACTTCACATTTTAGCATCCCTCTCTACTGTGCCTTACATTTCACCTTGGCAACTATGTTGAACTTACATTTTGAAACTTTGGGTTTGTTAATAAGTTGTGGTTTCTTTTCCAATGTTGGCCTGGATATCTTTTAATTTCCATAACAATACTCTGTGCTGAGAGTCCAGTGAGGAACTTCAGAGACACCAATTGTAGCATGTGCTGTGTTAGTGTTCTGCTAGCAAAGCCATATATAGCATCTTTTGTCTATTGAACATGTCGTGTCATATTCTGACAGTCCTGAATGTTCTTTAGCAGCTTACCAGGTACAATGTATGCAACTTGGTGAACTTATCATTCTCTGAAGTGCAGTGTGCTTTGGAATGAAATGATGAAAGATAATTTTCTTTTGTGTATGCAGCTTAGAGAGACAGAGCAATATGACATGAACATCATGTTGTTGTGAAGTGTCTTAGTGACCATACCTATGCAAAATAAACTCCCAAAATGTTCCTGTTGTTTTGGCATCTTATTAAAGAAATTTTATCTCCAGGTGTGCTGGTTTCAGCTGGGATAGATAAAAGTACTGTTTTTCTGCCCTGTGAGACACTGGTACCATCTGTTCTATGACTGACATAATTTCTAGAACTATCTTTGAGGGGGATTTTCTGCTGTCTAACTACTGGCCCTGCTCATTGTTAAATGTTAAATAAAAGGTTAAATCAAAGTTTTAAATTAGAGTGTTAATTTAGTAGGTTTACCTAAGGAAACCATTGTCCGTCCTTCCCATGTCACAACAGCTGTGAGAATCAAGCAAAGTATTTTGCTGTGTACTGGGATTTTGGCATAGATTAATGCTTCAGGTTACACTCTGAAATTAGGAATTATTTGCTATTACTTTGCATGTTTTTAAAGTTAGTGATGATAAATACAAGTTAGTGAATGTCATTTCAAGTCCAGTTTGCTGCTAGGCTTTATCTTTATGCTGTGTGCCAAAGTCTGCATTAACTTGACTGCAAAGCAGCTTGAGTGATCTGGTACAGACAAGCTAGGGCACCTTTAATTGAAGGATAAATACAGTGTGAATAGGGGATTCTGCTCTCTGCTCTAAGTCAGAACTGCTCAGCAAATTGAAGGTGTAGCAGTAACACCAGCACAGGCCAGTCCTGGTAGCCCTGTCAGTGAAGATGCAGAGGGCCACCCTGTATCACTAACACCCAAAACATCAGCCCTCCCGTGACCTGGGGATGTTTGGTAAGCTGTCATGTTTGTTCTGGTACTGTATTACCTAGGTTAACACTAGAAAAAGTGCCTTCAGCATGAGTTACAATCTCATCTGTACTTCACCAAATAGAGGTCTGCCATAAGGCCCAAAGTTTTGGATGGTAGACCAGGGTGTCTCAGAAGGTCTTCCTTTTGAGATTCAGATTTTGCACTAAGAAAAACTGCTCACTTCCTGGATAAGGAAGGTAGGTTGTTAATTTGAATGTAACCAGCTTTTGTGGGAAGAAAAACAGGAAAAAAAATGAAGAAAGAGATTTAATTAACTCTTTCTCACAGACTTTATTACATTGCCTGGAAAATTGAAAAAATAATACCTTTCATTTTCAAAGTTTGTTAAGATAAACCTCGAACATAATGCTGAAAAAAGAGAATCTAGGTTCTTCTGTTTAGAAGATAATTGTTGTCAAAAAACAAGCAAGAAAATTAATACTGTACTTATCCTTGCCTTCCAACTCCGAAACATTCCTTAATTGCTACAGGGTAATCCTTTTCCAGATGAAGTGTTGTACACAGTTTAAATTGCATCTGCTCATTAAGAAAGAATGTTGTTGGATTTTTTCTTATAATTTCAGAGGTTTTTTGTCCTGGATAATGGAATGTTGAAATATTCAAAGTCACCAATTGATGTAAGTAGAGTTGAAGACTTTAAAACTTTTAATGAAGTTCAGTCTGCTCATACTCACTCTAGGCATATTTATGATAGTACACCCATGAAAGTTGTTTATGGATTTAAAGAGAAAGCATGTAAGATTTTGGTTATGTCTTCAAGGATTCTACATTTTTTACTTCTTTGGAAATATAAGTTTTTGAATGAAGCTGTGAGAGAGATTAAACTGATCACGTATTTTTCTTCTCCAATTTTTATGTCAGCTCTGGCTGATATAGCTCTGGATATATATATATTCAGCTCTGGATATGACAAAGAATTGATAACTATGTTCTCTAGAGATGTAAAAGGTAGCAATAAATTAGTCAGATCAGATATCAATAACTACCAAGTTGTAGTGGCAGGATGTCAAGTACTGTCTAATTTTCTCTGCTTCTCACTTACCTGTACCTGTGCACTGGTGTGAACCACTTTACAGACCCAAACTTTGGAGCTGGCTTTGTACCAGCACTTCTTGTGAGATACTTTTATCTGACTATAAGAATAATAAGTGGTTGAGTGGTTTGTCTCAGTGCAGCTTTATTTTCTAAGATGGCTTTTTGCTAAAATATTTATAAAATGGGAAACTATTTCAGTACCAGATATTTTTCTGTTAAATATATTGGAAAAGTGCATGATACTTCTAAAGCTGCACCTTGATTTTTTGATTTTAGATACAGAAAGGAAAGGTCCATGGGAGCATTGATGTTGGTTTATCAGTCATGTCTATAAAAAAAAAGGCTCGTAGAATAGATCTTGACACAGAAGAACACATCTATCACCTAAAGGTAAGAAGTGAAAATACATACTTTATTTTCCATCCTCAGTAGAAACAAATGAAATTGAAAAGATTGTGCAGAAAAATATTGTCTTGGATGCTTTCTTGATAGCAAATTTTTCTCCAGGTGAAATCCCAGGATTCATTTGATGCATGGGTTTCAAAGTTACGGCACCACCGATTGTACCGTCAGAATGAGATTGTGAGATCTCCCAGGGATGCCAGCTTCCATATATTCCCCTCAGCATCTACTACAGAGTCTTCACCAGCTGCCAATGTGTCGGATGGAAAGGTGTGCAGTTCTTGGGTTGGAAACTCATGGCTTGCTTGTGGGTAGTTTCAGTGGGCTCTTCTTGTAGTGCAAATAGGACAGGAACATCCATTGTGGGAACTGATGGCCAGCAAAAAGCTGCAAGGGTGTGCAGCTGAAATCAGCTGAAATACTGTCTAATTTAGCCTTACTTCACTGAAATGGGCTGCTGTACAGATCTTGCAAAGTGTTCACCACCCATACAATTTGCACTAGCCTTTGTCATCAGGTATAAATCTGTCTCTGCTGATTATGTTCTTCCTCTTAAACAGCAGCTTTCCTAACTGGTACCTAGCACACTCCACTTGTGAGGTTCTCGGTTTGATTCTCCAATGTGCTATTCCAAAAAATTTGTGTTTTTTGGAACTTTGGAGATGAATCACAGATTTCATTGAAAACACAGTGCATAATTTGGTTTCTATTCTGACGTAGTATAGTTATTACACTGACAAGGCAATATAAGCCACAGTAAATATAAGCATTTTATTATGCTTTAGGTGCAGCAAAATAACTTCCCCTGGCAGCCTCCTATACCTTGCAGTAACAGCCTTCCTGTCACCTGCACTACTGGTCAGAGTAAAGTAGCAGCTTGGCTGCAGGACTCTGAAGAGATGGACAGATGTGCAGAAGGTTAGACTTTATCTTTTCATGCCTTGTTCTTTCAGCAAAACCACTTGTTGATATACAAAAGTGTCCTGTCAGTAAAGTGGTTAAGTTACATCATTACATGAACATGTAGTAGCTCTTCAGGTAATGAAAAACTTTTACCTGGTGGTGGGAACTTTGCTCTCTATGAGTTCTGAGTTGTTGCTTTTTAAATTTATCACAATAATCTGTGTTATTTTAATGGATGTCATTGTTCAAATATGATCACTTTTTGAGGTCCAGAGCTGTTGCTGACTCCTATAGAAATAAAAAGTGTCCAATATCCCTGAAAATAAAACTTTCACTTGGATGCCTTACTACAAGGGATTTGGACACTTAACTTTTATAATGCAATTAAGTTCTAACAATGGACACCATGGCAATAAAAAGTCTGAATTGAAACACCTAATATATTCTTATTTTATATCTGTTAGATCTTGCTCATTGTCAGTCTAACCTTGTGGAACTCAGTAAGCTTCTTCAAAATTTAGAAATACTACAGAGAACTCAGTCAGCACCAAATTTCACAGACATGCAGGTAAATATGTCTGAACATAAATCATTACACTGAAATATTTGTTCTTTCTGTTAAGGGAAATACAGAGGTGATGTCTGTTAACTCAAAATGTTTTTCTGAAATAATAGTTAATCTTGGATGAAATGTTTATCTTTTATGTTTATTTTAATCTTGTGTAATACTGTTTCTGTTCCTGTGTAGACAAGTAATTATGATGTATTTAGTGTTTGAGTTAAATAGGATAAATCAAATTATTAAGTTATTTGCAAAACAAAACTGAGGACTGTTACAATATAACACATGTATAAATTGAAATTGTATTTAAGGAGTTTTTGTTGAGTGAGATAACAATTTAAGTTTTTTAAGGATTGGACACCCAAAGACCTTCAAAGATGAAGTTGCATGCTCTAGAAAAGGGGGCATAGTTCAAAGGTCCCAAGTTTTGGACTGTTACCCAGTTCAGGGTGAGTGTTCCTCTTACCAGAAAGCAATGGCAGATCCTAAGTCATAAATACTTTCTTCCACTTTCACTGAATCTTCTTGTCCATACAAATATCTGAGTAATACCACAACAGAAATCCACGAGGATTTCAAGGTAGCTTCCTAAATACTACACACCCATGAAAAGAAAGGGTGCCAGTAGTTTAGCTAAAGGAGCCAACTGTACCAGGTGTTTATAAAAGTGTATGGGTAGCTACAGCTGATCACTGCTCCAATTTCGGGTCCCCAGCAGCAGCGTTCTTCTCCTTACTTTCTAATTTGTACCTGTCTAATGCTACAATTCTTGACTAACTTGCTGTATTGTCTGTGTTGCTTGTGTCAACTTAATAGCACTTTGTTGCTTTTAACTATTTGTGTAATGTAGGCTAACTGTGTAGATATTTCAAAGAAAGACAAGCGGGTCACGAGACGATGGAGAACAAAAAGTGTCAGCAAAGATGCAAAAATTCAACTTCAGGTACTGAATGCACTATGTTTTACTTTTCACTGTACTTCTAGATTAAATTCTAAGCATGAAATGATATATTAGCTAAAAGTAGGAAGTCAATGTGCTGTCTTTCCTGTTTCTGATGAGGTAAATTAAATCTCAGTTTGTTGTTCAAAACCTAGAGAAGATAGTGAGAAAAGTACTGATTTTATTATAATTCATATGAAAACATTGCCATCTAGAGAAAGGAGGGGGATCTGAATATTAGTCATTTCAGGTATTTAAAACTCAGTATACATACACCATATGGGGATACTGCTATTCCATATCAAAGTTGCAAAGGAGGAATGTTGAACAAGTGACATCAGATTAAAAGCAGAATGAAATAGTAAACACACCAGTTGTCTTATAGGTCTTGTCAAGACCTATACTTGGAATATTGCCAATTATAAGTACTTTCACAAGCCTTCTGTTATGGAAAAGGCTAATATGGGAGCAAATAAAATAACCATAAAATAAATTATGTGAAGGAAGAATTTACTCCATCCTAGAACTGAAAACACAGAAATTAGCATGATGTGCATGTATTGCTGCCTTGTGCTTTGTTGGAAGCAGTTGTGTATTCTGAGGTTTGATCCAAAAGCTGATCTTTTTTATTACTAAGCAACTGATAATGAAGACTATTAACTGGCTTTGGGAGCTAACAATCACCACTGTGATGTCTGCTACTGAGTAAATAAATGTCAGCAACTTTTAATCCATTCAAATATCTTGAAATTAGTAAAAACTTTGAAAACATCCCCCAATAGGCACATTAAGGGGTTTTCAATTAAGATCAATAATCTTAAGGAAGGAAAAAGCCATAGTTGCATCAGCTTTCTCATTGCAGCTCGCAGTCGATTTTTCTTTTTACCTATTATACTTTGAAAATCACAGTAGGTAGAACAGTGAAGCATCTGTTGGGATTAAAAAGGTTTATTAACAAAGGAATTTTTGTGATTGATGTCATGTTCTACTATCTGAAATTGAAGGATCACAGTTTTTCCCTGGTGCTGAATAAAACAGGGAAATTAAAATATCAGGAAAATGCATGCGAGTACCTGGTGCCTACCAAGAGTCAGTCACCACTACGTGTTCTTCTTTCATGCCACAGTAACCTCAGAGAAGCCCCCTCCACAAAAATGATGGAAGCAGTCAGTGTATGATGATTTATTGTTGGTGACAGTGAATAATGAGCTGTTCCTGTGTTACCTACGCTTTGCCAAAGTAACGCTGGCCTGGGCTTCCATCACAGGCACCTGACTCAAACTGCTGATTGTGGTTTGGCAGGAGTGTGTCTCAGCTCCTGAAACTTTCAGATAGGATTGGTTTGCAGGTTCCTCTGAGAGAGTTTGTGTGCATGGCACTGCTCTACATGAGTCTATCGCTTCTGGGTTGATAGTGAACTAACTTAGGTCAGCATTAACTCCTGCCAAGCTTCATGCTGTAAATATAAAGCTTATTTTGTTACAATAAAGTATTAAGTTGTTGTTGACTGATTTATAAATTATTTTCAAGTGAAACAGAGACAATATTTTTTTTCTAAATTATATGAAAGACAAAGAATACTTGATGGCTACTCCACTATCTTGCCTAATTTGATAGACTCAGTTTATTCCTCCAAGGGCTGTCCTGTCTCCTGAGTGCTAGAGCTGTGCTCTGCAGGAAGATGGCCTCACTGACTCATTGTATTTTTCCTAATTTTCCACTAAAATGTGGATTTCCTCTGAAGCCAAGGTGCCCTTTAAGCTAATCCCCATTTTGTTCTTCTGTTAAGACATTCCTTCTACTTCATTGGCCTTCCTTACTGCTTATTTTTTCAAGACTGCTTCAAGTCTTTCTGAACTGTTTATCAGGATATCTCCTACTGAGAATCATTTTGTCTGATTTGTGATCATTGTTTTCATGGTGCTTACACATAATTTGCTATTGAATGGTTGACATTTGGTACTAATAAGATTTCTGTTAGTATCTGTTACTTTCCTCATACCTCCATACATGTCCTTAGTTTTAGGGGATAATGCTAATATTAACAAACTAACTTTAAACCAATTTCACTGTTGATTCCATTTGGAGTACTAATTTTAACTATATCACAGATGTTCTGATAGTACAATGTTGAGAACATCCTTCTGGGGAGCATAAAATTAGGGAGCTTTATAAAAAGGTATGTGTTTTGTGAGTGATGGGGAATGAGTGTGTGATTTCTGCCAGCTCAGTATCCTCTGCACATGAGGCAAGGAGGGAATTCTCCCATCCAGGTATTTTATTATACTTGTTACCATTCTTTTGTTAATGAGATAGCTTTCTTTGGATTCCTGCTAACACATTTTTGCAGTATGAATGCTAGGTGTGTAATGTATTCTTTCTTGTAAGTAAAGCTGCTTGATTTGTTTCCTAGACATTTATATTTACCACTTAAATATGCCACTTTGGGTGCAGTTGACTTTGCTCACACAGCTAATCCCTGTAACTAGAGAAGGGTTACTCCCCAAAGTAAAACTGGGCATAGCATGTGTCTGTACATTTGCAGGTTTGGGTGTTTACTGTTGCCAAGTTGTTTAGAATTAACAGCTGAATTTACAGGCCTTTACTCAAGGGTAATATATGAATTGCTTCTCATAAGAAAGATTACTTTCATGAGGGAGGTTAATTTTGTTTTTAAAAAGCCTATTTAAAATCTTATGAAAATGGCCTACAACAGCAGGTTAGTTGACCTCTATTAATTCATTTTATAAATTACACTTTTGTACAAAAAATGAGTTGTAGGTTTTGTTTTTGGGGTTTTTCTTGTTTGGTTGGTTGGTGTTTTGGTTTTTTTTACATTTATATATTTATTTCCCTTTGGGTAAAAGGCTAAGTTATCATTCTCATGAGAGCTTCAAAGGAAGAAAAACCCCCAACATTACTGCAAAACATAATGAACCAGTGATATTTTGGTTTTCCACAAAAGCTCAAAGTTGTGAAGTTCCAAGATTCACAAGGGGAATAGTGTAATAGAGAGCTGTGTTTTATGGAGTAATCTAAAAAATCATCTTGCATTACTGACACTTTCAGCTCAGAACAAACCAGACCTAGACTAGTTACTACTTTTTCCCTAAAGTAAGTATTTCTTTTTATGGTAACTCAGATTATGACCTCACTTTCTATTGTGGTGAGGAGAGTGTGTGGTTCTGAAAAGCTCATTATTCCAATTTTAATAATGCATACCTGCATTCTTAATCTTATATATAAATTTGTGCATATTTCTCTGTGTACATGGTTTTGTCCCTATTATTTGAATAAGAATATTCTTCCATACACTTATTCACATGATAGACATATTTCTGTAGAGCACAAAGAGCTTTACATTATGTATATGATCTGTTCTCTGCTTTAACAGAGTTTGTTCCCAGTATTTCAGAGGTTATGCACCTCATTTTAATCTGAGAATTGTGTAAAATATTACACCACAAGTCTTTTACTGTGATCCTTGGACAACCCTTCCAACTATCAGTGGCAATGCTACTAATATCAGCCAGAGGGTGAAGTGTTTGACCATTCTCCACTGTAGTGACCCTACTGGGAATGTTACAGAAGCAAGACAGTTCAGCTAATGATTGAAATACAATATCCTGTTCTTTAGCATGGTGTCGATGTATCCAACCTGCAATTGTTATTTGTGTGACCATCAGGCTGCTTGCAGAAAAGGAAAAATATATAGATCTAGAGTTCTAAAAATAATGAAGTGACTTATGTGAAGATACAGGGGAATAAAAATATAAAGGAGTTGAGAATTTTTTTCTTAAAGTAGAAAGGTGTATTTCCTAGTCTTCCAAAATCTGAAATGGCTTCAAAATAATGGCATTTTGATTAAAGATTAAACAAAATTATGTTATGACAGGTGTGGAGCTCCTCTGCATTAGACAGTTACTTGCTTGACTTTAATGTACGGTGAAAAATTTTCTTACAAGTAAAATAAATGTCAAAATAAGCAGGATGAGGCCACAAGTTAGACATGCAGAAAAGGAAGCAGTTGTTCAAATACTCAGTTTTTATTTGTGCTGCTTTATCTGAGTTTTTGCCTTGGTTTGGAAGCCAAGCATTCAATAATGTAGGGGAAAAACAGGTGGAATTCAAAAAAGTGGTGTGTGGAGAAAATGATACAGCAGGCTCAGGGATGGATGTGGGAATGCCAGAGCTACGTGCAGGAATGTTTACATAAGAAAACTCACTAGATAACACATACACTGAGAAGCTTTACCATTGAGACACATGCATCTTCAGTGACCACGGTTCATGCACTTCCACTATTGCAAAGTGATCTCTTTCAGAATTCATCTTCTAGATGGTCAAGCGACCTTGAAGGAGTTTGACTTTTGTTTTATTTTCTGGCATGCTGTAGCATCCTTTCTGTTGTCTTATTCCATTATTGCCTTATCACTCTGAATGGCAATGCTAATGGATTTTTTTTTTTGTAGCCTTAGTGAGTACACTGCAGTCCAACTCATCTGGAGATAATTTTAGTGAGGTATCCAGCTTTTTATGTCTCTGGCATGCACAGCTGAAAGCACATGATATGTCCTCAACATGTGTAGGCCATAAGAGTTAACAAAATGGAAACCCACTTAAAGACTCTCCCTCTCCCTTTTCTGATCACCTTTCATTTTCCTGTGTCCCATCACCCCTTCCCTTCTCTTTTTCTACTTCCTTCTTTTCTTGCATTCACTGTCAGGAAGGGCCGGCACCGAAGGGCCAGTTCAGCACAACACGACGCCGGCAGAGACTGGCAGCTGCTGTGGCTACAACAGTGAGTGGATTTAAAAATCAAGGGATAGCTCTAAGGATGGGAAGCTGTGTAACTCGGTTGTGTAATAAGCTTATGAAAATGTTTCTTGCACTTTTTGGAGGTGTCCATGCTACCCCCTTTCAGCTGAGTTTGTTAGAAGTGGTCAGGCCCGGCAGAAATGCATTCATCAATGTGGGTCTGAGCTTGTTTACATGGTACATGTCCCTCCTCCTTTATGGAAGTGCAAGTGACAGACTCAGGCCCTGCACGCAATAAGTCTTTGATATACTATACAAAATAGAAAAAAAATTATCAAATTCTGTTAAAAGATGTGACAGTTGTAGCAAGAAAATAGAACTGAGGAGATTTGTTACAAAAAGCCATGGAATTATATAACTTTCTGATATTTTTATAAGTAGTATCAGGTTAGCCTTTTCGTTTGAGGCACTTTCTGTTTGCATTCCATAATCCCAAAAAGTCATATTACTACCTCAGTGTCTGTATATAGTTTTGCTAATTCTCTAAGTCTTTGTCAGAAAATACACCAGAAATACAATTTCTAACACTTTGTCAGAAATCAACACCACAGCTGGGAATTAGTTGTGGGAAGAAGTCCTGTTTGTAAAATTAAATTACCATCAAAAGGATATCCTCAGCTGCTGCTTTATCAAGAAAGCATTCATTAGGAAGGCCCAATATAGACATTTGTACTAATCCATCAACAGATAAGTACAACGGCTAGATAGGGAAGACTGTGCAGCCAAAGATTGAAGTGAGCTTTAAATGCAAGCTCCTTATCTAGCCCAAGCAGTGAATGTCTTCACCAGGCTAAAGTGGTCCAGGGTCTGCTGTTCCAGGCGGAAGCTAAAATTCCCTAGATCTGACATAGTTTCTGCTTAAGCCTAACTACCTTGAGCTCCTGCTACCTGAACCACAAACTCAGTTATGGCTCTGCTCTTTTAAAAAGTATGAGACATATCAGTGTTTCTCCAGCTTTGAAATTATCTCATCTAAATTTATTCCTCTGTAATCAATTGATGCTGAATGAGTGCTCTGTAACTGATTGCTGTTTTGACTCTGTCCGTCTGCCTGCCTGCCTAGCACAGAAATCTGCCTGATTCCCAGTTTACAGGGCTGAGCAGTGTTGGTGGGAGTGTCTAACCAGAAGGCTCAGCAGCAGTAAAGCAGCTTTGGCAAGGGTTGTACTCCTTACCTGGGGAGTGCTTCAATAGACAAATGCAGCTGGGCTTGTGTTGGAAGGCACGAAGAGAACAGGGAATTTCTGAGTTGTTACCTGCAGCTGAAGTGAGGACCTGCTGAGGGAGATCCTGGAGAAGCCAGAGAAAATGCAGGAGGAAGGAAAGCTAGAGGCACCAAAATGACTCTGCGGCTGTTGCGGTGTTGGTGGCCATGGCCTGCTCTCCCTGGCTTCCATGCACACAATGGTTGCTGCTCTCGGACAGTGAAGCTGTGTGCATAGACTGAGGGATATAGGATTATATCAGCTAAATGCACAGCAGAAAGAGGTTTTCCTACAACCCACTGGGCCAGGAACAGTCTGTTCCTACATGAGCACGTCATTCTGGAGAAGGTGATGGATGAGTGGGTATTAACGCCTCTGGTGTAAAGCAGGAAGTTGGGACAAGGTTCATCTGAGGTTATGTCTAGAAGTGTCTGTATGGAGAAAACCAGAGTGATGGATCAAGAAGCTAAATATTTTTTCAAAAACCTTCAAAACAACAACAATATAAAACAATCAAAAAGAGAATAGGTAGTAAAGTCAGGGTCAAGTCACCATTAATACAGAGAGAAAGCACATCAGTGAAAGGAAAAAAGAGGAGGAGAAGTATATTGGCAGTGTTTCCTGGACTGTTGCCTATTCAAGAGAATGAAAATGGGTGTTTAATGTGGGTTTTTTTAATCTGTTATGGAAAGTGACTTGGAAACTTTTCTTAAAAATGCATATGAGGAGGGTTCATGTCAATCAACGGTTCAGTATTTTTGGTTCTTGCATTTAAAGCAGTCAGCGAGGCTACTTGTCTCTGTCATGTGAATGTATATTTCTTGCAAGTAGTGTTACATATTTGTAGGACATGTAAATTCTGTTTCTAGGGCATAATCAAAAATAGTATTTTTTCAATAAACCTCATTATAGAAGCATTTCTTTTCAGCCTGGCCAGCTGAGGTTTGAGGCAGAAATGATGTATATAAAGTAGCTTGATTCATCAGAGAGTGACTAAAGAGCCCCCCTGCATGTGTGGGCATCCTGCCTGCAACTCTGCCAGTCCATGTGGGTCTGGGGAACCTCCCCCATCACCACAGGCATGGGGGCTGGGGGCACTCTCCCTCAAGCTCTGGCATGATGGCTGGTGTCAGCTTCTTTCATGCCTTCTGGATGGTCTGGAGGGTTGGGTATGTTCTCCATACACACAGGTACGGTGTAGATACCTACTCTGCCCTCCTGGACCCGCTGAAGCTTCGTCATGCTCCCAGTCAGAAAGTCCTGGAAACATGCTCTCCCGTTTAAGAAGGGGGAAAGTTTTGGAGAAGAAATTTGAAATTCACCTATGTTTAGCCACAGTAGTTCAGTAACCTAATGTTGTTGGGCTCTTGACACAGGCAATCTGGTACTTGTGACGAAGATAAAGGGTTAAATATCCAGTAAAACAGAAGGAATTCATTCTACATCTTCTGTTAACAAATTCTTCTTGATATGAAGCTAAACTGAGGTCCAATAGAAAAATACATACTTTGTTCATATAACTGGAAGTCAAAATACATGAAAGCAGGAATAAAGCTTACATTAGATAGGTGCCATAGAATTATTATTTAATGTACGATAGATATCTGGAAATCAAGAAAGAAGAGAGTGGAAAATATATTTTACAGAGTATGCTCATGATTAATAGATCCAACAGGATTTTGAGGATTTCATTGGAGAATAAGAACCTAAACCTGTGTATTGATGTCAGCTTTTACAGGAAGGAATTAATAAAACCATTCCCTGATATAATCAAATAGCAAAGTGCTAAGTTCAACCACTGATGACAGTATAGAACTCATCTGTTGGTAAAAATTCTTAGTAATATGACTTTTTATGTTACCTGCTGCTCTTTATCATGCCTTTGAAGAGACATTTTATATTTCGGCCCCATTTTTAATATTTGAATAATTGCATTGGGCTGCAGTGTGACAATTCTTGATTTACACATTTGATCAATCTAATGAAATTAATTAGATTTAATGTGCTAAACAGTGCTTGATACATTAAGCAGTGCTTAATATTTAAGTAACAAAATGTAGTTCTGCATGCATTTCTGTTGCATTTGCAGTTGAAAATTGTGTTCTTGGCCTGATTTTCATATTAATGTGTGTAAACGGTAACATTAAAGTAAAATACAAAATGTGGTCACACACACATCACTTACATAGCAGTGGTAGCCATACAGTGCATATGTAGCATGTAGGTAACTGCTCAGTACATGATACACACATATATAACTCAGAAAGTCTTGCATGTACTGTTTTTTTATTACTTTATTACTTTTATTATGAAAAGCAGAGGAGAAAGAGAAGCTGAAAGATAATAAACTAAATTCTTTGCTCCATCTTACTGAACTGTATCTCTCTGCATTTATTTATGACTCATGTATTTCAAATGAAAACCAGGCGGAGTTTTGATTTTATTTTGTTGTTTTTATTGTTTATTTGTTTAGTTAAAAAAGAAAATAGAAAGACTGTATGCTTCTTTCCTTTTCATAATTGCCAGTACAATGAGTTTCAACTGAAGATTTACGAGTAGTTTTGAAAAATTTCAGTGATATATCTGATAGTATTATATTCTGTTTCTAGATTTGTGGAGGAACTTGCATACTTCAAATGTTGGTATTGCAACAACAGACTCATCTACAATTACTCTCAAATGTGCAAATATAAAGGAGCATGTCTCATGGTTCAGTTTTCCAGTAATCTTCTAAGCATTAGCAAATCATCCATATTTTGTAAATGTTAGAATTTAAATACTCCATCATTAGCTGTTAGCTATGTGTTTAGGCCTTCTTTTTTCTATTTCAGTGAAAAAAATCAAGAGAAGTCTGCATCAGCTGTGTTGAGATTTAGGAGAGTAAGAAGTTACATGTTCACTCTTGCCATTTTCATCTCATTGTGAACTAAGTCTTTTCAGAAGAAACTTGTGTTTTCCTTCAACAGAGTCAAAAGTTTGGTTACACCTTATACAACATTTCTTCTGTTTGTCACTGTAGGTCCCTTTCAGTGCTACGATGTCACCTGTTCGATTGCATTCATCCAACCCCAACCTTTGTGCAGACATTGACTTTCAGGCTCCCCCAAGCCATGTGACTGACCCTCTGGAGTGCTCTACTGAGTACATGAAGCTTCAAGAAGAGTTCTGCTTGATGGCACAAAAAGGTAGCTGGAGATGCCAAGCCTTTCCTGTGATATGCTTCTCTGTCGTGTTTCTTTATTGCCTTCACTTGGTTGTGGCCAGGGCTTTCACCTGCATTGGGTGATACTGTATAAGAGTTTTTATCTGTTCAGGTGGCTTCACAAAGGCAGCGTGTATTATCCTTCTTATATTTTCCATGCATGTCATAAATATAGAAATAGGTAAACTCTGAAATTGCTTTCCCAGTCTTCTGAACTGCTTTTTTGTGCTCTGTAAATAAGTGACTGAATTTGCAAACTTTTTTTTCCCCATCAACAAAATGCATTCTTCCTCCCCAAAGATGATTCAGAATATAACTGCTACACATAATGCTGTGAGTTCCTTTTTGTGCAGTTTTCTATGTCAATGGAATCAATGGAAAAAGAGCTTATTACAGGAACGTACTTTTGAATTGCAATTTTATTGCCAGTAAGTGAATGGTCCTACAAACTGAAAAATACCATTTTAAAAAGGTTTTCTTATCAGTTTGATGTTATATAACAAGCACAGAAAAAATGTGAGACTGACATGTTAAAAAATTCAAAACCTGTTTAAAGACCGAGTAATCCTCTTTATTAGTGCAATACTAAGTCTAGCATAACTGATGTCTGTTACTCCGAAAAGTATAAATAAAAAGTATAAATAAAAAGTATAAATAAAGACCAGAAAGAGAATAACACATTGTGTTATTGACTGTGTCCAATGACACAGTTTTTCCAAATATTTTTCCACCTTTCCATATGTTCAGCACCAAGAATATGCTCAGATGAGATATGTGTGAACGTACAGTACGCACATTACAATCGCAAGCTGTAAGTGTTTGTACTTTATTTGGCTTGGATTACTTGAAGTTCAAATCCTTGTTTGAAATGTCTATTTGAAATTTTCAAATGTCCAAAATTACTGTGGGATGGAAGTCTCACTCTCTGTCATTATTTCTGTTATATTGTAATAGATGTCAATGTGATTTCTGCAGCCAAGTAAACACCTGTTGTGTTTTTTTCTTTTTGCTTAGTGCATTCTCTTTTGAAGTCTGCCTTTAACAGCATAGCTATAGAGAAGGAGAAGCTTAAGCAGATTGTTTCAGAGCACGATCTTACAGGCCACAATGCTCAAATAGCTCACCTCAGACAGTCCCTCTCTCAGGTATGTTCTTGATTTGATTTCAAGCACATCTATCTTGCCCAATGCACTACTTCTTTTGTATTTTGCCATTTCCTGAGGTAAAAGGAGCCAAGAAAAAGCCAGGTTCTCAAACAGAACTATGGCATATTCTGTTATGATATAGCTCCTCAGTGCATGTGGAGGTGAAGGATATAATTTGTACAAGCATGTATCTGTAATGGTTTTCCAAAGTAAAGAAAAAGGATCAAATGTTTTTGTACAAATGCTAGATGTCTTTCTTGGAGCTGTTCCAGCACAGCCAAGGAAGTATTCTTGGTTTTGTAACTAAGTTTTAAATTTCGACTGTACATTGTCAGGTATGTTTTATATGTCCGTGTCTCTAAATGCAAAAGGAGTCCTGGGCTGCAATGTAGTCATGGGTAAATTGGATTTCCAGACACACACCTGTTAACTCTTCAGCTTCTCTCCCACTTAAGCTAAAGGAAAAAATATCATTTGCTTTAATGGGGAAGAAGAAATTAGCAACAATAAGTCCTCAGTTTTCAGAATAACTCAATTTTTAAAATTCACTATCAAGGAAACATAAAAGCATTTGCTTTATTAATGTGGAGTACTGCATCTGCAGGAAGTATGAGCAGACATTTAAAAACAGACCTTTCTATAGATGTATATCATGTTATGCATATTGATTTCTGTGCATTGTGATAAAAAAGGGTTAGGGGCAAGAGATAGGGTAACCATTTCTGGTTATTGACACAAACTGATCTAAGACCTGTGGATATGTATCAGCAACTTGCATGAAATAGGGAATCGGGTTTTCTTCTTGGTCCTGGCCTCCAACATTAGTTTAAAGTCGCTGTCACACATTATCTCACAGTCTCTGTGGACAGTAAGTGGAAAATTGACTGTGACTGGGTTTGTTCAGTCTCATGACCAGGTTTGAGCCTTTGAAGAAGCTGTTGTCAGTCTGCTGTTAGTCATTGCCTTCCCTCTCTGAGGGATGTCAACTATGAACATGTCCAGACCATTTAAGAACAAAGCAAAAATGGGTAATTTAAACTGTTTAGTGACAGTTTAAGCTTACCTATTTTCCTTTGGTCTTTGTTTCAGTACATTCATGCAATCTATTCCTCAATCTGCACTAGGGGGAGACAGAAGCAGGTTCTTACTCCATTGTAACTATCCTTTCCTGCTGAAACAAAATGTCTCTGTGTTCTTTCCTATAATCCTCAGTGCTGGGGATTATTAAGGTTAAACCAGCCATGTTCTAGGTATGTAGCATATTGTACTTCTGGATTTCAGAATCTCACACGCTAGTCTTTCCAAATAACAGATAATACATATGCACCCAGATTTATAATCTAGGTTGGACTATAAAATAGGAGAAAAATCAGAAGATACCAGACACCAGTTGAATTCTGTTGGTATTTGTGATACTGTAGTGGATCAGTAGTTTGAAATAAGTACAAGGATGAATCTATAAAATTGATGTGGGTGGGTAGACAATGATACTAGCAATTATGCTGGTTTTACTGGAAATGAAGAAATTTCTGTTTGAAGCTTCTGGGTGCTGATAATCTTGACTTGGAAGGGGCTATATCACTGTAAACCAAGAATTGCCTCTTTGGACATTTTGAGGGTAGTTCCCATGTATTGTTCTGCAGTTTCACTCTTTGTTGCTGCACTCACTCCCCATTTCCATAATGTACATAACCCACCAGTACACCTGCCAAAGAGCTCTCTAAAGAACTCAGGTAGAATGCCAGTGCTATGTTGTGGGAGAACATCTGTCCCCCCATCTCCTGAAAAACAGTGAAGGCAAAGTAACCAAAGATGAAGTCATGTTAGAGAGGATCTCAAAATAGATCTCTCCCTATAAATGAAAGAAAGGAGGTTCTGTGATTTTTTTTTGGGAAATTGCTGGAAAGAAGCTTTTTTCCTTCTTCCTTTGTTTTTTTCCTTTTTATTTTCTTTTTTTTTTCTTCAATGTTTACATTTTAATTTTAAATGAAATGTACAATTTTTATTTTAAGGCTCTCAACCAGAATGCTGAACTAAGGAGTCGCTTGAACAGAATACATTCAGAATCTGTTATTTGTGATCAGGTTGTCAGTGTAAATATTATCCCTAGTCCTGATGAGGTAAGACTTTAGCCTTTAATGGATTTAGAGTACAAACCTTGCTAATTCTCACTAAACAGCTGAAACACACCTGAAAAATAATTGAATTTTTCAGATTGGCAAATATTCATTCATAGGAAAAGTCAGGTTATATTTCCTTACCTACGATAAAACTTCAGTGTTTTGTTTTCCATATGTCAGACATGAAAGAACTCAGCTTGGTCTTAGAGGAACAGAGAAGGACTCCAGTTTTGGAATATTAATTGTTGCCTGTGGGAATTAGTGAGGTTTTACTGTATTTGAATGTATCACACAGTAGCTAACGAATTCTGTATCTTAGTTTCTTTCCAAATCAACAGAACAATTAATTATTTAATGACCTGATTTTGCAAGTGTCTAAAGAGCCTCACATTTACTATCACATCTATCTTGAGAGGTACAGTTAAAATCAAAAGGTTCAGTCCGTGAACCAAGTACTGCACTAATATTATTACAACATGTAGGGTTTTTTTTGTTTTGGTTTCCTTAGTCAAGAAATTAACAAACATTTGTATTAATAACAGTGATCTTCCCTCATGACAAATCTGAATTTGTGGGCTATAATATATTACAATTGGTATGGTCACTTTGGCAACCATTCTGCTTGCATTTTACAAAAATGTTATTGATTCGTCATTTCCACTATTTTTTTTTTCTCTGCATATGCCATTTCAATTAACAAAGTCTTGTCTCCTAATTATTTCTTCTAACAAGCAAGAAAGGTAAAACTGTTTCTGTTTATTTGCTTTTTGAAAATGTCCAAACAATTTTTCCAAGAATCCAGTGTGTTGGAGGCTAGCAACAGAACATAGAAGTGAAGTGGTGCCACGGCACAGCAATCTGCAGTGAAGTTCTGAGCAATGACCTTCTCTTCTGTTCTGTATTTTTTGTTGGTTAGCTGTTTCTTTTTCATTTGTTCATCATTGTCTTGGTAGAAGTGTGCCTGACTGAAAGAGTTTTTCAAAGAAGTTTCCAGACATCACATTCACTTATCTTGCTTGTTTTGTATGTCTCTATGATCTTGTATGTCTCTATGCCTGTGTGAAGGTCTTCTTCAGGTAGGAGCGTGTGTATTTTTCCAAGGCCCTCTAGTTTACACAAAACCTCCAAATTTTAATCACTTTCTGTAAAGATTATGGTAAAATGAGCTTCTGTTTTCATTATAATTCATCAAGCATCACAATCCATCTACAATCTTATAAGTCCTAATGAAAAAGGAATGGGTTTTGACGTCTTGGCTTGTTTATACTTTTTGGGATGCTTTGTTAGTGCATTTTGAGGTGACTGTATAAAATAATTCTACAGAATTAAGATGTCAACAAAACTATATGCAAGAGTTCTGGATTAAGATTAATGGGCATTGTTTTGAAATCTGAAGAGTTAACCATGTTTAAAAGTGCTTCAGTAGTTTTATCTGTATTATCTCCAAGGAGCAACGTGCTGTAAAAGTTAAGGGATTGAGTCTGAGATCTTTTTCCCTCCACAGCAACAGATCCTGTGGTAAAATGGTACAGGGAGACCATCTTAATTTTTCTTAATGTTATAGCCTGCACAGTAACACTGAAATCTGGTGTTCCACCCATCACTAGCAGGAAGGGGAGGGTATATTCCATTATTTTAACTTGCTGCACTACTGGCATTGACACAGCACAGTTGTGAATCCTTGACTTTACTGTTACATTTCTTTATAATAAACCATAAAGAGTTCATTCCCTTTACTGGTGTTGAGTCAGTGTTAATGGCATAATGCAAATGAGATTTGGAGTATAAACATAGAATAAAAGCCCATAAAAATACATATTATAGCTATTCTCCTAAATATTCAAACTTTCCAAACATTGTTACTAAACTGGTTCACAAGGTCATTTATTTGGAAAGTAACTTATAAAGCTTTATAATTAAATTTTAGTTTTATCAAAGCTAGCTCCCAGTGATGTAATTTGTTATTTCCAAATGTCATTTAATCTGAAGTTCATGGTTGAACTTGTCTGACGCAGTCCAGCCATTGTCTACAAAATCAATCCTCTGCATAGAGAACTAGATCTGCAATTCCATACTGCTGAAACTCGGCAGTAGATGCTGGGCAGGCCTCAAATGAAGACATGTATCTCACTGTTCAAAATGCAATTTATTTTGCCATCCGCAGTCTCATCTGTTAGGTACACACAAAGTCCTACTAATATAAAATAAAACTCCTGCCTTTACTCTCTGCGTTTGTATTTGGCATAGAAATCTTATTCAGGTGTTTACCCTTCTTTAATATTAGAAATAATACTTGTACTTTTCTGTGCTTTATTTACAGACGGGTGAACAAATTCATGTCAGTTTGCCACTGTCTCAGCAAGTTTCTAATGAAAGCAGGCTGTCTATGTCTGAATCTGTTTCAGAGTTCTTTGATGCACAGGAAGTGCTTCTGTCTGCCAGCTCGTCAGAAAACGAGGTAGGCTGTGACATCATGTGGCAGCTGTGCTGCTGGACAGGGCTAGGTAGTGCCACCACTAGTGAATTTTATTTTTTTTTACTTAGATTAGAAAGATACCAGAAAGTATAAAGGATACATAAAGAAACCTGAGATCACATAAAGAGGTGCAGGAGTTCCCTGAAGGGTAAAGCTGAGTCAAAAGTTAGTTGTGTCAGCAACTTATGTTCAGTGCATGTTCTTTCTAGGCTATGGCAGTTCCACCTAAGGATGACACAGACAGTTACAGATGAGTGTGCAGTCAAATTTAGACTGTGCAATTAAATTCAGATTTTCAAAAATTCTTTAAAAGAACTTCTACTATATATGTATATAAAGTTATTCTCTGTAACGAGAGAAATAGACAAAAAGGTAATATTTTCTGGAAAAAAACAGTTGTGTAAAACAATTCTTAAAAATAGTCTTTATGCTGATGAGATTCTTGTTTTGCAAAATGATAAATTGATGTTTACATAATTAGTTTGCTGAAATGTAAGTCATGTTTTATTGTTTGCTTCTTTATAAAAAGCACAAATCTGACTATCTCTTCTCACCTCCCATTCCTAGCGCATTATGTTATCAATTTTTTGTTCATCCCTGATCTCACTTGAAGCCACCTTTTGCAGATTTCACGTCTGTATTTGGATAATAAGGAATTCAGAAACGTGAGGACAACGTAGCATTTGTTTTGACACTTTTAGTGCACTGGCACTATGGACTGATTGAAGCATCCAGTTGATTTAGCTAATAGTTCTAATAGGATGCTGATTATTTTTTTTAATATTTGTGTTTCAGTTAGCTATTTTTGTCTGCTTTGTCAGTATATTTTATATGTATTCGAGTTAATGGATATTTTATTTATGTTTTAGGCTTCTGATGATGAATCTTATATCAGTGATGTGAGTGACAATATATCTGAGGACAACACCAGTGTTGCAGACAACATTTCTCGGCAAAGTATACTGTGTTTCAAGCTTTGGGAAATTACGTTGGTTATGTTCATGTACCAGAATTACTGCATGTCAATACAAGACCAACTCAGCTGAAAACAGTGAAGTTGGGCTTGCTTGTTCTTGCAGTGATTTGGTTGAATGGAGAGCTCTGTTTTTCTTAGTCTGATGCTTTCTTATGACAATTTTTTTTTCCCTTCCCAGTTCTTAATGGTGAGCTAACAGGCGGCGCATTCAGAAATGGACGCAGGACTTGTCTCCCAGCTCCCAGCCCTGACACCAGTAACATCAATCTCTGGAATATTTTGAGAAATAACATTGGTAAAGACCTTTCCAAAGTATCCATGCCAGTTGAGCTAAATGAACCTCTGAATACCTTGCAACATCTTTGTGAAGAGCTGGAATACAGTGAACTCTTGGACAAGGCTGCTGAAACAGATGATCCTTATGAACGTATGGTAATGCATTCAGTGTAGCACTGCTTCTGTCTGTGTTAAAAAGGGAGCTGTTGAGTGGGGTCTGTGCAGGCTCCTCTCTTTCTCCTCCTGGTCACAGACAACAGAGCTCCCTGCTGGGTCAGAAAAGTGGTGTGAACAGTTACAGGTGGTAGGCTTGATCTGAACAAGGCTGCAGGGTTTTTCTTGACCTCAGACCAAGTCCTGCAGTTGTAACTCATTTATTTAAGATTGATCTCACGCTCTGTGACTGTATATCATTGTAGGCATGGGCAAATTCTAATTCTGCAGCATCCTTTCCTGGCTTTCACTGATCAAATCCAGCAACCTTCAAGAGTTAATCAAGTCTGTGGCTGCCTTTTGATCAGTGTAGGTGTGAATAAGATATCCTCCCAGGCAATTTCTAAGACACAGGTTTCAAAACACCAGAACAAAGTTTGCCTGGGCAGCCTGACTTCAGCTCCCCTGTAAGTCTGTTTTGGTTTTTTAACTGACAGCCAGTAGCCTGTGCTCAGCTCTCAGGGTGCTTTAATCTGTTGTGTCTGCTTTTCCTCAGAGGATGCAGGGAAAGGCTGTAAGGGAACCTTGGCAGTGTTGTTGCTGAACGTATCTGCTGTTCCCTGGTATGGGCTGGCAGCACTGTGGATAACTAGGAGGAGAGAGGCTGCCTTTGGCTGTTACACAGTCGCACACTCAAGTCCCTGAACCGCCGTGTTCACAAGGCTTGCAGGAAAGCGAGGAGTCCTAAACACTGAAGAAGTTGTACCTGTCTTGAGAAAGGGGGTTGAATTATCCATCATCACATTCTGTTTTCTTATAAGACTCGGGAGAGGATCATAGTGGGTCCCCTCCAACTTAGAGTATTCTGTGATTCTGTCCCTCACAAGAGGAGGGAGATTCTGTAAGGAGTGGGCAGAATTTTAATGAGTAAAGCAGACTGATTGCCATCTTCGTTGAAAAGTTTGGAAGGTCAGTATTGAAATAGTAGGGAGAATTCAGGAAAGAAGAGCCATGGTGCAACTGAAAGCTTCCTCAGAAATGTGGATTCAATCCCCTTCTCTGCTACAGATGTCTACTGCAGTACTTGGGAATACAAGCCAAGCTTTTAAACAGCACCCCTAAAAATGCAAACTGCACACCTGAGCTGAGGCATATAGGACTACTTGGAAAAGAGCTGAATACCCAAGGCTTGTGGCAGCAATGTTGTCAATATGTCACTGCTTGTTCACTTTTCTCAGAAAGATCAGGACTTTTCTATCTTCAATAAGCATCCAAAAAGTAGTGGAAACCCCACCTTTTTGGTTTTTTTCACATTACTCTCTATATCACAAGGATAGTAAACACCTTTGTTTCTCTGCTGTGTTTTATAGTTAACTTGAAAAGGAAGTTGAAATTAATCTGGAAACAGTTTTAGAAGAATTAAAGTTTTTACTGCTGAAGAAAAGCCTGTGAAAGCAGTGTTAATTTCGTTGATGCTGCATTTCTGAATAATACAAAGGGAATAAAGAATGGAGTACCCATTACACAGTGGGAAGAAAATAAAGCACATAAAAGCTCACATGAGAGCTGTGTCTTCACTAGCAGGAGGAGAGGGGAACCTGGTTAAGATTTGCCCCTCTGGTAGCACATTGCCAGTAGCTGACTCATTTTTATCCCTATATTGTTTTTCTGAAGTTTTGTTTGGACTTCTGACTGGCTGATGTGTTTTGGTTTTTTTTTTACACTCTATAAATAGTACTTGTTAGCTAAATAACCATAGCATGTCACTTAACTTACTGCTTCCAGTCAGGCCTGGCTTAGGGGTTATTGAATTGTGGTTGTACATGTAGACAAGGGTGCTGTTCAGGGTGCACATGTATGGAAGATTTGGAGATAACTCTGCATTAAGGACATGCTAAGTGAGACCTATTTATGTTTGGCACTAAATAAAATAGTTCCCATCTGCAAGTGGTATGTGATTATGAGATATAATTAGAAGTTATTACATAATATTTATTCACAGGAAGAAGGACTACAGGTGGGTCTGTTTTAGGTCACTAAATTACCTAGTTACTAATGATAAGCCTGGTCAAAGGCAGAAAAACTGTGTTATGTGCAGATTGTCATTTTAATAGACTGTTGAAAGACTGAATGAGGCTGTGAGGAAAAAGAAATTATATCAAGAGAAGAAATAAAGTTTATACTGGTTCTGTCTGGGATGCATGGTTTCACCCTCAGGCATGCTTCATTAATCCAGTTGTCACCCTGAGCAGGGTGAGTTGTGTGGTACCACACAGTGGTGGCACATACACAAGAATGTCTGCCTATTCTCATGTTCTGGTCTGTATTTTTACAGGTTCTCATAGCTGCCTTTGCAGCATCAGGCTATTCCTCTACGTACTTTAGAGCAGGAAGCAAGCCATTTAACCCAGTGCTTGGTGAAACCTATGAATGTATTAGAGAAGACAAAGGATTTCGATTTTTCTCAGAGCAGGTAAAGCTTGTTTCTAGATAGACACTCCTATTTAGATTTCTATTTTTTGTTCTTTATTTTATAGAATAGTACCATTTTTTCTTCCTATTTAGAATGTTTTGTTTCTTAGAAGTAAATTAATCTTGTTAATATGGGTGGACTTCATTAAATGCTAGAAGGAATTCATTTCTACAGTAATCACAAGGAGCTGTTTTAAGTACTACCACTTAAGCTGTATCTGTTTTCATAGCAACATGGGCTATTTAGTATTTTTATATTGCAAGAACAATTATACTGTATTAGGAATGAAAATTAGATGTTTTTAACTCAACCAAACTGTTTTTCAGGTTAGCCACCATCCTCCCATTTCAGCCTGTCACTGTGAATCGAAAAACTTTGTGTTTTGGCAAGGTACACTTTTTAATTCAAAAGCATAACTTCTTTTTTATTGTCAAGTAAAAGCTTTGTAAAAGCTGAGCTTTGCATTTGGAACTTACTCAGAATTTCTATACTTCTGATTTTGAAGTGACATATTAGAGACTGATGATCTGATTTATTCTACTCAAATTCTCATTAAGAGTTCCTTAATCTTCCCTTGTCACTTGCAGCCTGTTTATACTCTTCCATTTAAAATCTTTTTATTTGACCAATAAAATTCCTATTTCTTACAAACACAAGCAGTTCTTTTTCCAGTTGAAAAAATTACTCTTTCTTTCCTTGTACCTACTGGTGTATGCCTTTAATTTGTATTAAATGTGTGCACAAGACATTTGACAATCATGGAGCACAGACATGATCCTTAATTAAACTTACATTTAGTTTTTTTGACCTAATGTAATTTCCTAGTATTTTTTTCATACTATCTACCGCCCTGTTTTGAACTGGGTAGTCTAGCACAGATGGTCTGGTGCCACACAGATCAGTGCAAGGGGGGAGACCTTGGTCATTTCAGTTTTTTAAGTATTTCACTATTATATTCAGATATCAGGTGGAAAAACAAATTCTGGGGGAAATCAATGGAAATTCTGCCTGTTGGAACCTTGAATGTGACTCTTCCAAAGTAAGCTACTGTCCTCTCTCCTCTTGTTTTCAGTCTTTGGTGCACTCTAGTCTGTGCTGCCTTGTGAAGGGGTTGGGGTAAAGCAGACATCACGTGGATTTTACTGGTGAGAGTTGGTGCCCAGCTCCAATCTCTCCTTAGTGTTCAGGTGGGGCTACTGGAACATTTCTGTGCCTGAAGATCCATTTTTGGTTTTGGAGGAAAAATGTACACTCTAGAAAGGGATGGAGAGAGTGGGATGGAAATGTTTAGGGAGAGAGAACCCATGTTTTATATGCACAGTAGTGATGAGCTGTTCAGAACAAGACTGCAGTGCAGGACTGCCAGCAGCTGGTGCTGTCCTAAGGCTCTCAATGCTGCTGAGGGCTCCCTCAGAACAACCAGACCATGAAAGGTCTTTTTTTTCAAAATGTGGATAAACCAAAGTATATTTTTCATACTTTGTATGAAGATGTTGGCAGTGTGAGAAGCAGTGGCTTCACCACCAGTGAGACTAATTGCAGCTTATAAATCCTAAGAATATGCAAGGAGTGGATACTTTAACGTGTCTTCTGGTTTTGCAGTGGTGTTCTTGCTCCTGTGCATTGCATCCAGCCTTTCTTTCTGCCTCTAACAGCATCACTTCACCTCTTTATCCATCTCATGAAATTGAAGTAAATGCCTTCTGGAGCTGCTCTGTTTCATGTCTTCATGCCTTCCCCTAAACTCTGACAGAGAATGTGCTTTGCACAGTATAATTCTCTGGTTTTATTCTCGTTTGATGTTAGAGATGCTCTGACTGGATAGTTGTTACAAAGGGAAAGGGATGATGTGCCAGTGTGCCTCTGGCGTCCTTCTTCTATTCCTTGATCTCCTTTTCACGTTCTTTTTGTTCTATTTGTGATCTAATTACATTTTCTGCTTATAGTCTCAATTCAGCCTTATGCTGACCTGTGGGTCACTGTCCTGCCCCAATAGGAATTGTGATAAAGCACTTCATCCTCTGAGGACAGTGAATAGGCCATGCAGGGCTTCAGTGGTTCATAATGTGTTTATAGCACCTTTCTGTAGTTCTGTGCACTGGAGCTTAGGTGAGCTTCTCTAAGGGTTAGTAATGTACCCAAGATACAGGACATTGTCGTCTGTGCAGGTGTTTTTGGGAAATATGGTTTGTTTTTACAATAAAGGAGCAATGTTTTACCTTTTTTGTCAGTAATGATCATGATAAATAGATGTTAACAACCACTTCTTAATCTGTTCTTAGGTATGGAGATTACTATGTCTGGAACAAAGTCACTACTTGCATACATAATATTCTTAGTGGAAGGAGGTGGATAGAGCACTACGGAGAGATAACTATCAGAAACACAAAAAGCAGTATTTGTATTTGTAAACTCACTTTTGTCAAGGTAACATATGGATGCTAATATATATCTTTTATTCATATAGCTGCGTAATTTAAGGGTACTTCAAGCTGTGTCTTCACTGTTCCTGAAGTCCGCATTCCACATTTTATCTTTCATTTCTTTTATCAGTATTCATAAAATGTAAATTGTCAAATGAGAATTAGTGAATGAAAATGTCAATTAGTGAAATGAAATGTCAATTAGTATGATTCTACTCCACTGAACATTTCATATTAGTGTGTTCCCTTGCTGCATGCCGTGTGCTGTACTGTTGCTGGTTTTCGATTAAAAATGAAATGTTTTTTTTTTTTACATTACCACAATGAAAACACAAATTGCTGTACACTTCCATGCCATTTTACTTTTTTTCCTACTAGAATTTGTCAGTCAATATTTTATCTCTTTACATTACATATTGCTGCTTTGGTTCATAGTATTTTAATATCCAGGCAAGGACCATATATAAAAATAGAAGTCTGTATAGCTATGTTACTATCAAGTATTTTCCCTAAAAATAAATTTGTCTTCACATTGCAACAAAAGACATCGATACCACTGCAGTGTTAGCAATGGGGTATTAACGTAAATCTCAAATTTGTGTTTTGATTGATTGTGTGGGATTTGGGTTAATGAGTGACAGTGTAGTTCCCAGATGTGCAGGTAATTTAAATACTTTTATGTCAAAACCACATGGCAAATTATGCAGTGCTTCTCCTATACTAAATCAGTTTGTGTTGGGACCATAAGATTTTCCAGTTTTGATATTCACCATTCCAGGTAAGATGTTCCAACACAGAATTCAGTCAGCACCACACGTCAAGATACATTCATTATGTGTATTGGTACAATGGATTGCTGGAAAAGCAGTGTGAGCTAGTAATTCTTGCTTAAACTTGCAGGTGAACTACTGGAATTCAAATGTAAATGAGGTCCAGGGTGTTGTGATAGATCAAGAAGGGAAGGTGGTTCACCGCCTTTTTGGAAAGTGGCATGAAGGCCTCTACTGTGGGGTTGCACCTTCAGCCAAATGCATATGGAGGCCAGGTAAGAACCATGTAAAAAACTCTGGAAAGTGCTGTAGGGTTAGCCTAAACTTTGTGAAACTGGTTTAACCTTCATTTTAAATACACAAAATAATACTAGAGAAATTAAAATCCCTGTCTAGACAAACGACAATTTACATGAGTTTATAATAATGGTAAATGGAAATGTTCTTACAGGGCATAATCTTTTACATCTCAATCTGACTCCTGGGCTGATGTGCTGGGACCTTGGGGTCAACAGAAGAATAAAATTAAGAAAAAAATTCAGCATCTGGGTTGGCCTGTGTGCCTTCTTACAGAGAGCAGGATAACTTTTTTTGGATTAAAAAAACCCAAATGGGGTTTATTGAGTTTGTTGTCTTAATGTTTTATTAGCCTAAAGGATTGGTCTTCAGAGATGGTGAACACCTTGGACTTTCAGGATCTGATTTCAACTTCCTGCTTGCTTAGAGGCCCGAGCTGAATTAGTCATCCTTTGCACCTGTATCTTTCATGCATGCATTATCCAGGAATTATTTTTTCTTAGAATTCTGAATCCTACTTTGTATTTATGGTGTTTCAAACCCTACTTTGCACCCTGCTCTCTGTGATCTCTGTTCTGACTCCCTGTAGTGGTGAATCAGTCTGTGAGTGTCTGCTAAGTTCCAAAATGAACTCTAAAGATCATTTAGACAGACATTTGATAAGCCCACTTTCTGAGCTACAGGAAACTGTTTTTAACTTTAAAATCTTGAGAACATTAGTTTTTATTTCAAATGGAAGGGAAGATCATGAAAGTTTTGAATCTATTAACATGCAGTTACAATCTCTGCAGGACAAGCAGTTGATGTTAATATTTAGTGAATTTTGTTTCACCTAGAGAATAGCTTTTGACGCTTTTTAATTATAAGAGTAAAATATATTAATTATTTTTCTGTTAAAGGTTTATAAATAAAGGCATCTCTTGCATATTTAGAGTAATAGCTTATAAAGCTTTTTTCTTTGTCTTATGTATTCAGGCTCCATGCCAACCAATTATGAGCGTTATTATGGCTTCACAAGGTTTGCTATTGAGCTCAATGAATTAGATCCTTTACTGAAAGATCTTCTTCCTGCAACAGATGCACGATTCAGGCCAGATCAAAGGCAAGAATGCTTATTTATATATTTAATATTTGGTGGGCTCAAGGCTGAATTCTGCTGAGTCTTGAATTTTGTCTGTATCTTCACTGCTCTCTGAATTAAGATGTGGAGGATTCTGCTAGTAGAGAAGATCGTATTGTACTCAAATTTCTGCTTAACCCAGCTGAGGGAAATTAGAAAGCTTCTTGTTGATGCTGTAGAGCTATAGTGCAACCTCGGGGCAGATTCCTCATGACAAACTGAAAAACAGGCTCTGAAATGCTGTCCACTTCTGCTGTGGTGTGGAAGCAGCACTAATTCCCTCCAAATTCTCAGTTCATAGTCCTTCAGTGTTTGTGATCTGCTGAAGCTGCTGAACAAAGCTTGTGCCTTAGGCTGTAGGTCAGGTACACGTAGCTGGGGAGTCGCATCTCAGGCTGGATCTGAAAGTACAGCACCAACAGCACACTTGGCTTCTGCTTGTCTTTTGTGATGATTAGTGCTGGAAAATGCCTTGGACTAGACACTGTGTGATTGCTATAGGGCCTGCTGTTATTCCTACAGGCTTCTGGAGGAAGGAAATATAGAAGCAGCAGCATCTGAGAAACAAAGAATAGAGGAACTCCAGAGAGCTCGGAGGCGGTACATGGAAGAAAATGGCATTGAATACGTACCCAAATTTTTTAAGTGAGTCTATTCATTTGAGTACTAAGTCTGTTTTCTATCATGTAACTGGATGAAGTGCTACAAGAATTACCACCAACACAGATTGATAATCATGCAGGTGTAGAAAGCTGCAATTTTAAGATAATAAGATATCTGATACCTTCTTCTTGAAAGCTATTTTTACGCAGTTAAGCTTCATAATTAAATGATTGTTTTCTCATAATGGGCCTCAGCTGTACAAGCCTTCCTACTGCAGTGGAATTAGAAGTATAATATTAGGATCTAAAATTTAACTAGGGTCTTTTTAAAATCCATTGCATAGACAAGTAGTACCGTGTGACCTGAACAGTAACATCATACATATATATATATTACATGTATATATAAATGTATATGTTTACACTTAAAATGAATTGATTTTTCAATAAAGGTGTTGTTTTGTTGGCTGTTTTTTAATTAAGCATTCTTCTGAAACAAGGACTAGTCATGCCAAGTAGCCTCATGTCTAACATTGGGAATTAAAAGTGGAAGGACTGAACATGCTTGATGCTGTTGTGGCATAATGTAGGCGAAATGCAGAGAAGAACAAAAAATTTAAATTGTTAAAGGCTTATATTCTGCAAGCTGTATCTATTGGATAATCCCCTTCACATAATCAGAATCTGTAGTGGACAAAGGGGTTTTATGTGGCTCTTAAGACCTGCTTGCACAGATCAAACAACAGATTTTCAGTCTCAGCTGTTTTCTGCTTTTGATATAGATAGAGGTTGATTTTTGTTTTTTTAAATTCCTGGCTGTTCTTGTGTCTCTTAGAAATATGAAATTTGATTTAATATTGGATTAGATCAAAGAAGAGAGGAATTTTATTTTATATTACATAAGAACAATATCTATGTTCAAAACTTTTTTCATCTCTTTATCTCTCTCTTTTTTTTCCCCTTCTCTTTCTACAGAAAAGTTATTGACGCTAATCAAAGAGAAGCCTGGGTTACCAATGAAACCTACTGGGAACTGCGAAAGGATCCTGGTTTTAGTAAAGTAGACATTCCCGTACTCTGGTAAACTGAGAATGTAGACCTAGTAAACATATCACTCTGAAGAAAAAAAATAACTATGCACAATATGTTTCCTATAGCTAAGCGTGGTTTGTGGGTCTACAGAAAAACCATATCATACACATTTATATTCATCTTTATAATGGACTTTTGGAAGTGCATTAGACCAGGCCCCTGACCACTTCTGGATCTTTCTAATTTTGCAGCAGCCATCAAAACTAAAAAAAAAAAAAAAAAAGGAAACAGAAACTTTTTAAAGTTTCATACACTGAAAGCTGATAAATAAAGAAGCAGATGAGTTATCCAAAGTCGCTCGGAAGAGGTGGTAAGCGCAAAACTGAAACCGGTGCTTTAAACAGACATTAAGAGTAATACAATTTAAATTTAAAAAAAAAAAAAAAAAAGAAAAAGAGAAAAAATCCATTTTGTTCCAACTATTTTTGTTAAAGACTCTTGGGTCACAACACTGTCATTTCTGGCTTCACAGGTTAGTCCTTTGGTGTGATGTGCTTGGACTGGCCTTTGTCAAAAAGATATGCTTTTCCGGAAGCTGTTCCCATTCATATGCCATTGTTCATGCCTTAACAAAATATGAAGATGTACATTAAGTAATTTTAAAATATCTATGCTTAGGCTTGTGTGAAGAGCAGATTTTTAAAGCTCTAGAATTTTATCACAATATAAATACTGGAAGACCTGCATTATTTGAAGTCAAAAGATAACCAAACATCTGACTGTATTTCAAAGGAATGAGATCTACTGTACATGCTGTAGCTTTGGGATGCTGACTGTATAATCAGACTGAAAAAAAACTGCTGGCTGGTTGAATTTCAATTTTGGTAAATGCATATGAGTTGCTAGTCAGATAGTTCATATTCTAAATGACTGATGCTAAGATGCAGTCATCACATTTAGTACTGGCTGGACATAGACCTCTCAGTGAATCTCATTTTCCCATAGCTGTTTATACAATTAGAAATCCCTGAAGCTTTGCAACAGTGTTAAAAGCACAGAAAGATTTCATGTGAAAGTCTCTGGCTTCTCTCCAGAAGCTGGATAGTACTGTACATGTAACTGTTTTCTGCCACACACAATGTTTATTTTCCTGGCTCTGTTTTTCCCCCATCCACTTTTGTTATCTAAATTTATGTTTGAGAGTATGGCAGAGGCCCCCACGTGTTATAGCTAACAACTTCTGCTTGTGCTGCCAAAACAGCTTCTGTGCAAAATACACTTTACATTTTTTCATAAAGTGGTTCTATATTTTTTGATTAAAAACAAAGTTTCTTATGTGTTGCTAAGCCTCAGTTAATATAAGTGGGAGAAGACTTGGCACTTTCTATTTGAAAATCTCTGAAACATTAAACAGTAGGAGGGCAGACCTTAGTGAAAAAAAACCAGGAATTTATTAGATAAAAGCTACGTTCCATGTGGTATGATCTAGTCTTCCATTTGTGCATGTGTTATATATCCCACCAGTGATGACAGGTTAGATTTCATGCACAGACTCTGTATTCCTTTCTGCCCATACATAACATACAATTTTTCTATTTAAGATTGATTCCAGTCCTGAGACCAAAAATAAAATTACTAGATAGATAGGTATGTGATCTGCCAGCATAGCTACTTGAATAGTTGTCAGTGCATTACTACACATCCCCACCTCTCTGCCTGCTTCTTTTTTCAGTCAGGTTCCTATACAACTGAGATTGCTTTGGTTATTTAATATTAATTTAATTCTCCCTGTTGATTGTATAGCAAAGTAACTAGCAGGCCAACTAGCTGCTAATCAGTTCCAATTTCTTCACACAGTTCTGTTATCAGAAAGAACTATGGAAACCTACAAAAAATATTAAGTAGACTCTTCATGAATTGTGAATGCTCATGAATTTTGTATAGAAATTTGGTATAAAAGTCCCTGTGTAGATTAATGGGATTTCTTCCAAAGAAAATTTTAAGTCATTCAAAGAATGTTATCTTTCTCTTTCCTAGCTGAACCTAGTCTGTTTTATTCTTATTGTAGCTCTGCAATTTTTATTATAAGAAAATGAAAATATATCAAAGTTGGTTTTTTGAATAATATTGGTTAAGGTCATCCTACTTGCTTAAATAATATTGCACTAGGAATCAAATTGGCACATTGCGTGTAAAACAGCAATTAATTATTCTATGTAGTTTTCCTTAAAGCAAACTATTAAATATTTGCCCATCTTTTGCTCCAGTCTTTGTGTGCAGTTCACTGTGATATTAGGAAGTATTATGTGTCTATGACTGCAAGCACATTTGCATGTCCTCAAATCTTTAATTTAAATACAGAAGGAAGGTCTTTAGAATGAATTTAGGTCTTAATTTAAATACAGCATTCTGGCAGAGCTCTGTGAATGCCATTATTTGCAATGCAAACTGAAACTTGGTGGGCACTAAAAATGCTATCACTGAATTGTTTTTTACAGTTGCTTATTTGACACTCCTTTAAAGAAAAATAACGCTAACATTTTTAAAATCTAGAAAATCTGTGATATGCTAAATCTTTCTATTGAAGGCATTTTCTAAGCCAAGTGGATGTTAAATTAGTTAATTAGTAAGTAAAAAGACACAAAATGATGCAACACAAGATATTTGCATTCTGTATCAGAAATTAAAAAGTTCAAGCAGATGTACCATTAAGCAGTTTCTTGTAATGCAGAATTTTCTGTATTCTGTGCGAGATCTGTTATTGCATTTTTTCCCTAACATTGGCAGACATCATGGAGTATTTTGTGCTGTTTCTAAAGTGGATAGGTACAGGGCTTCCATCCAAATTATGATTTTTAGTCAACCTGTGACGTTTCATTAAGTGAGAGAGGATGGATGCCCATGTAGTGCAGAGCTGAGTATCCCATGCTGCAAAGAGAATGCACCCACTGGCTGTTTTGCAGCCTGGCACCTTTTGCAAATGCCTGCTGGTTTTTGGCAGGGCTGCTGCTCAGACATCTCTTCACAGCACGTGGGATTTTTGCGCTCCAGGAGCAGACTTTTTCACTCCTATTGAACCTTGTGAAGTGTTTCCTGGCCCAGTCCTCAAGCTGAGCAGTGTCCTTCTGCTTGAAGCTTTGCCATTTGGCATGCCATCTCATCCTCCTAATTTGATGTCATCTCTGAACTAGTTATCATGTAGTCTTATGTCCCTGAGCAGGTCACTGGTGAGATGTTGATTGACATGGCCACACAACTGACCCCTGCAGGGCTGTCCTCATTGCTGGCTGCCAGCAGGGCACAAACCACTGATCACTGAGTGCCCTTCAAGCCTGGGATTCAAGCAGTTTTTAGCCTAACTCACTCCATTCATCCAGGCAGTATTTCCTTTTGGAAGGCATGAAAAATACTATCCAACTCAGTAAATTTAATTGCTATATTCTTGGTAAGTGTTGAAAATTAGTGTAAATCATTTGACATGTAAAACTTTTAAGAAGTTCTTTTGGTTCAAAGACATATGCTTTTCCCCTGTGTTTTCTCAAAACACTTATTTCTGTATAAAAATATACAATACTTATGCTTTAGTTCCACAATAATGAGCTGTACTTTCTATTAATATTTTTAAAGTGTACCTTAATTTCTTCCTTCTTCTGGCACTTCGGATATGATAAGGTAATAGTAGCTATTTTCATCAAATGCAATGTCTTAAAAGATTTAAATAGCTTCATTCTTATTTTAGATTAGTATTATTGAGATGGCAGAGTTTTGGCATATTAGAAATTTTTATCTCACAGGAAATGACAATTTGAGTTGATTTTCATGAAGTATCACCGTGATTAAAAAGTCATCTAGGCACCCATTCTAATTTTAGACAGATGTAAGTTTCTTCTTTGCATTTGGCTTTAAAAGTGCAATTCCCACTACAGTACTCTTCATCATACAAATAATGTTACCCTTCTTTTTTCTCCTTTTGAACTTCTGCCTCTGAATAAGCCTGTGTGGCACCTGTGGGTTTTATGTGAGTAACACATGCCAGGCATATGTCAAGTACTGCAGTATGGAAACATGGCACAGTGTTGAAAGATACTATCCTTAATTCCCTACTGAGCACTGCCAGTGCTTTTTGGAAACAAACTACACAAACCTTAAGGCAAACGAGGAGCCAGCGCTGGTCCTGCCCCCATGGGCACCTGTGAGCACCTTGCATCTGGACCGTGTCCTCTGTTCCCCACACAGGGAATGGGATTTTCTCACCTCTCACCACTGGAGCTCAGCACAGTTGCAGTCTTACACTGAGCTTCTCCTTGAAAAAATCAAAATTTTTAGAAATGCCCTGGTGGGGAGGAGAGGTTAATTTGCAATTGCACAATAACCGAGAGGGCTGAATATATCCATTCTCTGTTTTGCAAAACTTGCTCTCACTAGTAAAGGCCTGTTAGTATAGGGAAGGTAGGTGTGCTCTCCTTGTTTTACAGGAATTTAGACATTGTCTGGTGCAACAATAAACAGTAGCTATTTTACATGTGTTTGCTGCAGTTGAAATCTGAGGAATGAACATTTTTAGATGCCATTAGTAATAATGGAGCTGTATAATTAAAGCAAAGGAGAGTTTTTCAGATTAAATCCATCTGAAAGTGTATCTGTATTCATATGCTAAAATGTTAGGAGGGGTTAAGCTAGAGAGTTTTGCCCACCTGGGGGAATAAGATTAATATTAAAAAAGTGTATCAGAAACACTGGAATGGCCTCACTGGTAACTTTATGTTATAAACAGACCCATGAGAAAGCTAAGGACATTTGCTATGTCATAACCACTTACCTTGGCAGCTACTGGGGCTGAAAAACACTACCTTTTTTTTTTCTGTCTGTCATTGAGTAACAGTCACCAAAACTGTAAACTGTAAAATTTGAATTTACTCTTCAGTTCGTATATTGATAATTTTGAGGTATATTTAATATAAAAAGTAGTATAATTTTCTACTTCACCATTCCTGGTTACATTTATGACAATATGGATACCACTCAGTATTTTCATGAAGAAAGGGGTCTTGGGGGTTTTTTTTCTTCTTTTTTATTTTTTTTTTACATGGAAGAATTTAGACTGTGTTAATAAATGATTATTCCTGGTGAGAGTATCTCCATAAGCTTCATTACAACAGTGACTGGCACCCAGGAAAATGCTGCAAATCTGAGTAAGGTCAGAGAAATTGCACATTTACAGCAATTTATCTTATTTTTATATTATATAGTGTAAGGAATGTACTTACAAAATCAGATATATTATTTACTCTTAAACTAGGGTACATAAAACTTTTATTCATTGGCTTTAGTATAAACTATATGTTATTTCCATTAAACTGAGAAGTATCTTTATAAAAGGATTTTTATACAGTTTCTTGCAAGTTTAAAAAGTAATATTGATGTACTTGTGTTTTATATACCAGCCTACTCCTTTGTCAAATTTTGTGGCACTATAAACTCATCATCTCTATTTCTTTTTAATTTTTTTTTTTTTAACTTTCCTTGCAATCTTTGTCAAACCTCAGAAAAGAAAGGCAAGGGAGAGACAACAATGCAGAATGGGAAAACTAGTCACAGAAGCTCTGTTGATGTGAGATGTTAACGAAACAGAAAGTTTTCTAACTTGTAGGAATTAAAATGTCAGCAGAGCTCCTGAATTCATTTCAGGCTGGTTATCATAATACCACTTTTTTTTTCTACTGATCCATGAGAGCATGAAAAAGGAGAGGATTGGAGACATTTGCTCAGAATTAATGCTGAAGGTGAAGGGAAGTTTTTACTCCTTTTATAAATAAAAAATGATTGTAGCCAGCATTTGGCTGAAGATGTCTTGGTAACGTGGACAAGAAAGAGAGTTACATAGTCTGAATATAATCAGCAGTGTGTAATATGTTCTTTCAGATCTATGAATAATTCATTGAAGTATGGTAAAGCTACTTATTGGTACTCCTGGAGCAATGATTCAGACATCTCCTGTGAAACACTAAAATGTATTTTCATATTGACTGTTACTTTTAGTGGTCTGCATTAATGAAAGAGGATATCTTATGCTGATGGATAATGTTGCTCACCCAGAACATTAGGCATGCAAAATGGGAAGAGGTGAGGAAATTCCTTCAGAAACTCAGAAGTGGGTAGATTCTCTGAGAATCAAAATCATGTGCTCTACAAGAGCAGAACACTGTGGCAAATATTCAGCCAGAACTGTTCTTCACTGAGCTACTTGCTCCTGGTGCCAGTCGGTGTAGTCACACATGCAACCTCTCGTTCTGAAATTGCATCTGTTTTTAGGATTGTGTTTCTGTCCCAAGGCTTGCTTTGTCATGTCCACCAAAAGCAATCAGTGGTTGAGCCAGGACTGCCAACTCAGATTTCTTGTCTAGTAGTTTTGTGCTGAATGTTCCCTCTTTCTTTATTAAAGTCACCTGAACAAGGAATATTAGGGTAATATTAACAGTGAATACATGGTTAATCATCAGTATTTTCCACAGAAAGGAAAATTGAGAATAGCTTCTTTAACTATGTGGAAGAAATACAGATGAGTTCTTCTATTATACTTGTGTTTGCTTATTACTTTATAAAATATTTTGGACTGGATCACAATAAGTATATTAAAATGACTTCATCCCCTGTCTTGAAGTTGACATTGAAAATTGTCATTCCAATTTGATATTAAAAAACAAGTCTATTTAGTTTTTGAAATAAGTGCTACTGATATTCTTTACTAGTCAAGATACAGTATAGCAAATTGAGACCACAATAAATTTTATTTTCTTCTGAGTCTCACAGAAGACCTGACTGAGCAGAAAAATAAGTGCTGATGAATGTGTTTTGTTATGCAGGCAAAAATGCAAAATGACAACTTCTACCTTAGTAAGCTTTCTAATTAGCAAAGACACTGTTCTTGTTCTTTCTTAATAATTTCTAGACTATTTACTTTCAAACATTTTTTCCACACTAAGAATTAATCCCATGAAGTTACAGTTTTAAAAGGTAAACCATGTTTGGAATTCTGCAGATATGAAGGGTGGTGTTCGTGTCATGCTAAACGTCCACTTCTCAGGGTGGAGCACTAAAATTTCACCCTCAGGCCAAAAATAAATATCAGTGGGCTTTTCCAGTGAGATTCTTCTTTGTATATGGATTTGGGTCTATGTTACTGTAAAATAAGTAAGAAATCAAGCTGCCAGCATCTGATGTGTGAAATATTTTTCTTCCCCAGAACTGCATAGCAAACTACCTGTTCCTTATCTGTTACTGCTAGATTGTCTTTTATTTAGCACATGAAAATGAAAATTTCATAAAATGGAACTGCTGTAGCATCAAGAAAGATTATTATAATAGTTCTGTACTGCCATGATAGTTCTGTCATGTATATTTTATCTGTTGCAACCAGTAGCAAGACTCTTCTCTGGGTCTCTATCTACTTTTCTTTGTATAATTAACTGGTGATTTGTAATTCCTCAATATTTCAACAGCAAAGAATTCTGTATTTTCTCTCAGTTTTGCACAAAGCTAATGTAAATTGGGAATAATGTCACACCTTTTTGGGTGTGATCACATCCCAAGCGCACATGTATGAAATGTTGTAAATGTTAGTATTTTTACCTTGCTCAAATTCTGAGCATGCCATTAGAAGAGTAAGGTTTAGATTAGTTGTCATTTTTATACTGCCTTACTGAGCTTCTTTGCTTTTAACAACCTTTCAGGTGGTGGATTGTGCTGTGCCAATTCTTTGCTGGCCAAAATGTCAGAACCTAAGCAGCTTAAAGAGCATTCTTTGCTGGTATCCATGTGCTCCTTCTGGAAAAACACAAGCAAAACAAACTATTTCTGTTGTTTCCTTGTACACCTCCTTGGGTAGCTTACCTATGAATGGAGATCCTCAGAGTCTTTCTACTCTGATTATACTATTATGTCAGGTACAGAGGCAAGCAGAAACTTGCTTTGTGGTTTTTAAAATGAATTTAAAGGAAAAAAGTTGCTTTTTTGAAGTGTAATGTATAGAGCCAGTGCTGCTTTTGAGTAGTAGATAGTGTCTGTTTTAAAGGGAAATAACAGACTGTATGGAGGAAGGCTATGTGTTCTTATATGCACCAGATAAATTTTTTCTATTGCTTTCAAACAGCAAAAAAAAAAATTTAAGGAAAAAGAAAGATAGTGAGAAGCATTATTTTTACCTGGATACCCAAATGTTGCAGAATGCATTGTCTTTTGAATACTTCAGTATTAAATCTCACATGCAGCACTCCCAATTTTATACTCAAAAGTTTGCTGTGGACTTCCATAATGAGACGACAAAGAATAGGATACTGAAAAAAAAAATCAGTACCATAATTTCTAAGTAATAGAAAATTAATTTTCAGATATATGTAGTGAAAATTATATAAGCTGCTTATAGTAACACAATTTTTAAAAGCATAAGTTTGGACCTTTGTAGTATATTCAGTAATTTAATGTTTAAAAAAATATTGTTAATGGTTCTTGATTGATTTCCTGCAAATGCATTCATCTCTTCTTGACTATTCACAAGTTTGGGATGTCTTCATGATGATTCTTCTTTACATCTTATTAATTCTGATTTCAAATACGGGCTGATTATGCCTGAAAAAGGCATAATTTTATTGCTTATGGTTAGTAAACATCAGCAGCTGAGGAGCAATAAAGATGTGATTTGCGTATTCCAAACCTATAGACTTTTATTGCACTGCAGGAGTTAATCAGCAGCGCACATGAGATTTTTTTTCCTGTTCCATCTGCTTGGACTGGCGTTACACAGACATCAGTGTGTTCTTAGCATTAACATTGCACACAGTTCTCATTTAAATCAGTTTGAAAGTGTAGATGCTTAAGTTCAAACAAAATCGCTTTACAGTGACATGCCTAAGAAAACAATGCACCGGCTCACCTGGGTACCCCAGGTTTTATAACACTTGATTTCTAATTCCTACATGCTTAAACAAATGAGCACCTACACAGAGGCTGAGCTGCTGTTGGTACTCCATTCTCTGTTGAGCCCAGTGAGCTTCCAGGTGAGTGGGTGATGTAGCTGCCCAAATCTATTTCAGCTGTAGGCCTAATGTGCAGTTAAGCCTGGGTATTCAACTAGTTGCCCTTAAGCTTAATTTTGAACACGTGCGCCGCGTTGTGGAAGATAAAATGTGTGAATACAGTTGGTTTGACTGCTTGCCACTCCGAGCAATATATTTGACTTTCCTTTGACTCTCTTGCATTTTGGAACCTTATTCTGGAGCTTGTAGTTTTTAAAAACAAGTTATCTTCATGTCTCTGCAAAGCTCATTTAGGTATGACATTTGGAATAAAGAACAGTACATTAAAACAATTACAGTTTATCATACTATATTCTGGCAAGCTTAATCGTAAGAATATTTGCAATCCCTGTTCCTGTTTCCCTATACTTTCCCCAGGATGGTGCCAGCCCAGAGCTGAGGGTTGCTAGTACTGTATGCCAGTCAAAAAAAAAGGAGTCTAATCTTCCTGATTTGTGGAGCAGGATGTGGCAGAGTAGGAGCATGCTCTTAATCTTAGCCCGGAAAAGGATGAATGTGAGAAAGTGCCTCTCTCCGTCTAGGCTTTAGCACATACATAGAACTGCTTTCTTTTGGTATTCTGAGTTCTCTGGCTACTTCTGAGATTAAACCTAGCCAGGAAAAAGCAGTAGTAAAACAGTTTTAAGTTTCCATGTGATGCAGCCGCAACACTTACTCTGTTGCTTACTTTACTACTTGTAAGTTGGTTTTGAACGTACTGTTGTAGTAATCCAGAGAGCAGATGAGGCCTCACACTGACTACCTCTCATGCAATAAAACCCAAGCTCATTCAGTAGTTAATGTTGATTACAGCTGAGCATCCTTTGGCCACATGATTCAGGGAGGTGGTAGTGGGGGGAATAGTAAACAAGAAATAATCATAAAGACTTTATTCCAGTGATGTATGTGGTACACTTGATACCCATAACACCAACTCCAACTGAAGGAGGTCCTACAGCTTCTGGTAGGAAATAAAAGGTGAATTTGGCTATGCTATAGTTTTTGTTGTGCTCTAAAATGTAACAAAAGATGTCATCTGTTTCCTTCAGGCTAAGTCAGATTCTCCAGGATATTATGTCCAAAACATACACACAATTCTAATTTTTGAGGAAACACGATGCTCTTTTACCTGTTGCAATGTAATTGGATAATGCATGTACAAATGACTTGTGTAGCCTGCCAATGAATGTTGCTAATGCCTTACCAAAAAAAAAAAAAAAAAAAAAGATAAAGCATATTTTTTGTATTTTTTTTTCCTCAGAGGCAAATCCAAACAATGCTAGATTTGGGAAACTGTTTACTGAAAAGCATTTTCTAATAGATCTCTGAAGAAGTGCAATTGTATAATTACTATTGTTCAGTGCATACAGTACATTGTCTCCATCACTCTGTACACTGCTGCTATTAGTGCTTGTTCTAATAAATCTTAATGTACACTGTTTAAACTGCTGGCATCTGTGTTCTGATTTATTAATATAAGAAACACTGGAGGCAATGGTTCTTGAGTAAACTATTTGTAACTAGTTAGATTAACTGATTATTAATCATAAAATTCTTAATACATATTTTACAGATTGATTTTGAAAAAGCGGGTGATAGGGGCAGCAAAAGCACTGAATCAGTGGCTTTTCCTTTATAACCTTTTTCCACTGCAGGAATATTTTTATAAAACTTTTCCCACGTGATTCTTTATGCAGTTTCTTTAAATCGGTCAGGAGCTACCAACTACAGTCTCAAGGTAATTTTCTTTTTGGCAGTTCCTAGTAACAGCTTCATACTGCAGCTGATAAGAGCCTTTTTTTTTTTTTCCCACTTCAGCTTGTTCTTTGTCATTAAAGGGAGCTCGCACTATGCTTCTCAAGTTTTGAGAGAGGGTGTAGAAAAAATTGTTCCTGATGTTCTCTAATAGATTTGAAAAAAGTGGAAAGGAAAGAAAAAAATTTACTTGACACCCACCCTGTCTGGCCTCTTGGAAAAATAACAGTATGTGGGATTTTGAGATTTTTTTTTTCCATTATGTGTTCTTGTCAGCTGTTCAGCCCTTAGAATGAAAGCATAATAAATATAAGAATTTGGTTGGGAGGAAGAATTAAGGTTTCTGTTATTTCTTGGCATTGCAAAAAGAACAAGTGTTCAAACAGTCTGGAATGCTGCCTGAGTAGAAGCAATTGCAAAGGAAGTGAAAAGGTTTTTTCCATGAATGGCAGTGCTTTCTGCCTCGTGTCACATCTACATTGTACACATGTACAAGTGTACACATCTTGTCCAAACCCGTGCTCTGAGGCACAGGCACACTACATGGGCCCTGTTAAACCATTCCACAAGTGAAACTCAGCTCTGCTTTCACATTTGTCCAGTTGAGACCTGTCCTTTACCTCTGAGTGCTTTGGATGACTGTGACTCAGCAGAATTACTGTGCATGAGTGAAATGTCATTACTTAATTGATTAAAAAAAATCAACACAACAAACCTTTGGGAATAGAGCATGAGAGGCCTGAGAGGCAGCACAAGCGATCTGACACCTAATTTAGCACCAAAACTATTACTTTAGGTATGAAAGTAAATTACATATTTAGATTTAATCTAAGCAAGAGACAGGTGATGCTTCTTCATAACCACAAACACGTAGGCGCTGTGGTGTGGTGAAATGAGACAGAGTGGGAAGCTATTGACAAGATTTCATTCTGACTCAGCTAAAGGAGTTGCCCACAGAAAGCTGTTCCAAGTTTCACTGCTGCTACAAAAATCTGTTCTGATATGATGATACATAGCATTTTTGCACAGCCAACATATCAAGCTGCATGGTTCTTCAAGTCCTCATGATCTCACTAAATATTTAAGTTGGCCTAAGTGTTAAAAAAACACTGCACTTTAATATGGAAAATTATTCTTCAGGTAAGTAATTATTACTAAGTCAAGTTGAGAGAAACTAAGCTGAAATATGATTTAAACCCAGAGTACCAGGGGCTAGCTGAGAAGGTACTCTATTTTAGTTGTGTAGTGAGTCTAATTTTACTCAAGGGTAGCAAATAAAATGTCTTATATTTTGACTGTCATTTTTATTTCTGAGAGCTATGTCTAAGATTTAACTCAGAGTAGATAAAGAGACAGGTTAGGTTGTATATCCAATATCTATATCCCAAGTGCATATTAATAATGGTATATTTAAATAATTCAGGGGAAAAAAAGATGTGCATAAATGCATGTTACAGACATGAATGTGTTGTGAAGGTGCTTTTTGCCTGTGATGTGAGTACATTAGATTATGTTTGTAATTACAAGGATAAGTGCCAAAGCAAAATCAAATATACAGTACCTTTTCTCACTGATGAGTGTCTGGCTACATTTCCTTCAGTAAAGAAAATAAACTAATTACTAGCTCAAATTTCACAACCACCCTAGGCTTCTTGAGCAGGTTTTTTGACAAGTCAGTGGAGGAAAAAATTATAATGAAACATTCTCAAAAAGTTACTTGTTGGACTGAAGATGGAATACAAGTTCTGGTAAGGAAGCTGGATTATTTCTTTCAACTGATAAAACTTAAGGTGTCAAGTGTCTTTTTAAGTTTCTCTTTAAGTAGGTTATTTCTGAGGGCCTTGCATTACATTTAGCAGTCAAAGAAATTCAGGAGATAAGGCACAAAAGCATGTCCATCCTTCAGTTCTAGTTCAAGAGCTAACCTCATTTAAATGCTGTTCAACTGGCCTAGAATAAAAGTATAAGGCTACTTTTTATGTTTAGTGACAAGAATTTTTTATGTCACCTGTCTGTTAAAATGTTTAATATCCGGAAGTCTATTACTTTAAGCTTACATGTGTGAAAAGAATAAATTAGGAAAAGAATATTAGGATGAAGATATTCTTGTAGCATGAAAAGGAACAGGCTGAATAAACATAGAGGTGATTATGAAAGAGGCTGCTGAGTTCTTTCATGCCCTACTGATTTAATGTTATCTGTTTATAAATACTCTGTATCCAAAGATTACTTTGTAGTGGTAATAATCAGTTCTTCCCTGAGAAGGGGTACATTAGCACAGCCACTTACTCTCTAAGTTTCACAGAGGGTAATTGCCCAATATCAGTGAACAGCTCGTGTCAATGCCAAAAATGAAAGCAGTCCTGCTGCTCAGTTTAAAACCTAAGGAGAAGCAGCAAGGAACAAGCTGTCTATGACTGAAGGAAGTTTCATATAGATGTAACTGTACCAGCACCATCAGACAGTTTAGCATGGACAATGTGAGTTATAACATAGTCGGAAAATCCTTTGCTTTATAGCTTTTCTTCAAATACAGTGGCACAGAAGCGTCTCCAATTCTACATCCTCATACAGGTGGAAGCCCACAGAGGTGTCCTCTCACAAAGGCACACCTGCTGACAGATGCTGATTAAAAAGGATTTAGCCATTTGGGCATCATCCTTCAAAGGAAGGGAAGCATTAAACATTCTTTAGGTCACACTGCCTTGTTTTTTTCTAGATTTGTCTTCACAAGCTAATAATGCTATGTGACGAAAGTACCTTTGTTGTATACAGTTATGTTTATGTAACAAAGAAAAGCTGGAAGGTGAAGGGAGAAAAGAAATCTCAAGCGTTAACTGACTGGATAAACTGAGCTGGTATTGAAAACTTTAAACCGAAAATTTACATCATATTATGCTGGTAATTTATTTAATATCTTCTTACTGAGCAAAAAGATACTGTCAGTTTCCAGACTGAGTTGAAAGATGTGCCTGTTTCTCACAGGTGGTAAGTGCAAACATACTATCTTGGCAAATCTGTCCCTGGAGGACTACTTTTTTTTTACTTTTTACATTTCTTTTTGCTAAAGGCTTTACAGCTAACACATCCATCTGTCCATTGAAAATATTTCCATTAATACTGGGACAGTTACAAAGAAGCAAAAGCTGAGACATTTCATAGACTAAAGATGGACACACGAAATATAGATTAAGTAATCTGTATGCCCATGAACAAAGGTCTGGAATCTGAAAGGTAAGTCTGTGGAAGAGCATGTAAAACAACCACCAGAGCTTGTATCCAGGAGCTCTGAAGTTATGTAAGTCATGGTATTAAACTACCCAGTTTTGCTCATACATGAGAATCTCTAGACAAATGCTACCTCAAAAAATAAAAACCAAATAAGTCAAATGCTGTTAAACTCACTCAGGTTGTTGGAAAAAACCACAAAGTGTGTATGTAATAAGGACCATATTTTGTCCCATAAAATGTTATTTTTGTTTCCTCCTGAAATGTACCAGTGTCTGTATTGCACAGATCCTGTCTTTCTAGGGAAATTCTCATGCCATATGCTAGAAAGGTATGGAATTTTGCGAGTAATTTTTTCAGTAGCATTTTCTTTTGCTGTTTTTAATATGTCAAATTCTTGCACTTGTTCTTTTGCAGAGATCTGTAGGTAAACATAACACAGTTCAAAGGCACTTAAACTGTTCAGTTTCCAGGAGATCTGGCAAGTGATGGTATCTTTTTATACACTAAGAAGATATTAAACAAATTACCAGCATAATTAGGTGTAGATTGTGGGTTTAATCCTTTCAAGTGAAACTCCAACTAAGTTTATCCAGTCAATTAACACTTAAGATTTCTTTTCTCCCTTCAAGTGGATAATCATGCTAATCTTATGATATGGTTGTCTGTGACAAGAAATAAATTAAAATCAGATCAGTTCAAGTGGATTACAGATGGTTTAAGATTTCTGGATTGAAAATAATGAAATAATCCCATATTTTCAGTTCCTTGGACAAATCTCTAGTTTGCACCACCTTAGATCACCTTATAAATGCCTCTTTAGACACTCTATAATTACAGGGGACCAACATTCCTGCAAGGGATAATGTAGGATAACTTTCTAATATTAAACCAAAAATCATTATGGAACTATCTATTAACTACAAAAAACCTTCTGCATCTTCCAACACTATGCAGAGAGCAGGATTGTCTAGATTTTACTCTTAAAAAATCTCCATGTTCATATCAATATGATGTAAGGAAAAAAATGCAATATTTAAGCATAAAACATTCTCAACTATATATAGCTAATACTTGCTATGTTACTACTCCATGACTAAGACAATGATGAAAAAAGAGAACTCTTCCTGTGTAGGAAATAAACTCTCTTGCTCTTCCCTCCAGGGGCAGATAATCAGGCTGGAAAAGTCCCCCTGCTTTTCAGTGGAGGGCTGTGCGTGGTGCAGAGGGGAGGCCTGCTCAGTGCCCTTTTGTGCCTCTGTGCCGAGGGAACATTTCAGCCCAGACCCTCCCCAGGGAGCAAATGTCAGCAAGGACTTCCATCTGCATTACTTGGCAAGACAAGGCAAGATTTTTTTTATTCCAGTGATGACTCGGGCATAACTTATGCACTTGGAAATTAAATGTTTTTGGTTTACTGGTTACCCAGAATGAGAGCACGCCAGGGCTGCAGAAACACTGGAAGTTTGTACCTACATGTGCCAAGTACAAAAGTGTCTAGTGCTGAAGGAGCAGGGAAATACCTTAAGATTCTTCACTTGGATGTGCAAAATTAGTGAATGTTTTCAGAACATGGCAGTGTTACTGTACTTGGACTCCAGTTTTCTGATCTGTGGCATGAGGACAACACAAACATCTGCTGAAGCATTTATGATGGATTATAGGGTCTTAGAGTAATGGGAATAGCATGTAAATGTATCCAATGAAACTATTCATTATCAAAATTAGCTAGATCAGATTGAGTATGATCTATGACCACATACTAAGTAAGAAAAATACAAATGCATGTTGAATAAACAGTGTCATCATAATTTATAGGAAAAATAGTATCCTGTCAAATGTATCTATACAGGATTCATCTAAACCAAGGATCAATGGGCAATTTTAATTTTAAAGTTCCCTTAGATTTTCCTTCCCTTTGAAAGCTTTTTCTGTTCTGTTAATGTGTTTTGATTGAGTAAATATGCACAGGGTTTTTCAGATAGTGTAGTATGAATTACAGCCAGAATTAATTGCAGCCTTTCCCATGCTTTCAATTCAGTCTGTATATAACCTGACTTGATTTTTCAGCACCCTCTAGAGTAAGCAGAAAGATCCAGCAGCCTTTCCTTTCATCTTAGATAGCTGAAGTAATGCCCTTCTCTTTTTGCCATGTTGCTGGACTTCCTGATACTCTGAACCTTCAAACATATTATGGAAGGGGTTAATTCTTAAATAAGTGTTCATATTATAAAAACAGTCCTTAAGATACTTTCACATGAAAACCTTACTTCAGAAAAATAAGCTAATCCAACCAGTTGTTACCTGGCAACCAGGGATAATATTCCTACTGTAAATTTACGAGCCTGTGGCTGATGCTTTACCTACTGTAACTGCAAAGGGAGTCTCTGGAAGAAGTGCTACGAGGTTTAGCCAGTTCTGTATTCATCAGTCTTACTAGAAAATCAAGTAATTGTTTAAATGAGGGTGGCCCAGCTCCTTTGCCTCTCTCACAGATCATCCACAGTGCTCTCTACTGTCTGTCTTTCTTTTCAACTTTCTGTCCTTTTACACTGGTGCTTTGTATCTTGGATCCTTGAGTTGTTCCTCATTCCTCTGTCAGTACTGACACTCCTTTCTGCAATTTTACTTTTATTATTTAGCATAATTCTCACAATTTAATGAGGCTTCCAGTACTGAGCTAAATGCATGCAGCTCAAGCCTAGCCCTTGGGTCACAGACAGCTAAGTCCATAGGAGGTAAATAACAAATGATGAGAGCCCACTGGTGTTTCCCCCCTGTCCCCAGCCTGCTCTGATCTTACACTTGAGGCCAGCACAGCCTCAGTCCCCAGCTGAGCTCTCCCTGGTGGGTGATGCCAGTGCTGTGAAAGGCAACACCGTCTCACAGAGCTGCCTGTGCTCATCAAAGTGTAATTCCAGTGCCCTCCCAGAGCATGTCTGGGCTGCTTTGTTGGTGTTGCTAAAACACCAGAATTCAGCTGCAGCAAGGAACCAACAAACAGCAGTACACCAATAACTCCTAGTGGGAAGTTTATGGAAGTTAGTTTTCTGTATCAATAACAGAAAAAATTAAAAAAAAATTAAAATTTGATTTTTTTAAAGAGTGGTAATAAACTGCCAAGAAAAGGGTGCCATTTCCCTCTCAGTTTACACTGGTAATTCATTATTCATCAGGAAGAATTAGAGAGCTTAACTGAAGGTCTCTGAGAGAAGTCTCAAACAGTATACCATAGAAATTAGGTAGCTAAGATGCTGTTGATTCTTTAAAAGTGAAATATAATTCAGTCTAAAAAAAAACAGCTTGACAGATTTTGTTTTTCAAAGCATGTTAATTTGTTTGCAAGAACAATATAAAAAGAATTGAACATGGGCTCGAAGTCTGGAAGCTACACTTGATACGGAGCTTTTTATTATTATAATTATTAATGTCATAATATGTTTGCTGCTGCAACCAAAAACTTTGTTAAACAGGTTGGTGATGGAGGAAGATTAGTTCCAGTGCCCAGCCTCAGTGAAGCTGACAGATACCAACCTCTGAGCCTTGTGATTAAAAAAAGAAAATGCTCACTTTCAAAAAAATCTAAATTTGCTTCAACACCTTTCACATTAAAAGACATTCTTCAAGGGGAGAAGGAAATTTCTGCAGGTAAGATGTTTATCTTTCTTGAAAAATGGATATTTTCTAGTAAATACATAGTAAACATGGTTTAAACTGTGAAGGTAGTATGATGTTTCCTCAGTAAATGGTCAATAATATTTTTCTTGCTTTGTCATGTAATAATTTATTTTTTTTTAAAGTACAAATAAAATAGGTAAAAGAAAAAAAAAACTTTCTGGAAAAAGAGTGATGAAAGTAATTTATACTAAAAAGCCTTGATATTATCTGAAACTAGTATTAAACAAATTGACTTAAGCCTTGTTTTTTCACAAACCACAAATTCTTGACAGATGTACTGATGTATGTTGATCCATTGCTGCATAGAATTTGTTTAGAATTGTACCCCTTTCTCTGTATACTTGTTTTCAGGTGTGTAAGAATGGCCTCAGTTCTGCAGCTCTTCCATGCTGGCAGTCCCTGGTGCTGAACTGAGCTCTGCACAGGCAGAAGTATTTGAAAACAGCTATTATATCTGACTGATGTAATTGGATTTTCATAGGACTTTTTCCATGTTTGCAACCTTTGTGGTGTATTTAAAAAGCTTAACTGTTTTTAAATTGCCTTTTCTATGCAGTAGAGTAAAATTTGAGGAGATTCTATGAGAATTATGAGGTGAAAAATTGAACTATACTGCCTATTTCTTCCTATACACACTTGGAAAAGTTTGTAATTCATGTCTATGTGCTCTGTTTTCTCAAAACAGTTTCATTCCTTTAATTTTTTTTAAGATGTCGATTCTGACAAAATTATTTATTATCTTAATTGCACAACAAATGCACAAGTTGAAAACTCTACTGAGACAAACTAGTATGAGCACAGGAAGACAGAAATACCACTTGATCCCACAAGAGGGGATTTCAGGACACAAACATGATAAGAAAAATTTTAATCCTATGTCTTACATTCAGGCAAATTCAGCTGGCTTGTCCTGAATGAAAAAAATTCCAAAAAAATCTCATTTAAAAAGTCTGAGAAAAAGGTTGCAAAATCTCATTAAAAAGTCTCACAAAACCTTACTAGTCTTTTCTGTAAAGGTTAAATTTCATACGCAAAAATTATTGTCCTTTAACGTAAGCAAAGAGGTTTGTAATTGAATTTCCTTTTTTATGTGACAAAGACAAGCATTTCCAATCCTTTTGGAATTATGAAAACTATATGAAACTTTTTTTTGGTTAAAAAGAAACACAAAGAGGATTCAGAGTAGGTGACTTCATAATGTCAGTTTATCCTAATATCTTCAAAGGATTAAAAACAAAAAAAGGAGTAAACCCCAGATTCTGGACATCTAATCCCTGTGTTCATTTTAAATTGGTAACGAATGCATTCTAGTATTTTTTCTGTTAGTGTAATGGAAATTTATTTGATATCATAAAGACATTTTTGTAGAGGTGCTTTGGTACCTGCCTTTTGATTCTACAATAATTGAATGCAAACTTTCAAGCAAGGTAGAATTAATCTGTTGTTTTCCTACAAAATAAACTGACATAGTCCCTGGGCAGAGTTAATGTTACTGGCATACCCATGTCTCATTCATGTATTGCAAAAATGATGGAAAATTAGGGTCTTTGTATGGCACCTAGAAAAAATTCAGAATTCCCTAATATTTTTTATATAGTGGCTTTCATTTTATTCCTAGTTTTTAATATTCTGTGTGGCCTCTACTGAGACATTTTGAGTTTCAGAGCCTCTGTCATTAAAGCCAGAACACACTACATGTGTAGTTTATATGTATCAGCATTGTGGTTACAGGTAGAAGTTCTTGAGGAGAATTATGATGAACACAGAAATTTGAAAATAGCTCTAGTCAAATGTAGGACTCCTGTGTACTCTTTCCATCAATCATCAGTAGTAACACCAACAAACAAGTGCTCAGTGTAGCTCTGAATTTCATATCATTATGAATTTCAAATGATTATGCACATAGGAATGGTATCATTTATTCTTGCTATGTGAAAATACTGTGTTCAGACTTTTCATCATACAAAGGATATCTTCTTTTACTCAGGTGTCTCATCTTACCAGTTGCTCAACTATGAAGACAAATCAGATGTTTCACTTAATGGCAAAAGAGGAAATCAGATAATGAATGATGTTGGTTTTGATGTTGCTGGATCAGATTCTGTTGCCTTTAAAGCTTCATTTGGCATAGTGACCAAACACGAAGTTGAAGTACCAACATTACTAAAAGAACTTATGACAAGGTTGTATTTTGTGTTTTGATTTCTGTTTCCATAATTCTGTTTCAGAGTTAGGTTGAAAGTCTGAAGTGGTTAGGTTTTGATTCTTCTTAGTCACCATCTGATATTTTCAAGGGTATCAGGCTGGATCACTGGGATTAGACATATGACCTGTATATAATACATGCTGCACAATTTTTCTGAATTCTTTGAATTATGGTGCATGTCTGAGGAGAAAAAAAAAAAAAATAGCAGAGAGGAAGAGTCCATCCAAACTCCTGTCTTTGCTATAACATAGTATTGAAAATTTGAAATCTACCTTGAATAATATTACCCAACTTCAGGTTTCAGAAATAAGATTTCTTTGCCTTTGATGAGAGACATATATATTGTTGCCATTGTAGGTACTTTGAGGTTTTATGAAGCTATTACACAGCCCTTTCTGCAAAAATCAAAATAGGTTTATCTGCTTGAATTTTTCATAACCTTCTGTGACTTTTCTTTAGATTCAGTCTCTTTTACCAGCATTCCTGTTGAATTGTGGACACTGAAAATGAACTTGGTGTTCCTGTGGTGCTAGCACAGATGTCAAACATGTTGTGGTTAATTCTAGGTGTAAATATTTTTTTTATATTTCAAAGATTGTCTCTTGGTAACAATGTCATCCCAGTGAATCCCAGCAGTGCTTCCCAGTAAATTATTTACTATGCATTATGCAACATTTGGCATTTGCAAATATATATTGATACCTTGTTGTTTTTTACCAAGAAGTGCATGCCATTTTGTATCTGCAACCTCTCCTTCCATATCTACCTTTTCCTACTTTATTTGTAACTTCCAAGCATTATCATTAATAACTGGGGCTGAGGAAAGAGTATCCAGGCTTCTGAAAAAAAGATTCAGTGTTATAGAAATGTCACTGTAGAAATTCTTCTACAAACACTTGTTTCATGATTGTTCAGTATTGTTTGTAAGTGACATAGGGGTTTTTTTCAGTTAATGGCACTAAAATCAGAGTCAGATGGACAGGCTTTGAATTTTCCAGGGTGTCACAGATATCCTATCTAACATCTGTAAAATACTGTCTTTCCTTGAATGTTTTAGTTCTTCTGCTCCCAAGCACTGAAAACCAGTATTAAGTTTCCAGATATCTCCTTGGTCGGTTGTTTTACTGCTATGAAACAGACATTATGGTGATTCATTTACTGATTTAAAGTTAGCTGCTTTGTAAACTGCTAATTATGTCTGAATTTCCTTCCTGCCTCTTGATTTTAGAAGAATAAACTTTGATCATTGTCTAGTCCATCAATCAAGAAAAAGTAGGATGGAAATTTTGTGTGTGGTCATGGAAAGTATTCGAACTACAAGGCAGTGCTCATTAACTGTCCATACTGGAATGCGTGGAGAGACAATGAGGGTAAATATGTTTGACAAAGTTCTGTAACACCAATGATCAAGCATAAAAAGCTAATTTTTTATAAATTTTATGGTTTGATTTAATTGTATTTTTATAATGTAAGCTCAGAAAAAATCTGAAGTAAATAAATATTGTACTGATATAAACTGGTTTAGAAGTTGGTCTTTGGTTAGCAATGCTTGTGTGACTGAGGGGTGGGAAATGCATGAAGGGATGGCCAGACAATGAGCCATTGCTTAGGGTAAAACCTTGTCAAAAATGCAGAATTACTACTTCTTAGTTTGACTTTCTAATAAACATAAAACCTTTCTTTCATTATTATGGTCATCTTCTCTAACACACTGGAATTTCAGGTTATTATTTGAAGGTTTGGCATCTTGTTCCATGTCTTATGCTCTTCCTTCCCCTTCCCCCTGGATGTGTTTGAATAATTAAACCTACAAGTCTTCTAACTTCACTCTTTCTACTATTTATAAGTCCTTCACATAATTTTCTGTAAGTGATGCAAATTACTCTCTCTGTATCAAAACTTATTAAAATGCAAAGCAGTTAATAGAAAATTCTTTAGTTGTGAAATTTGATCTTCAATTTCAAAGTTTCCCCCGGCATTAAAATTCTCAATATATAAAGTTAAGATTAGTATTATGTTTATTTATTCATTTCAATTTCTAACTTTTTTTCTTTTGATCACTCTCTAAATTATAGTTTCACATAATTGAAGATCAGAATTATAAAGGGCGGGACAAAGCCATTGTTTTTCCTGCACATACAACTATTGCTTTTAGTGTATTTGAACTCTACATTCATTTGGATGGTAATTTCGGTAAGTGATGCAAATTACTGTCATTACTGCTATTATTTATAATGATACACATTTTTAAAACTGTTTTATTGCTCTTGATACACATAAGCTCTTGATATACATAAGCCCTGTTCCCATTCAATGGGATGCTTTAATTTTATGCACATAAGTATTCTGACATTCTGACAGAAACAGTGCTTGAAAAGATGAACAAGGCAGGAGCTAGAAAATAGTCTGCTGTGGGAACATTTTTTAAAAGTTAGCTTGACTTTGTATTTTTTAAGTTCTGCGGTTGCATGGAACTCAGTTATATTTCTAGCTGGCAAGGAACAGGTTTCATAGACAATCTGATCAGTTTTGCATAAAACAGGCAAGTACAAAGATAAAAGTAAAAACAAAAGTGTACAGAACTTCTAAACTAGTAACATTTTATTTTCTGTTGGGGATTTAATTTCAGACTGATACATCATTTGCATATATAAAAATCTAAAGCTATTTAGAAGGAAATAATTGCAGTAATTGGAAACAAAATAATTTTCATAGCTTAAATTTTACCTTAAAGTTTTTCTTTCAAGTTATGGATAGAAACATAGATACTTCTTTTTATTTAAAAATAAGTTTTAATAGTTGATTCAATATTGGAAGTGTTGAGTACAGAACTCACAGCCTTGCTTACCATGTTTCATTTCTACTTTCAAGTAAGAATACAGAAATGTTTGTCCTTCAGAATCAGGGCTTCCATTGATATGATACTGACTTTCCTGACCCCTTAACATGACCATAATTTGTGTATACACCAAAACAGGCCCTGAGGGTGTTAATTGAAAGCTGACAGTTAAAAATTCCCATTGAATCTGTGTTACTTGAATCTGTGGGCTATTACTGCATGCAGACTTGTATTAAAAAGTTGTACTAGCCATTAAAAACATTAGCAAAGCTAAATTTAATCACTGTTAACTTTCTTGATTAGAAAGCATATTAAATTGTGCAATTATGGCTTTTATATTTAGTCCTTTTAAAAACTTTTCATTTTTACAGAACTCTGTGTGACTCCAATTGCAAAAGGAGGATTTGAAAGAGAGAAATCTGGATCATCTTCACTGACCAAATTAAGGAGATTAAAGAATAATTTGTTTCATCGAAGTATGTCTATTGATATTTATATACAAATATCTTAAAGTGTACCTTTGTTTCTTTAATTTCTGTGCAAGATGAATGTTTAAAGAAAAATTTTGATGCAGAATGTATCTCTCAATTTCTAGTATTGAAATGATTATAGAGTTATTAAAATTTACATTTGAGAACCTGTCTCTCAGAAATAACAGATCTGTTCATTAAACTCGGAATCTCTTAAAACTCATGGCTGTTGATAAACTTGTATTGAGGTTATAGCTATAGTTACACTGCTAACTTAACACTGAATCTATTTCATGTGTTTGCCATTTACAGCTCGTATTATACAAGTTATAATTACAGTAATATTTGAGGGCAAAAGCTGTAAGTTTGAATACCAAACTTACTGAATTACTAAATATTAGCTGCAATAATTGAATGTACTCCTTAGGCAGTATGTTCCCGTGGCAGGGCACGGCCAGGGTACCATCATAGTCCTTTTATTCTAACACAAACATAGCATCCAACAAAAATGTGGATCCCTGTATGAAGCTTTGGAACAAGATCTTAAACTTGTAACACTCCTTGGTCCAAGTACTTTGGAAATCTGCAGATCTGAGTGTGAAGATAAATGCTGAGCAGTAAATGTGTCCTAAAGGTTGCTCTGTTTAGGTGTCCTTTCTCCATTCCATTCTCAATCAAAGGATCAATGGAGCAAGCTTTCAGTGCTGCTCCAGTCCACACTAGAGGAATAAATCTTCAGTGGGTATGATACATCTCAGGAGCTGTAGCTGCCTAAAAGTTCTTCACTCAATCTAGTCAGTCCCTGAAGAGAAAGGGAAAGGTAGGTAGTTCCTACCTGGCACATCTGGATGCTCAGAAATCTGCTAGGAGGTTAACAAAGAATCCTCTGAGTTTTCTAAACATATTAAGCATTAGTGGGATTTTTTTTTTTTTTTTGTAAATAATAGGAAATAAAACTGAATTTACAATGTTTAGAACATAAAAGTAGAAATGCAAAAATAGAAATAGGGAAGTACACAGCTGTGGTTTGACTTTGCACCAATTTATCAGAAGCCTGCCTCCTGCCTTCCTTTAGGTATATTTCAGAAATCATAATTACATAGGTCATATACAAAAAAATCCGGCTTTTGTCAGTATCTTAAGTGAAGCTGAAGAAAAATTTTCATCACATAGGGTTTTTGATGGGAAGCAACTTATATGGCATGCTTAGAACAGTTTTGTGAACAAGTTGTTATTTCTATAATTAAACTGACATTTTTAAACAACAGATCGTAATGTAATAATAAATCACCGGTTCTTTTTCTTTTGTGTTCTTTTTCAGACAAAGGAGTAGTGGAAATTGTTGCTAACTCTGATCCTTACTTGGAGGACCTTTTTGCAGATTATTATGAAAAAGCTGCAAGCATGACTGATCTCTCTACAAGCTATCTCAGAGACGGTTCTCATATCCGAATTAATTTACTCAATAACAACATCCCCAAAGGCCCCTGTGTCCTTTGTGGAATGGGAAGTTCTAAAAGGGAGACGGTCTATGGATGCCTGGAATGTTCTTTTAATGGACACAAGTACGTACGACTGCATGCCGTGCCCTGTTTTGACCTCTGGCATAAGAGAATAAAGTAACTGATCTGGGTAAGTGCCTGTTGTCACAGACATGGGCATAACTGTGCCACAACCTTTTCAGAGTTTGTAAATATGTCTCCAATTGTGAAATGCAAAAGAGTGGAAGGGCAAAATGTTTCATTATGCTGTTATCTTCCAATTCTTTGCTTCACAGTCAATGACCTCTACTTTTAAATGCACATGAATTCCCTGACATTGCTGTTTTTCCCAGAACCTTCTCACTATTATCATGATAATGAAAAACGTACTTGTAAATAGTATTTTCATAATGTCAAAACATATGCTAGAACTTAATGTTGTTTACACAAACTTGTTGTTAAACCCCCAAAATGTTGTCTTTCTCTACACTGGCGTATGATGGTTAAATGAGAATATTTGTTAATAATTTAGTGTTCTCATTAATGTTTAATTGAAGTATCAGATTAAAAAACATGCTAAGACTTAGCTCAGTCTGATGTTTCAGTTACAAAATGGAGCAACTGGAACTATGGATGGGAGTTTCATAATCGGGTGCTGTTGCCATATATCAAGTTATAAATATATTTATATATATATCATATAAACAAGTTTGTTTAGATAAATAAAAAGTACCAGCCAGTCCCCCTGCTGCAGTTGGATTTTATGTCACAGCTGCCCTTAACTTTCTTTTATGTGCTCAGAAAAAAAACCTGCTTTGCAGAAAATGGTTCGGGAGCTTATGAAAATAATGGAACTGCTTATTCCAACAAGACTTAGGTCTTTAACAGGTGCATCCCAGCCTCAGGAAATTGAGTCTTTTGAAGACTGGAACACCAGAGAGTTGTGTCCAGGGCTGGGGCAGGGCGCTGTTAAACCTCTCACCACAGTTTTATCCTGGCAGAACAAAAGCCTTTTTACACCTTTTAAAATTATTTTAAGGATAACCCAGCTATGGAAGCTTCTTTCACTTGTGCTGCCACTTTCACTGTGTTCATCTGATTATCAGATGTTGAAATGAATACAGACATTGCTTTTCATGTGAGAAGAGTGAAGTTTTTTATACAAGTGTTATGATGTGCTCTGCACAAGCAGAACAGTTAACAGATGTAAGTACTGTCTACTAACTATTGCTACTTCTTGGTATATTTCCAGTGAGGAAAACCAGAATGACTCCCAAGTAATTAAGTAATTGTAGTATCTGTAAGTATCTGTAGTAGCTCCCATCATCTTCCACCTCATTCAGTTAAAGGATGATAGTGTAGATTTTTAACTTGGTGCTGCTGAATAAACTGGCTAATTTGATAATTTCACTAAGTCAAAGTTTAAAAACTGACTGAAAATACTGCTTTTTCTTCAATACCAAATTCTTTTTGTTAATATTACATCAAAGAGGTTATTTTAAATGGCTTTAAAAACATATTTGTTTTTATCTTAACATTCCATAGACTAAAGTTTGCCTATTTTAAGGCCTTTTCTAGTTAAGTGCTGCAAATGGCCTTTCCTCAAGAAGATAGGCTAGAAGCCTGCAGGGGTCTAAGAGTTGTATTCCTGGGATTCTGTTTTCCATTTTTATTTTACAGGGGATTGAGAAGTGTTCATCAGTTACACTCCAGCTATGTCAAAGGATAATTAAGCTTTGTGTGCTCAACAGAACAGAAATAATTATTTTCATCAGTATCTCACCAAACGGGACTACTGTGCAATACTGTAGATTGGAACATGTAGGAACCACAGATAGTAGATCATGGTGTACTTCAATTTTATTTCTTTCTTTTGAAAGATCTGACACATTTTCTTAGTTGAATGTTAAAAATAAGATTTTTACAGTCACCTTAAAAGATATAAAAAGATTCCACTATAAAAAAAATACAAAAATTCCATGAAAAAGTATTATTATTAAGAATTCAGTGTCCAGAAAACAGCCAAATATTTTTTTTAAGTACTTAGAGTTCGTCGTGCTGGTAGACATTGTACTCCTTTGCTGATATGAAGCCATCTCCATCATGGTCATTCTTCTTAAATATATCAGCTAAGATTTCATCATGGGCAGAGGGATGACGTTTTTTGCCATCTCTTGCAAATTCTTCTTTCAAATACTGGCTTATCTAGAAGAAAAGAAGTCAAATCTTTGTGACTTTTATGCCTGTATTCAATCTAGCTATCTTCAAGGACACTGGGGGTATAATATAATAGTAATATATAATAATATAAGTATATATATTTATATATATACACAAATATATACAGTTTGTCTACAGGAAATGTGAGACTTATTAACCTATTAAAGCAAATTTCAGCAAACTACAGCACAGTGTAGTTTGTGTAAGCACACAGAAACCTTACATAATCAGTTGTCATGTAAAGACAACACTGATGCAGCCACACCTATAGTTTTATAAATTACTTGTTTCTAATTATTTGCATCATATTACCTCAAGTTCAGAGAGTTTCTTGTCACCATCCTTGTCTATTTGATTAAATGCTTCAACACTACGAGGTCCCTTATTTACAGCATAAAGTTCAATCTCAAAGACCAATGTTGCATTGGGTGGAATCTTGCCCTGTGCTACGAATAGAAGAAAAAAAAAAGCATTTAAGGAATCAGACACTATGGGCAGAGATCACATGTATGATAAGTTCACATGTAAAGCATATTTTTAATTAAAAAAGGCAGTGTTAATGTTCGGATTAAACTCTGAATTTAAATGTACATCTAGACAGGAAGATTGATTGTGTTAGATAAATTATTTTGGAGGAAACTTGCTGATCATGTACCTGCCTGAAACAAAAGTGTATTGCATACCAATTCAGGTACTTTCAGAGATTAGGTGAACGGTTATCATGAAAAACAAGTACTTCTAAAGTTCTCACTCTTTCACATCCTGTCACATGACAGGGCTTATTTAGAGACTGCTTCTAAGATGTAAGTCTTTATTAAACAGCCACAAGCTGATTTAAAATATAACAGTAGTATATCAGTGCTCCTATGCATTTTCTGTCTGAAGAAATAAGCAGACAATATCATGTTTTACCTACTTTGTATGAATTATACCTATGGTAAAAGGTATTTTACGTATGCTGTAAAACAGTGTTTAAAATGTACATCTCAAAAAGCACCAACAGAATGTAAGTCATCTGACTTGCAAAAACACCCCACAGAAACATCAAACTACTGGAATACTTTGGCTCCTAAATTAAGAGAACAACCGTTAGAATTCTTTGTTCCTAGATCAAAGTATTTTCTGCCACCTGATGTAAAACCAGCACTGCCTACAAACACAGGTCCATGTATCATGTATCTGGCAAAAAAAGGGAACTGAGAAGAGACAGCAACAAACCAATGCAGTCTAAAAATAGTGCCAAAAGAGCATAAAGAAATCATGCAATGTAAAATTAAAATGTAAACATGCAAGCTGCCAAAGCCAGTGAGCATGATGTAACCTCAGAATTTTGAGCTTGTGTCCATCCTCCATAAACTGAAGAATCTATACTGTTTGTAAACAGAAGATAAACAAAACTATTACACTACTCATCTAAAACAGACATAGTAAAAATTACAGGTTTCAGAGTTCAAAAGGCTTTAACCTTCCACGCTTTAGGAAAGTAGAAGTTTTAAATACATCTGAATATAAATCATGATTTAAATACCACTTACAAAAGAAAGATAACAGTACTAGAATTCAGTGCCAGTAGTTTACAATTATACATACCAACAAAGGAAAGACATGTAAAGATTTAGAAAGCCACATGCACTTTTCTAGTTCAAGATTAGGTAGGCATCTTCCCCAGCATGCAGGAATACGATGAGACAGAAGACAGGTGTGCTGTAGGGAAATATTACTTCCTTCAAGTGCTACCTGGAACAAATAGTTAATACTAGTATTAAAGAACATTTTTTATTTGAATCGGTGTATTTCCTTTTTGTATGAAATTGTACTGAAGACAAAACTGATGCATTGAATCCTGAGATATCATACCAAAGTATTATTACAGAGCAAGAGTTGCCTTTTCACAGAAACTACTTACATCCATGTCAGAACTGAATTCATCTACATTTAAGTGCTGAAACACTGCATAAGACTTGTACTGGAACTTATAAAAAGTAATCTGCACACTGAGTTATCTTATATTCAAATCAGGTTTAATGAATTGCAATGTTACAATTTCTGTGTAATGTGATAATGAGAGCCATTAACTATTCAGAACATAAGCGGTATTTTAAGCAAATTATTTCTACTTAGATTAATTGCACTGAATTATATTCCATTTTACTCAGAAGATGCAGATTGTCATTAAAAGGCTAAACAGGTAGCAGTCAAATAATAAAAACCAAATGTGACTGGAATGTAATAGATTAACACAATAATGCTGATGTGTCTCCAGGAGATCTTCCTTTTGCTGCCCATGTTTCACACTGTGGCAGTACTTGGGAAAACGCACTGGGTGGCATGCACTGAGTTCCAAACTGCAAGGCCTGGGTGTGGGTCTGTGCTCAGGACTACTGAACCCGTGTAGCAATGAGCAGGACTGGGGCTGCACAGCTGCACTGCCTCCAAATGGGAGCACAGGTTCTTACAGACATCTACAATACTGTATGTTTGAAAGGGTAAAAACACAGGAAAGACAAAGTTTAGCATTAAAACTTCTTTTTTACCATATCCTTGCTGTCCGTATGCTAATGATGGAGGAATTGTCACTTTCCGTTTTTCTCCAGGACACATATTCATCATAGCAATATCTAAGCCTTTTATGACTTGTCCAACACCCAGAACAAACCATTTTGGATGGCCTTCATTTTGTGTCCGACTATTAAAAAAAAATTCAGTATGAGTAACAGTAATATAGTATTTTTTTACATACATATAACTTTTAGTTACAGTCAGTAAGAATATGGATTATTAACACACGAGAATGTTTAGAGTGCAAGAATACAAAGTATAAACACTTTTCCTGCTACATTTATAATTTAAGGTCAAATCTTGAGATAAATATAAGTGGAAACCTCCTTTTTAATTAAAAAAAAATAAAACCCTTGCTTTTGAACTTCTTACAAAAACATCCAATCTTCCTGATCATGTACACTGCATGCCAGAAACAAGGTGCCACTGCAGAAAGTCTCCAAGGAGAGGAATGCGGGGAGCACTAGAAAGTGAAAATGTCTTTAGCAGTTCACAACACAGTAGGATGGGATGGGACTGAGAGTGCAGGCGTGTGCTGGGGAAACCTGGCAATGTCAGCTACAGTACTGTGTGCTCACCTGCCAAGGGCCAGGTTAGATAGCCAGTGCTTGAGACAGCTTCTGGTCGTATGAGACATCCCCAGAATGTGCACTGCAGAAAACAGCAACTGAGCAAAACACCCAGAGAGCACTGGGTACGCTCTGTGTGCCAGTCAGTCACTTCAACAGGCAAAGAAATGCAAGTGAAATGGTACTGTTAAATGTAGAATTAGCCTATACTGATTTTTTTCTTGAATTATACAAGTGGGGGAATGGATTAGGATTTTTGTAATGAGCAAAGCTATTGCCTGAGAATAGATGGATGAGGCAAAGTGAAAAAGCAAAAGCCTACATGATAACTTTGCGGTAAAATGGATGGCTCAAAGAATCAAGAAGGGAAACAGCAAAAGGGACGAGGCAAAAAAGCTGCAAACCACTACTGTAATAATGTGGCTGGCACTGCACAGTGCCAACTATGTGGGAGTGCATGCTATATAAAAGTTTCTGCCTAAAATTGTCAGTGTACATTCCTACCAGGAGCTCCTCCTACCAAGCCGAGTTTTTCTGCGCGTATTACAGCACAGCAAATATCAACATGATGGGGGCTTTTTTCTACCCTGCCAACGAGGGTCTCCATGTCAGGTGTGGGCTACAGGCTCTCCAAGTTTTTCCGTGTCGGGCTCCTTCACTGGCGACGGCAGCCAGCCTCGAGCAAAGCCGCCTTTGATTTCCATCTTTTGCCTCTGCGCTTCCTCTTGACCCTAGGGAAACTGCACCCTTCACCATTCGCTTAAGGAAAAGGGAAGGCTGAGGCGGGGAGGAATTACTGCTGCTGGTGTGGTGAGTGCGGGCCCGAGCTGCGCCGCCGGGGGGAGCGCCCCGAGTCCCGCTTACCCGGCTTCGGGTGCGTGGGGCGGCCGTGCCACGCACCCCGCCGGCCAGGGCCCACCGCCCGGCCTCCGACCCGCTGCCAGGGGGCTCACCTGCAGTAAAACTTGGATCCGTCGCTGGCCAGGAACCCGTCATAGTGCGCGTTCAGCAGGTCGCCCTTCTTGCTCTTCGGGCTGCAGGCCTCGGGGAGGTGCAGCACCTCGATCTGAACCTCCTCCGCCGCCGCCGTGCCGCCCTCGGCCCGCGCCGGGGCCGCCAGCAGCGCCAGCGCCAGCAGGAGCAGGGGCAGCCCAGGGCCCATGTTGCTCCCAGGCGGCCGCCGGCGTGGCACTGTCCCCGGAGCGCCGGGGGCCGAGCCAGCGCCGCCGCCCCGCCTCAGTCGCGCCGGACGTGCGGACGAGCCCGGCCCAGGCAGCGGCCGCGGGGCGGGCGGTTCTTCGGGCCGCCCTCTCGGCTCAGGAAGTGGAAGGGACGTCGGAAGCAGCGGCGGGGCGGCGGGGCCGGGAGCGCGGCCGAGCGCGCATGGGGGATGCAGAGCGCCCCGCGGGGCGGGCGGCGCCGCCGGAGCCGCCGCGGCCGCCGCGCCTGAGCTGAGCGGCTCCGCCTCCGCGCGGGGAGGCAGCGGCGGGGCCGGGAGGGGAGCGCCATCCCCGCGGCGGCCGCGGCCGCCCGTACCCCGTGGCGGAGCAGGAGGATGCGGCCCGGTGCCGGGCTCTGAGCGATGGAGGGCGTCCTGTACAAGTGGACCAACTATCTAGCGGGTAGGCGGGGGGGCAGGCCCGGGGGGCGGCCGTTTAGGGCTCGGCTCGGCCTCGGCCATGATGCGCCGCAGGTGCTGCTGCAGCCTCGGGGGGTCCCGGCGTCCGGCCGGAGCTGTCGGTAACCCGTTGGCTGAGGCATTGGTGCTTGGAGCCGAGCCCCGGCGAGCGGTCGAGCATCGCGACGGACACAGCCCCGGGGCGGCGGCGCCTGGAGGCGGCTCCGGGTCTGGGCCGGGGACGCGCCTGGCGGAGCAGCCCCAGCGCTCCCCACGCTCACCCGGGCCGGGCCGGGCCGGGCCGGAGCCAGGCGAACCCACTGCCCCCGGCACAGCCCGAACCGTGCCCGGCCCGGGCCTTCTGCCGAGCCTCTCTCGCCACCTGGATTGCGCCTTGCCGAGTTAGTCAGAGACTCTCAGCAGGACAGGGAGCTCCTGTATCCCAAACTGGAACACACATGATGAGCTGTAGTTTTATCAAGTGCGTTTTTGGAAGCTCTGCAGACAAAAAGTGCGCCAAATGCCAGCATTTGCCTGGTTTTGTTTGGCTGATCCTCTGCTGTAATAGAGACTCCATCTCCCTCTGGAGCAGGCAGTGGTGTCAAGGTGGAATATTTCTGACACTGTGATAAGACTAATTGTCTCTCTCAAGCAGATCAGCGTTGGATCACATACCGTGCTTAATCGTGCCTCTTGTTACACTGCTTTGGCAGTATCTTCTTTGCCCTCTGGTTCTTGAGCACTTCATATGTGGAATTCTGCTTCAGCATATGCAGGTTGTGAGTGTGGAGTGGTGTGAAACTTGGTTCTGAGGGAGTATAAAATGTGGACTGCGTTGTGAGGATTGTACGGATGTGCTGTGAAGCGTACAGAGCATAGTCTTGCATTTTTCAGAGCAATTATGTGTCCACAGATAGGAGTCTTCTGGCAAAAGGGGGCAGTTGTGCTGTAATTAAATAGATACTTGATGTCTTTATCGCTTTTTCACAATAGCAATAGAGAAAACTCATAGAGGAAAAGTTGTGAAAGAATGAGCACAATGTTGTTTTCAAAACAATGAAAATTGTCACTTTCACTTACATGACTGAAAGTGTTGCTGTAGCAAAAGATAAATGGAGAAAGGCAGTGAACTCTTGTGGTGTTTGCTCTTCTTTTATTTAATAAGCAAATACTCACCAGTAGCTGTGAAATCTATACACGCAATAGACTGTTAGCATGTAGCTAATTTCTGCAGAAATCCAGTAGTCCTCTGAACCAGCAAACTTCAGAACCCTTCCTTAGGCTTATGCTGGCCAACAGAGAGCATCTGCTCCTGAATTTCAAAATTAATGTGTCAGGGATTACCTAAAATCTCCAGAACATAGGAGGGCAGCGTTTTTTTAAAAAGTAATCATATTAGTGAAATGTTTAAGTTTTGTTACTGTCTGCCTTGTTACTCTGCTGTCTGTATAGTATCTGTTTTTGTGGCGAAATACAGGCTGTAGTACGTGTCATTAATGCTAGACACCAAGCAGCAAAGGAGCTTTATTGTTGCTTAAGTGTTACAGAAAACATTTAATTTCTTCCTTCATTAAAAGCAAACCAGAAATACAGCTGCTTTTTTATTTTTTTCTCCTCAAATAAGAATTTGTGAAGTACAAATTCGTTAAATATTTTCTCAAATGTAGGATACCGCCCAGTTTCAAATTACAAGAGGTGCTTTTGTTCTTTGCCTTGCTTCTGTGTGGCCTTTTAAATCCTTTGCTTCTGTTTTTTTCCAATATTAGAATAATGTGAGGATGGAATAGTCATTCATGTAGGTTTCCTTTTTAGCAGAGTAAGACTGTTTTGACAGGCATTGACAGGAGATAAAGACAGTACAGTCTTGCAACAGATTGTAGCAGAAAAAAAGATCCGTGCATTTTTGAGTTGCATTTTACAGGACAGAGTCTTCTGAATTGCATATTCTTTTAGTGTTGACGTACACACACCACTTGAAATTTTTCCTGTATGAGTTCTTATCCTTTAGAGTTTGTGGTTTTTAACATTCTGCTTTTGAGTGTGGACATGCTTTTTAGTTACCACTCATTTAAAAAGACACCTGTACTTACTGTTACAGCTAGTAAACAAAAAAGGAACAATACACAGTTATGTGTTACTATTTCTTTAACATGGAATGGTAATGTGATTTAATGCATGCTGGTCTTACTTTTCATGAACTAGTGTTACAACTTGTAATGACTCTGGTGCTGGAGAGTGTCCCCAGAAGGGCAGTGGAGCTGGTGAAGAGTGAGTCGTACCAGGAGCAGCTGTGCCAGCTGAGGGGGCTCTGCCTGGAGAAGAGGAGGCTCAGGGGTGACTTTATCACTCTACAACTCTCTGACAGGAGGTTGGAGCCTGGCCAAGGTCAGGCTCAGCCTCTTACAGATAACAAGTGACAGAACAAGAGGAAACGGCTTCAGGCTGCACCATGGGGGGTTCAGGTTGGGGATCGGGAGGAAGTTCTTCATGGAAGGGGTAGCATTGGAACAGGCTGCCCAGGGAAGTGGTAATCACCGTCCCTGGAGGTGTCCAGGAAACAATTGGATGTGGTCCTTAGTGCTTTGGTCTAGCTGACAAGGTGGTGATTGGTTAAAGGTTGGACTAGCTGATCTTTGAGATTATTTTCCCACCTTTAATGATTCTAAGATGCTATGAATAGTATGAAGCTTGAAGCTGGCTTCTGAGTCTGGTACCTGCTTTAGCCTCCTGTGTTAAAATACAGTGCTGCTGGATGGCCTCAGCTTGCTCTGTTGGGGTGGCAGCTGGAAGGCACCCTGGGCCACACTAGAGGTATTTGGCCACACGGTTTTTGCCATTCCAAACCCTAAACCAAGCAGGAAGTTAAAGTTTGGTGTCAAGTTGTAAAATAGAGGGATAATCTGCTCCTGTTGTACAGCTGTATACAGAGTATAATGGGCCAGTGTAATTGTAACGCTCTACTGGAATATTTTAGTGCTATGTTATTTGTAGAAACGGAGAAGGTGTGAATACATAAGTGTGAAATATAAAGTTTTCACTGAAATACAGTAGCTAAAGGACAACATAGCATAGCAGTTGGTGGCGTCAGTCATTTATTTGTATCTTACAAATAAGTTTCTACAATCTTAGAAAAATCTGCCTGAAAAATATAGCTGAATGAGAATGGTTTTTCAGAAGTATGTAATTCAACACAACCTTCAAAACAGAATTCCATGGTGGCTAAAATTAAAATTTAATTTTTCTCTAGAATGGAATACAGTGAAAACAGGAGAGAGTTGCTGATCTTGCACTCAAAAAGAATGGGAGTGAAATATCCACATAACACTAGTCTGGTTATAGAGTGGCTCTGGTCTTCATACTGCACAGATTGTTTACTTCCTAGTGTGGTACAAGAATAATTTAATCTTTGCCTCTTTTATTAAAGTTTAACAAACAAAGAGATTAATTTGATTTACAATTTAGGAATTAAATCTTCTCTTTCACATTTTTCATCTCTCCAGGTTGGCAGCCTCGGTGGTTTGTTTTAGACAATGGGATATTGTCATACTATGATTCCCAGGATGATGTTTGCAAAGGCAGCAAAGGAAGTATAAAGATGGCTGTGTGTGAAATAAAAGGTAAGAATTAATAGAGTTCTGCTTGAGAAAATTTTAGCTGCCATGGAAATAGAAAAGATCACCAATCATACATTTTTGCATCACGTTTTTCCTCCTCTGTTTTTGTTTGCTTGTAGTCCAGTGTGTTAGCTTCATAGTTCACAAATAATAAAGAATGTTACTAGAGTTGTGTTTTGAGATTTAGAACACACCATTTATTACTCTTTGTTTTAATACTTATGTGCACGAAGTTCATGCTTAAAGTTATGTCAGCTGGCTGTTTAGTTCTGCTACTTTTTCCTATTTTGACCAGGGACAGAGACTGAATTATAAAAGCCGGTTTTCCAGAAGAGCAGCAGCAGTGATCCATAAATGGAGATTTCTATAAACCAGAAGTGTTTAGTCATTTGGTTTCCCAAGTAATTTTTAATTCTGTCACTGTTACCAGCTGTACACATGCACAGCTGATGTGTATATTTGAGATAGTAAGTGAACTGTTTATTCCAAAGTTCCCTTTTTTACTATATTACAGTTATTCCAACTGTAGATCAGCCTCCTTGGCTAATAGAAGGTGTTTTCTAGCTTCCTGCTGCTGTTAACTATGACTTTTTTCTAGGTCCTCACAGGTGACTGAGCTTGTGATGTGGGTAATTTCATATTAAAAAGTGGAACTTAATTTTTACTTTACATGAGCCACTAAGTATTTTTCATGTGGCAATTGCTTTTTGTTAGTGTTTCTTTAGTGTAGATTAAATCAGTGAAGTAAAGAGAGAAGGATCACATTTTTTAATTTTTTTTTTTTGCCATTCCAGTTGATTTTGCTTGTTACCTTCTTCTTTTGGTGAAGGAAAGGGGGAGAAAGGTTGAGCAGCTTTGGGCTTTTCCTTACTAAGCAGTGAAGCATTGTGATTTACTGTATTACTGTGGGATTATCATAAGCATTTTAAAACACTTCAAGCAGTGTTTAATAAATGATTGTTACTGAGTTGAGATTATTACTGTTATTTCAATTTTTTTTCTCTTCTCTCACAAGTTCATGCAACAGACAACACAAGAATGGAGCTAATCATCCCAGGGGAGCAGCATTTCTATATGAAAGCAGTTAATGCAGCTGAAAGGCAAAGATGGCTGGTAGCACTGGGGAGTGCAAAAGCCTGTTTAGCAGATACCAGAACAAAAAAAGAAAAGGGTACGTGTGTTACCTAGAGTAGATCACTTCTTCAGATAATCATAGTGCAAATATTGTGGTACAAAGTCAGTATTATTGTATTTTAATATAAATTGTAATTATTTCTAGTCATCTCTATGGTAAATCTCCCTCAGTATTAGTTACTGAATTGACCTCATGTATCTTAAGAAGCTGAAATACCAGCAAGGTGTTACTGTCACTAGAATAAACATGCTGTTTATAGGTGTTGTGAAGACATTTCATTTCTCCTGTTACAGTAACTTTTTATAATAGCTATTTTTTTTTTTCCATAATTTTTCATGGATAGTCTAATGTAACTATTTCCAGCCACTCTGGTGGGTGGTATAATTTTTAAGTTGATATTCAAATGAAAAGTGCTTAAAAATTACAATGTGTTTGTACATTGTATGCAATAAATTGATATTTCCATTTTTTCCATAGAAATAAGTGAGACCAACGAATCTCTTAAAACCAAAATGTCCGAACTTCGTCTCTACTGTGATCTTTTAATGCAGCAAGTTCATACAATACAAGAATTTGTCCACCATGATGAGACTCGCTCTCCTCCCAGCATTGAGGTGCACAATTCTAGAATTTCTTTTCATTCCATTATATAATACACCTCAAGTTACTGTTGATGTCTTAAACCTTATTTATCTCCCCAATGTTGGGAAACCTAATGTAATGTCAATTTTTGAATGCTTGAGTGTAGATGTAGTAACAATGGTTTTCTGCGTGTAAAGTACCTGGATGGTTTAACTGTAATTGTTGGGAACCAACTGTGTTTCTGAGCCATTTGGCTGAAAAGCCAGAAGAGCTATCATATGAGCAATACAATATTTTGTCTTGTTTTGCATCTCTGTTCAAGTAGTTGGAGCAATCTTAGTTTGTCCATTCTTACTTTGTTACGTGGGAGGGTATTCCATTATTTCATCAGTGAAAGCTAGTGTTCCAGGCATTGGAAACATGCAGTGTAGGTATCTATCTCTGAATGTGCACAAGTACAATACTAGAATGTATTCCTGCTTTTCAGTGAAAGGACTGGAAATTATGAATGACTTCATTCTTTGCACACTTGAACAGCATGTGAACAGTGTTGTTTGTCCTTTAGTGCAAAGCCAGGGGTTGATGCTAAGGCACAATAGAGCAAGTTTTCAGTTTAAGGAGGTGAAATGGACCTGCAGCTCCTTTCTCTAGTGTGATAAAACTGTTCACACCTTCTGCTGCAATTCATTTATTTCACTGAATCATCTTCTGGTACCAGTTAGTTACTGTGAGAAAAGCTTTGTAGTAAGGCTTTGTTGGCTGGTACCCTAAAGAAACTCAGATGTCAGAAAGAAGTTGCAATGCTGTCACATTTGTTTTCTTTAGTTTGCTTTATGGTAAGGTGTACATTTGATTAACAAGATGGAAATGTAAATTCTTAGTGGTAATGAGGGAAATTAGTGTGTCTGGGAGAGGTGATGGAGGAAAGTTGTATTTGCATCTTTTAATTTTTTTTCTTGCTTATGCTTCTGCTTTCATTTATTTTCAGAATATGAATGAAGCCTCTTCCTTGCTTAGTGCCACATGTAATACATTTATCACAACACTTGAAGAATGTGTGAAGATCGCTAATGCCAAGTTTAAGCCAGAAATGTTCCAGCTGCCTCACCCTGATCCCTTGGTTTCTCCTGTGTCACCATCACCTATTCAAATGGTTTAGACATTTTTTAAATATTATCTTTTCTAAGTGTCATACTGGTGGTTGGACTGGGGGGAGGAGTGGTGGAATGCCATGCTATTGTTACGTGCTATGATGTCAACAATTGTAATCTTGACTGTGTTATAAATCAGTACTGATCCCAAATATAAATCAGTTTTCCATTCTCAGTCTTTGTTTGCTAGGCTTTACATCATTAGAGTAAATTATCATATGTGTCAAGGCCCTATGATTAGGTTATCTCATAAATGAATGAGGTTTAACTATTCCTCAGTTCAACTGTTTGATTTTTTTAGAGTGCACACTGTACACTGATTATAAAAATTACGTAACTTCACCTCCTGCTTAAGTGCTTTGTGACTTGAAGCACTTCAACAAGATAGCATGTTTCAGTGTATGTAATTAAAGATATTTGTATTAATATATCATTCCCTCATCATCATCAAACATCATTAACAAAAAGGTATATAATGAGAAAGATATTACTTACATAACTTTTCATTATTGATAAATTCCCTTAGAAGGACAGTGTATGGGGAATCAAATGCTTTCTCTGTTCTGTGTATGTATTCCAAGATGAGCTGGATTGTGCAGTTTTGTTGTGGGAATCTCTTTCTTTCCATATGAATTTCTCATCTCTTTATCTCCACTTTACTACAAAGCTGATCATTATGATTTAAAATAATAACTTTGATATGCATAGAGATTTGACAGTGATAGCAGGGAAACCACAAGGAATCAAGAAGCATAATTTGGCTTTATTGTTTAATGAGGAATTTAAACTTCCATTTGGTAAAGGAAAAATGTCTTGATACTTCTGTATATCATAGCAATTAACAATGGCTCTTGGAGGAGCTTTGGTGCAAGAGGGAATGAATTCCATAGATAGGAGGTAGCATCTTTTTGTAGTAACCTATTTCTTTTTCCTGTGTGAATGTTCTAAAACATTTAATATTGATGGCAATACATCTGTTTTCATACAGTTTAATCAGATTTTTAACTGAGAGTGGTTGCTTTTTATAAAAAAAAATTGCCGTCTGTCTTTGTAAAGACTGTAAATAAAGTAAAAAATAATGTAGATATCCATATCATTCTTCTGAGTAGCTTGTGACATTTTTGGTGTTGTTTGGAATTTTTTCTTTCCCCTAGATGAAGCGTTCCATTAGCCATCCTGGTCCTTGCTATTCAGAAAGGTAATTTTCTTTTTCGTTAAGATCTTTCCTTCTGTCTCAATAGACCTCCCTGAACTTGCTAGCATTAAAGTAAAAATGTGAGAAGAATTGTTTGCTTGGGGAAAAAATTAAAAAATCATAAGTGGATCTAATTTTGAAAACAAAAGGTGCAGATTATCAGCTATTGGTGGCAGCTGTTATTTTTAATACAGTACCAAAATTTCATCATGCTAGAAGCTTTATGCAAATGGTTTGTTTTGACAAGTTAATGAAATTAGAGTGCAAAATGTTAACATTCTTTTTCAGTTAGTATTTCAGATTCTCAAATTATTTCCTTCATTTTCATTTCCACTTTCAGGCTTTGCAGTTATGAAATTATGATTGTTGACTGTGCTGTTTTTAGTTTGCTATAGTAGACTAGTATAGTTAAAAAGTATTGATACAATTTAATCCAAACACCAAAGTTATTTTGAATTTAAAGTATATAAAATTTGTGTGGGTTGTAACAGATTTTGCTTGCTAACAGAGCTCATTTACTTTGTAGGATTAATCACTCTGTAAAAGAACCCAGTTCATCTCTTAATCGATTTTCTCAGCGGCGCAGAAGAACATACTCAGATACAGAATCTTACAGTGATACACCTTCTGAAGATTCTCAGAGTAAGTTTGAAAAGGAGTGAGTTTTCTTGGTATTTTTCAGTACAATTTATTTCCCTGCTTACAGCAGATGTTCTAGCACGGATATCAGCATGAGGAAAAAGATTAGATTCTATTCTATTCTATTCTATTCTATTCTATTCTATTCTATTCTATTCTATTCTATTCTATTCTATTCTATTCTATTCTATTCTATTCTATCCTATCCTATCGTATTCTATCCTATTCTATCCTATTCTATTCTATTGTATTCTATTCTATTCTATTCTCCTGTATAGTGTGTTACCTGGTTGACATGTGTTGGTTTCCATCCATAATACAAATGATCTTGCAGCTGGAGTAGTTACATTCAGTGTCACAATCAGTGAGACTATTTGCAAGATAAAATTAAGACATGTCCAGAAAAGGGATGTTTGTCCTAATAGACTCTTGCACAAATGATTATCTGGTAAGTGATGTGGAATATTGCTATTTGCCATCTTCTTATTGTCACAGAAGAAATTATCTTTTTTTGACTTCTGTGAATTGCAGGGTAGTTTTCACTCGGTGCATTGTGGAAAGGTGGTTCATTTCAGTGGCTTCTTGTGTTTTGTAGAGAACAGCACTTCTCAGAAGGCACACAGCCTTGCCAATAAGAAAGATCATGATCAGAATTTATTCCCTCCTGTTTAGGTGGGCTGACTTAGTAGCCAATTCTTCCATGCTTTTTCCTTCTGAGTCTTGCTGGCATTTTGACTTTATTGTAGCTCCTCTCAAGCAGACTTCAACTTGACTAGTTCTTCTGCTTGCTTATATATAGTAAATACTTTGCAAATACAATAATTGACAGATTGGACAATACTTTCAGGGATTGAAAATTAAATACTTAATTGATCTCTTTGTAGGATCTGCTCATTGTTCTAGAAGTGCTGTCAATGGAGATCTGGTATCCTCAGCCATTCCTGAAGAAAGTAAATCAGTGTCAAAGGAAAGATCTGAACTGGAAGAGACTCTTTCATCCTTTTCCTCCTGAAGCAATTGAAAGTATTAAATTTTCTATAAATAATGCTATGCAAAAGCTGCTGTAATTATACTGTTGTTATAGGAAGTAGTTATTTCCCTTTTTAGAAGGATTTCTCTGCACTTTATAGAATAACATAAATACTATCTTTGAAGTGTATTTTATCTTTATATAGTTTATTTGCAAGAGTATTTTCCTAATATTTCACAGTTTGAATGTGCATTTTTTGGAACAAATGATGGCTTTAATAGATAAGCATCCACATTTGTAAATGCAGCTCTTTTTAAAACCTGTGGAGGTCTGACTGATACATTAGTAAACAAGCATTATAAATTTCAGCAAAAGGTTTTCATTATTTTGGAGAAAATGCAACTTGTGCCATGGGCCTCTTGGTCATTTGAACCAGGTCATCCACCTGGAGCTGTGATTAGCCCCACAATGGCTTTATTTTGCCAGTGTAAGGGCTGTGGGAATGGGCACTAATGGCTCTGCTCCAGCAGCTTGACGGTAATTGACATTGCCGCCTTTAAAAACACAAGGATATACATAATCCAGTCCTTATTTTTAGGCAATGAAAGTAGAAATATTTAGTGTATTTTTCTAAACAAATGTATAAAAATAACTTAATATGAAGTATTTGTACCAAACACGGGATATTTAATAGTTTTTATTTATTTATTCTTTTTTGCATCAAAAATTTCTACCTACTTTCACTACTAAAGGTCTGAGATCTACTAAAAGCTTCAAAATGTGCATAAATTGTTTCTGGGGTGTGTAGCATCACAAATAATTAATACAGTGCTGTTAAGATTTACTCTGCTTACTTAAGATGTGTTTTTAGCAAAGTATGGTAAAAACAAGAGCTGAAATGTTAGACCGTTCTAAGCTGCTGTTGTAATGGATATTTGTATCTATACATGTTTTATTTATGACATATTTATACAAAAGGGAGCGTTTGTTTTTGCAACTCCTTTATATATCATTTGAGGATGGTATACACTAGAAGATGGATTCTGCTCTCAGTTACATCAGTGTAAATTTGCATTAACTGTAAGTGAGGTCAGGGTCTGACTCTCTTAATAATTAATGAGTAATATAGTGTAATAGTGCCTACTAGCACCTTGGGCAAGAAGGTTGTTAATGTAAGCTTTTGGGGATTTTTTGGGTGTTTGTTTAGGGGTGAACTTGGTCTTAGCTGTAGAGCACTTTAAGAAAGCCATTTACTGTTCTTGATTTACACAATTGCTAAAGAAACATACAGGGTTTTTTGTACTCAAGCACATACCAAAATCTGTTTTTATAATCAGATCTTAAATTTGGTTTAACTAGTCTTCCTTTTGTGTGTATAAATAATTTCATGCAGGCTGGAAAGAACAGATGGGAACGGGAGCTTTCCTTATAAACTTTCGGAATGTTCATTTATCTAGATCAAAATAGGTCCAAATGTTGAGGAAAAACACAAGACCTGTTGGTCTTATATAAAATGCCAGTTTATAACCATTATGTCAGGTTCAAGTGGAATGGAATGGTTTGTAAAAGAGGTTTGTGGATACCAGCTCAGAGCTGTCATTTGTGCTCAGTTCTGTCAGTTTTCATGCAAACTGGCATATGCATATCAGCCACACACATGCTTGTACATATTTTTTTCTGAATGTTTGCTTTAATGTTCTGTAGACATGACAATTGTAAAAATATGTATTAAAGAAGATATTCAAAGAAGTAAACTGCATACTGCACTGAGAGTGTCGTCTTGAATAATATGCTGTCAGAGGTGCTTTTTGAAATTTCACTGAGGTTTCTGCCAGTGTCTGCAGTGTTAATTACATGTCACAATGACAGACACCTTTTTCTGCTTTCAACTACTGTGAAGAGAAGAGGTTGGACTCCACATTGTGCAAAAACAAAGTGAGACTGATCAGTGAATGTAGTAGTAAGTAATAATTTTAAATACTGCCACAAGACAAAAGTTGTGATCAGATCCAAGCACAAAATTTGCATGTAATTGCTTTAGTGCTGTTCTTGTTTTTTCTAGGTCCACAAAGCCATCATTTCAATTTTATGCATATATATGTGATATGTTTCTATTAAATCAGCCAAATATTCTAAAATGTATTTCAGTGAAAGTAGTGAAGATGATATGCTGTCATACTATCACTAGTTGGGGTTAAGAAAAAAATTTTGAAAATTACTTAGCTGAATTACAATGATCCATGCATAGTAAGACTAAAAAGTACCTGGCTGGTCTTACATATTTCATTTACAAACTTACTGGAAGCTTATCAGGAATGCCTGATTGTATCATTCTTTGTAGTGCAGAATGAGAGCTGAACCTCAGCTCTCATGAGTATGTAGTGCAGAATGGGAGCTGAACAGGATAGGTAGTTGGTACTTATAGTTTTGATCTCACATGCTTCTGAAGTGATCAATCTGAAACCAATTCAAATTTCTAAATAGTAAGTATTCACACTTAAAGAATATAAACGCGGAACATGTATTTAGGTGAAAAGTGGTAACTTCAGTTGTATCACTGCAGTCTCTAACGTCAGATAATTAGAAATAGAATGCTTGGAAATTACAGGCTTCCATTATAAAGAATTAACAGTAAGGCACTCAGTGATTTGGAGAGTTGTGAATACTGAGATTACAGTGTTCAAGGGCTTTAAAGTACTGTAAATTAATGTTTGTATGTCCTTCAACTTAGTAATTCAGCTTCATTTTTTAAACTTTTATTTTTTTCCCCCTCAGAAAAAGTAATCTTTGGGGTAGGAATACTTCAGTGGTTGCTTGTGCAAAAAATTTTATTCCTTACTTAAAAATTGAAATCACACCTATTTATTTTTGTTGAGGTTATTTTCACAAATTATAAACTTGCATTTTGCTCTACTCCTATCACTTTAAGTATTCTAATGTAGCTGCTTTTCCTGTTGGTGTAAATCAGAAATCTTTAAAAGGGGTATAATACCTGAATAAAGAAAAAGTCTATGTATGAAAACCAGCTACAATGCAATAAAATTAATCTCTCAGTGTTATCTCCACCATCACAGTTATTTTTCTCAGGTGGCCACATGTAAAATATTAGTAGAAACTACATAGCTCTATAGTAGGATTTAGCAGCTCACAGAGATTTGTTAAAAAGTTTTTCCTTATGCATCAGAAAACATGAGTGCCAAAGGCTTTCATACCCCATATCAGTGGTGGGATATTTTACTAAACTTGGTCCTATAGCACAATAGATTTAATCTTTAAAAAGAGCAAATGACAGCTGACGTAGTTAGAAATCCCAGTATTTGACCTGGATATAACAAGTAAATAATTCAAAATGTTTAATTCTTTTCAGCGAGAGACAGCTTAATTTAACCCTAACCCTAACCTTGAAAAATCTGATTCTTAGGGATGTGTTTGGTGAAATATAATATCTTTATTATTAGCTTTATTGAAACCTTTTTTGAAGGTTGTGACTTCAGCAATGTCACTCTAGGTTAGCATTTGTTTAGCAGTCTTGTGGAAAAACACTGGCTCAGCTGGTCGGCCTGCAACATTATCTATTCAAGCTGTGTTTCAGCAAAGCCCCTAAGTATTTTAAATCCTATTTTTAGACATGTGAGTGGCTCATTTGCCAAAAGTACTTGCTTAAGTGCTGTGCAGAGTTGATGAATTTGCTTACACCACCACACCAGTTTGCTTCCTCTTCATTGACTGGGTGTTTTGAGATTCAGCAGAATTAGATTTTAAGACTGAGTTTCCAGTAGCCTTTGTGCTGAAGAGGCCACAGTTAAATCTGCAGATGCTATATCTCTTTCTGCTGAGATGATTAAATATCTAGTGCGTTTTTATTATGTGCTTATGTACACAAATTACTTTTACACAAGTTACACAAGCTAACAAGACTACCTATACATTTTTGTGTTGTATAGAGTTTGTTGGTTGGAGTGTTTTTAAACATCTAAAGAAATGAGAATTAGAAGCTTTCTTGAGTTTTGTTTTTCCCTTTTTGAATTGTTTAAAGATTAAAAGACACAGCCTTTTTTACTTAGTTTTTATTCTTTTTTACTTTCCTCTCTAAGGAAGAAATACCATGCAGTCTTAAACTATTTCATATTTATAATTCCTGCTTCCATCACTTGAAAAAGGTTTGATATTATTCTGACCCAGAGCTTAGCTCTTCTGAAATCCTTATTTTTATTTTAGTCCTTGTTTTGTCCCAATTTCTTAGTTTTCCTGCATAATTTGGATAGATAGTGGTTGATAATATATAAGGTTATAGGAGATTATAAAAAAAGGGTTCTACAGTGAGTCTTTTTGGAATAGGTTTTTAAACATTCTGTCTCCTTTATTATTTCCAATGATCTTGAGTCTTTTGGTTTTCTTAGTGGTATGCTGAGAATCACAGTGATTCATCATGTTTGCTAACTAATGCTCTTGCTCCACTTCAGAGAAATTTACAGCTCCTGAAGTGTTGCATTTCTGTGAATGCGTTTGCTCTCAAGCTTTTTCTACAGAATGAATTCTAGAAGCAGACTTACTCCTTTGACCTTGATACTCCTTCCCCCATAGATAACATATGCCAAACCCCTCCCACAACCCCCCAAATGTGAAGACAGGCTTTGCTCTGACAGATATGTCAGCTGACCTGTGGAATGAAGAATTAATCACCTATGGGAGGTGACAACTTGTTGGTCCAGGCAATCAGGGTCAAGTAATCTGTATTAGTTGCAGTTGCCAGAAAAACAAGATGGTGTAGAGGAAAGCCTGGAAATAAGAGATGGATAAGCACAATACTTAGGCATGTGCTAAAATTTATCCTTTGTCAATGAAGAACCTACAAAGAAAAAAAATTTTTAAGTGACTTTTTCCAAGGCTGGCTGGTGGACAGGCTGTTTTTGATAGATGGCTGGATTGTCAACAGTTAACTACCTGGTTTACATTGGAGAACTGCATTTCTACCTCATCTTTTGTTTCAGCCTGTAGTATAGTACAAGAACTGTAAGAACAACATAATAAATAATGAAGGAGTCACAGACTTTATGGTGCAGAAAGCATGCTTTATTTCAAATGAACAAGTCTATCTCAAGGAGGTTCAACAGCTACTAAGCTCTATTACTACATTAGGAGAACTAAAGCAAATTGAAGTGCAGGCTGGTATTTGATGTTGTAGCAACAGTTTGTTTTCAAACTGTGGTTCATTGCTTAGTTGCCTGGAAGTGACTACTGGGTGTCTAATACTACCACACAAACTCAATCACTGCACCCTAAGAACCTCCAAGATGGGGTACTGCTGCTGCACTTGAATACCTAAATAGCTTTGTTGATTAAGGGGATGGCCAGGTGATGTTACTTTTTTAAAAGCTATTCAGGCAGTCAATATGTCAGAAACAGTACACAGTGGGTGAACAAAGTGCTGGCCGCTTGCACTTTGTCCAGAAATTGTCAGTCAGGTATGAAAATTATGACATAATCAGATCCAATGTAAAACATTAAAGCAATGCTTACAGGAGGGTAATTGCAAACATCACCAATGCCTTACATTTCTGATTCAACATAAATATTTGTGCACGTATGAAATACTGTGCACAGTATCATGTCTTAGGTGTAGGTAATCTTCAACAGGGAGCCTCTCTACCTGTTGAGGCATTCTTAGACATCAACAATGAGTTGAGGTGCAAAAATTAGTTAAATGTTGAGCAGGGTAGTCATTTTCTAGGAAACTTTCCCCTGCCAACTGTTAGTTCCAAAAGTTACGTTTCAAAATGTCATAAAATAAACGGTACAAAACTTCATAACCGTTACCTTCGGCTATATACAGTATGTACATGTCAGTGAAAAAAGTGATTTAAATTCTTAGGTCAATAATGACTATAAGTCATAATGTATAGATCTGGACTTTGTCTCGTTCAGGTAGGTAAAAAAATATTTTTCTTTTATATTTACATATCAGATATTTCAGTCCAAAAATGAATCACTTGTAAAAATACAAGTGTAAATAATACAGGTTAAGCTCTCTAAGGTGATCGGATATTTATATTCACAGTGGCAGAATCTGTACCAAATTCATTCCCTAAATTCAGAGTATAAAGTCCACCATCATTCTTCTGGACATCCATGATGATCAGGGTAGTTAGATCTTCACTGGTTTCGATGTGGAATCTGCCTTGCTGGTCCTGACTGGTAATTTTTCTCCCTCTGCAGTACCATGTTATTTCAGGAGCAGGTTCACCCGAAAAGGCACAGGATAGTGTAAGAACTTTTCCTTCTTCAATGCTGATATCAGATGGGAGAGCTTCAATTTTGGGTGGTACTCCTTTATAAAATAGGAGAAGAAATACCAAGTTAGTCTATTTTCACTAAGCTATCTGGCAGCTTTGCTCTGAGGACTACTTCAGGATAGCTGAAGCACTAACTCTGCTAATAATTGTAATGCTCACCTCTCAGATCTGTTTTAAGCATTTTACTAGTTGAACTCTCCAGTTGAGCCATGCTAGATTTCCCCACAATACTGCTGGAGCTCATCTCTACAAAGGATTCTTTCATGGAGGACATGCTTTTGGCAGACATGCTTTCAAATTTCATTTCAGTCATGCTGCTACTGCTGAAACTGCTGAATGAAGCCTCTTGTTTAGAAGAAGCCATTTGAAAGGACTGAGAAGAAAAACTTTGGTGCATGCTTGCGTCGCCACTGGTCTTCAATACTACCTCTTTCGGAGGTTCTTCAACTAGAGCTGAGGAGCATTGCAAACATAGAAGGAAAAAGCAACAACATCGCATTAACGAACAAAGTCATGCAGTTCTGTATGGTTAATTTTACAGAAATGAAGAGGGCATACTTTGCTTTCAATGGAAAACTGCAGTGGAGTATATACTTGTTTACAATCATTAGATTCAAGGTATCCAAATCACAAGCAGTAATTTAGAAATTAAAAAATAAGCAATGAAACTTACAGTATGTATGAGCTTCAAGGAAAAACATACATACTTAAGAAAAAACAGGTCGTCACACAGTGTTTCTTATTAGAACCATTACTGGAATTAGATACTGGGAAGTTGTGTGTGTTCAGTTCATGTTTGTAGAAGCTGTGAAACATTTTCAAGTTCTTAAAAACACAGAATAGTAAAATCTGTATTTCACTGCATTGTTCTGTAGCTATAAAGAGCAACAGGAAAGTTCAATCACTGCAGCTTTGCTTTAAACCCAAACACAGTCATGCAAACAAATCACAGCCACACCTTGATGCTAGGAACTGGGATATGGTACAGCAAATAAAACAGTAAATCCAGTTCAATTAAGTTGCCATAAAAATTTTTAACTGTGGAATGAATTTGTTTTATTGTAACACATTTTGTTTGTAAATGAGGAAAGAATTATTACCAGCATCAAGATCTTATTAACATACTCATCCTAGAACAAATGCTCATAGCTTTCTCTTAACATGCACCTGTTGATGGAATAGAGCACCTCTGTGCTACTTTGTGAGTGTTAAAAAGATTTCTAATGTTGTTTTAGGGCTGTATATGTAATATACAAAAGAAAGATGAACTTCTTAAAATACTGAAGTCAACACTGCCAGTGGATTTTATTGTAAGTCATATTAGTAGACACAATACAGCAAAAAGTTGTGATGATTCTGAACACGAGATCTGAAGAACAAACTTACGGAGTACAGTCAAAGATGCTGTAGCAGAACACTGCCCATGGTAATTTTTTGCCTTGACTGTGTATTTTCCAGTGTCACTCACTGCTGCATTTCGAATCTCAAGAGAATATACATTTTTAGAGCGAGATACTCTGAGGTGCGATGAAACTGCAATCTAAGGCAGAGAACAAAAATGGTTTCATTAAGGTCAATTTTATGGATAATTCTAATTTTTCAAGTAAACATATTAAATGATTACTTACAGGTTGATTATTCTTTAACCACTCAACTTCAGGAGAAGGTTCCCCAGAAACCTCACAGGTGAACAAGACGTCTTGTCCTTCATTGACATTTTGAGACTTGGGCTGCATGATGAATGCTGGTTCACTGGAGTGCTCTTTAGAAAGGGTCACAATATACTGGCATTTAATAATGCCTTCATCAGTTTTACCCTCACAGGTGAGTATACCTTCATCCTTATTACTGGCCTTTTTGATAGTTAGCGTGTGATCACTTCCAGAAACACCGTATCTGTAATCATCTGAATTTCTCAGCTCCATTCCATTCAGCACCCATTTTACTTCAGAAGCACCAGGAATACTGGCTTTCAATGTCACTTTCTGCCCTTCAGACATTGTCATTTTAGTTGAAGAAGCTGTAATTTCTGCTTTCAATTCTTTGACATCTTCTGTAACAACTGACTTTTTAATGACTTCTTGAACTGCAGATTTCTCTTCAGTTGCCACTACTGATTTCTTCTGGGTAGAAACCGTAAGTAACTCATCTTCTTTCTGAACTGTTTTATGAGATTCAGATACACCTCTTACCTGGGAATGGATATTTTTAAATACTTGGCCGGTAAACTGGAAGTTAGTTTTTGAAACACCTCCTTCCCCAATAATTTCACAGGTGTATTCTCCTTTATCAGATTCCATGAGCTCATGGATTTTGAGCTCATAAGTGCCATCTGCTGCATAATGAAACTTGAAATGATGGTCTTCTTTCAGTTTTTTACCATCCTTATACCAAGCCACTTCTCTGACACTTAAAACATTGCTTTCAACTGCACAGGATAACTTTACCTTATCTCCAAGAGTTTCTGCTTTCAGATGCTGTTTTATCTTTGGTGGAGAAGCAGTTGGTAATTGTACTTTCTCTGTCGCTACCATTTTGTCTCCAGGTGGTGATTTAGCTTTTGGGGGACTGCTGATGGGTTCAGGAGATTTCACTCGTTTAGGAGACTTAACTGGCTCTGGTGACTTTACACGAGGCTCAGGAGATTTGATCCTTGGAGGTGATGTAATTGTTTTTTCAGGAATTTTTGTTCTTTGAATGGTCAAAGTAAAATGGGCTTCCTGTCTTCCTTCAGAGTTTTCCACCACAACAGTGTAACTTCCTTCATCAGATATCTGGACGGAAGAAATTTCGAAGGTAGACTTGTACTGTGTTCGTGTTACTTGGAAGCGCCTTGAAGAAACAATAGGTTGACTTGCACGGAGCCATGTTATTGTCGGTGCTGGTTCACCATCAACATCACAAGAAAATCTTGCAGTCTCCCCTTCAGAAACTGTGATTGACCGTGGCTTTGTAAGGATTGTTGCTGGCAGAGTGCTTTTAAATGCTTTGTGTGAAGTCCTTTCTTCCAATGATTTTCTTTCAGCTGCAGTGACTTTTTCTTCAGAAGCAGCATAGTGTTCATAAGATAAAAGTGATTCTCTTGTTGCTGACACTTCTGATTTGACCTCTCTTACTGAGGAACTTGCTTCCGTTTCAGATGCTTTCTTAAACGAGGAGATTGCATATGCCTCTGTTTTTGTCAAGTCAGGTAAAATTGGCCTTGGTACTTCTTCATCTTTCCTCTGGGAAGAGTATGTAGTGTAATCTCCTCCAGTAACATCTAGTGTTGCATAATCAGAGCATTCCCCTTTGTAGTTTGTGCAAACAGCTCGGTATGTTCCACTGTCATCAATATGGCAGTCGAGAATCTCCAGAGTTAATACACCACTCGTATTGGTAAAGTGTATCTTACTGCTCTCTTGGAGCTCAATACCATTGTGGTACCACTTCACTTCGGCAGTTGGTTTTGACTGGACATTTAGAATGAACCTGGTATTATGGCCACACGGTACCCGGTGTGAGCGCATTCTCAGGGTAATGCGAGGAGCATGGTCAAGGGTGAAAGGCTGCTGAGTCAGAACTTCATATTTCCTTTCCATCGTTTTTTGAGTTTTCAGAGCAGATTTCATGGACTCGTATCTGGAAAATATATCAAATCTTGCCATCCTCTCAAACCGGGAGAGAGATCTTTCACTAGACACTGGGCTAGGTGAGCGTGGTCGAGTTCTCTCTGGTGTTGGGGATCTTCTCTCACTTTCTTCAGGAGGCCGTGAGCGAGGTCGAATTAATTCAGATACAGGACGCATCAACTCAATGTAAGTTGGAGAAAGGGATCTTCTTCTCCTAAGTAATCTAGAGGGAGGTGAAAATTCCCTGTGAGCATATTGTACCATTTCTATTTCTTCTTCTTCTTCTGATGTGATCTCAGTTATTTCTCTTTCCCTCCTTCTCCTGAGTCTGCTCTTTTCTTCCTCTGCCATATATTTGAGCTCACTCCTGTATTCAGAGAGTCGCTGATCAGCGCCAACAGGCCGGAGCAATTCTTCATCCTCCCTCTCATCCATTATTCTTTGCTTTTGTTTAGGTGGTCTGTAGGCAGCCCTGTCGTGACGTTGACGAAGCTCTGCATAGCTTGTGCTGGTCTCAGCTTTAGTTGGAATGTGATAGCTTGAATACCTCAGCTCTCTTTTTCTTTCTTCCTCCGAACTGACCTGTGCTCCTGCAGTAGAATATCGAAGGGCAGACAGTTCAAAGCGTGGGGGGCTTCTACTTGGGGGGGAAGCAGAAAAGCCTAACTCCAGCTCTTCTTCAAGGCGCAGTCTTTCCTCTTCAGTTCTCTTCATGGCTAAGTAGTCATCTATCGGCATGAGCAATTCCTCATCAGACAAGTCGCCAAGCGATCGCCTTCTTGGTCTGTAGTGATATTCATACTCTGGAGATGGGGAACGCCGACGTGCTGGTCTGACAATTTCAAGATCATCTTGTGTCAGCTTTGGTATGCGCCACTTAGGCTTGTACTGATCAGAAATGCGTGGCAGTGGCATCACATAGAATTGCTCCCACCTGGAAAGACGTATACGTTTCTGACGTTTCTGAACAGTCCTCTCAAGTTTTCCTGGCATTTCATACTGGTCTCGCAGCTTCTTGTACCACTTCATGTCTGACAGAGGCACAAAGTGTTTAATATGCTGATCTTCCTCAAGAGCAGCACGCACATGTTTGCGAGGCTCTGGGATCTCATATGGCATACGAAGTCTCCTTTCCTCCTTCTCCTTCTTTTCTTCTTTCTGAATTTCATATTCACCTTTAACAGTCTTTGAGCTAACAGCTGGTTTATACAAGATAGCAGCTTCTCTGAGAGCCTCTTGTGCAGTTTGTGTCAGTGGAACAGCTTCAACCCCAGAAAGGATTTCTGCCATTCGTAAGGTCTTGTCAATTTGCCTTTGTACATGCTTCTCCCGCTCTTCCTCTGACTTGTACTCACGCTTGACATATTTCAAGCGTTCAACTTTTAGATAAGCCTGACAGCTTGTAGATCCAGCACTGTTTGTAGCAGTAACTCTGTAGTAGCCACTGTCTTCTGGTAAAGTATCTCTGATATGCAAAGCATAATAATCTAAACCTTCATGAATTATATCAAAGTTGGGACCAAAGGATAGAGGTTGACCATCTTTCTCCCATGTCAGTGTTGGTTTTGGCACACCAGATACCCTGATCTCAAAACTGACATTTTGGCCTTCTTGACATTCAGCATTCGCCAGCAGTCTTTTAAACATTGGCCTGAGTGTGGCATCTGCTGGAGGCGGATGTGGAATCACAGTCAGCTTAGCTTTACAGCTGTCTTCGCCATATTTATTGCGTGCCACAATACTATATTCAGCATCATCCTCTTCAGTGACATTATTGATGACAAGCTGATAAAGACCTTTGTCTGATTCAAAAGTATACTTCTTATCATCATCTCCAGGTTTGATTTTCTGGCCTGATTTGTACCATGTTAAGCGAGGTTCTGGGTGAACTGTTATAGTTACTCCAAACCTGACATTTTCTCCAACATATGCAGTGCGGTTATACAAAGGCAGAGTAAATTCTGGGGGATGCTCTAACAATCTCATGGTATCAACTCGTCGTTTCACTTTTCTAACAGTTCTGCATCTGTAGTGCTCAGAAATTTCTCTCACGCCTTTAACAAAAAGTTCTGCATAAGAGCTGTCCTCACCATAATCATTTACTACCTTGCATCTGTAGGTACCATCATCTGATTTAGAAACATCTTTGACATACATGGTTGCCACACCATCTTCATATTTGATTTCGTATTTCTCATTGCTTTCTAATTGCCTCATACCAAAGTACCACGTGACTTGTGTGGACTCGTCATAGTTTTCAATCGTACATACATATTTGGCATGACCTCCTTCTTCTGCAACATTATGCTTTATCTGCCCAGCAATAGGCCCAATGTCTATTGGGGCAACTTTAACTTTTGCCACTGTTATGCCTTTCTGGGATCTAATTGCGCCTCCACAGGAAATGCGGGCTACTGACACAACTGTGTTCCACTCCTTCTTTACTAGAGTTTGATAGTAACGCCTGTGCCTCAAGGTCTTAATGGTTTTAGTGCTGGTCTTTTCTGTCTGCTGTTTTAGCCACACGTGATTAAGTGCTTCAGTAGCTGTCATTCGAGATTTTCTTTCCTTTACTAGCAGGCGATCAATGAAGTCCATGGCTTCAATGCTTATGTCTTTGAATGCTTCATCCTCAAAGCTGTATTCAGCATTTAGAATATTTTCAATGACTTGTTGGTTTGTTTCAGCAATGAAAGGGTTAAGGCCACTGAGAAGTATGTATGTTAGCGCACCAACTGACCACATGTCAGTAGCTGTGCTGACTAAGTCGTGGTGATGTACTTCAGGTGCATAATATTCAGGAGAAGTGAACTGGAGTCTAAAGCCGTCTCCAGGCCTCAACTGTCTGGCTTGACCAAATTCAACAATTTTAATTACAGAGCTTCTTCTTGTGAAGTAAATAATATTGTCTGGTTTAATATCAAAATGCCCAATGCTATGACTGTGTAAAAATTCTAGTGCACTACAGACCTGGCGTACATAATTTACTATTTCTCTTTCATTAAGTTCAAATGAAGCTGTGCTGATTCTTTCAAAGATGTCAACCCCGGAAATGAATTCAAAGATCATGACCAATTCTTCTAGGCTCTCAAATGATTCATGAAGATACAGGATGTTTCGGTGCCTAGCAATGTTTAGGATGGAAATTTCTTTCTTTACCAAAACTTGGTCAGCACCCTTTACTTTGACAAATTTGGCCAGGGAAGTCTTTTTTGAAGCTGCCTCAACACAGCGGTGTGCAATGCCAAACTGCCCACGTCCAAGCTCTTCTGCAATCATGTATTTGTCATAGAGCTCCTTTGTAGAATAGTGAGCTGCTTTAGCTGCTGTAATTTCTCTGGTTTCATCAACTTCTTCATCATAGTTCAATACTCTGGTCTTATCTTCCTTTGTTACAATTGGATCAGTAGGTTCAGAAGGCTGACTTTGGCCAAACTTGTTCTCTGCAATGACACGGAACTGATAGGTGGTCTTACCAAACAGGTTCACCACCGTGTATCGTGTATCACGAGCTTGTGCAACACGGATCCATCGCTCTGCTGTTGTAGCACGTTTCTCAATAATGTAGTTTATGATCCTGCTTCCACCATCAGTAGCTGGTTCATTCCAGGTTAAGTTGACTGAATCCCTTGAAACATCAGTTACCTTCAGACCTCTTGGTGGATCAGGCACATCAGCCACGTCTAATTCAACTGTTTTTTGATCAATTCCAAATCTGTTTTTGGCACAAACAATGTAAAACCCTGCATCTTTTCTGTCAACACCATTTGGGAAAACAAGAGATGTGAATGATCGTGTAACAATGACTTGGTAGTGTCCATTAGTATCAATGAGATCTTGTCCCTTCTGCCATGTGATCACAGGGGCTGGCTTGCCACTGAAAGGAATCTTGATGCTCACCACTTCCCCTCGGAGTGCATGAACAGCTCCCATGCCTTCCAAATTTTTGGGCAAATGAATCTTTGCAGGAACTGGAATAGAAGGAGGAAGAAAAAACACATAACCAAAAGCACACAATAAGAGCATCAACAATCTAAATATTCAAAACTAAAATGAATTTGTCTTGATTATCAAGACCCTTCATTCACCTTCAACATCCAGAGAGGCAGTGCCAGACACAGATCCTCCTTGGTTGGTAGCTCTAACTTGATACACCGTGGCATCATCATCTGTTACATTCGTGATGACCAGCTGGTAATATCCACCCTTGAATTCCTGTATCTTGATCTTTTCCCCATCTGGCATGATTTCTTTGCCCTGTCTGTACCACTTGACAATTGGCTTAGGATGACCAGTGACTTTGCAGACAAATGTGGCATTAGCTTGAAATTTCACATTCAGATTCCTTAGCTCTTCCTTGAAATGTGGAGCTTTAATTGGTACATCAGATTTTGGAATGACTGGTTGGGATACCTCACTCCACTCACTTTCACCACCAAGATTTTCACATTTTACACGGAACTCGTATTCAAGACCTTCAATAAGATCTTTCACAGAGTAGACTGTTTCACGAATTTCATCTGTTGTCACAGAAATCCATTTGTTTTGTTTTTTCTCACGCTTCTCAAGATAGTAGGTTCTAATCTTTGCACCACCATCACTTGCAGGTGGCTTCCATGAGACAACGCAAGAATCCTTTGTGACAGCACTTGCTACTGGCTGGCCGGGTTGTCCTGGTTTTTCTGTAAAGAATAACAAAGTTCAAAAACTGACGTGAGCTTGCCTTACTAATTAATTACAGGGTATGCTGGTTTTGGCTGGGGTAGAGTTAGCTTTCTTGCCAGTGGCTACTATGGGGCTGTGTTTTGGATTTGTGCAGAACACAAGGTTGATGATACAGAGATGTTTTTGTTGCTGAGCAGAGCTTACACAGGGCCAAGACCTTTTTCCTTTTCACACAGCCATGCTGGTGAGGAAGCTGGGGGTGCACAGGAGGGTGGGAGGAGACACAGCCAGGGCAGGTGAGCCCAGCTGACCAAAGGGATATTCCAGACCATATGACACAATGCTCAGTATATAAAAAGGAGGAAGGGGACATAAAATGGGACATTTGAAGTGATGGCATTTGTCTTCCCAAGACACTGTTATGTGTGATGGATCCTGCTCACCTGGAGATGGCTGAACACCTGTCTGCCCATGGGAAGCAGGAATTAATTCCTTGTTTTGCATTGCTGGTGCACGCAGCTCTTGCTTTCTTTAATGAAACTGTCCTTATCTCAACCCAAGAGTTTTCCAGCTTTTTCCCTTCTGATGCTCTCCCTGATCCCACTGGTGGGGCAGTGAGTGAACACCTGTGTGGGGCTGGGCTGCTGGCTGGGGTTAAACGAAACCACGGGAGCATAGAGACATTCATATTTTGGGCTCTACTTACCAAACGGAGGCTTTATAAAAACTACTGATGAGACCTCCAGTGCTTCACTAATGCCATACATATTCTGAGCAGAAACACGGAAGTAATAGCCTGCATTTTCAGTTAGGTTAACAATTCTACAGGTTGTGCCTGAGATACTTGAAGACACAAGTTGCCATTCTGCCCCTTCCTTGGCTTCACGTTTCTCTATGATGTAATTGGTTATCATAACACCTCCATCATCCTCTGGTGGTTTCCAGCTTATCACCACAGAATTCTTCAGTATAGACTCTATAACAATTGGCCCTACTGGTTTATCTGGTTTATCTGTACAAGAAAAAACACAAAAATTTGGTTTCTTTTTCCAGTCAATATTTGATAAAATATTTCACAAAGATATTGAAAAGAAAATTAATTACCTTGTATTTCCACATTAAGCACAGTGTCAACTGTTCCAAATGTGTTACTGAGTTGTACTTTGTACTTCCCAGCATGAGTCTTGTGCTGGACATTCTTAATAGCAAGATGAGTATACTGTTCCGTGTTCTCAATAGTAATTGTTTCTGATCCTCTCAAAGGTTTGTTGCCATGGAACCAAGTTATTGCTGGTACTGGCCGTCCAATATACACAACATGAAGGCGGAGGGTGCCACCTGCACCTGCATAGTATTTCTCTTTCAATGGGAAGCCAGGGTGGAACTGAGGAGGAGCCTGCAATAACAGCTTGCCACTAGTTTCAATTTCTCCAACATCATTGGTAGCCATACAAGTGTAGAGACCTTCATCCTCCTGTTCATCTGTCATTACTGTCAGCGTATGATTGCGTCCATCAGATGACATTTTGTATTTTCTGCTTTGTACCAGCTCTTTGCCGAAGCGGTACCATTTAATATCAGGCAAAGGTCTCCCAGCAATCTGGCACGTCAGCTGAGCTGCCTCACCCAGTTTAGTTGTAACATCCTGCATTTCTTTTTTTATGGCAGGTGCTTCTCCAGCTACAACAAAGAAAAAAATAATGATGATTACTATGAAATTATCCTCTATTACTATATTACTGGAAATTAATTTTTATTATACTTGATCCTTTTATACTTGAAAGACTGTCCTTTGGGACAATTATGCAAGCAAATATCATGTAAAACAAAGAGGCAGCATGTTAAATGCAGCACCATGGTTTATAATGCATCAAATTGCAACAATATCACAGCAAATGTGACAATGTATTTTTGCTTACATGTTAATTTTGTTTTCACTGCCATAGCGGTCCTTCGAGGTCTGCTAAGGCCAGTCTGATTTTCTGCAAAAACACGGAACTCATATTCTGTGGCCTCTAGTAAACCTCCTACTGTAAACTGCCTGTCCTTGATGCGTTCCTTATTGCATTTTTTCCAGGTGCTTTCTCCAGACTGGCGATATTCAACCCAATAGCCAAGGATCTCTTTGCCACCATCGCTTTCAGGTCGTTCCCATTCTAATGTAATGCTATCCTTAAATATAGAAGTGATCTCAATTTCTCCGGGTTGGCTTGGTTTGTCTGAAAATTAAAATAAATACAGAAAATCAATTTTTCTCTAAATGTCATTAAGCTGCTCTTCAAAAGATCTGTTAAGGTGGACATTATCTTACCGAATGGATCCTTGCATACAACTGGTTCAGAAGCAGGACTTGCTTCACTTTCACCAATGTCATTTTGAGCAATGACACGGAATTGATATTCAGCATCTGGAACAAGTCCTGTGACTGTGTACATTGTAGTGGTAATCTGTGTCTTATTATGCCGAACCCATTTTTCTGTAGATGTCTCTTTACGTTCAATATAGTAGCCAGTTACACGAGAACCACCATCATCTTTAGGTCTGGACCAGGACAAGTTGACAGAACTCTTTGTAACATCAAGCACTTCAGGTGGGTTGTTTGGAGGCTCTGGTGGATCTGTTAATAATTATAATAAAAATAAAAAAAAAGAAATAACAGTGACATAGCATTAAAATTTCTGCATATATTGTTGCATTTTTGGATCATAATGTACTAATTAATTTCTTTTTTTTTTTTTTTAGCCTAAAAGGAAACTTACTTAGTGGTGTCTTTGGTACTGCTGGTTCTTCAGATTTGAGAGATTTGCTAATACCAAAATGGTTTTCAGCAGAAACACGGAAGTGGTATTCCACATTTTCTTTGAGTCCTTTCACCACTAATGATGTCCCTTTCACTCTAGAGTCAACAGTGTACCAGGCAGTCTTCGGTACTTCTCTTCTCTCAACAATATAACCCAGGATATCTGCACCACCATCATCTGTAGGAGGTCTCCAGCTTACTCTGACAGAACGAGCTTGTATATCATCATACTCAAGGGGTCCTTCTGGTGGATTTGGAATGCCAATCACTCTGACTTTAATGTACACGGCTTTCTTGCCACACTTGTTTTCGAGCACCAAATCATAGGTGCCTGAATCTTCTCTTTCTGCATCTTTGATCACAAGTTCCGTATGAGTCTCAGAAGTTGCAATCATGGCCCTCTTGCTGATGTCCTGTCCTTCTTTTGTCCATTTGCATACTGGGATGGGCTTACCCTTAATGGGTATTGTAAGCCTGATTACTCCTCCTTGTCTCACCATGAGACCTTCTTGGTATTTTTCATCAAGTTCATAGTCAGGATATTCTGTAAAGAAAAACAACGTATCATGCTATGTCCTTCTACAGATGATATCATACCTGCTTTAGGCAAAAATTTTTTTAGGAAAGCTTTCAACAAGAGCTAAGGCTTGAAATTTCTTACCAAGCATTTCTGTTATTTTGACTGTTCCTGGCACTTCGGCAGGTTCTCCTGGCCCACCAGCATTACAGGCTAGCACTCGGAATCTGTACTCTGCACCCTGGGGAAGATGTGTCAAGGTGTATTCCCGAATCTTGGTCGGCGTAGTATTGCATTTGGTCCATTCAAATTGATCAACCTTCTGCATCTCAATTAAGTAGCCAGTAACTTTAGAACCACCTTCATCTTCTGGTGGACTCCAAGCCAGGGAGACAGATGTTCTTGTAGTATCAGTGACTCTTGGATTCTGAGGTTTACCTGGAGGAGCTGGAAGAGAAGATCAGATAGACAGGTGGGATTTGTTTTTATGAATATTTGAAAGATGAAATAAATGCTAACTTGTAACTTATGATCTGTAATAAGTCCATAGTGATTTAAAAAGGAAAACTTTGAATGGAAGATTTTCACTAATGTTTTCTTAATTTTCGCCAGTCAGAATGTAATTTGTTAATAAACCCAGAAAATTTCCCAGATTAGAATTAATTCTACCATAATGTCATTCCCTTTTACCATAATGTGTGTAATCTTTGTATGAAATCACTTACCAATTGGATCTCTGGCAACAGCAGACTTGGAAGGACGGCTGGGTTTCCCAGTGCCTCTGGCATTGATTGCTGTGACCCGGTGTTCATATTCCAATCCTTCAACCAACCCAGTGGAACGGTAACGAGTCATGGTGACCGGAACTTTATTTACACGGATCCATCTATCTGCTCTGACTTCTTTGCGTTCCACAATATAACCAGTAATCTGTGAATCGCCATCATCTTCTGGAGGATACCAAGTCAATGTCATGCCATCTCGAGAGATATCAAACACTTCTGGAGTGCCAGGAGGACCAGGAATACCTGTAAAAACATGACATGGAATTAGTGAAGGAAGTGTCAGATGACTTTACACATTAATAGTATGTAACATACTGTGAATAACAACGTAATATCAATGTCTTATCAAACTCTTTTATTAGCAGGTACCTAAGTAATTTACAAATCAGGTCAGTGAAAAATTTCTGGTTTTGTAATGGGGTAAAGCAATTTTTCAATACTGACGGTAGACCTGAGCAGAAAATCCAAGTTTACCATCCCCGTTCTGTGCAATACATCTATAATACCTATACAGATTTATGATGGCATTTTTCCTCTGGAAAAGAACAAGATTACTGTGCATCATAATGTACAATTTTATCTGGCCAAAAGAAGCAGCAACATCTAGAAAATTCTAGTGTATGTGTGGATATTCAGGCCTGTTTAAATATATATTTTTAATTTTAAAGATAGAGAATGAACAAAAATTCAGACTTACGGATTCTGCTCTTGCATTCTATAATTTCAGACTGCAGGTAAGATCCAATTCCAAAGCGGTTTGTAGCAGCTACACGGAACACATATTCTGCACCTTCAACAAGTCTGGTGAACTTAAATGTTGTCCTGGTTACTGACTCTGAAACTGGCAGCCATCCAGGACGGTGAGCATCACGCTGTTCTACCACATACCCACTAAGGGCAGCTCCACCATCCAGCTCAGGAGGCTCCCAGGAGATGGTTACATAATTTGCATCAATTTCATCAATTCTGATAGGTCCAACAGGTGGTCCAGGCTTGTCTAGGGGGGAAAAAAGATAAAAAAGAAAAGATCTTACAAAACAAGTACAACAAAGGAATCATATTTCTCATGTAAATGTCAAAATGGAGGAAGATCATGGACAATTATTTTGATGGACTCTTACCAAGGATTATAACTTTTAAGGTATCAGTAACTGTTCCAGTTGTGTTCTTCAGTTCAAGTGTATACTCCCCAGTGTCATGGATGGTGGTCTCACGCACAGTTAATTTGGCCATTTTGGCAGAAGTCTCCGTTTTGATGCGTTCTGATTCTTTTAGTTTAGAACCAGCAAAGAACCAAGATACAGTTGGAGGTGGTCGTCCTTCGATTGGAATGGCTAATTCAATGGGTTTGCCAGCAGGCACGTGGATTGTCTTCTGAGGTATTCCACTGAAGTCAATTGTTGGTAAGACTAAGGAAAGCAAATAATTGATATTTTAAATACCTGTTTTATAACTATCACATTCATTTGGTGTAAGTTTGACCCTATTGTTTCCAACAATAGACACTTACCCTTTCGGTCTTGAACTGTCACTGCTGTGACAATCTCTCGTGGCTCCGACACGCCCTTCTGATTCTGTGCTCTGACCCTGAACAAGTACTGTTCGCCTTCATTGAGGGAGATTATGGTATGTTCGTAGACAGTAGGCTTCAATGTCACTACCTTCAACCATCTTTCTGTTCCAGCTTTGCTGGCCTCAATAACGTAGCCAGTCAATCTGCTGCCACCATCATGCAGTGGTTTATCCCAAGCAAGTGTAACAGTTGTTTTAGTAGTGTCAATCACTTCGAGTTTTTGTGGTACCATGGGGACATCAGATACCAGTACTGCATCAGATGTTTCACAGCCTTCACCAATGCCATAAATATTTTCTGGTAGTACTCTGAAATAATACAAAGCTCCCTCCAGAAGTCCAGTAACTCTGTAAAATGTCTTGCTGCATTTGGTAGTGACAGTCTTGTAAGCTCTCATGGAAGCTTCACGTTTCTCAATTATGTAATTGTTGACTGGGGCTCCACCATCAATGACTGGAATGTCCCAAGTAAGTGTCACAGAATCTTTTGATGCTTCCTTAACTCTCACTGCAGGTGGTGGACCAGGTGTATCTAAAACAAACAAACAAAATTTTTTTCCCGTTTTGGATCCTTTCATTTTACAGTCAATGACTACTTCTGCATAAAACAAAGATGCTGGGATTTGGTTTATAAACTAGCACAGCTCCAGAAATTACGTATTTTCCTTAGGATTAGATTGTTTCTCTGACTTCTCAATTATTCTCATGTTATTTAAAATGCAAATTTCCTTTGGAAATGAATGACACTTATTTCTGAGCAATGAGCATGCAGAGTGCTGTAATGCTGATATACAGTTGTAGCAGTACTTACCATACACTTTCACAGAAATAGTGGCAGATTTTTTCCCTGATTGATTTTCAGCCTCGATGATGTATTTTCCAGCGTCATACCGGTTAACTTTATCCACAATAAGTAGACTGTAGCTGTCTGTAGTATCAATAATACCTCGACTTACAAGGTCAACACCTTGCTTGCTCCATGTGATTACAGGAGCAGGTCTGCCAGATACAGAGACCATTAGGCGCAGGGAACCACCAGCTCTGACTGTAACTGTCTTCTTCAGATCATGAGCAAGCTCAAGTTCAGGTGTTTCTGATGAAGAGTATAAGAAATAAGGAATTAGTTAATCTTACAGAAATCCTAAATGAAAATATAGTTTCCTCAAAAGATACATTAGGTTTTCAAATTACCTATTCTTTCCACAGGTTCTATTTCTGCTGATGATTCGCTAAATTCACTCATACCATTCACATTTGTTGCAGCAACTCGGAATTGGTATTTCTGGCTTGTTTTAAGACCAGTAACCGTGAACTCAGCATTCCTCAGAGTGGCAGTTGTATGTGCTCGATACCACTGTTCACTACCTTCTTCTTTCATTTCAAGAACATAGCCTAAGAGGTCAGCACCACCATCGTATGTGGGCTTTGACCATGCTAAACTTATGCTGTGCATTGTAGTATCCACAACTCTTGGAACTGAAGGTGATGCAGGAGTGTCTGAAAAGGAAGAAGATGCATTTTATATTGGTGCAGAAAATATTTTACTGTCAAAACCAAATTCCAGACAACTAATTCTGGGAAATGCATTTAAGATGGACTATAACTTTTTTAAAGTTATTCCAATGCTATCTAGTTCAGTGAGTTTATGTGTGGTTATGGGTTTCTTAGTTGAAATGTCAATGCGAGTTTATGCTCCATTATTATAGATAAATATTAAAATACGTTTTAAATATAGAAACTTACATGATGGTTCTTTACATAACATGTACTGTGAAGCTTCACTAGGTTCACTGTTTCCAGCAGCATTCACTGCAGTGACACGGAATTGGTACTGGCTCCCTTCCATGAGACCAGTGACTTTCAGTCTGGTGTCATAAATGGTATAATCTCTATTCACTCGTGTCCAGCGCAGGCTTTTCCTTTCACGTTTGTCCACAAGATAGTCCTTAATCTCACTGCCACCATCCGATTCTGGTTTCGCCCACTGAATAATGATGTGCTCCTTGCCAACACTCACTTCTTCAGGAGCACCAGGCTGTGTTGGAATGGCTATTTTTTAAAAAGATGAGAAAAAAAAGAGATTGTTCAACACATTGTTTATCCATGAGAATCATTCCACAAATTCTGATGTAGAATGGTAAGTAGTAACACTCACTGAAAGCATTCCTGGCAATCACAGGTTCTGATTCAAGTGGAACACCTGGTCCGTATTTGTTGACACCTCTCACACGGAAAATGTATTCATTATTTTTAATAAGTTTTGTAACCACAGTTGATAAGGTCTGGCATTCAGCCTCAACAATAACCCAGTGAAGTCTGCTGGTTTCACGCCTTTCTACAATATAGTGAGTAATTTCTGCACCTCCATCTTCCTCAGGAATGTTCCATGCCAGAGTACATTTCTCTTCTGTTACTCTGCTAACTGTGATTTTGCCTGCACATGGACCCGGTGAATCTGTGTAGGAATCAAAATAAGTATTGTCATTAGTGGCTAAGGAAAAGTATCTCATCCTTATTTAAAAGAATGTGTGTTTTTTTCAGTATACTAAGTATTAATAGTAATCATGGGATACATACCAAGCACTTTGACAAGAACAGAAATTTGTTTCATCCCACTGGCATTTTTAACTGTTAGGGTGTATTTTCCACTATCACTTCTGTCACAGAACTTGATAATTGCAATAGCTCGCTTGCTGGTGTATTGCAGAGATATCTTTTCACATAGCTCCAGTTCCCTGTCACCTTTGGACCAGAAGACTTTTGGTTCTGGTTTTCCACCAATGGCTGCATCAAGAACAAGGTCGGATCCAGCCCTAATGCTCAAAACTTCTCCCTGCAATCTGGCATCAAGTTCAGCCTTTGGTGGTGCTGGAGAAAGAGATTTGAAAAAAAAAATTACAGGCCAGTACTGAAATTAGAACATTATGTTCTCAATTGTTCCAAGTAAATATTCCTTACTGTATTCATCTTTGCAAATGACAGCACCAGTTGATTCAGATCCTTTGCTAATCACACCAGCAGCATTCTTTGCTAGTACACGGAATTCATAGGCTTCATCTTCACTAAGAGCTGTCACAGTAAAGAAGTTTTCTGAGACAATGGTATAATTGCATTTCAGCCAACGTCCATCACCAGACTCGTTATATGGTTTGCGTTCAATAATATATCCAATTATTTTGCTTCCACCATCATAAAGTGGAGGTGACCAGCTCAGTGACACTGTAGATCTGGTGACATCTGTTACTTCTGGTCTTCCTGGTGGATCTGGAGGAATGAAGCAGAAAATATGAGAAATACAATCCTATTTTAGCTTAAGTAAAAACGTAACTCTGAAAGTAAAACTTACCAACTGGATTTTGAGCCACTACAGGTCTGGAAGCTTCACTAGCTTTGCTAACACCAGCAGCATTTAGAGCATAGGTTCTGAATTGGTATTCTAGACCTTCCACCAACCCTGTGACTTTATAGTTGCAGTCACAGCATGGTACTTTGTTCTCCTTCACCCAAAGGATGGTGTTGCGCTCCTTCTTTTCCACCCAATATCCAATGACTTTGCTGCCACCATCATGATAGGGCTCCTCCCAGCGAATGGCCATGGCACTTGCAGACACAGAATAGACTTCTGGCCTGGAAGGTGGGCTTGGTGGGACTAAACATGAAAAAGGTGGGGAGGAAAATGTTAGTAATTAGAAATACCTCAGTCAGAAGGAAAGAATTTTGAAATTTTGAGAATTTTTCAGTATAATTAAATATAAAACAAATTTTCACTTACCAAATGGATGCTCAGCAACTACTGTTTTTGATTCAACTGGCTTGCTGACACCAAATCTATTTTCTGAGCTTACTCGGAAACTGTACTCTTGATATTTTGTGAGATGACTGACTTTGATCTGTGTGCGTTTCACACTGGAATTCACCAGCTGCCATGCTGTTGTGCCAGATTCACGTTTCTCTACAATGTAGTTTGTGATGTCACTCCCACCATCATCTTCAGGTTCTTTCCAGGTCAACACACAGGACTCAGCAGATACAGATGATATTTCAATTGGGCCAGTGACAGGACCTGGCCTTCCTATAACTACCACTGTGACAGTAAATGTTTTCACACCAGCAGTGTTCTCAAGTGTAAGGTAGTATTTACCAGAGTCACCTCTCATACTGTCTTTTACAGTCAGTGTGGTTCGGTCTTTTGTTGTCTTGATGGTCACTCTTTCAGTTTCCTTCAGCCTCATCTCCTCAAGTTTCCATGTCACTTTTGGAGCTGGGCGCCCACTGATTGGTATATCAATAGTAAAGGTGCTTCCAGCCTTGCATGTTATAAGCTGTCTGCTTATGTCACTGAGATCTGCTGTTGGTTCAATCTGTGGCTCCTTAACAATAACAGAAGAGAAAGCTTCTCTCGGCTCACTGTAGCCAGCATCATTCTTTGCCTTGACCCGGAACTCATATTCTGTGTTCTCCACAAGGCCTTCAACGGTGAAAGTAAGCTGCTTGGTTTGTCCAGCTCCAGTCCAGGAGTCAGATCCTTTTTGTCTCATTTCAAGAAGGTATCCAGTAATACGGCTACCACCATCATGATCAGGTTTAAGCCAAGCTAAAACTACAGAAGATTTGGTTGTATCAACAATATCTAGTCTCTTAGGTGGAGCAGGTTCTTCTGTGGCCACAACTGGTTCTGTTAATTCACAGGGCTCACCTACACCATATTCATTTTCTGCTGATACTCGGTAGTAATATGGCATACCTTCTGCTAGATCTGTGACCTTAAAGATTTGTCGAGTGCATTTTGAACTCACTACTTGCCAGCTACGACGACTTGCTTCACGCTTTTCCACAACATAGTGGAGGATACGAGAACCTCCATCCAGAACAGGAGCATCCCACATTAAAGTAATAGATGTTCGAGTCACATCTTTAAATGTAATAGGACCTGGTGGACCAGGTGTGTCCAAAACCTTGACAGTGAATGCAATAGACTTGCTTCCACTGTTGTTTTCCACAGTAAAGACATACTTGCCAGCATCATTTCTATTGCATTCCTCTACAGTCAATGTGCTGAATGAATCGGTTGTTTGAATGTCAGCACGCAAACTAAGATTAGAATCTGCTTTGGACCACACTGCAGTAGGAACTGGCCTTCCAGAGAAGGCAATAAATAGACGAATGCTTGCACCTGCTCTTACAATATGAGTCTGCTTGAAGTTTGCATCAATATCAATTTCAGGTGCAGAAAGCCTGTCCACGGTTTGGACTGAAGCAGGAACTTCACAACTTTCTCCTCTGCCAGCACCATTGACAGCGCTAACTCTGAATTTATAGTGTTCTCCTGCCTCCAAATCAACAACAGTGTATTTAGTAGCGATAACAGTCTCTGCATTGACTTTCTGCCATGCTTCAAGATCAGCTTTGCACATCTCAATGATGTACCCAATTATTTCCATGCCTCCATCAAAAACCGGCTTTGTCCACTCTAAGCTTACACTAGTCTTTGATGTGTCTGTCACCTTTACAACATTAGGAGCACTTGGTGGGCTGACTGGTTCTCTGCATTTAATCAGCTTTGAAACCTCACTTGCAGGTCCAACTCCTGCAGCGTTTTCAGCCATGACATGGAACTCATACTCATTGCCTTCAATAAGGCCAGTTACTCTGTATCTGTTCTCAGTAATGGGCCTCTTACTGGATACTTTAACCCAGCGCATGCTCTTCTTTTCTCTCCTTTCGAGAATGTACTCATTTATCTCGCTTCCACCATCTGACTCTGGTCGTGCCCATGTCAGTGTGATACTGTCTCCTGTTACATTGGTAGGCTCCGGAGTTCCTGGTGCATCAGGGAGAGCTAAAAAAGAAAAACGTCATTAGAAAGACAAACTGGTAACTCCATGGATATTTGTGCAAAATGAGGGGAAAACTTACTGTAAGGTATTTGTGCGATAACGGGATCAGACTCCAATGGTCTGCCAACTCCAAATTTGTTCACTGCAGAGACACGGAACTGATACTCGTTGCCCTTAATTAATTTAAGTGCTGTATAGCTGCAAGCTTCACATTTATCTTCAACTAATGCCCAAGCAATCCTGCTGGTTTCACGTTTTTCAATTACGTAGTGAGAAATAGAAGCACAACCATCATTAGCTGGAGGTTCCCACCATAATGTGACTTTTTCTCCAGTGATGTTTGTGAATCGTATTGGTCCACCAACTTTTCCTGGTGTGTCTGCAATTTTAAAGGTTCAGAGTTATAATTTGCTGACACTTAGAATAAAATACTATTTTTAGAAAGCATGCTGAAAGTGCTTGATGCAGTACCTTGTACTCTAATGGTAATATCTTCTCGTTTAGTGCCTGATGCATTTTTGGCTTCTACTGTGTACACTCCACGATGTTCCCGGACAGCATCTCTAATGAAGATTGTACTATATCCAATAGCTGTAGTTATTTCTATATTCATCATTTTATCAATCTCTTTACCATCCTTAAACCATGTCACTTTAGGTACTGGACGTCCTTTGATTAGAGCTTTAAGTCTAATGCTCTCTCCAGCTTTAACAGTAAGGCCTTCGAAGTGTTCAGCACCAAATTCAATTGTAGGAGCAACTGAAAAAGGAAAATATAAATCAATTTCCATATAGCTAAATATTTTTCTGATACTCTTCTAAATGTACTAAATATAAAAGTCTGTGATATAGAAAATTGTTTCACTTACGAAATAGCAGTTATTATATGAATGATAAACTTATTTTCCCTGTAAGCATCCATAAGTGCATCATATATATTGTGAACATATATATAGGTGAAAGGCAATGTGGTTTTAATAGCATGCCAAGCAACTTGAGGCACATTTTAATTTTGAAATTATTCAATGCATCAGAAAATTACAGTCCATGCTTTCTTTCCAACTTTGCCACTGATGCTTATCCAAGAGAAATGTAGATTGCTGTGCTTTTCAGCAACTGATTATGTACCTCTGCCAGATTTGGGTCTTTAATTTAGACCTTCCCCCCTTGGAGTATGAATATAAATGTTCTGAATTGACTGGGAGGACAACCTCGTTCACAAGTTCTTTGTCCCTTGACTTCCCACTTCCCATCAGAACAGCCAGAAACTCCATCTGGCTTCAATACCCAAGCATATAAAGAAAAAATTCTTACCGTTTTCATCTCTTGTCATGATATAGCCTGAAGACTGTGAAGGTGGGCTGATTGTGCCAACAGCATTTCTTGCAAGCACTCTGAACTCATATCGGTCACCTGGACTGAGCCCTGTAACTGTATATTGGCACTCACTGACATCAGTGAAGTTACACCTGAGCCAACGGTCTGCACTGCCTTGCCGCTTCTCAATGCTGTAAGCCACAATCTTACTGCCTCCATCACGCAGCGGGGGGTTCCATTTCAGGGTGATTGTTTCCCTAGTGACATCAATGTAATCAGGAGTACCAGGTGGGTCTGAAAGGAAAATAATGAAGATTTATTTTTATTTATTATTGCTCACAATAATGTACAAGAACTGAATTTTCTTGGATGAGTGATTAATCATTCACTTACCTACTGGAGAGACTGCTAAAGTAAATTTGCTTGGCTCACTAGCTCGGCTTAGACCTGCAGCATTTTCAGCATATACTTGGAACTGGTAATCCAGGCCCTCAAGCAGTCCAGTAATCCTGTATTCTCTGTTAGATATTAATGCAACATTAACCTTCTGCCACAAAATACTGTTTCTTTCCTTCTTTTCAACATGGTATCCCATAATCTCTGAACCACCGTCATAAACAGGAGCATCCCAAGAAATGCTCATTCCATCAGCAGTTACGTTGTATACAACAGGCTTTCCTGGGGCACCTGGTGGTTTGAACTGATGCTTTGCCACAACATCTGCTGAGACAAGAGGTGGGCTCACTCCATATCTGTTTTCTGCACGAACTCTAAACTGATACTCAGTATCTTTAACAAGGTTTGGTACTTTGAAGGTTGTTCTGACAGCACTTGAACACACCAGCTTCCAGTTCATTTGTGATGTTTCTCTCTTCTCAATGCTGTAGCCAGTAATTTCTCCTCCCCCGTCATCATCAGGAGCATCCCATGACAAAACTACACTATCTGCTTTGATTTCATCTATTCTTAAAGGTGGTTTTGGCTTAGATGGAGGACCAAGAGTGATTACAGTGATTGTGAATGACTTTCTGCAGACTACGTTATCAAGAATTAAAGTATATTTGCCACCATGCTCCTTTTTCACATTCTTGATACTTAAGCTTATCTTGTTTTCAGTTTTCTTGAAGCGAAGGTGTTCTGTTTCTTTAAGAGGGAGGTTGTCCTTGAGCCAGCTCATTGATGGATTAGGTTTACCTTTATAGGGAAATTCAGCATGCAGGTTATGTCCAATTCTTACTGCAATCTGACCTCCGGGAATATCAGAAAGGTCAGCTTCAGGTGTTATTATAAGTTCTTTCACTGTAATGGGTCCAACAGTAACAGAGTCACTCATGCCTTTTTCATTTTTAGCAAAGACTCTGAATTCCATGACAGAAAGCTCTTTAAGTTTGTCAGCTACAAATTCACAGCTCTTGCTTGTGCCTGCGTATGTCCACTCTTTCTCTCCCTGGAGTTTCTTTTCAATAACATAGTCTGATATAATGCTACCACCATCATAGTCAGGTTTGCTCCACTGCAATTTAACAGAACTCTTCGTAGAGTCTTTCATGGCTAGGTCTTTTACAGGTCCAGGTACATCTGCAGCTTTCACTGGTTCAGATGTCTCACAAGGTTCACCTAGTCCAATTTCATTTTCAGCAAGAACACGGAAAAAGAATGCAGTCTTTTCTGACAGGTTAGTCAGTTTAAAGGTGGTATGAGAACACTTTGTTGTAACAGTTGACCAGGCCCTCTTTGTAGCATCTCTTTTTTCAACAACATAATTTGTTATTTCAGAACCACCATTGATGAGAGGTGGCTCCCACACCAGTGTAACTGTGCCACGAGAAACATGCTTGAGCTGCAGCTTCTGGCATGCAGAAGGTGTGTCAAGTACTTTCACATTCACAAATGATGATTTTGCTTCTCCAACTCCATTTTCAATTGTAAGAACATATTTTCCTGTATCATTTCGTGTAACTTGAGGAATAGTAAGTAGTGTAGATGATTCTGTGTTTTGGATGATATATCTTTCATCAGTCCCAAGATTCTTGTCACCCTTTCTCCATGTGACCGTTGGAGGAGGTCTTCCCTTGAATGGAATCATTATTTCCACATCTTCACCAGCTTTAGCAACAATAGATGTCCGAAGAGCAACATCCAGATCAATCTCTGGTGCCACTGTGGAAATAAATGAAAAATTAATAATGCATACTTGGAATGTAAAATAAGAAACATTTTGGGGAAAAAAAACACTCAGAAAAATGATAAATCACAAAGAAATACAGTACCAAGAATATCTTTAGCTTGAACAGGTTCCATCATTTCAATAGGCTCTCCTTGTCCAGCACAATTCATAGCAGATACACGGAAATAATAATTAACACTTGGCTGAAGGTGAGATACGACGTATTCAGTTGTTCTCACTTCTCCTTTGGTACTGACTACAGTCCATTCTTGCTCTTCACCTTCCCTCTTCTCCACCACGTAGTGGGTAATTGGACTTCCTCCATCATAAGCAGGTTTAATCCAGCCAAGGGTAACAGATGTCTTGGTTGTATCCACAACTTTCAGCTTTGTTGGTGAGCCTGGTTTATCTGTAAATGATAGTTTACAGGTAAAAAAAAACGCCAATCACAATCCATCTAATTGTAAAAAGGAAGAAAATCTACCCTCAGTTACATTGATACAACCCCACCCTAACCAGTAATTTTCCATTGACTTTTAACCTATGGGAAGAAATGCACATTGGATCTTACCAATAGGATCTGCAGCTTTGTAGAAGTCAGAAGCCTCAGAGAATGGGCCTGGTCCAGCTGCATTGACAGCACAAACTCGGAAATGATACTCGCTGTTTTCAGTCAGACCTGTTACTTTCTGTCTGGTGTCCCGAATGGTTTCTTTAGAGACCTTGAACCAACTTAGACTCTTCTTGTCACGTTTCTCCAGAAAATACCCTGATATTTCACTGCCTCCATCAACAGTGGGTCTATTCCAGACAACAGTCATAGAATTCTTGGTTATCTTCGTGACTTCGGGTGTACTAGGTGGTCCAGGTGTAACTGAGTAAAAAATTGTATGTCAGAAAATGAGTACTACTTGCAAACAATACATGAGACAATTCAGTTGCATAAGTTATTTTATAGAACTCATTTCTTACCAAATGAATTTTTGGCTATAACAGGCTCAGATTCCAGTGGATCACCAATTCCAAACTTGTTCACACCACGGACACGGAACACATATTCATTTCCTTTGATGAGTTTTGTTGTAGTTATGATACATCCCTCCAGCTTTTCAGAAATTAAAGACCATACAACCCGACTTGTCTCCCGCTTTTCAACGACATAGTGTGTTATAGGTGCACCACCATCATCTGCTGGCGGGTCCCACATTATTGTAATCTTTTCAGCAGTGACTGTCTTAAACTGTATTGGCCCACCTGGGGGTCCTGGCTTGTCTGTGGAAGGCAGAAGAAAGAAGATGCTAAGTATTCATTACTAAACTATTGTTTAATAGTAAAATACAGTTGTATCTTAAGACATACCAAGTATCTGTACTCTAATATGGGCTGATGCTGAACCCATGGCATTCTTCAATTTTAATTCATAGGTGCCACTGTCGAGTCGATTTGCATCCTTGATGAGTATAGAAGCAAATTCTGTTGTGTTTTCAAAAGACACTAGTGCACTGGTGAGTACCTCATTGCCATTTTTGAACCATTCAATTGTGGGTATAGGCTTGCCTGAGATGCCTAATTTTAGCTTAACTGAAGTTCCTGCCTTGTATTTCACCACTTCTGTATATTCTGGTGGTACATCAATTTCAGGTGCACCTGAAGAAAAAATAAGAATAAGTTAAAAACATGTTTATCATAGCCCGGTATTTAATAAAACCCAAAAAAAATACTACTTTGTTTAATCTAACAGTTAAATGTATTTGATAAATACAGATCAAAGTAAAGAGAACATATATAACTTAAATCAGAAGCCTAGAGTAAGTTAGAACTAATCCTATGAAGAAAAGATAATTATATGTATAAATACATCCACTTGAACAATGGGCAGACTTCTTTTTCTCAGAAAATAAAGATACAGGAAGACTTTGAAAATGGAGACACAGCCAAAGATGGTCCTAACAATCAAGCCCAAATGCTCACAGTCAGTCATGTTTCTTCAATAAATCATTATAAACTAGCCTTCCCTATTTAAAAGACCATGAATCTAGAAAACAACATGGCCATTGTCCTAGTACACCAAAATTATACATTATATCATTGCAAAACACTTACCGTATGTATCAACACATGTGATAGGACCCACAACATCCGAGGGATTACTAATGGAACCAACAGCATTCTTTGCAAAGACCCGGAATTCATACTTGGAATTCTGTGTCAGGCCAGATACTGTGAACTGAGTCTCAATAACATTGGTGAAGCTAGCTTTTGTCCATCTGCCATCTGGAAGATCACGTTTTTCTACAATGTATCCAGTGATTTTGCTACCACCATCAAATGCTGGCTTCTGCCAGGAGAGAGTGATAGAGGTCTTGGAAATATCTGAGGCACGAACATTTCTTGGTGGTTCTGCAGAAGGAAACAAGAATATTGCCAATAATTAACAGCTATTTTGAATACTGGCTTATTGTACAGAACAGATTATCATGGGGGAAACAAAATGGTTGGGTTTCATTATTTTATAGAGAGTACTTACCACAAGCATCAATAGCAAGGACTGGTTCAGAAGGACGACTTGCTTTTCCAATGCCAGCTGCATTTTCTGCATAAACTCTGAATTCATAGATAAGGCCAGCGCTGATTGTGGTGACTTTGAAATGAGTAGTACGAATAAGGGTCTTGTTAGCCTTCTGCCATAATATACTATTTCTGTCTTTCATCTCCAGGTGGTATCCCATGACAGCACTGCCACCATTAGTGACTGGTTCATGCCATCCCACAGTAATACTCTCTCGGGTAACATTAGTGACCCATGGTGTGGAAGGAGGGCCCGGGGTAGCTGATGATATCAAAAGAATTGATTGTTAACCAAATTATATTTTCAACATCAGAGCACTAAAGTACCAATGTATACCATGAGAAGCTGGTTACTCACTGTAAGGAAGCTTGACAACCACACATTGCGAGTCTATGTGGTCGCTGATGCCAAAGCGGTTCTCAGCTTTGATGCGGAATTGGTATTCTTCTCCTGTTGTGAGCCTCATAACTTTGATAACGGTTCTAGCAACAGTGGCAGACACTTCAGACCAAGCTGCAGTGCTTGTTTCTCTCTTCAGCACAATATAGTTGGTAACCTGACTTCCACCATCATAAGCTGGTGGTTGCCATCTGAGTGTTACACTCTCTTCAGTGACATCGCTAAGGACAACAGGACCAACAGGAGGACCGGGTCTATCCAGCACAACAATATTAACAAATGATTTTGTGGTGCCACTTGAGTTCGCAGCAGTAATGTCATATCTGCCAGCATCAGCAGCCACACTTTCTTTAAGGTTAATGATGAGACTTTCTGCAGTGGTTTCTGTGTGAAATCTCATGGTAGGTTTCAGTGCAACACCATCTCTAGACAATGTGACCTTTGGCACCGGTTTTCCAAAAACTGGAATTTCAACTTTTAGGTTTGATCCTGCTCGAACATAGACAGTGTTATGAGGGAAGCCCTTCATGTCAATCTCGGGAGATTCTGAAAAAGAAAACATTTCCAAAACATTAAGAGAGTGTTCCATCTTTTAAAATATGAATGCAATTTAATGTGACTTTTGTCTCATGTCAAGAAGCATACCTAATTGTTCTTTAACTGTAACAGGGAGCAGTAGTTCTTTAGGATCACTTAAACCTGCTTGGTTTTCTGCAGACACCCTGAAGAAATAGTCGACGTTTTCCTTAAGACCGTGGACAACATGATGAGTTGTCTTTACAACTGCACACTTAACCCATTTTTGCTGTCCTTTCTCAAGAGCTTCAAGGAGGTAGCTAACAATTCTGCTTCCACCATCGTGTTCTGGTTTTAGCCATGAAAGAGAAACACTGTCCTTTGTGACGTTTGTCACTCCTAGCTTTTCTGGAGGGCTGGGTTTTTCTGAGAAAAAAAGTGCAACAGGTTAAACAATATAGAACATATTTACTTTTTATATTAGCAATTTCACAGGAACACAATCTGGATCAAGAAAATGTGTTTTTAAACAAATTTGTATATTGGAAATAATTTAAGTAAAATCCAAGCAAAATTTAAAATTCAAGCTATTACTTAGCTCTTTTTCATTTGTAAAACCTCAGACATACCTACAAAAAATGATCTATTTTACTGTATCCATATTTATAGCTTTTGACATTGTTTTAAAGTAAACACTTTAAAACACATATTATTTTAAGTATTAAATTTTTTTCATAGTAAATTTTCATAGTAAATTATTTTCATAGTAAAACATACCTGTTATTTTTGTTCCCTCTTTGGTCTCAGAAGGCACACCAACACCATATTCATTTTCTCCGGAGACACGGAAGTAGTAAATGGCACCTTCTTGCAAACCAGTCACTTTGTAGGACAGGCGATGACAGTTGTTTGTCACAGTGACCCACGCCTTTTTGCTAGCTTCTCGTTTTTCAATGACATAGTTCTTTACAGGTGCTCCACCATCATTTTCAGGAACATCCCAAGATAACACAGCCGATTCTTTAGTTACATCTTTTGTTGCGATATTGGATGGCGGGCCAGGCGTATCAAGAACTTTGACAATTAAAGTCAAGGTAGTAGTGTTCAGGATGTTTTGCAATGTTAACGTATATTTTCCAGAATCATTTCTTGTTGCTTTTTCAATTGTAAGAGATGTACAATTACTTGAAGTGTCAATGCTTGCCCGTGTACGGAGATCAGTGTCTGGTTTGTTCCATGTTACATTTGGGACTGGTTTGCCTCTGAAAGGAACAGTCATTGTGAAAGATCCACCAGCCTTCACAATTAAGGTCTTCCGCATTTCACTGTCAATTTCAAAGGCAGGTTCTTCCTCTCTTTCTTTTGCCACCTGAGGTTCTGAGACATCACTTGGTTCACTGACACCCATTTTGTTAATGGATTTCACTCTAAAAACATACTCAGAGCCTGATGTTAACCCAGTTATGGTATATTCTGTGCCTCTTAAATTCTGAATAGCTGTTGTCCAGTCAGTTTCATCGGTTTTCTTGTATTCAACTGTGTATCCTGTTACTGGAGCACCTCCATCAAACAGTGGCTTTGTCCAACCAATTGTGATGTTTGACCTTGTAGAATCCATAATCTTAGGTTTAGACGGGGGCGATGGCAAGAAGATTGGATCTTCTGCCTTAATCAATGGTGTGGTTTCACTTGGGAGACTGAGACCAGCAGCATTTTCTGCATAAACCCGGAATTCATATTCACATCCCTCACGGAGACCTGGTGACTTCACTCTTAAATCATAAACTGGCTTTTTGTTCACACGAATCCATCTTAGGCTGGTTTTCTCACGCCTTTCAATTACATAGCCAGAGATCTCACTGCCTCCATCGGACTCAGGCCTTGCCCAGCAGAGAGTTATTGAATCTTTGCTCACACTGGTGATCTCTAAAGATGTAGGTGGGCTTGGAACTGTAAATGGGTCTAGGGCTTTGACAGCAACACTTTCCAGAGGCTCACCAACACCGTATTTGTTAACTCCCATCACTCTGAAAATATACTCATTACCCTTCAGTAATTTTGTCACTTTACAAGATGTTGTTTTAAGCTCTCCTTCACAAAGTGTCCATGCAATTCTGCTGGTCTCACGTTTTTCCACAATATAATGATCAATATCGGCACCACCGTTTTCTTGGGGGGGTCCCCATGATAAATGGCACTTTTCAGCAGTAAGGCCATTTATTTCTAAAGGACCTGCAGGTGGACCAGGTCTATCAAGTACTTTGCAGTTAATTGCCAAAGATTTTGTTCCTGCAACATTCTGTAATGTTAGTACATACTGTCCTGAGTCACCTCGGATACAGTCCTTAACGGTTATTGCAGTAGTGTAATCTGTTGAGACGATTTCAACTCTAGCTTTTCCTTCAAGCTCCTTGCCATCCTTTGTCCATGAAATCACTGGTATTGGCCGTCCTGCAACATCAGCATTGACCTTAAACACTTCTCCAGCTTTCACAACTACAACATCCCTGAATTTAGCATCCATCATAATTCTTGGAGCCTCTACATCATCTTTCACAGTCACAGGTCCAGTTGATTCAGATGGCTGACTGAAGAGTCCAGCAGCATTCTTTGCAATCACATGGAATTCATAACGCTGGTCCTCTGTAAGTCCACCTACATCAAAGTATGTTTCTTGCACATTAGTAAAATTACATTTTAGCCAACGACCATCTGGTAGTTCTCGGCGTTCAATAATATATCCTGTTACTTTAGCTCCACCATCGTATTCTGGTTTAGTCCACTTCAATGAGACAGATGTTCTTGTAATATTGGTAACTTCTGGCTGACCAGGAGGATCACATGGATCTCTTGCAGCAACAGGTTCACATGCTTTGCTGCATTTGCCTATTCCAGCAATGTTTTCTGCATACACACGATATTCATACATCAGCCCTTCATCAAGACCTGTAACTTTCATTTGTGTATCAGTTATGAGGCTCCTGTTAACTTTTGTCCAAAGAATGCTGCTTCTTTCTTTATGCTCCAAGTGATATCCTAGTACTACGCTACCTCCATCATTAACAGGTACCTGCCAAGTTACAATCATGAAAGATTTAGTTGCATGTGCCACACGAGGTGTTCCAGGTGGACCTGGAGGCTTAAATGGATACTCTGCCACAACAGAAGGAGAATTAGTGTAAGTGCTTTTCCCATAGCGATTTTCTGCACAAACACGGAACTGATATTCAGATCCAGTGACAAGTCGAGATACTTTAATTGATGTTCTTGCAACTGCTGCAGATACTACCTCCCATGTTGTTGTGGTAGTATCTCTCTTTTCCACTATGTAATTGCTAATATGACATCCACCATCATATGCTGGAGGCTTCCAGGACAGAGTTACACTATCAGCACTAACTTCATCAATTTTAACATCAGTTGGTGGTCCTGGTCTATCAAGGACAATTACAGTTAGAGAAGCTGTTGTTGATCCAGCAGTATTTGAAAGATGTAATTCATAATGCCCCAGATCTTCATTTGTAGCTTCCTTGATGGACAGTGAAGTTAAAGTCTTTGATGTCTGAACATTTACCCTCGTTGTCTGTTTTAAGGGATTCCCATCCTTCTTCCAGCTAGTAGTGGGAAGAGGTCGCCCTCTGAATGGAATGTCAATCTTAAGATCATCTCCAGCTTTCACTGTGAATGTATTAAAAAGGAGCTCAACAGACGGCTGGATTTCAATATCTTTTGCAATGACTGGGACACCAAGTTCTCTTGGATCACTTTTTCCTTTTTCATTAACAGCAATAACCCTGAAACTGTACTCTTCTCCCATAGTTAAGCCTGTTATTGTTGCTTCCAGTGTTTTCACCTGTGTACATGCACTCCATTTTACACTTCCTTTACTCTGCATTTCTACTATATAACCAGTAATTTTACTACCACCATCACTCTCTGGCTTTTCCCATTTAATTGAAGCAGAATTGCGAGTCACGTCAACAAGAACGACCTTTGAAGGTGGAGAAGGTGGTTCAGACACCTTAACTGGATCAGCAGTTTCTGCTGGTAAACCAGCCCCATATTCATTTACAGCTAGAACACGGAAGTAATAACTACATCCTTCTTGTAGCTGAGTAATCTTGAAGGAATTCTTTGTACAGTTGCTTGTAACTGTGGCATATGCCTTTCTCGTGGACTCTCTCTTTTCAACTACATAGTTGGTAATTTTAGCTCCGCCATCAATCAGTGGTGCTTCCCAGGCTAAAGTTACAAAATCTTTCTTCACTTCTCTGATTGTCAGGTTTAGAGGTGCACTAGGTGTATCAAGCACTCTGACATTAACAAAAGCAGATTTTTTGCCACTGTTGTTCTCTAAAGTAAGATTGTATCTACCACTATCAAATCTATTGACATTGTCAATGACCAGCATTGTGTAGGAACTGGTGACTTCAATCTGAGCTCTCTCACTAATTGTTCCTTCTGCTTTCTCCCATTTAACTTCAGGTTCTGGTCTTCCTTTGATGGTGACAAACAGGCGTAAAGTAGCACTAGCACGTACAGTGACTACTTTTCTGAGATCCGCATCAAGTTCAATTTCAGGAGGTTCAATCTTGTCCTCTGCTAAGACTGCACCAGGTATAGTGGCAGGTTCTCCTACTCCTTCTGAGTTGATAGCACAGATGCGGAAGTTGTATTCCTGGTTCTCTTTTAGCTTTGTCACGGTGAACTGTTTTGCTTGGATGCCTGCTGGTGGGGTGCAGGTAGTCCATTCATCAGCAGCAGCTTCTTTTACTTCTACTACATAGCCTTTAACTGGAGCACCACCATCATAAATGGGTTTGCTCCAGGCAAGAGAAACTGATGACCTGGAAGTATCTGTAACCTTTGGATTGCTAGGTGGACCTGGTGGATATAATATATCACAAGCACGATAGAAAATGGATGGCTCACTGGGTTCCCCTACCCCTGCAGCATTTTCAGCAGACACTCTAAATTCATAGAAATGCCCATCGGTTAGACCTGTTACTCTGAATCTCAAGTCTGTCAGCCTTTTCTTATTGCATTTGGTCCATCGGATACCATCTTTGTCTCGTTTCTCAAGTATGTAACCTTCAATTTCAGCTCCCCCATTGTCTTCTGGGCGACCCCATGTTACCACCATAGAATCTTTTGTGATTGCTGAAACTTCAGGTGTTGAAGGGGGGCCAGGGGGTTTGTACGGATTACGAGCCACAACTGGTTCAGATTCCAAGGGCTCTCCAACTCCGTATTTATTCACAGCTACTACGCGGAAAATGTATTCATTGCCAGGAAGGAGTTTAGTTACTTTGTGATTAAGAGCCTGCACGTCTGTGGCTACTTGAGTCCAGGAAAGCCTGCTTGTCTCTCTCTTCTCAATGATATAATGTGAGATACTAGAACCACCATCATGTAAAGGTGGAGACCATGACAAGTAGCATTTTTCTGCAGTGACACCTGTAACATTCAAAGGTCCTTCTGGAGGTCCTGGTCTGTCAAGCACTTTTACAGTGATTGGTATAGATTTGGTGCCACCAACATTTTTGAGGTTAAGAGTATAGTGACCTCCATCTACTCTTATACAGTCTTTGACAGTGAGAATTGTTTTCTCAATGGTAGATTTAATTTCCATTCTTGCAGTTGTTTCTTCAAGGTCTTTACCATCTTTTGACCATGTAATGTCAGGAATAGGTTTCCCATGGATATCAGCTTCAAGAACAAACGTTTCACCAGCGTGAACAACAATGACATCTCGGTATTTAGGATCCAGTGAAGCTCCTGGTGCTTCAATTTCATCTCTGGCAGTAATAGGTCCTGTACTTTCAGATGGTTCACTAAAGCAACCTGCTGCATTTCTTGCAATTACTCTGAATTCATATCGCTGGTTTTCAACAAGACCACTTACTGTGAATTCTGTTTCCAACACATTTGTAAAGCTGGCTTTCATCCAGCGACCATCTGGCAGTTCTTTCTTTTCTACAATATAACCAGTTATTTTGCTTCCACCATCATATTCTGGCTTTTTCCACTTCAGTGTGATATTACTTCTTGTAACAACAATGGCCTCTGGGCGGCCAGGTGGGTCACAAGGATCTCGGGCAACATACAGTTCTGATACTTTGCTGACTTTGCCAATGCCAACAATGTTTTCAGCAGAAACTCTAAACTCATATTCAAGACCTTCTTCAAGGCCGTCTGTTTTATATTTGGTGTCCACAATAAGTGATTTGTTCAGTTTTGTCCAAAGAATGCTGTTCTTATCTTTACGCTCAAGATGATAGCCAAGAATTTTGCTTCCTCCGTCATTAACTGGTTCATGCCATTGTACAATCATATGGTCCTTGGAAGCTGCTGTAACAAATGGGGTTCCAGGTGGTCCAGGTACCTTGTAGGGGTATTGCACAACAACTGATTTAGAAGCCAAAGGAGAGCTCTTTCCGTATCTATTTTCAGCAGAAATCCTGAACTGGTATTCAGAACCTGTTTTAAGCTTTGTTGCTTTTATGGTTGTTCTTGCAACTGTTGCTGACACAATGTTCCACGTGGTAGTGCTTGTGTCACGCTTTTCTACTATATAGTTACTTATCTGGCAGCCACCAGTATAATCAGGTGGATCCCATGATAAAACAACAAAGTCCGCACTAATTTCATCAAAGCGGACAGGTCCTCGTGGTGGGCCAGGCTTTTCTAGTACGATTATGCTCAGGTGCTCTGTTGCTGTACCAGCTGAATTTGTTGCTGTTACTGTATATTTACCAAAGTCTTCTCTGTTGCTTTCTTTTATATGCAAAATAGTTGATGTTGTTGTATTCTGAATATTTAATCTGGTTGTCTGTTTCAGTGGCTGCTCATCTTTTGTCCAAGTAATCGTAGGTTTGGGTCTGCCAATAAATGGTACTTCTACCTTCAGATCTTCTCCAGCTTGTACACTGTATGTATTAAACATCAGTTTGAAACTTGGCTCAATAGTCAAGTCTTTAGCTATCACAGGAATTCCAAGTGCTCTGGGATCACTTTTGCCTTTTTCATTGTAGGCAATCACACGGAATTGATATTCCTGTCCTGGACTCAAACCAGACACCTCTGCATTACAAGTTTTGGTCTCACTAACAACACTCCATTTTTCTGTTCCTTTAGGCAACATTTCAACAAGGTATCCCAGAATTCTGCTACCTCCATCATGCTCAGGTTTTTCCCACATAAGTGATGCACTTCTCTGAGTCACATCAGTGAGTGTTACTTTCCCAGGAGGCAAAGGTGGCTCTGAGGCTTTGACAGCATCCTTGGTTTCAACTGGAACACCAATTCCATATTCATTTTCAGCCATAACTCTGAAGTAGTAAATTGCTCCTTCTGTAAGATTTTCAACTTTAAAACTAGTCTTGCCACACTTAGCACTTACATTTGCAAATGCCTTCCTGGTTGACTCACGCTTGTCTATCACATAATTCTTTACCTTTGCACCACCATCAATAATCGGTGGCTCCCAAGATAATACAGCAGAATCCTTCTTTACATCCTTTACCACTAAGTTCTGTGGGGGTCCTGGCGTGTCTAAGACTTTCACTGTAACAAATGCAGATTTAGAACCACTGCTGTTCTCTAGCTTGAGAATATACTTTCCAGCATCATTTCTATCACAGTTGTCAATTGAAAGTTGCGTGTAGTTTATGCCTTTATCAATCTGAACTTTTTCTGAGAATTCGCCTTCTTCTCGGGACCATGTGATGTCAGGTGTTGGTCGTCCCCTGAATGGTATGTGAATCCTAGCAGACCCACCAGCTCTAACCACTATCCCTTTCCTTAGCTCTGAATCAATATCAAGCTCTGGAGCTTCAAGTTTGTCTTCTGGTTTAATAGTACCAGGAACTGATGCAGCCTCTCCCACACCAATCTTGTTGAGAGCACACACTCGTAGTTTGTATTCTTGATGTTCAGTAAGCTTTTTGATCTCAAATCGAGTGGCACGTATACCTGTCTGTGGAGTAACAAGTGACCATTCATCTTCCTCTGCTTTACAGATTTCTACAAGGTACCCCTGGATTTCACAACCACCATCATAAATAGGTTTACTCCAACCAAGCGTAACTGAATTTTTGGTGGTATCCACAACATGGGCATTTGTAGGTGGGCCAGGCTTGAACATTGGGTCACAAGCTTTGAAGTAGGGAGAAACTTGGCTTGGTTCACCAACTCCAGCAGCATTTTCAGCAGAAACTCTGAATTCATATTCATGATCCTCTGTTAAACCGGTAACTCTTAACCGCAAATCTGTAATGCGGCGTTTATTGCATTTTATCCATCTGATGCCTGCTCGGTCTCTCTTTTCTACAATGTAACCTATGATTTCACTACCTCCATCACTATCTGGCCTGGTCCAGCAGACAGTCATAGAATCCTTTGTGATGTTGGTAATTTCCAAGGCTTTTGGTGGTCCAGGAACCACGAATGGATTTTTCATCATTACTGGCACAGATTCTAATGGCTCACCAACCCCATATTTGTTAACTGCCATGATACGGAAGACGTATTCATTTCCTTCCAAGAGTTTTGTTACTTTTAGCATTGTAGGTAAAACTTCCGAAGCAACCACAGTCCATGCCAGGCGGCTAGTTTCTCTCTTCTCTACAATGTAATGAGAAATATCACTGCCACCGTCATGAAGAGGAGGACCCCATGCCAGTGCACATTTTTCAGCTGTAACTCCTGTCACTTGGACTGGGCCCTCTGGAGGTCCTGGCCTGTCCAAGACTTTTACATTTACTGTTACTGTCTTTGTTCCTGCAACATTAGAGGCTTCTAGAATGTACTGACCACCATCAACTCTAATAGCATCTTTTACAATTATTAGTGCACTGAAATCTGTGTTCTTTATTTCATATCTAGCAGTGTCCTCAAGCTCTTTATCTCCTTTATACCACTTAATGGTTGGTAATGGCTTTCCATGAACATCAGCCTCAAGTCTGAATGTTTCACCAGCATTTACAACAATAGTGTCTTTGTACTTTGGATCCATTGAAATTCGTGGAAGATCAACTTCATCCCTTGCTGTTATTGGTCCTGTACTGTCAGAAGGTTTGCTTATTGCACCTGCAGCATTCTTTGCAATTACTCTAAACTCGTATCTTTGGTCTTCAGTAAGTCCTGTTACAGTGAACTGAGTTTCAATGATATTTGTGAAGCTCGCTTTCATCCACCGACCATCTGGTAAGTCACGTTTTTCTACAATATAACCGGTAACCTTACTTCCACCATCATATTCTGGTTTGGTCCACTGTAGAGTAATAGAGCTTCTTTTTATTATTATAGCTTCTGGGCGACCTGGAGGATCACATGGATCACGAGCTACATAGCACTCAGAAACTTTACTTGTTCTGCCTACACCAACGATATTTTCTGCAGAAACTCGAAACTCATATTCAATTCCCTCTTCAAGGTTATTTGTCTTAAAACTTGTGTCCTGAATAATAGTCTTGTTTACTTTAGTCCACAGAATGCTATTTTTCTCCTTCCTCTCAAGATGGTAGCCCAACACTTTACTGCCACCATCATTTACTGGCTCATGCCACTGTACAACCATGGAGTCTTTCGTAACTGTTGTCACAAATGGTGTGCCAGGAGGTCCTGGTTCCTTGTATGGATACTGTGCTACAACTGGTGCAGATTCCAATGCAAAACTCCGCCCATACCTGTTCTCAGCAAATATTCTGAACTGGTATTCTGAACCGGTTTTCAGTTTAGTCACCTTCAGTGTAGTTCTTGCAACAGTAGCTGAAACTGTATCCCATACAGTGGTTGTTGTATCTCTCTTGTGAACAACATAGTTGGTGATTTGGCAGCCGCCTGTGTACACTGGAGGATTCCATGACAGGGTAATACTTTCTGCACTTATTTCATCAAACTTCACAGGTCCAGCTGGAGGGTCAGGTTTGTCTAGGGTAATAATTTCAACAGAGGCAGACTTTTGCCCAACAACATTAGCCACAGTGATTTCATAAGTGCCACTGTCTTCTTTGCAAGTTTCCTTAAGATTCAGTACAGTGAGATCAGCTGAATCGCTAACATTGATTCTTGTTGTCTGCCTTAATGGCTGGCCATCTTTAACCCAGGTAACAGTTGGTTTAGGCCGACCTGCAATTGGTATTTCTACTTTTAGGTCCTGTCCCACCTGAACACTGTAACTGTGGAAAGCAGGTCTTACATCAGGTTCAATCACCAGGTCTTTGGCAACTATTGGAACTGCAAGTGCTCTAGGATCACTCTTACCCTTTTCATTTACAGCCATTACTCTAAAAAGATATTCTTCCCCTTGAGTTAGATTAGTAACAACTGCTTCAAGTGTTTTAACACGAGCACACTCTGACCACTTCTCACTACCCTTTGCTTGCATTTCAACAATATACTGTATGATTTTGCTACCACCATCATGTTCAGGTTTTGCCCAGCTTAGCGAGACACTGTTTCTTGTGACATCATCCACTGTTATTTTTCCAGGAGGCTGTGGAACTTCAGCAACTTTAATTGGGTCACTGGTTTCTGCAGGGAGGCCAATTCCATATTCATTCTCAGCAGAGACTCTGAAGAAGTAATAGCAGCCCTCCTGAAGCTGATCTACTTTCCATGAAGTCTTATGGCAGTTTGTTACAACAGCTGCATATGCCTTTCTTGTTGCTTCACGCTTTTCAATAATGAAATTCTTTATTTTTGCTCCACCATCCAAGAGAGGAGGCTCCCATGAAAGTGAAACAGAGTCTTTAGTGATCTCTCTGATTTTCAAATTAACAGGTGCACTTGGGGTATCCAGTACTCTAACACTGACAAAGGCAGACTTCGTTCCACTGCTGTTTTCCAAGGTCAGAGTATACTTTCCGCTATCAAATCTGTTAACGTTATCTAGAACAAGGGAAGTAAAGCTACTAGTGGTATCAATAACAGCTGCTTCTCTGATGTCACCTTCCACTTTACCCCATTTTACTTCAGGTGTTGGACGACCTCTGATGGGAACAAACAGTCTTAAGGAACCTCCTGCTCTCACATTTACAATCTTCCTTAATTCCATGTCAAGGTCAAGGTCTGGTGCTTCCATCTTTTCTTCTACAATAACAGAACCAGGAACATCTGCATGCTCTCCAACTCCTGCTTTATTAACTGCACATATGCGGAATTTGTACTCATGTTTTTCTACTAATTTTTCTACTTCCATGTGAGTATTCTTAATTCCAGTTGGAGGGGTACAAATTGCCCATTCACCATCACTTACATCACATTTTTCCACAATGTATCCCTGAACTTCAGAGCCACCATCGTATATAGGTTTACCCCATGAAAGAAAAACTGAAGATCTTGTAACATCCGTAACTTTAGGATTATTGGGTGGACCTGGCTTGTAAATAGGATCACATGCTTTGTAATAAGTAGAAGGTGGACTTGGTTCACTAAGGCCAGCAGCATTTTCGGCTGAAACTCTGTACTCATAATCATGATTTTCTATTAGGCCAGTCACTCTGTACCGCAGTTCACTTATCAGGCGTTTGTTACATCTTGTCCAGCGAATACCTTCCTTATCTCGTTTTTCAAGGACGTAGCCCAGGATTTCACTGCCGCCATCTGAGGCTGGTCTTTCCCAAACAACTATCATAGAATCCTTGGTAACGGCTGTGACTTCAGGAGCCTTTGGAGGAAGGGGCACAACAAATGGGTTCTTTGCGACTACTGGGTCAGACTCAAGAGGTTCACCAACACCGTATTTATTTACTGCCATGATGCGGAAAACATACTCATTTCCTTCTAGAAGTTTTGTAACTTTGCAATTCAGGGTTTGCACATTTGAGTCAACGACAGTCCACACCAAGCGACTGGTTTCCCTTTTTTCTACAACGTAGTGTGAAATATCGCTACCACCATCTTGTAGTGGAGGTTTCCATGATAGTGTGCATTTTTCAGCTGTAACACCTGTAAACTCAACAGGTCCTTCTGGAGGTCCAGGTCTATCAAGAACTTTGACATTAACAGGAACCTTCTTTTCACCTGCAACATTCTTTGCCAGTAGTACATACTGCCCACTGTCAACTCGTGTGGCTTCCTTCACACTGAGGCTTGTGGCAAAATCAGTAGATTTTATTTCCATATGAGCGGTGCTTGTCAGCTCACGGTCACCTTTAAACCACTGAATGGAAGGTAATGGCTTGCCATGAATATCGGCATCAAGCTTGAATGACTCACCAGCATGCACTACAATAGTGTCTCTGAATTTTGGATCCATACTTATTTGAGGTGGTTCTACTTCATCTCTTGCTGTAATTGCCCCTGAGCTCTCAGATGGTTCACTGAAAACACCTGCGGCATTTCGTGCTATAACACGAAACTCGTATCTCTGGTTTTCAACTAGACCAGTTACTTCAAACTGAGTATCAATAACATTTGTAAAGCTTGCTTTCATCCAACGGCCATCAGGTAATTCTTTCTTTTCAACAACATAGCCTGTGATTTTGCTTCCACCATCATATATCGGTTTCTTCCACTGGAGTGTTACTGAGCTTCTTGTGACAATTACAGGCTCTGGACGACCTGGAGGGTCACATGGGTCACGTGCAGTATAGCATTCAGATGCTCTACTTGCCTTTCCAATTCCCACTATGTTTTCTGCAGAGACTCTGAATTCATATTCAAGACCTTCCTCAAGGCCAGTTGTCTTGAATTTGGTATCTGGAAGAGGTGTTTTATTCAGTTTAGCCCACAGAATGCTGTTTCTTTCTTTGCGCTCCAAGTGATAACCAATGATCCTGCTGCCGCCATCATTGACTGGCTCGTGCCACTGTACCACCATGCTGTCTTTTGAGATATTTGTTACAAAAGGAGTTCCAGGTGGACCAGGAACTTTAAATGGGTATTGGGCTATTATTGACTCTGAGGTGAGATACGTACTCTTCCCATATCTGTTCTCAGCTGCGATTCTGAACTGATATTCACAGCCAGTCTTTAAACGACATGCTTTTATAGTTGTTCTTGCAACAGTAGCTGACACAATGTGCCATGTGGTGGTGGAAGTGTCTCTTCTTTCTACAATGTAATTATTGATAGAGCTACCACCATCATACTTGGGTGGTTCCCAGGAAATAGTAATACTGTCTGCTGTTACTTCATCTACTTTTACAGGTCCAGTTGGAGGTCCCGGTTTATCAAGGACAACAATATTTAGTGTCTCAGTTGCTTCACCAGCAGAGTTTGTAAGTTTAACTAAATATGTTCCCACATCTTCTCTGCATGCTTCTTTTATTGTTAACACTGTGTTGTTTTCCGAGCTTTCTGCATTTACTCTTGTTGTCTGCTTCAATGCCACGTTGTCTTTATGCCAAGACACTGCTGGTTTGGGTCGACCAACAAAAGGAACATCAACCTTTAAGTCCTCACCTGCTAGAACACTGAAAGTGGTAAACAGTAGTTTGAAAGCTGGTGGGATCACAAGATCTTTTGCAACAACTGGTATACCCAGCTGGCGAGGATCACTGATACCTTTCTCATTCTGAGCTGAAACACGGAAGTTGTATTCTTCACCTTGGATCAATCCTGTGATGGTGGCTTCAGTAACTTTTACTGTAGCACAGGTTGACCACTTTTCACTGCCTTTGCTTTGCATTTCTACAATATAGCCCAGAATTCTGCTACCACCATCATGTTCTGGTTTTTCCCAAGATAAGCTCACGCTATTTCTTGTCACATCCAACAAAGTTATTTTTCCTGGTGGGAGTGGTCTTTCTGATACTTTTATGGATTCTGAAGTTTCCACTGGAAGGCCAATTCCATACTCATTTTCAGCTAAGACTCTGAAGTAGTAGTTGCAGCCTTCTTGCAGTGAATCAACTTTCCAGCTGGTTTTGTGGCAATTGGCATTAACAGTTGAATAAGCTTTTCTTGTTGATTCACGCTTTTCAACGATGTAATTTTTTATTTTAGAGCCACCATCTATGAGAGGAGGTTCCCAAGTAAGTGTAACTGAGGATTTTGTAACTTCCTTTATTTTCAAATCTTGAGGTGCCCCCGGAGTATCAAGAACTCTGACATTCACAAATGCTGTCTTACTGCCTGAGCTGTTTTCAATTGTCAGTATGTATTTGCCACTATCAAATCTATTTACATTTTCAACAATAAGTAAAGTATAAGAGCTTGTTGATTCAATGCTCGCTCTATCCAAAGATTCCCCATGTTCTCTTGTCCATTTTACTTCAGGTGCTGGTCTTCCTTTAATTGGGACAAAAAGTCTCAGAGTACAGCAAGCTCTAATAGTTACAACTTTACGTAGTTCTGCATCAAGTTCAATCTCTGGAGGTAGCATTCTTTCTTCAGCTTTTGGAGTGCCAGGAACAAGAGCAGGTTCCCCAAGACCTTCAGAGTTCATAGCATATATCCGTATTTTATACTCTTGATTTTCTTTCAGGTCAGTGATGGTAAAAGAAGTGGCCTTTAGACCCATTGGTGGAGTTACAATCTTCCACTCATCTTCTTCAGGTAGTGCAATCTCAACCATGTAACCTGTGATCTCTGAACCACCATCATATATTGGTTTGTTCCAAGCTATTGTAATAGAGGACTTGCTGCTATCCAAAACACGAGGATTGCCTGGGGGACCAGGCTTAAATACAGTATCACAGGCTTTGTAGAATGGACTGGTTGGGCTTGGCTCACTGACACCAGCAGCATTTTCTGCCATGACTCTGTATTCATATTCATGGCCTTCTGTCAGTCCAGACACTTTATAACGTAAGTCAGTAACAACCCTTTTGTTACATTTCACCCACCGTAGACCAGCCTTGTCTCGACGTTCCACAATATAGTTAGTTATTGGGCTCCCACCATCAGAATCAGGATGGCCCCAACACACAACCATAGAATCCTTTGTAATTGCTGTAACTTCAGGTGTCTTAGGTGGATCAGGTGGAACATACGGATTTACTGCCAGAACAGGCTCTGATTCCAGAGGCTCACCAACTCCATATTTGTTAACAGCCATAACTCGGAACACGTACTCATTGCCCTTCAACAATTTAGTAACCTTCAGTTTCGTCACTGGAACCTCTGTGCCTACAGATGTCCATGCCAATCTACTTGTTTCACGTTTTTCAACCACATAATGGTCAATCTTTGCTCCTCCATCATCCAATGGGGGTAGCCATGACAGCACACATTTTTCTGCAGTGACTTCAGATACAGCCAAAGGCCCTTCTGGGGGACCTGGTCTATCAAGAACTTTAACATTGAAGATATGCTTGGCAAAGCCACCAGGGTTTGTTGCAGTAAGCGTATAAGCACCACCATCTCTTCTCGAGGAATCTTTGTTGATGAGAATGGTAGAGAAATCTGCTATTTTTATTTCCAATTTTGCTGTGTCTTCGAGTTCTTTTTCTCCCTTTGTCCATGTCATAGTTGGTGGAGGACGACCTGAAACATCAGCCTCAAGTCTGAAAACTTCCCCTGCTTTCAGCACTATGGTGTCCTTGTATTTAGCATCCACCTTTATCCTTGGTGCTTCAATGTCATCTCTGCAAGTGATTGCATCTGATGGCTCTGAGGGCTGACTGACAGCTCCACCAGCATTCCTAGCAATGACACGGAATTCATAGGCAGCATCTTCTGTCAAACCACTCACAGTGAATTCAGTCTCTAGTATATTGCTGAAATTAGCCTTCAGCCAACGGCCATTAGGAAGGTCTCTTTTTTCAACAGTGTAGCCAGTTATCTTAAAACCTCCATTATATTCTGGTTTAGTCCACTTCAGTGTAACTGCGTGTCTTGTAATGTTCAGAGGTATTGGCTTACCAGGTGGATCTATTGGGTCCAGGGCAAACACAGGCTCAGATGGCTTGCTTGGCTTACTCTTTCCAGCTAGATTTTCTGCTATAACACGGAATTCATATGCAATGCCATCGGTAAGTCCAGATGATTTAAAGATATTTCCTGACACCAACATTTTACTTACAGTCTGCCAAACAATGCTGTTTCTCTCTTTTCTTTCAATATGATATCCCAGTATTGGGCTTCCACCATCAGTAACTGGCTCATTCCAGCTAATGGTCATGGATTCTTTGGTTACCGCGATCACCTGAGGAGTGCCAGGAGGCCCAGGTACCTTAAATGGGTAGTTGGCAACTACAGACTCTGAAGTAATGGCTGGACCAACTCCATATCTGTTTTGAGCTTTAACACGGAACTGATACTCAACTCCAGTAGTGAGACGAATGGCTTTAAATGTAGTACGTATCACCGTCGTTGCCAATTCGGTCCATGTGGTACTGTCAGTCTGACGCATTTCTACAATGTAATTACTTATTGGTACACCACCATCATTCAAAGGAGGCTCCCACGAGAATGTTAGGAAATCACATGAAATTTCTTCAAATTTGATTGGTCCAGTAGGTGGTCCAGGTATGTCATGAACCTGGACTGTGATTACTTCACTAACTTCTCCAACAATATTTTTAGCTGACAGTGGATATTGACCACTGTCACTTCGAATACATTCATTGATGGTAAGTATGGTTGCAGTTGCTGTATTTTCATAATTTACCCTTTGTGTTTGCTTAAGTATCTGGTCTTCTTTCTTCCAAGTCACAGTGGGCCTTGGACGACCAAGTACAGGGATTTCAATCTTGATATTGTCACCAGCTTTGGCAATGACTGTTTTCTGGTAAATAGCACGGAGGTCAAACTCTGGTAGCATTGTTTGTTCCTTGATAATAACTGGTCTGCTTTCCCTTGGGGCACTTCTTCCAGCACTGTTTACTGCCATAACCTGGAAAGTATACTCTTCATTTTCAGTTAGATTCTTTACTACACAGTCCAGCGTTTTTACAGTGGTGATGTGTGCCCACTGGTTGGTTCCTTTTCTCTGTGCTTCAATTACATACCCAGTGATCTTGCTGCCACCATCATGTTCTGGTTTTGGCCAAGCTAGGCTAACTGAGTTCCGTGTTACATCCATAATATTAAGGCTCTCAGGTGGGGATGGGGCCTCGGAAGCTTTTACTGGCTCTGTAGTTTCAGCTGGTTCACCAATACCATACTCATTTTCAGCCAGTACTCTGAAATAGTATTCACACCCCTCAGCCAAGTTAGGAATCTTGAAGGAACACTTCTGGCAGTTGGTTGTAACTGTTGAATATGCCTTCCGAGTTGATTCACGTTTCTCAACAATATAGTTTGTTATACGTGAACCTCCATCTACCAGAGGCATATCCCATTGGAGGGTGATACTGTCTTTGGTTATTTCTCTAGGCTTAAGGTTTATTGGTGGACCTGGTGTATCCAAGACTTTTACATTTACAAAGCCAGTCTTCTTACCAGCAGCGTTTTCAAGAGTCATTACATATTTTCCCGCATCATATCTGGTGCACTCTGTGACAATCAAGAGTGTAAAAGAGTCCGTATTTTCAATACTGGCACGTCCTTTGAGTGAAACATCATCTTTTGTCCATGTAACTTCTGGAGTTGGACGTCCTTTAATTGGTACAAAAATCCGAATTGTTAATCCAGCTCTAACAACAAGCGTTCTTCTTAGCTCAGCATCCAGTTCAAAGTCAGGAATCTCTTCTCGGTCAACAATTTCCACACTTGGAATTATTGCTGGTTCACCAACACCTGCAGCATTCATGGCAGAGATTCTGAAATTATACTTGGCTCCGGTCTGCAGATGAGATACAACAAACTGAGTGATTCTTAAAGCAGTCCCTATTGTGTCTTTCACCCATTCATCTTCTCCTTCTTTTTGATGCTCTACTATGTAGCCAGTGATTTCAAGACCACCATCATAGTGAGGCTTGCTCCAGGCTAAAGATGCACTTGTCTTTGTGGTATCAGTCACTCTTGGATTTGCAGGTGGACCTGGTGGGTCTGAAAAGCCAATAAAAGATAAAACATTACATTACAGCAGAAGTCATTTTATGCTCTCTGAATGCCCAGCCCACCCACCCCCAAAAAGAAAAAGCATGATACTGACATGCAACATCTTTGCAAAGGACTGAGTTTGAAGTATCACTTGGTGGTCCGACTCCAGCTCTGTTTTCTGCGCTGACACGGAATTCATATTCATTTCCTTCCAGAAGACCAGTTACTTTGCATCTAAGATCTGAAACTGGTTTCTTTGTTGCTCTCACCCATCTTAAACCCTTCTTTTCTCTTCGCTCCACATGGTAACCTGTGATTTCACTGCCACCATCATCGACTGGCCTTTTCCATGTAACTGTGACAGTATTTTTAGTTACATTTGTTACTTCTGGTTTTCCAGGAGGGCCTGGAGGACCTGTTCAGGCAGAAGAAAGTATAGTTAAACAAAAAACAGTGTCATTAGAAATTAATAAAATCACACTGGAATCTCTTAGCTTGTTCTACTTACCAAATCTATCCACCATTTTAACTGGTTCTGATTGTACTGGTTCACCCTGGCCATACTGATTTACTGCTGAGACACGGAAAACATATTCATTTCCTTGAATGAGCTTGCTAACAACATGCCTACAGCTCTCAATGTTTTCAGCAACCAATGTCCAGAGCAGACGACTTGTTTCTCTCTTTTCAAGAACGTATGATTTTACTGGTGATCCACCATCTTCTGCAGGAGGTGTCCATGTAAGAGTTGCTTTTTCTGCTGAAACATTGCTGATCTCAATAGGCCCTGGAGGTCCTGGAATATCTAAAACTTTCACATGTACAGTCTCCTGCTTAGTGCCGAAAGGATTGGTTGCAGTGATGGTGTATTCTCCAGAATCTTTTCTGGCTGCATATTTGACACTTAGAGTAGAAGAAGTTGGTTTGGTTTCAATGTGCACAAGCTCTGAGGGTCTAAAATCTTTTCCAGCTTTTGACCATGCCGAAGTCGGAGGTGGTTTGCCACGGATACTAATAGCAGACAGTGTGATGGTTTCCCCTGCTTTCACTGTTAAACCTTCCTTCACAGTAGGATCCAGAACAATGCTTGGTGCCTCTGTCAAAACAAAGACAAAAAATACTGATTGTTACAACAAGAACACAGGGTTAAGAAACAAAAGAAATTTGATAGTAATTACTCAAGTAAAATTCCACCTTTTCAATGCCATCTACATACCATACTCATCCTTGCATATTATGGTTCCTGTGGATTCAGATGGAGGACTGATAGCTCCAGCGGTATTCTTAGCTCTAATTCTGAATTCATATTTGCAGCCTTCAGTAAGGTCAGTTACAGTAAATGCACAGTCTGGAACATTCACGTGATTAGCTTTCATCCATGTCTTTTTGGGTAAATCACGCTTTTCTACGATATAGCCAGTTAATTTATGTCCACCATCATATTTTGGTTCTGTCCAAATGAGTGTTACTGAGTTCCTGGTTACATTGATAACTTCAGGTTTCCCAGGAGGATCTAGAAGGAAAAAATATTAAATAGCAGTCAAATAAAAAGTATTTCAAATTTCAGAATTTTCCTTTTTATTTTCCTGATGACTTACCAATAGGATCAAGTGCCACAACTGGTTCAGATGGGAGACTTGGTTTACCTACTCCAGCCATATTGATTGCCATTACTCTGAATTCATATTCCAGACCTTCAGTTAACCCTGTCACTCTGAAATCTTTCATTCTTATTGGCGTGGTATTTGCTCTCTTCCACAGAAGACTATTTCTTTCTTTAACTTCAATGTGATAACCTAAAAGATAAACAATGAGATGAAAATATGGGGGGGTGGTTCTAGAAATCTTAATTTCTCACAGCATTGTGAAACATCATACTGCCTACATTGCATGTTGCATACGCATTGTGCAAGAGGAGCACCAAAAACCAGGTTAAGAAATGGATGTGGACATACACGACAGATGTACGTAATTGCAATGAGGAGGTATTTGTAAATGGAAATTGTTAATTTTGTAGACCCAAGAACTGTCACATACAGGTGAGTTGGGGTTTACCTCTTTACTTATTTTGGCTCTGAGCAAAGACATTGTTTCTCAGTTAGTACTTTCCCAATATTTATTTCTTTTTTTTAATAGGAAGCAAACCAGTGAAATCAGTCAATCAATCAATCAATCAACCACTCACTCAACTTAGTGCATAAACACCTGCTACTTTTATCTTATCCTTTGACAGAGAGAAAGTACTATTAAGAACTGAAATACTAGGGAGGTTTTGGGGGATGTACCTGTGATTGGTGAACCTCCATTTCTTCTGGGATCAGTCCAAGTTAAAGCTACAGACTCATGCCGAACAGCAACAATATTGGGAGGTGGAGGAGCATCTGGGACATCTGAACAATATTGAAAAAATGAAGTAATGTTAAAAATTATTATCATCTCTAAAATAAATTTTTTACATCCCAAAAATTATAATGGATACTTACCAAATGGATGTTTTGCAATGACAGGCTCTGATTTAAGACCTTCCCCTACTCCATATTTGTTTTCCGCCCTGATCCTGAATGTATATTCATTTCCTTCATGAAGCCTTGTAACTCTAAATGTGGTTTTCTGGACTGCAGAGGCACAAGTCACCCACTTATTATTTATGTTATCTCTCTTCTCTAGAACATAGTTAGTGATTTCTGAACCACCATCGTCTTTTGGAGGGCCCCATTTTAAGGTAATGGCATCAGCTGTGACTTCGTCAAATTTCACTGGACCTGTTGGTATGCCAGGTTTGCCAACAACTTTCACAAAAATAGTGCCTTCCTTGCTGCCAGCAACATTCTTCAGAGTTATTGTGTATTTTCCTGCATCAGCTTTCTGGCAGTCGTGTACTACAAGAGTGGTGTTAACTGCTGTAGATTCAAATGCAACTCTCCCACTCTCAGTAATTGCCTGGTCTTCATCCTTCTTCCAAGTCACAGTTGGGACAGGCTTGCCTTTCATAGGGATTTTAAGACGGAAATTGCTACCCTCTTTAGCTGTATAGCACAAATCAGGTAGATCTCTTAAGTCAAGTTCAGGTGCCGCTGTGAAAAATGAAGGAAACCAGTTATTCCCCTATGCATAACCTCTGCGGTAAAATTAAGATGCTGCTTTAAAGGTGTCTTATTTCTATGTATCCAGGGTAATGATAGCATGCATAAAATATAATTTGGGAAAGTAAAGCATTGAATTAATGATCTTGCTTCTCACCAACATCATCTCTTGCTACAATTGTGATCTCTGATGGAGTTCCATATCCAGCATCATTTTGGGCCTTCACTCTGAAAGTGTATTCTTGTCCTTCTTTTAAGTCTCTCATTGAAAAATGGAGATTCTTTCCCCGCATGACTTCTTGCCATTTATTATCACCAACCAGAACTTCAACAATATATGCAGAAATACGGCTTCCACCGTCACTGATAGGTTTCTTCCATACCAAATTGCATGAGGATTTTGTAACAGCTGAAGCTTTTAGATCCACAACTGGCCCAGGTGTTTCTAGAAGGAAGAAAAGCATAGTAAGTTTTCATTCAAGCTAAAAATAAAGATTATTTGAACCACAGAAATAGATGAAAAATATTCATTTTTCCTACCAGAAGCTTTGACAGCATCACGAGTTTCACAAGGATCACCAATACCATATTCATTTTCAGCAAAAACTCTGAAGAAGTAAGATTTGCCTTCTTCTAAGTTAGTTATCCTGTAGCTTGTCTTTGGACACTCTGTTGTTACTGTGGACCATGATTTTCTTTCTGCATCACGTTTTTCAACAACATAATTTTTGATTGGACTGCCCCCATCTACTAGAGGAGGTTCCCATGTAATGAAGGCGGAATCTTTAGATGCTTCCTTTACAATCAGGTTAATGGGTGGGCCTGGCGTATCTGGATAAACACAACAACAATGTATTTGATTTAGTAACAAAATTTTAAAAACCAGTTAAAAAATTAACAAGTATATTACAATGGGGAAAGCCCTTAGACTTACCAAGTACTTTTACAACAATGGTATATGACTTTTTGCCACAGCTGTTCTCCAGACTGAGGACGTATTTTCCAGCATCGTATTTATTTACATTTTCACAACGCAGGAAGGTATCAAAATCAGTTGACTTGATGTCTAATCCTTGTCTATCTCTTAGGTTGGCACCCACTTTAGACCATGAAATCTTAGGAGGTGGACGTCCTCTTACTGGCACATAAAGTCTCATTGTGACTCCAGCACGCAACACAAGGACTTTTCTTAGCTCTGCATCAAGTTCTCCTTCAGGTGGAACTGCGTGTTTAAGAAAAAAACCCATGTAATTAAAGAATCATCTTTAAGATGATCACAAAGTTACTCTGACAAACAGTCCCTTTTTACAGGCACTCCACCAGACTAACCAACTTCTTATACCTGTGATGATGCTAGTGTCCTGACTCCTATTTGAAGATAATTTGCAAATATACCCTTTTTTGCACCAATTTCTCCTCCTTTTTTTTAACCCTGCCTTTACATCATTTATGTTTGAAAGGCTATCAGTTTCTCTAGAATTCCAAGGAGTTTCAGAGCCTCCTGGACTCTAATGCTTTTCTTGAACTAAGACAGTTTTGTGAAGCAATGCTTTTGTATGTGCAGCAAAATAAATACAAAAGCCAGCATGTCTCTCAAGGAGCGTCATACAATCAAAGAGCATCATACAGCTGCTTAGAATAGTAATCTTGACTCAAATTATTTAAAGATATGAAGGTGACTGAAAGTTTTAAGAAAGATGAGAGATCCGGAAATTCTAATTTTAGGATTAGAAAAAGAAAATAATCTTGAAGATCCAGTAGGAGCCAGAAGGTTATAAAGCATATAAATGAAAAAAGCAGACACCAAATTCTGTTCTGTTCCTAAGTGCCCTGTTTTCTTCCAAATTAGCCACTGTTAGCCCACATTTTTTGAGTAAAAACATGTTCCAAATTAATCTGCGCCTGTGACCTGTGACAAGGTCTGTCTTTGAGACTCATCCCATGAATTGAAACAAAAGTCAACAAGGCAATCTGTTTTCAGTGAACATACTTAAAATGTCTTTGGCAGTGTGTTTATCAGGAACATCACTTGGATCGCTGTATCCAATCTTATTGACAGCATATACACGGAACTGGTACTCTGTATCTTCCATCAGCCCTGTTACCACAAAATGTGTAGCCTGTAAATTCTTGGGTAGATTGCATCTGACCCAGTTGTCTGTGTCAGCTCTTTTTGATTCCACTAGATAACCAATGATAGGGCTTCCTCCATCATACGCTGGTTTGCTCCATGACAGGCTAATCGAATTACGAGTAGTATCAACCACTTTTGGGAAAGCAGGTGGGCCAGGAGGATCTGGGAATTAAAACAACATAAAGTCAGCATACCCAATGCTGCATGATAATATTTGGAAATTACAAAGGAAAATATCTGAGACTTTTAGCTTACATTGAGGATCACGAGCATACACTGCTTTAGATGGTGCGCTGGGCTTGCCAGGTCCAGCCTTATTCAATGCTATCACCCGGAACTCATATTCTGTTCCTTCTTGGAGTCCAGTAGCTTTTACAGTTCTTTCAATGACAGGCTTTCTGTTTACTTTTGTCCAGTTAAGAGCCTTCGTTTCACGCTTCTCAAGTATATAACCAGTTATCGGGGATCCACCATCACTAGCTGGCGGCTTCCAGCTAACAGTCATAAAGTCTTTTGTCACATTGCTAATTACTGGTGGATCACAAGGTCCGGGTACATCTGTAGAGATTTATTTGAAAATTACATTCACATTCATAAGTATAGACAAAAACCCAGGGACTAATGAAACCATTCCACAAAGCACTTACCATAGGGATTCTTAGCAACCGCTGGTTCAGTTAAGATGGGGTCTCCAACACCATATTTGTTTTCAGCACAAATGCGGAACTGGTACTCATGTCCTTCTATTAGTTTCTCCACTGTGCAGCTGGTAATGGGTACATTGGCACTGACTTGGGCCCAGTTAGGTCTGCTTGTTTCACGCTTGTCTACAATGTAGTTGGTAATTTCTGAACCTCCATCTTCCAGAGGAGGCTCCCAAGAAAGCATTGCACGGTCAGCATACATATGTTTGATTTTGACAGAAGCTGGTGGGCCAGGCTTATCTAGAACAATTAATATCACATTGTTATAATTCTATCCCTTGCTATATCATTTAATTGTAAATGTATTTATTAATAGACAGTCTTTAGCTTACCAAGTACTTTAAGCCTAATGGTTGCTGACTTTGATCCACTTGCATTTTCAGCAGTAATAGTGTAGTCTCCTGTTTGCTTCCTGTTAACACTGAACAACTCAACTGTAGCAAGATTTCTCTTTGTGGTGATCTTAACACCTTCAGATGGCTTTAAAACTTCTCCTTCTTTCTTCCAGGTGATTGCTGGCATTGGCTTGCCATATACATTTGCCTCCAGACGCACATTAGTTCCAGCTTTTACTGTAAGCTGTGATTGCATAGACACATCCAATTCTATTCTGGGAGGAACTGAAAGGAGAGAGTTCAGGAGTTAACCAATCTAGAAGGAGATAAATGTCTCACACTTCACATGAGTGTTGGTCCCCAAAAAGCACAGACTCTTACCAGAGCTATCAAACGCTTTTTTATTCCTTACCATTTTCTGGATGAATGGTCACAGGATCAGAAGGTTCTGAAGGTTGGCTGATGTTAACTGCTGTCTTGGCAATTGCTCTAAATTGGTACTGAGCATTTTCCTCCAAACCAGTCACAGTGTACTCCTCTTGGGGTATTTGATACGGAGTTGTATTGCACCGAACCCACTTATCACCAGGTAATTTGCAAGCTTCCACAAAGTAACCAATAAGTTTGCTACCACCATCATGCTTTGGTCTTGTCCATACCAGTGATGCAGTACTCTTAGTGACATCAATAACTTCAGGTTTTCCAGGAGGATCTGTGGCAAATAAAAACAGGTTACAGTACATTTTTCCAGAAAAGAGCTAACACATTAAAAAATGGCTTTAATATTACTGGGTCTTATTTACTGCATACCTAGACAGTGCAATCAGGGTGACATCATAGTACACATGGAAGTATAAACAGAAGGGCAAACTAAAGATCATAATAAGTTGGAGATATATTGAAAATTATCATAAAAACAGTCTGTTGCAAAGTACTGGTATGGGTGGCTTACCAACTGGCGCTCTTGCTGTGACAAACTCGGTTGGTTTACTAGGTTTACTTGCTCCAGCTCTGTTCAATGCATAAATTCTGAAAGTATACTCAAGGCCTTCGATGAGGCCCACACAAGGGTATTCTGTGGAGCGCACAGCTGTGTCGTTAGCTTTCACCCACAGTAAACTGTTCCTTTCTTTGCGCTCAATGAGATAACCAGTGATTGGACTGCCTCCATCGCTATCTGGTTTATCCCAAGCAACAAAAATGCAGTCCTTATTGACCTTGGTAATACGTGCATTCTTTGGTTCACTGGGAACATCTAGAAAGGAATATGAAGATAGACATCAATTGTATGTTTTCTTACTAGAAAGTTTAAATAGAGAAATGCTGCCATTAAAAAGTAGCATACCAAACGGGAATCTTGCGATCATCTTGCCAGAAGCAAGCGGCTCAGAAATCCCAAAACGATTTTCAGCACGAACACGGAACATATACTCTTCTCCAGGAATCAGTTTTCCAATTCTGCAGCTTGTCTTTGTGACAGAAGACAAAGCTGTTATCCAGTCTCCTCGGCTTACATCACATTTCTCAACTATATAGTTTGTAATGTTGCTGCCACCATCTTCAAGTGGTATGTGCCATGAGAGAGTGCAAGCATCAGCATCTATTTCAGAAATATCAAATGGAGGCTGTGGTGGACCTGGCTTATCTGCATGAAAAAAGTATATTAGGAAAAAAGGGATGAAATAAAATGGCAACCACTGGAATATAGCAAAACCAGCTTTGTATAAAGCTGGACTGAAAAACAACCAAATGGAACATACCCATGACGGTCACTTTGATTTTCTGACTATCAGTACCAGAGCTATTTTCTGCGGTAAGAGTGTAAAAATCAGTATCTTTTCTAGTCACATCCTTAATGATAAGAACAGAAGACTTTTCTGCTTTATGTACAGCAAGGCGACTGGATGTAACTACATCTTGATCTCCTTTCAGCCATTTACAGACTGGCTGAGGCTTCCCATATACATGAGCTTCAATCCTCAATTTCTTTCCAGCTTTAATGTGAACATGATCAGGCATCAGAATCTTAGGTGGGACTGTAAAAAAATCACACAGAGGCAAATGAATTCAACTTCTGTGACATATTAATTTACTTTTTCTTATTTTTTCATGCAAAACTTCTCTGTTTCTCTCTTAAGTGGAATCACCTGTATGAATGACTAGAAAATCATTAATTTAGGTTCCACTTATGGACAACTTCTGTTTCTGCAGGTGGCAATATTCATTCCAGTTTTACTTTTATGTTATTGTACAGTTTATAAGAGAATAATTATGAATTTGGACTGCCTTCACATAAGCAATTTATGTAGAGATTTGTGCACTAGTAATGCACAAAATATAATTCCTCTTTTTATCTGAAACCCGTTGCTTGCTTATTGCTGACCTTCTACAAGAAACATGAAGAAAACTGAAGTTCTTACTGAGATAAATATGCTTTCACAGTCAATCTTTCTGTATATTTGAATTATTTTTCTCCTACTTCTTTTGCACAAAATCAAGTTTTTTTCCCAAAGAAGCCTGGCAGCATGTTTGGTGTACTTCTTTCCACTGGCTAGTTTTCATTCTCCTGCTGCTGTACCTCTTTCTTTTTCTTCCCATGTCCCAAATTAAGAAGACTGCCCTTACTCTACATCTTCCTGTGCCTCAGGAACACCACCACCTTAAACAGGCCAAACTGTCCTCCCTGACTTTTGTTTTATATTCTCAACCAACCTTACAATATAAACCACTTATTTTCTCTTATATTAAAACAGCTTCGACCTTCCCATTTGTCTCTCAAACTACCAGTCTGACACATTTTCTCTTTCATTTAAACTTCATTGAAGGTACTTATTACTTCTCCCTAATTCTTATCTTCAGGTTCCAACCTAAACCATACCTGAAAAATTATTTAATAATTCTAAACCAGTGGTGAACTCTCATTTTTTTCTGACCTGTCAAAATACTCAGTACAGTTAGCCATAATCCTCCAGATAACTCTGCAAAGCAAATGTCTTTCTATGACTCAAAAACCTGTGTATCTTGCTCATTTAATCATTAAAGCAGTATATTAAGTAGTATTTAAATTGTTACTTACTGAGTTGTTCTTTAATTTCATATTCTCCTGTAGCTTCTATTGGCAAACTTACTCCTACAGCATTTCTAGCTGCCACTCTAAAGTTGTACTTCTTTCCTTCTTTCAGACCAGCTACAACAATGGAGAGATCTTTAACAACTGAATATTCTGTCCAGCGATCTGCTGGTTGATCATGTTCTTTGTAGCTAACAATGTATCCATCAATTTTAGAGCCTCCATCGCGAAGTGGTGGCAGCCAGCCCAAAGTAGCGCTATTCTTTGTAATTTCAGTTACTTCAAGTTTTCTTGGTGGATCAGGTTCACCTTTCAGGGGAAAAAATAAACACATTAAACACTGAATTTCCAATATTTTTTTACTCATGAATATTGGATGCTGTCCATGCAAATTCAACCAGGACAATATAGAAAAGAGTGAAACTCATAATAATTTTAAAGGTGAATTATTCACTGATCATATTATTTGAAAGAAACTGATGCAGAAATACTTTTGTTTTTACTTAAGTAGCTAGAAGCACTGTTCAGTTTAGAAGTACTAATTAAAAAATGCAAACATCTGACAAAAATTAGAGAAAAAGAAACAGAAAATGTCCATGGAGGCAAACATAAAATATACATAAAGGCATACTCACTTAGAGGATCTGTTGCTAGAACAGGCTTTGGTATGTCACTTGGAACACCTGACCCATACTCATTTACTGCTGTTACTCTGAAGTAATACTCATTTCCAGGCACAAGGTTCGCTATTTGGAAACTAGTTTTCTTTAGTTCTGCCGTGACTGTTGCCCAAGTCTTCCTGTCAGCCTCCCGTTTCTGCAGGATGTAATGAGTCACTGGGCTACCCCCATCATTCTCTGGAGGTGCCCATGAAAGATGGCAGGACATCTTGGTGACGTCTGAAACCTTGAAGTCTGACACAGGTCCAGGAGTATCTATGAAGAAATTTCAATTTATGTTAGTGTTTTCTTCTTTAATAAGTTAAAATTAAAGGTGACCAGAAGCTTTCTACACAGAGGGAGTTAGTGTTAGGTGAAAGAGTTATGCTCAAAAACTTTTGCACCTGAGGATCATAAATATTCCTGCCAGGAACATCCAAAATAGTTATAAAATTGTCTTGAGGTATTTCTCATTACTTACCCAGAACTCTGACGTTCACAAATACAGCCTTTTCTCCAGCTGCATTAACAAGTGTCAGTGAATATTTGCCTGAGTCATCACGTGTGGAATCGGGAATGACACAGAAGGCCATAGTGTCAACCAGATCAACTTGTCCTTTTCTGATAACATTATCAACACCCATTCTCCTCCAGGTGACTTTTGGTGCTGGGCGACCCCTAACAATGGCAAAAAGTCTAATAGGGCATCCTGCTCTGACTGTCACTAACTTTCTCATGCTTGCATCCAGCTCAATCTCAGGAGGTTCTGAAAGACAAAGAAATAAAATGCAAAGTTTTGCACATGCAATAAAATAAGCCTAAAGCAAATAAAGTGTTTTATGTAAACACCCCAAAAGAGGATGGGAAAACTCACCAAGAATTTCTTTGGGAGACACAGCTTCTTTCAGTTCTGCTGGTCGGCCAAGGCCAACCTGGTTTTGGGCAGAAACCCTAAACTCATACAATTGCTTCTCATCCAGGCTGGTAGCTGTGAATTCTGTATGAATAACTTGAGCAGCAACATTACATCGTTTCCATCCTGCTTCAGGATCGGCACCCTCAACTTTTGGTCTCATTTCCACAACATATCCAATAATTGGAGCACCACCATCATACACTGGTTTCCCCCAGCCAAGGGTTAAGGAAGTCTTTGTGCTATCAACCACTCTCAGGTTTGTGGGAGGACCAGGTGGCTCTGTAAAACAGTAAAAATTAGAGATTAGAACACAGCTGTACAGTTTAGCAATCTGTTAACATTAAAATAATACAGAAAAAAATCAATGGTATTTTACCTATTGGGTCTTTGGCTATCACAGGTCTTGATGGCAAGCTTGGTTCTCCAAGTCCCACTTCATTTTCAGCACTGACACGGAACTGGTATTCATGACCAGGGAAGAGATTAGTAACCTTCTTGCGTCTCTCTGGGATTGGGGTTTTAGTAACAGGAACCCATCTTAGTGACCGTTTCTCTTTCTTCTCTAAAATGTATCCTGTAATTGATTTGCCACCATCATATTCTGGTGGATTCCAAACTACAGTCATCTCTTCTTTGCTGACTCTTGTGACATCTGGAGGGTCAGGGCGCCCAGGTCTATCATATTTTGTTTTTGCAATAATTGGATGTGTTTCTGTTGGTGGACCAGTGCCCATTTTATTCTCTGCACGCACTCTGAATATATATTCATTACCCTCAATGAGGCGTGTCACTTTGGCATAGTTTGTTAGGACAGAGGAAGAGAATGTAGACCAAACCATACGCTTGCTTTCACACTTTTCCAGGATGTAGTTCTGTATTTCACAACCACCATCATCTTCTGGAGGATCCCAAGTAACAGTACATCTGTCACTTGAAATGTCAGTGACTTTCAGGTTTCGTACAGGACCTGGCTTATCCAAGACAATAACAGTAGCATATGCTACAAAGCTGCCAGCTGCATTAGTTGCTGTAATCACGTATTTCCCACCATCGGTACGCCTTGATTTTGTGAGAACGAACTTAGATGTGTCAGAAGTGTTTTCAATGCTGACTCTTGGAGATCTGGTGAGATCAGTGGCATCTTTGTCTTTTGCCCATACAACTTCAGGCTGTGGTTTTCCTCTGACTCCAGCCTCAATTCTAATTGTGTCGCCTGCTTTCACAGTTAGAACCCCACTTAACTTCAAATCTAGGACTGGTTTCTGGAGATCTTCCTTCACAACAACTTCAGCTGTTTTTACCCAGTTACTTTCACCGGCCTCGTTCTTAGTCTGAACTCGGAATTGGTAAATTTTATTTTCCACACATTTATCTACCATGTAGTGTGTTTCCTTAATGCTGCCTTTGTGAACTCTTTCCCATTCATCTGAATCTTTCAGTTTTCTCTCAACATGATAACTTAAATTGGGACTTCCACCATCATAATCTGGTCTTCTCCATTTCAGGTATACAAATGTCTTTCCTTTCTCTGCAATGTGAAGATTTTCTGGCTCTCCAGGCTTGTCAATAGGATTGATAGCAAGGATAGGAGTCTTGGTCTCAATGCAAGGCCCTGGACCTATTTTGTTCTCTGCACAAACTCTGAAGAAGTATTCACGGTTCTCTACAAGATTTGCCTTTACTAATCTCTTAGTAATATCAGAGGAGACAATTGACCATCCCCTCTGATTCGGCTGACGGTATTCTACTATGTAATTTGTGATTTCAGAGCCACCATTATCCACTGGGCTCTCCCAAGAGATCATACAAGAGTCTTTTGTGACATAGCTTATTTTCAGATTCTGACATGGTCCAGGTCTGTCAAGTACATTAACAACAGCAAAAGCTTGAGCCTGGCCACAGCTGTTCTTAGCTGCTATTATGTATTTGCCATGATCAGATCTTTTGGCTTCTTTCACTTGCAGTTCAACATTAGGCAGATCATGAAGTATTTCAATATGCTTATCTTGGACTAGTACTTTGCCATCTTTAGACCAAGTTATTTCAGGATCTGGTCTGCCTTTTACCTTGCCAGTAATACGTATTGTTTGACCAACTCGGACAGTAATTAAGTCTCGACAGGTCACATCTAAGCTTATTTCTGGAGGAGAAAGAATATCTTTTGCAAGAACAGTTTCTGGTAGTTCTCTTGGTTCTCCCTCTCCCACGATGTTGACGGCTTTTATTCGGAACTTATATTCATTTCCTTCTATTAATCCAGGTACTCTGAAAGCACACTGTCGAATAAGTTCATCCTTATTAATCCTATTCCACTGTGTAGTTCCAGCTTTCTGACATTCCACAATGTATCCCAGAATTGGGCTGCCACCATCCTTGAGGGGCTTTGTCCACACAAGATCAGCTGATTCTTTAGTTTTGTCTTTTAATTTTGGATTTATAGGTGGTCCAGGAGGAGTGATAGGACGTGATGCTTTTATTGGATCAGAGCTTGGAGATGGTTTACTTAAGCCCACCATGTTTTCTGCAAAAACTCTGAATTCGTATGTATTGCCTTCAAAAAGACCGGTGACTCTGTATTTCATATCAAGTATAGGTGTCTTATTGACACGCACCCATTTACCAGATGCTTCCCGACGTTCAAGTATATAACCAGTTATTGGAGTTCCACCATCAGATTTTGGTAGGGTCCAAGACACAGTTGCAGCATTTTCTGTAACATCATAAACAGTTGGTTTACCAGGTGGGGATGGTGGATCAAACATGTATTTAGCAACTGTTGGTTCTGAATCCAGGGGTGCACCAATGCCTATTTTATTTTCTGCACGAACACGGAAAATATATTCACAGCCTTTCTGCAGTCGTGGAACCTTAATCTTTGTGTGACTTGTTCCAGAGCTAACCACTCCCCAAGTTTCTTTCTTTGATTGACGCTTCTCAACAATATAATTTATTATAGGACTCCCACCATCATCTTTAGGAGGGCGCCAAGAAATAACCATATATTCTGGTGTTACTTCAAGAATATTAATAGGACCAGTTGGTGGGCCTGGAACATCCAAAACTGTAAGGTGCAGAGCCACAGTTTTGCTGCCAGCTGCATTAGATACTGTGAGCAGATATTCTCCTGTATCTTTTCTTACACAGTCTTTGATAGTAAGCACAGTTGAGTAATTGTCAGTCTCAATCTTGTATTTGCCATCTGGTTTAATTTCAGTGTCGTCAGTAACCCATTTTGCTGTGGGAACTGGCACACCTCTCATAATTGCTGGAAGGTGCACTGTGGTGCCAGCTTTAACAACTAGACCTTCAATTAACTTTACATCTAGATCCACAGATGGAGGTACTGAAATTAGAGAAAAACAGAAATTATTTTTTAGGGCAAATGCTTATAGAAAAAGAGAAAAGATAGGTGAAAAATATGAAAAACCAAAAATTACCTAGTTTTTCTTGACACTCTATTGGTATAGTTGTGTCTGGAAGGCCAAGACCAACAATGTTTTGAGCTCTCACACGGAATTTGTATATTTTTCCTTTCTGTAGTCCTGTAACGACACAGTCTAGCATAGGGACTGTCTGGAACTTTGTCCATTCATCTGCACCATCTTCTTGATATTCCACCAGATACCCAGTTATCTCAGCACCACCATCACGATCTGGTCGATTCCAAACAAGGGAAACCTCTGTCTTGTCAACATCTACATGATGCAGATTCTTTGGTGGCCCTGGAGGATCTTTTAAAATACAAAACCAAAATGGTTACTAGGATGAAAAATCTATGGTACCAGTGTATCATGTTCATACCAACAGGACAACCTCAAAATTACCAGATCCCTTACGAAGAAAATAAATCAATATAACTGAAAAACACTTACGCAGGGGATCTATAGCTTTGATAGGCTTAAGTGTTTCCACATATGGACCTCTGCCATATTGATTCTCAGCTGCAACTCGGAAGAGATACTGAGTGCCTTCCATCAGATATTTAGCCATATGACTGCGTTTCTTGGAGGATGAGGAGATGGCTACCCACTGTGCAGAAGCTACATCTTTCCTCTCCACCACATAGTTGGTAATCACAGAGCCACCATCATCTTCTGGTTCCATCCAAGTGAGATAGCAAGAGTCACTTCTAATATCACTGATATTCAGATTTCTGGGTGGACCAGGCTTATCTAACATCGATAAAAATACAATCAGTTATTTATTTGGTAACCGAAGCATTTCTTAAAAAAACTTTGTAAATTTCAAGATAAATTGTGTTATATTTTGTGTAATTTTTAGTCCTTTTTCTATTTTTTTATATTTGCATAAAAATACAAATATAACTTGGTTTATAACTTGGTTTACAGATATTTTCCAGAAATTCCTTTATTTCTTAATCTCTAATTAGAGCAAAAAGAAGTTGTATAGAAGGAACACAAAAAGATTACCTAAGACCACAACTTTTACTGAAACAGTCTTTGAACCAGCTGGATTTTCAACTGTCAGGGAGTACATTCCACCATCTTCATGGACAGTGTTACGGATTTCAAGCTTACTGCCAACTCCTGTAACTTCAATATCAGCTTTGGGTGAGACCTCATGATCTTCTTTCTTCCAAGTAACTTTTGGGAATGGAACACCTTTAATAACAGCACTAAGTCTCAGGGTATCTCCAGCTTTTATATGCTGTTCTCGGGCCATATTAGCATCAAGTATTAACTCAGGAGGTTCTGGAATCAAAAATACAAGTTTTTACAAAGTGAGAAAGAAGAAGTCTGTTCTTAGGTAAACTTATCTGATTTTATTAAACTTACCAAGCCTGTCCTTTACTTCTACCGGATCAGGAACATGTGCTGGATCGGATTCGCCTGCCGCATTGACTGCCTTGACCCTGAATTTATAGGTTAATCCCTCAGTAAGACCAGTGACTTTGTAGTTTGTTTCAGGACAAGAATCTGCTGTAAGATTAGCCTGTTTCCATTCTTCATCTCCAACTTTCTGATACTCTACAAGGTAGCCAATTATCTTGCCATTTCCATCATGGCGAGGTGGCTGCCATGATAAATCAACTGAATTTTTAGTTTTATCTACTGCTTCTGGATTAACAGGCGGACTTGGTTTTGCTGTTAAAAAAGTAAAAAAATAAAGAAATGGGAGAAAAAGGAGGAACTATTAGAAGAATTTCCTAACTGAAATGAAGTGCATTAAAAATTCAGTAAGAAATTAAATGTGATACTTTACCGATTGGATCTCTAGCAAAAATTGGCTTTGATGGTGGACTAGGATCACCTACACCAATTTCATTTTCTGCTGAAACACGGAATTCATACTGACAGCCTTCAAGGAGATCAGGTACTTTGAACTTTGTACCGGGGAAAATTGGGTCTTTGGTAGCTTTGACCCATCTTGTAGCCATTGTTTCCTTCTTTTCCAAAATGTAGTTTGTTATCGGCTTGCCTCCATCATATGGTTTGTTCCAAACTACTAATGCAGAGTCTTTGGTTACATCCTTAACGATTGGTTGCTCAGGTGCATCAGGTACACCTGGGGTGAGAAGAAAAAAATGAGTGTATGAGCATTACAAACCGAATAAAGACTGAAGTATCCAAATAAAATTGAAAACGAAAAACTTACGGAAACGATCCTTGGCTTTCATCTCATCAGAGATGAGAGGATCACTTATGCCATAAAGATTTTCAGCGTAAATTCGAATTTGGTATTCTCTTCCTTCAAGCAGCTTGGGAATTTTGCATGTTGTCTTTACTGTGGCAGACGTAACTGGCATCCACAAGTCTTTGTGTGTATCCTTCTTCTCAATTATGTAATTAGTAATTTCACTGCCTCCATCATCTAATGGAGGTTTCCAGGAAACCACCATATGATCTTTAAAGACTTCATCAAATATAACTGGGCCTACTGGAGGTGATGGGCGATCTGTTTAAGAAAAAATAAAATATATCCATGCTTTATTATGAACTTCATGAAACAACATAGATTAAACTGTCAATACAGCAAATGCAGTTTAAAATTAGAAACTGTGATTGACATCACAGTTATAATAAAGAATCAAGACTTCAGGGCTATTCCTCTGTAAAACATGTTTGACATTCTTAATTCTTAGGTGTATTTGGTGATTAACATTTTCTACAGTGTTGATTTTTTCTAAATGCATGTGGAGGCATTAAATTATTCATGCTGAATAAACTAATTCAGAGTTAAATATGTGCTCAAAATTAATAAATAGCTTTTTAGTATAATCAAGAATACAGTAAATCAAATTATTGTAGTAAAGAACACATTTCAATACTTAAATTTTATAATACTCATTGAATTCTAATCACTAATAAAAACCACAGACAAAGCTGTTGTTCAGTAAAACTTACCAACGACATTAACTTGACAAAATCCTTTTCTTGATCCTGTGCTGTTCTCTACAGTAACACAATATTTGCCTGTGTCCTCACGGACAGATTTTAGTACCCCCAAACAAAGAGTTGTAGGAGTTGTCTTGATCTTTATTCTGTCATCTTCTTTCACAACAATATCATCCTTTAGCCAAGTAACCTTCGGTGCAGGTTTGCCTGAGTAACGTCCAGTCAAGCTGAAAGCTTCACCAACTCGGACAATAAGCTTGTCTCTAAAGTCAAGGTCAAGTGTGGGAGGAGCTGAAAGACAAAATTAAAATACACAATGTCCACAAATGTCAGCAATATTAATATGAAAAAGTAAAGAATCAGTAAATGTAATTACTATTTTCAAAAGAAATATGAAAAATAAACATACCAATTTCATCCTTGCACGTGATTGGTTTAGTGCAAAATGATGGCTTGCCTTGTCCCACAATATTGCAAGCACTCACACGATACTCATAGGTGTCACCCTCTTTCAAGCCTTCCACAGTGAATTTCCTATCAAGCATTTTCTCCTTTGTAACTTTGTGGAATTTGTCTTTTCCAATGAGACGGCTCTCTAGAACGTACATGGTGATATCTGAGCCCCCATTATATTTTGGAGGGTTCCAAGTTAGTGTAACGGAGTTCTTGGTAACTGCTTTTACTTCCAGGTCTTCTGGACGGTCAGGAACAGCTGTGAATAAAGTAAAAACAAGGTAGATTCATTTTTCTGTATATTCAGAATCCTCCTGTGTATTATTCTCATATGACAGTTATCGAAACAAACACTATTCTTACTTATTGGGTCTCTAATGAGAATCTCTTTTGTTGTTTCTGTGAAAGGACCCATGCCAATTATATTCTCAGCTGCAATTCGGAAAAAGTAGGCTTTCCCTTGAATGAGGCCCTGAACAGTAGCATTCTGTCGTGTAACTGTGTAGGTCACTGGAGTCCAAGCTCTATGGTCAGATTCACGTTTTTCAATTATATAGTTGGTAATAGGAGAACCACCATCATCTTCAGGAGTAAACCATGACAATTTACAAGAGTCATTGGTTAAATTCTCTGTAAGGAGTGGCAATCCAACTGGGCCAGGCACATCTGAAAGCAAAGGAAAAATTGGAGTATTGAAGCATACATGCTGAATCTTATGAAATTGTACTTGTTCATAAGCACTGAAGATGCTATTTACCTAGCACATCAACAATAATTGTCTTCTTCCTCTCACCACCATCATTTTTAGCAAGAAGAGTGTATAAACCCTGGTGACTCCTTTTGCAATTCTTGATGACTAAAGAAGAACTAATAGCTGTTTCTTCAATTTTGGCTTCTTCTGGCAAAGCTTGCTCATCTCTGCTCCAGGTCACAGTTGGAGGTGGTTTTCCTGAGACATATGCTATGATCCGAATTACTCCTCCAGCATGAACAACAATTCTGTCCCTGACACTTGCATCCAAGTTAATATCAGGAGCCACTGAGGGAAGAGAAATAAAAAGTCAATTATTTATTTTTCTTACCTTGAGTTAGAGGTACTAAAAACGTAAACCAAAATGATAAATACCAATTCTGTCTTTCATTTCAATAATGTCTGTCACTTCTCCAGGCTCTCCGATGCCAGCAGCATTTACTGCTCTAACTCTAAATTTGTAAAAACAACCTTCTTTTAATCCTGCCACAACGAACTTCGTTCCTCTAATTTCTTTATCTTTTACCTGGAAAAAAACATTGTAACGTCAGCAAACATCAAGATATCATCAATTTCTTTGCAGAGTTTGAAACAAACCTTACATTAGAAATAATTTCAGATTTACAAGCACACAAAAGCATTAATCATACATGTATCTAGCACACACAGAAGTAGTCAGAAATTTTTAAAGAAATGTATGTCATGGATTTACAAGCTCTTCTGAAGATTCATCTTTTTTCTAACATATTCTAACACAGCAATTTAGAAACTACTATAGTCTGGTCTCAGAAGAATTACATGTATTTTTTGACACAAACTCATATAAGTGAGAGCAACAAGAAAGGGAATTCAGTCCTTTTCTTTTCAAACCCAATATTAAGTCTCTACCTGGAAACAGTATAGGAAATGTAGGTCTTACTTAAAATGAATCCATATATTTATGGAGATATAAAAAATGGCCAAGGTCTGCACAAGTTAAATTTTCAGTAAGGCACTATTGAAAAAAATTCAGAAAATGTAGAAACATAATAATTGTAAACGCCTAGGCATTTTTTGATACCAGTGAGGGTTACTTTTCTGACAGTTCTAACTTGGCCTTCTGTGATTTTTTATCACATATTAACTACATATTTTCCCACATCTTTAAATAAAAGTTATAAAATTCTGTATCTAGTAATTGCAAAGTTAACTTCATACTGAGGAAGGGCAAGCTTGGTCTTGTATTTTAAATATATGATGATAATTATGGTGCAAGCTTTTAGAAAATAACTTGAATAGCAAAACTTTTAAAGATTTTTTTTTTTTTTTCTGGAACAATTCATATTGATAGACACAGAGAGAAGTGCAGATTCTGCAATGGTTTTCTACCTACCCGTTCCCATTCTTCCTTTCCTTCCTCTTTAAACTCAACAATGTAGCCAGTGACTCTAGAACCACCATCCTTTACTGGTGGACTCCACTCCAAGTCTACAGAAGACTTTGTCCAGTCAGTAACTTTTGGTATAGGAGGGCCAGGTGGGGCTGAAAAATATCATCATATAGCATAACAATGTATTATATGTTCTTATTTGAATATTTTCAAATATAGAAAAAAAATAATTTAAAATATTTACCAATAGGATCTCTAGCAAGTGCTGGATCAGATGGCATGCTTGGGGGGCCAACACCAGCCGCATTGATAGCTGAAACACGGAACTGATATTCAGAGCCTTCAATAAGCCCTGTAACTTTGTATGAAACCCCCAGTGTCATAGGCTTGATAGGATCTCGGTTAACCCTGGTCCATCTCTTTCCAGTGGTTTCTTTGCGCTCCAACCAATAACCAGTAATAGGAGAGCCACCATCATGTTCTGGCTCTTCCCAGTTTACCGTCATTGAGTCACGTGTTATACTGCTAACTGTTGGCTTGTCAGGAGGTCCAGGGACAGCTGAGGGGAAAAAATTCACACATAGCTTGTAAAAAAATATGCTAAAGGTACACAGAAACAGCTAGAGTGCAAAAGAGCTATGCAGTCACATGGTCACCATTGCACTAGGTAGTAGCCATCTGCACAAGATTTCTTTCCTCTTTTAGTTTCTCAGCCCTATTAAAGTGCATATAATTCTGAGAAAAATGAAATACCTTTCCTCCAAGTCAAAAAAAATTGTCAAAAATTCTTTGTTTCTAGCCTTTCTGCATCACTGCCTCATTTTAGTGCCCAGCCCAACACTTGCTGTTTTAAGAGCCATTTTCTCTTGCCAGCCTAACATTCCTCCTATGTCTGAGCTATTCTGTCCAATTTATCTTTCAAAACTGAAGGTAGGAAATTGATTTTTTCTGGTCTATGAGGTTAATAGTGTCTCAAATACAATAGAATAACCTGAATCTTATCAAATAAACATTTATTTAAGCCTTAAAAATATTGAAATTCTATTTAATATGTTATTTAATATAACAGAAGGAGGGAGAAAACTATTTTAAGCACTACACATGCTTTAAAGAACCAGGTACTACTGCTAAAACTCTTTAAGCTACTCTAGAAAACTTAGTAAAGAGAGAAAACCGTAGTGTTATTTAACAGATGCTGTATGCATACCAGCATATGGAAACAACTGACAACTTGAAAACTTATTTCTACTTACTGAAAAGGTTTCGTGCTGTTTCTGGCTCACTATCCAAAGGTTCTCCAATTCCATATTTGTTTTGTGCCATAATGCGGAACACATATTCATGGCCTTCCATCAGCTTGGGAACAGTGAATATGCATTCCTTAGGCTCATTAGTAACAGGCACCCATGTCTTTCTATTTGCTTCTTTTTTCTCTATAACATAGTTTGTAATCTTAGAACCACCATCATCTAACGGAGGAAGCCATGATATTGTCATTTTATCGGCCAAAATGGATTCAAATTTAATAGGTCCTACTGGAGGTCCAGGACGACCTAGAAGATATTTTAAGAAAGAAGAATTAATCAAGTATCAAACAAGCACTATTAATTAATGTAATTGTAAGAGTTCTTGACACGTACCCAGAACATTCAGCCGCATCTCCTTTGAAGCAGTTCCCAGGTTATTTACAGCTGTTATAGTATATAAGCCTGTATCATTTCTGCGAGACTGTTGGATCAATAAAGTGCAAGTATCTTCATCAACAATCTTGTTGACATGTTGGTCATACACCACTGGTGTTTTGTCATCTGGTTTCTTTGGAGAAGCTTTTAGCCATGTTAATGTGGGGAAGGGTACACCCTTTATCTTGGCCACAATTTTAACATCAGTTCCTTCTTCAACTTCCATAAATTCTTTGAGCTCAATAGATGGTGGACCTACAACAAAATGTTGAAAAAATAGCATACAAAAATGCTTCAAAATTTTAAAATGTAGTTTGTATTTACTAGTATCAGTACTTACATGTCTGGTCTTTAACAACAAGTGGGCCAACAGTGGCTGAAGGTCTGCTAGGACCCGCTATATTTACAGCTTTGACTCTGAATTCATATTCTCCACCTTCTACAAGATCCTCAACAGTAAACTTTGTTTCTTCCACATCACGTCTGTTGCATTGCTTCCAAGACTCTTTCACTTCTCCAGTACGATCCCAGCGGAGACATTCAACATTATAATGTGTAACAGGAGCTCCACCATCGTTCTTTGGTGGTTTCCATGTCAGGCTCACTGTGTTCTTGGTTACAAGGCCAATCCTCAGTTTAATAGGCGGATCAGGAGGATCTTCACAAGCGAAACAGAGGAGTGAATAAATCCACTATACAATACCATGTGGTTTTAAAGGATTTGTTTGACTTCAATTATACTTACGGATGGGATCCCTGGCTGTGGTCCGCTGGATGGTTTCTGCAGGAGGCCCAACTCCAAAACGGTTTTCTGCACGTACCCGGAAGAAATATTCTTGGCCAGTTATGAGATCAGGTACCACAAAGGAAGTACTGCCACAGTTTGGATTGACTTTAGTCCAGGCTTTCCCATCAATATTTCTTTTCTCTATAACATAGCCTCTGATTCTATCTCCACCATCATCATCTGGCATCTTCCATGAAAGCTTACAGCTACCTCTTGTGATATCACTTACTTTTAGGTCCTTTGGTGGACCAGGGACATCTGTTAAGATAAAAGCACAACAGCCACAATTTTATATAAGTGTGTAGAAAAATAAGACTAAACCCTAATATTTGGATACTTCAATATATGCAAGCCATACCAAGCACATTGACTCTGACATTCACTGTCTTTTGTCCTGCTTTGTTCTTTGCTGTAATACTGTATCGTCCAGAATGACTTCTGTTGCACTCTGGGATGATAATCTCTGAACGTGTATCAGTTGCTACCACCTGCATATTATAGGAAGAAAGAGAAGTTATAGATCAACTTTGAATACTTATATTTCAAAAATGCAACAATACTGAGGTTAAAAAATTGCTTGCTTTACCTGAGCTTCTTCAGGTACATTATGACCTCCCTCCTATAGAAAAAGGGAAATAATGTAAATATAAAGGGAATAGATTCAAGAGTCTAGAAACGGGTGTAGAAAAAAACCCAAAACAATTACTTTTACTAACCTTTGCTGCTGTTTTTGCTTTTCCTTCGTACTCCCAAAATGTTTTTGGAACTGGACGACCCTTGATAATAGCTGGGATTTTAATTGTTGTGCCAGCACGGCAAGAGAGCAAATCCTGTGCTCCAAGATCAAGGAAGATTTCTGGTTCCTCTGCAGAAATATTTAAATATATAAATTTTAAGAGCTCCTGAAAGTAAAGTTCCATCATCACTAAACTGAAATCCCCCAGAAACATGTGGAATCCATGTTCATGTGAGAAAGGTTGGGTGTGCAAAAGGCAAACTGGGAAGTATACAAACAGAAAAACTCATTGATGTAAATTCTTCATAAAATAAACAGTATTTCATTAGTATGTCTGTAGGTGCTCATCAGTTTCCTAATGGAGCATTCCCTGGCCATAGATATCATGACACTTTCAAAAATGTGTGTCAATCTTTTGCTCCATTCTTGTATAATTGTTTATTCTGTTTTGACTTTGGCTTGCTTGGCATCCTTTTTGAACATTAATAGAGGTAAGTGATATTTAGATACAAATATCTAAATCAGTTCTCAGAACTCTTACCTAGAATATCTTGGACAGGTATCTCTGATGTTGCAGGACTTGGTTCTGATTCTCCAGCAGCATTTACAGCTTTCACCCTAAATCGGTATTTTCTGAGCTCTTTCAAGTTGGGAACAACACATTCACAAGTAGGAAAGAGTTTGTCTCCTTCATTCACCTTCTTCCATTCAGTACTACCTTCATCTTGCATTTCAACAATATACCCTTTTATAGGACTCCCGCCATCCTTTTGAGGAGGCTTCCATGCAAGTGCTACAGATGATTTGGTTTTGTCTTTGACCTCTGGGCAAGATGGTGGACCAGGCACAACTGGCAAAACAAGAGCAAGTAAAAAATACCTCAGTGTTAGTGTCTTGCTATATTTTTCTAGATAGTTTCTAGAAGAATGACAGTATTCTCATTTCTTTACCTGTATATACAGTAGAAATCCTAGACTGTGCTTACTAATTACATATATTACCTATGTTAGCAAGGGACACTTAAGGTAAAAGGCATAAAGATTGAATAGTTTAACAGTAAAGTAAAACAATAATATTAAAATATGATTCTGATCTGAAATTCATATGGCAATGCCTACATTGGTGTAATAACAGTATTAGATACATAAAAGAAATAAAAAAATTAAATTAAAGCTCATTATTTTTAAAATTTTAAAATCAGGAAACTTTGTCTTAATATATTCTCTTAGGTTTAATGCAAACAAAGCCTTTGATTAATCAAGTAAATGAATACTTAATTATAAATTATAGTAAATTAATACTTCATAAAAAATAATTTTCACTAATAAATTAAAAATAAGTAATATTAACACATTTTTTGTTCTGTTGTGGTACAGTCCTCTAACACAGTCATACAAATGATATACTTACATATGGGATCTGCTGCCAAAGCTGGATCAGATGGTTCACTGGGAGGGCCAATTCCAGCAAGATTTTCAGCCATAACTCTAAACTGGTATTCAACACCTTCAGCCAAACGAAGCACATTGTGCTCTAGACCTTTTACAGATGGTTTTGTTACTGGAGCCCTGTTGACACGTGCCCAGTAGACACCTCCCACCTCTCTCTTCTCCAACCAATAGCCAGTTATTGGACTGCCACCATTGTCCAAAGGAGGCTCCCAAGTCACCAGCATAGATGATCTGGTACGATCCAAAATTTTTGGCTTTCCAGGAGGTCCAGGAAGACCATAGGGATCCTTAATAACAACTTTTTCTGAGAGGCATTCATCACTTATTCCATATTTGTTTACAGCCCGGACCCTAAATTGGTATTTTTCATTTGTTGCAAGATTCCATACCTGAAAAAAGAGGATTTAAATCAATACGTGGCTACTTTCAGAATCAAATTATTTGGAGTTAAGCAGAAGTTTTCACTTTAACTTCTATCTTACAATCTGACTGACTGACTATGTTTATGTGCTACACAGCTCTATGTGATGTCCTAAGGACACTCTCATTTCATGTGCATAGTAAGCATAAATAAAATTGTCATTAAATTTGTTCTATTTGCAGTTGGTAAAAAAATGAATAATTCTGGAAAATGGAAAGGAAGGTGTCTTCTCTCTAGCTCAGCTGAGGTTAAGCAGCAAAAGTCAACAATTTCTTTTGTTTTGTCACATGGGGGATAACATAGATACATGGAGGGAAACATTCATCCAGTAATTCTGGAGTCTAAATGGAGCATGAGCACAGGCACCTATGCAAGTATCAGTTTCCACAAAATATGTAATATTGCTATTTTTTATGCATACTGAAGTATGTAATAAAGATATTTTATAAATTACCCCAAATCTTCTCTCAACAGCGCCTTTGGAGACTTCTTCCCAGTCAGATTTCTTCTTACTAGCATCTCGTTTTTCAATAATGTAATGGGTAATTTCACTACCACCATTATCAAGAGGTGCATCCCATGTTAAATAGCATGATTCTGCTTTAATATCAGAAACAGCAAGATTTCTTGGTGGAGAAGGACGATCTGTATGAAAGAAATAGAGCATGGAGCTACATTAAAGAAAAGGCAAAGGCATTTTATTAGCTGTTATTTTATTAAAATGTTACATCCTTACCATACACTTCGACATGCACATTGCGAAATGCAGTGCCAAGACGATTGGAAGCTCTCACAGTGTAGGTGCCTTTATCATCCCTCACTGCTGCAGGCAGGATAAGTTCGGTTTTTGCCTCAGTTCTAGACACTTCCTCCTTGGTAATCTTAAGTGCATTGGATGTTTGGTCGATTAAAACTTCATTCTTGTCCCATTCAATCTTTGGCATTGGCAGGCCTGTTACATCAGCAGGAATGTTAACAGGTTCTCCTGCCTTGACTTTGATAGTATCTCCTCTCACAGCCAAACGCAATGTAACAGTTGGAGGCACTGAAAAGAAGGAAAGTGACAGAGTGAAGATGGTATGAAACATGAAACAGAAAGTGCCTTGAAACATTCTAAAGATATTTATATGGATTCTTTAAAGCTGATATACCTTCATCATCTTGTATAACTACATTGAGGGGCAGTGATGGCTCACTTTCTCCGATCTCATTGACAGCTTTCACACGAAATTCATACATATGAAGTTCATCAAGTTTTTCAACAAGAAGAGATGTTTTTGGACAGAGCCTTGCATTAACTCTTTCATAATCTTTTGAATCATGTCTCCTCTTCTCAACAATGTATCCTAAGATGGGACTACCACCATCACTGCGTGGAGGCTTCCAATCAAGTGTTATGGATGACTTCGTCCTCTCTGTGTACATGAACCTCTCAGGTGCTGTCGGAGGACCTATTAACACAGATAAATTACAATAAAAAAAAATCATCAGAGAATTTTAAATCAAAAGAATGCAGTAGCTAGCTCTGGCCTTTTAAAACCATAGTTTTTGTATGCAAAGAATCTGAGTATGGTTATGGCTCATAGAAAGTTTCTCATGTGTGTGGTGAAAAAAGTAGTAAGTAGTATCTCAACAGACACCAGTATATTGCTATGTAAAGAATCACACTAGCTTCAGAGAACTGGTTCAGAAATCTGACTAAAGTAATGAAGCAAAGGCAGATGCCTATCCATGTAGCTGAAAAATAAACACATTTTCTATATAGAAGAAAAGACAAAATGATTGTCTAATTAATCTGATTTTTTTTTTTTCTTTTTAAAAACCATGTAAAATGAGTCATCTTACCTAATGGATCAACTGCAAGAATGGGTCCTATTTCAACAGGTGGACCAGTACCAAATTTGTTCTTGGCACTAACACGGAATTTATATTCCTGCCCTTCAATCAGACCTGTAATGTCACATTTAGATCTATCTGTGTCTACAGCTAGTCTCCAAGTATGCATTTTGGCATCCTTCCTTTCAACAATGAAGCCTATGATGTCACTGCCACCATCATCTTCAGGATCAGACCAGTTAAGCAAACACATCTTTCTGTTTGTGACCACAGGCTTTAGGTCAAGGACTGGTCCAGGAACATCTGAAAAACAAAATCAAACAAATAAGGTAAAGCCCATACTGACCAAAAGAAAAGCTTATTTAATTTGAGAAAGTATTTTTCTTACCAAATACTTCTACTCTGGTTCCTGCAGATTTTGAACCGCTGCTATTGGTAGCCGTAATTACATATCTTCCGTGGTCTTTTCTCAATGCATTCTTAATGGTTAGCTCAGATTTTGTGCCAACATTTTCAATAACAACTCGATCTTTGTCTAATTCACCCTCCTCTACAGTCCATGCAATGGTGGGAGTAGGACGCCCTGTCACAGTAGCAGGAATTTTAATAGTCTGCCCAGCCATGACCTGAATGCCTGCTTTCACAGAAACATCCAGCTCAACAGTGGGAGGCTCTGTGGAAGAAAGAGAAACAGTCCATTAGTTGAAGGGAGGGATTCAAACCCACCTTTTAAGCAGCTGGACATTTATCTAAAAAGAATCCAATTGCAATACCTTTAGGTTCTGCAACTGTTGCGGGTTCAGTTTCCCCAGGTGGTCCTTCGCCAGCTGCATTGAGTGCAGTAACACGGAGTTTATAGTCTGCACCTTCTCTGACTTCTCCAACTGTAAACTGCAGGACCTTAATGGGTTTTGCTGTGCAGCGTGACCACTCGTTTACTCCCATCAGTTGTTTGTACACATGGTAACCGGTGATATCTCCACCACCATTATACACAGGAGGTTGCCATTCTAGCTCGATGGAAGTTGCACTTGTGTCAGCAATCCTCGGAATCGGTGGACCAGGTGGCACTATAAATAAATAAACAAGTAAGAGTAAATCAAAGTCAAAGGCTATGAATCCTATCTTGTCAACTCTCTGCTACTAGCTTCTGCTAAGTCACTTACTTATTGGGTCCTGTGCAGTTTTTGGATCTGATGGTGGACTAAATTTCCCAGGGCCAGCTGCATTTTCAGCACACACTCTAAAGATGTAAGTTAAACCTTCCAACAGTCCTTCAACTTTTACTTCCAGAGCATTCACAAGGTTCCTGTTGACCCGAGCCCAATGAGTACTATTGATTTCACGTTTTTCAATCCAGTACCCTATGATAGGGCTGCCATTATCTTTCGGTTCATTCCATTTAACCAGCATACTGTTGCTGGTTACATCTTCCACATCAGGCTTATTAGGTGCATCTGGTGGAGCTGAAAAACAAAAAGGTGGTTTTGCCATCATTGCTGTCTCTTCAGAGCTTACTCAAAGCTAATAGAAAGCTAAGATATAAGAAATGACTAATTTTAATTAAGAGTTTTTCTGCTCTCTCAGAACCTTTGATTCCTAACAGCGATCAGTAAGCAAATTTGCAACAGTTCTCTCTTCTGGTAAGAATACTAATCTATGAAACACAGAGAATGTCACTATTCAGATGTAAAGTGTTTTAAGGGTAAAGTTTTATGACAGTGATGATCATTCTTATGTGTTTACTATTAAAACTAGAATGTTTTTGATAGTTCCCTGTATTTCAATGGTTTAAAATGTGCAATAGCTATCACATAGCTCAAGCTTCTTCTGGGAAACATCCATATAGATAAAGCTGAGTTTTCTAACAGTCTGTTATAGTTTAACACTTTGTTTTCTGAGAAGGTTGTTCTTCAAAATTAAAACTTACAGAAAGGATCTTTAGCTGTCATTGGTTTTGAAACACATGGTGGTCCTGCTCCAACTCTATTTTCAGCAAATACACGGAATAGATACTCTTTTCCTTCAATCAGTTTTGTTACATGGAATTTGCAATGCCTGAGTGTTGAACTGACAGTGACCCAGCCCATATCAGCTTTTGTATTGTCTTTCTTTTCCAGTACATAGTTTAGGATTTCACTTCCACCATCATCAAGGGGAGGCTCCCACTTGCAAATGACAGAATTTTTCCGCAAATCTTCAAAAACAAAGTTGACTGGTGGCCCAGGTGTATCTGTCAGTAAACCAAGAAAAATAATGAGTAATCAACTTTTGTACTTTTTACCCAATACTCTGAACAACTAGGTGTTTTGAGAATATTCGTTACATACCCAACACATTGACTTCACATGAGGCTTTTGCAACTCCATGATCATTCTCTACTTTAATTGTAAATGTGCCATGGTCAGCTCTAATGGAGTCACGAACTGATAGTATGGACTCTCCTTCCTTGTGGTTGTCAACACTCATGCGTTCTGGCAGGGAAAGCTGGAAAGGTTTCTCTTCTTCAGCTTCACCCTTCTTCTTTTTAGGTGCTGTTACTCTCTTTTTGATATCCTCTGGTCTGACAACTTCATCATTCCTCAGCCAAGTGATAGATGGATAGGGCGACCCTGAAATATGTGCCTCAAGTATGATCTCATCACCTCTCTTCACCTCAAGGCCAGACTGTAGGTTTGCAGCAAGGAAGACTTTTGGAGCCTCTGTAATAACAGAGAATGAGAAAGGGAGCATAGAATCTTTCAATATGTCTGAGGAAGTATGGCAATTAATAAAAATGATCTAATGAGCGATTCATACCAATAGGATCCACAGCTTTCACAAAAGGAGTAATCCGAGAAGGCTCACTGATGCCGGCAGCATTCTCAGCACGAACACGGAACTGATACTCATTTCCTTCCTCAAGGCCTTTCACTGTGTAAGTCAGTAAGGGTACCAGATAGTCATTGCATCTCTCCCACCTCTCTTTGCCCTTGGCAAGCTTTTCTATTATATAGCCCATAATCTTGCTTCCACCATCAAACAGGGGTGGTTTCCATGTAAGAGTTACTGATTTGGATGTTGGATTATGGACTTCAAGATCGACAGGCGGATCTGGGGGCTCTGTGTAAGAGTAGATCAAAAGAGGGATCATATGAGAAAGGAGAATACGAAAATTTTATTTAAAATTCAATTTTAAAAATTATTTAATAGAAAGGCAAACTTACGTTTTGGGTCTTCTGCAATGATCGGGTTTCTTAGTTCAAGATAATCACCCCCTCCGATCTTATTGACAGCTTTAACACGGAAGTAATATTCACAGTTTGGGATAAGATCTTTGACTTGCCATGAAAGCTTATTTTCACCAGACATGACTGGGATGTATGTTTTACGACCTGCTTCCCTGCGTTCCAGAACATAATGCAAAATAGGAGTACCACCATCAAAGTCTGGAGGCTCCCAGGATACTTTGCAAGAATTCTTAGTTATGTCGCTTGCCTTAATGTCTTTACACTGTCCAGGTGGACCTGTTTTAAATAAGAATGAAAAAATTAGTTAACTAAATAGATGTGAAAGTATTCTTATAAATATGAAATTATGTTTCATTGCTTTGCTTTGCAGAAAGCAAAGACCACAAATGTGGACTACACATGATCTATATGAAATTATATTCCCAAAGGTGAAAATTAGTCAGAATTCTTGAGACATTTTTATATTTATATGCTAATATTCAAAATAATTAGGCTTTGAGCAGTCACTGAATAGTTAAAGCAACTTGAGGTAAAGTGTTTTTTTGTGGGACTTCATAATATAAACGCTTGTAGGGCAATCTACATGTGTCTGAGTTGAAGTGATTTGCCTTTCTAGTCCTTTCTTCTGTCAGCTGCAGAGCCCAAGTGAAGATAAGTATACTTCTCAAATGGAAGAAGGTAGTTACCTATGACTTTGACATTGACTGAACCAGTTGTTGATGCCAGCTTGTTCTCCAGTGTGATAGTATAAACACCAGCATCAGCGTGAACACTGTCTATGACTTCAAGCAATGCAGAGGTGTAGTCACTCTTCATTGTTGTTCTGTCACCAGCTTTCAACTCTTTGCCATCTTTGTGCCATGTTATAGTTGGAGATGGAACAGCTCTGAAGGGTACAGGGATACTTAGTTTCTGTCCTTTAACAACAACAATGTCACGAGTTTGCAGATCAATGGTTGGATTACCTGTAAAAGTAAGTACAATGTTATTGGAAAATTGCCAAACACTATTCCGTTTTTTCAGTTATGCAGATCTGGAGAAAAAAAAAAGAAAAGCAAAGAAAAAGGATTCAATTCTTACAGTCTGGGTCCTTGGCAACAACTTTTTCTGAGATGTCTGATGGCTCACTAGCTCCAACAGCATTGACAGCTCTGACTCTCAGCACGTATTCTTTGTCTGGAACAACACCCTCATCCACTTTACATTTTAGATCTTTAATTGGACGAGAATTGATTCGCATCCATTTTTCTGTTCCTGCTTCACACATCTCAACATTATATCCAATAATAGGACTTCCACCATTTTTCTCAGGAGGTTTCCATGCAATGCAAATGTGCTTTCGGCCTGCATCTGTGACATGTAAATCCTGAGGAGGTGAAGGAGGACCTGCAGAAATGGAAAAGTATTGTGTGATTTTCCTCCCAGAATGGTACACTGCTTCTAAAATTCATACACAGTGTATTATTCTACTTACTTGTTGGATCTTCAATATGAACGAGGTCAGTGGGTTCACTGGGATGACCACATCCAGCTTCATTTTCTGCACGAACCTGGAACTGTACATCTGTACCTTCAATGACATCTGTCACTCTATAATTGCAATCTGGACCAGCTGTCTTCCCAGCTTTTACCCAGCGAGTAGCTAGCTTTTCTTTCTTTTCAATAACATATCTGAAGAGATTAGGGAAAATACTGTGAGGCACTTGAAATAGGAACACTTCAGACTTCTTGGTCAAGAAAATAGATAAAAAGAGTTTAGAATAGTTTAGACAATGGAAAAGTAAAGAGAATCATGGATAATAGATTCAATGAACTTTCTTCACAAATTAGACACTTAGTCCTAGTAGGTGTCAGCGCCTAGTAGGGCTGACATCACTGACAGACCCAGGTCAGAAAGTCAATTCTTGAACTTCATTCTGTGTTTTAGAACTGAACTGAACCATGTTTTCAGGCTGTAGAGAGCTGCAGAGGCAAAAGAACCTCCAAGCAATACTTGTATCTTTGCTAGTTTGGATCTCAATGGTCAGTTCATTCAGAATATTTGTAAATATTATTTACTCCTCTGTCAAAATTCTGCTTAGGACAGGCTATGGCAAAGTAATGCAAATTGAATGACTTCTGTTTCTTCAGGCAGATCCCTGTAGTTCTCTGTTGGTTTAAGATGTGCTTTCTGTGATTGGGAAGGAGTAAAACAGTCTGAAAAGTGTTATAAAGAAGAAAATGAACAGAAAAGAGGTAAGTCTTCATTTTACCTGAGTGTATGTGGTTTGAATGACAAACTCAGGCAGAAGGAAAATTCAACCATATTTCTTGTTAGATGATTTTAAGTGCCTAGTATTCTGCAGGAACTGGAGACTATGGTCACATTATTTTATTTTTTTTACACAGTTCCTTATGCTGTTTTGAGGGTGTTGACACACATTCACTGTTCATGCATGTTAGGTACTTTATTTACATCATTTCTACATTTTAAAATCAAGCCCTTCATTGCTTTGACCACATGGCTTTTCTTACATGCATTCACATCTTTTTAATAAAAAATGTGTCAATTTAAAATTTAACTGTTTTGAGAGGAACATCTTCATCTAAATATCAAAAAGATATTTATCTATAGGAGCCTACACAAAATTAAAATGACCTTACCTTTGAATTGGTCTGCCACCATCATTCTTAGGTGGTTCCCATTTCAAATCAACATGGCCTTTTTTCACTTCAACTATTGTAAGGGCATATGGAGGCCCAGGGGTTGCTAAGGTTAAAAAAAAGGCACACATTAGAAGACTATGAATTCATGACATGTGAGCTACTGATCACTCAGTAAGCGAATCAAGACTTACTGAAAGTATCTTTAGCAAGCACTGAGTCTTCAATTTCACAGTAGTCACTCTGTCCAATGGCATTTTCAGCAGCCACACGGAACACATACAAAGAGCCTTCAGTCAGTGGGCTCACTGTGTACTTGGTATCTTTCACTGTTGTATCAACTGTCTGCCAACCTTTCCGCCTTACATCTCTTTTTTCAACAATGTAGTTGGTGATTGGGGAACCCCCATCTTTTTCTGGTACTGTCCATTTAAGATCTGCTGTATTTTTAGTAATATTAATAACTTCAAGCCATCGAGGTGGTGAAGGAGGATCTGCAAAATAGGAAAAAAAAAGTTAAATCAGGATGTTGCAATTCCCGTGAAAGATCTTGGAAGACAAGGAATATGCTGAAAGATTAAAACTTTATATTTCCTGAACTGAAGCAGGACAGATTTTAGTGTTTCATAAGCCTTCCAAGAGTTCATTTAGTACCTACAAAGACAGGCAGACATGGGGTTTTTTAGAAGTCAGAGAGATACTGCATGTATTTGCAGTAGCAGCACACAGAAACAGTACTCACAGAGCCTCTCCTTGCACAGCACGGGGTCACTGGGCTCGCTGGGCTCGCTCTCGCCAGCCTTGTTCACAGCTCTTACACGGAATGAATATTCTTGTTTCTCCATAAGATCTTTGAGGAAGTGTTCAGTCGTGGGAACTCCTTCAGCCACTCTCACCCATTCGTCTGTTCCAGTCTTTAACAGCTCAATGACGTAAGATTCAATTTTTGCCCCTCCATCATGCTCTGGCTTTGTCCAGTTCAGGGTAAGGAATGTCTTGCCAATATCTTTCACAGTTGGCTTTCCAGGAGGCCACGGTGGATCTGGAAAAGAGTTAAGTATTAATTATGTCATTGAAAACAATATTTTTGTTATTGTTGCTAAATTAAACAATGAAAAATGTGCTTATTGTACCGATTGGATCTTTCACTAAGATTGGCTCTGTTTCCTTGCTTGGTTTTCCAGGTCCTGCAAGATTCTCTGCCAAGACACGGAACTTATATTTCTTCTTATTCGTAAGACCTTTGACTCTGGAAAGAAAAATTAAGTTTGATTAAACCAATAGGCATTAATTCATTTCCAAAACATTATTCTCTCCACTCTTCATACTACAGATTACTTGGAAAATCTGAAAATACCCAAATTACTGCTACTGATGTCAACACATTGTCTGCCCTAAAATGGTACACCATGATAAAAATGAATGTTTTGAGAACCGTATTGGATTTTTGCATGTTCCATGGTTTTTAATTAATTAGAGTATCAGGAGAAAAAAAACTAAGGATTTTGGTAAACTGATGCTTGAGATGACCATGTCTGCCATTTTAGGATATCTTATGAATAAGCATAGAAATTATTAGGCAAGACATTTAAAAGGAAAAAAAAGATGAATAATTCTTCTGTAAAGATATCACTTGTTCAAACTAATTTAAAAAGTAACATACCAGGGGTAGTTGGATCAAAACTTATGGAAACAAGGAAAAATAAGAACAATGTAAAACTTATTTTAAAAGCTTCTGTTACATTTTTATGTCTCTGTGACATATTTCACCCTAAACTGACTGCAGTCTTACTTGAATGTTGTATCTTTCACTGGCATTTTGTTGCATTTTATCCATTTATCCTGCTCAGGATCATATCTTTCAACCCAGTAGCCAGTTATGGGGCTGCCACCATCTTCATCTGGCTCATTCCATGTTAAAGTGACTGAATCTTTAGTGACCTCTGTCGGCTTGAGACCTGTTGGAGGGCCTGGTGGATCTGTATAAATTAATTAAAAAAACAAAAAACCAAAAACCAAAATCATCAGACAGGGTTTTTTTTTTTCCTTCCTATTAAAATACTGTAATAATTTATCATTAATTTAATTAACTAACCAAATGAATATTTGGCAATGATGGGGCTACACTGTGCTGGCTCCCCAACACCATACATGTTTTCAGCACTGACTCGAAACACGTATTCTTTATGAGGAGTTAAATTGGTAGCTCTGAATTTTGTATCTTTAATAGTTGATGACAACTTGTCCCATATTTCACTGTCTGTAGCTCTTTTCTCAAGGACGTAGTTGGTAATTTTAGAGCCCCCATCATCTCGTGGAGGATTCCAGGTTAGAAGGCAGGATTCGTTTGTGATTTCTGATACATCAAACGCAGCGGGTGGACCAGGTTTATCTGTAGAGGACAAGATGTGAGTATTAATTTTCTGCTTGCATACCTTGGTACATTACTAATGATTTATGTAAACAACATAAAGTACATGCATACCAAGAACATTAACTTCAACAACAGCAGTAGCACGTCCACTGGAATTTACAGCTTCTATAATATAGGTTCCACTGTCACTCCTCTTGCTGTCTGTAATAGTGACTGTAGAATGATTAGGTTGGCTTTCAATGGTGATTCTGTTGTCAGGTCTCAAAATTTTGTCAGCCTTGGTCCAAGTAATCTGGGGTTCAGGCTTTCCAGTCACTTTAGCTGGCAGCTCAATTTTGGTTCCAGCTTTCACAGTAAGTCCAGCAAGAAGCTTCACATCTAAGAAAATTTCTGGAGCCTCTGGTTTAGAAGAGAATGAAAATGTTGTTAGAGAAACAGTATTTCAGAGACTGGTAGAAATAAAGCAGCTATGGGAATTTAGCAAGTGAAGTAGTTACCTTTTGCATCAATGGCCTGAATATCATCTGTTGGCTTACTTGGCCTACTTGCTCCCATTCTGTTCAAAGCCTTAACCCGATAAGCATACCACTCTCCTTCCTTGAGCTTTGTTACTTCCATTCTGTCAAAAACAAAAAAAATTCAAATATTTAGAGTGGTGAAGACAGCACAGTTAGTTAAGAGGATATGTCTACTGTATTGATTTACTTACTTTGTTTCAATAACAGGCTCCCCACAGATCTCCCACTTGTCTGTGCCACGTTGGGATTTTTCTACCAGATAACCCTTAATGCGTGCACCACCATCATATTTAGGTGGCTCCCATGTTAGGAAGATTCCTTTTGATGTTGGATTTCTCCATTTAACATTTTCTGGTGGGTCAGGCACCGCTATTAAAAAATAAAAACATATGGAGTATTAGAAACCAGTCTAAGGAAAATATATTATTTTTATATCTTATTTTGAAGAAAATCAGCAAAATTTCAAATATGCTTACTTGCTGGTATTGACATATTTACAGGTTCATCAATATATGCAGGTTCTCCAGGGCCACATTTATTGCATGCAAAAACCCTAAATAAATATTCTTTCCCTTGGACGAGGTCAGGTACAGTGAACTCTTGGTCAACAATATGATCCATAACCTAAAGAGGAGAAAGGTTCCAATGTAATTGGAATGAAGTACAACGAATTTTTAAAATTTATTTACAAAGAGCGATCACAAAAATGAGACACAAAACTCAGCAGCACAAGTGAAAATAATACAGCAATAGAAACTTAAATGAGAAAGAATGAACTTACTTTGCTCCACGTTTTCCGGCTTACTTCACGTTTTTCAATTATATAGCCGGTAACTGGGCTTCCACCATCATCTTCTGGAGGTTCCCATGCGAGCTGCACTGTACTCTTGAGTACTTCTAAAACATTGAGCTCTCTTGGTGCACTCGGACAAGCTAGAAGTCACAGAAATTGCATTATTTTGTAATTGGTGTTTGATAGATGATCTCTATGTAATGTCTTTACCAGAAGATTTAGTCTTATTAAGTCATTCCTCTTTAAACAGCAAAGTTACATTTTGAAAACTAGAAAAGAAGGTTTTTTGAGGAGGGATTTCTAGTTTTTACCTATATTTTAATTAACTTGGTTGGATGTTGTAAGATTATACATTATTAACCTAATTAGATTTTAGCAAGACAAATATGGAATGTTATTGCTAAAACATGTTCACTTACCAATGACATTAACATTAATTTCTCCTGAAACAGATGACACAGGGTTTTCTAATGTTAAGTAATAAATTCCCTTGTCTGGGCGCTCACTCGGAGTAATTACAAGTTCTGCAAAGGAGGCAGTGGTCTTCATTTTCACACGGTCACCCTCTTCTAAGACTTGGTCACCAAAAGACCATGTGGCTGTTGGCACGGGGTACCCAGTGATGGGAACACGGATCTTGATTGGCTCTGGTACAATAACTTCCAGTCCATCCTTAAATGCACTCAGGTCCATTGTAGGTTCAACTGGAAAAAATGGAACGTGGGTTCAATAAATTACTTTAAGATCTTATGAGCACAGCTAATGATAATTGCGTTGAGAGGCTGATTCTGACTGCATCTCAGCCTGCAGGTCTAGCTTGCTGCATCTCAGCCTGTCTAGACCTAGATTTGTCTTATGACTCCCTACCTCTCCCAGCTAAATGTTTCCTGTTTTTTCAAAAATATGTGAGATAGTAAGGGAGATTAGTATTACAAAGTATGACATCCAATTTACCTTTTAATGTAAAAACTTTGCATTCTTTAATATTTTTTTTAGGTATCTTCTCTGCCTGTCTTTCCTTCTGTTACCTCTTACTTTCCACAGAGGTAGATCAGGAGACAAAAGGTCATGCCTTGCTCCTCTGGCAACCTAACAGGCCTCTATCTCATAGTACAGATAATTATCTGCAGAATTCATAATGGAGAAAAAATAGCTCATGATCTCAAATGTCTAAGGTGTGCCAGTTATCTGGTGAAAAATATACATATTACCCACAAGATGCACTTTAATTGTGTGCCTTATGTGATTAATGGTTTTTGAGAAATAGAATGTGGCTTACCAAAAGCATCATCTGCAGTTAATGGCCCAATAGCCTCTGCTGGATCAGACACACCAGCTGCATTTTCTGCTGAGACTCTGTAGTAATAACTGGATCCTTGTTTCAATCCAGTTACCTAAAATGCACAAACAATCATTTACTACCTCATATCAAAGATGATCTACGCATTTCACCTGTTGATGAAGGGAATGTTTTACCTTAAATGTAAGAGCAGGTACTAGTTTTGGGTTACAACGAATCCACTTGTCTGTTCCTTCCTCTTGCCTTTCAATAATATAGCCTAAGATTGGACTTCCTCCATCTTCAAGAGGGGGTTCCCACGTGAGCTGAACTGATGACTTAGTTTGATCTGAATGCTCAAGGTTAATGGGAGGACTTGGTCTCTCTGGAAAAAATTTGAGACAAACAGATTCATGCAACTGATAAAGGAGCGTGGTTCTGCAAATTAACTGCTTCTATCTTATGGTACAGTTTTTAAAGCCTTTGCACAGCTTTTTCTAAACTCATTTTTTAAACTGAGGTTGCATCCTAACTTCAGAGAAAAAACATTTGCAGTTCTTACTAGACCAAGTGGTAGCAAGGTACTCCTGCTAAGTTTGAAGGAGAAAAATAGGGAAAATATACTGTACACAGTATTTGCAGCACACACATTCATGAACTGAACTTTCCTGCACACATAGCATCCAAAATGCTCCTGTCTCATAATGCAATCATAATTATACATACTTTGCATACTCACCAATTGGGTCCATGATTTTTACTGCACGTGTAGCAGGACTTGGTTTTCCAACTCCAACCATGTTTTGAGCTCTTACTCTGAAGAAATATTCTTCATTTTCCACAACATCAGTCAGGACAGCTGTCAGTTCGTCAGGTCCTGTGGTCATAGTTGGCTCCCATCTGATGGTAGCTCTGTTACGCAGTTCAATAACATAGCCAGTAATGGGGGACCCTCCATCATCCTCAGGTGGTTCCCAGCTAAGTGTGGCTCCAAACCTGTTCACATCAGTAACTTCTACATTTTGAGGAGGACCAGGAACATCTGCATTTTATTTTAGGGGGAAAAAGGAAAAAGAAGGTATGTAGGTTTTACCTATTGTTAGAATTTGTACTGCTTTTTTTACACAGCCATCAAACACTGAGTTTCTCATAACTTCAGCTCACCAAATTTGCTCTTAGCTTCCACAGGTGTGTCTGTTTCCACTGGCTCACCAGTGCCCACTCTGTTGCGTGCACTAACACGGAAGAGGTACTCAACTCCTCCTTTCTGAAGTCCAGTAACAGTGTATTCACAGTTTTCAGCATGATCTGTGACCACGATCCAGGTCTTACGCTTGATATCACGCCTTTCAACCACGTAGCCTATGATTTTACTTCCACCATCACTTTCTGGTTCTTGCCATGCGAGACCAACTTCACCGTCATAAATTTCAGTGACTTCCAAGTTTCTAACTGGACCTGGAACATCTGTTAAAGACATAACAATACTTCAGGGCATTGCACCTGCTTTTTCCCCTCTGGCTTGAGAAGAGGAGTCTGGGGGGAGACCTCAAGATAATCTACATCTTTCCCATGAGGGGAAGCAGAGGGCTTCCCTCTCAAAAAAGGCTTTTTTACTCTGTGAAATAGTGGTAAGCAAGGTTTTAATAATATGAGTACTCACCAATGACTTCGACATTGATGAATGCTTCTGCCTGGCCATGCTTGTTTCGAAGCACAACCTTGTACCTTCCTTTATCTGATTTCTTTGCTTCATAAATTTTGAAGGTAGTGCAGTCAGTTGTTGTATCAACAGTTGTTGTGGGAAGACTTTCTCCTGCTTTCAACCATTCAGCTTCTGCTCTTGGGTAGGCATCATATGGGACAGTCATAGTTAAAGGTTTCCCAACATCAACCACAAGGTTTTGATCACCAGTCTTGATTTTAGGTGCAGCTAAGAAAGATGAATGTGAAAAGTCAGTACTAGCACACACATATATAAAAAATCAATGTATTTGTGCAATCAGCAAAGAAGCTAACACAGAAAAGTAAAAGGACCTGCTGTGCAAACACTAAGAAAATCCTTCGTGTACTTGTTGGACAGCTCCAGAGAAAGAAATACAGGCTGGTTGGTATGTACTATGTTCTGCTATAAAATCAGCAAAGAAGGAGTTGCTTTTTGAGAACTAATTTAATTATTCTGTAAAATAGAAAAATTAGGAATTATATGTATAATATGACTTAAATGAACAGGCCAAATAATTTCCTTTTTTTTTTAGTGACTTAATTAAAAGCTTAAATCTTAAATCTTAAGTATACACATTGAAAAGTGACATGTTTTCCTCAACAGCTGGATCAGCACGGTATAACAAAAAATGTTTGTTGTTTAAATTCATATTCATACAGTTTTACAGAATTGTTAAACAAACATCAAATAGTTTAACACTTTTTTCAGGCTGACTGTGTATTTATTTTAGTTCAACTGTTTGAAAGAGCAAAAATCAATTTAGTTAAATTAAATTCACTAATTAAGATTTTATGAAAGAAGCACAAAGCAAGCAACTTACCAGCTAATTCAAGCTTAGCTCTAGCTTCCTTATCTTTGGCGATAAATCTGTATTCCCCTTGGTCACGGGGCTTTATGTCACACACCTGCAGCCTGTGGACCTTTCCTTCACTCATCATCTGATGTTTGTCACCTTGGATGATAATCATGTTGTTTCTCAACCACTTGACCTCCACACCATCTTTGTTCAATTCTGCCATGAAGATGACATCTGCACCAGGAGCTTCATAAATATCTTGTGGTGGTCGAATAATCTCAACAGGGATTTCTGAAATAAATGTTAATTTATTTGGTGTTATTTGTTTATTGTTTCTACTATTATTAAATAATGTAGAAACAAATCCCATCCAATTTTACACATACCTTCAACAAAAAGTCTTGCCCTAGATCTCCTGTCATCCACTCCACAGGAATATTCACACTCATCATCTAGTCTACAGTCTTTTATGATTAATCTGTGCAGATTTCCATCTTTTTCAAACTGGTATCTTTATAGGGGAGAAAAATAAGCAGTATTTTAGTTTCCAGACAAAGCAATAAAGTAAAACAAGTATGTTTAGCACATTCAGAAGCACAATAAAATGTACATACTTTTTGCCTTCTTTGATTTCTCTTCCATTTCTGTACCATTTTACACTGACTTTCTCTTTGGAAAGCTGGCATGTAAAGACAGCATCATCAAATTCAGTGACAGTCTGGTCCTGAAGATGTTCAGTGAAATCTGCTGGTGCTTCAGTGATGAGAAGCTCTGCAACTGATTTGTCTTGTCCAGCAGTAACAGTGTATTCACCTTCATCTACAAACCCACAGTCTTTAATGATCAATGAGTGCTTGAATTTATCAATTTTGTACAAAATGCGCCTGTCAAATGTGATCTCTTCTCCATTCTTTGTCCATTTGAGAGTTGCATTGAGGCGATTAACTTTGCACCAGAATGTGACGGTTTTCTTTTCCATGGTCTCAATGTCTTCAAGGGGCTCAACAATTCTGAGATCCTCCTCTGTTATGACAAAAAGGCAAACATTTTTAGATCCTCATATGAAATTGAATGTAAATAATGAAAAAAATTCAGTGTAGTGCAAGTCACTTACCTAAAACTTTCAAGGCAGCAGAGCTTTTAACGTGTTCACCTCTCTGGTTTGTCAGTGAGATGGTGTAGGTAGCCTGATCTTTCAACTCTGCATCTCTGATTCTGAGAGTGTAGACTACACCCTTCTGAACAATAATGTACTTTGCACTATCAAATATTGCCTCGTCATCTTTGAACCACTTCTCTTTGGCACCTTCTTTATTGACTTCACAGTTGAAGATAATTTCTTGACACTCATTAACTTCTTGGTCCTTAAGAGGAGTTATAATCTTGAGTTTTTCTGAAATTGAGAAAACAGAAGGAATAGGACATCATGTAGTATAAAGAATGCAACAAAACAAGCCCATACACATTGACAAAATAAAGCTTACCAATCACTTCTAGATGTGCTGTAGCTTTAGCTTCACCAACCATGACAGTATACATTCCTCTATCTCCTAGAACAGAGTCTTTAACCACAAGAGTTCTCTTTTTGCCGTCTGAAATGATGTCGTACTTATCACCAGACTCCAAAACTACGCCATCCCTCAGCCACTGCACTGTAATGGCTTCTTTGGATACTGAACAGACAAATTCAGCTTTTTCTCCTTCAAGCACCTCAAGGTTTTGTGGTCTGGTAAGAAATTCTGCTGCAAGTTCTGAAAGAAAATATTTTTTTTAGATATATATTATTTTTTACTTGTGAATAGAGTAAACCAAGTTGTGTATTATTACTGATTTTTTAACGTTTTTAATTAAATTTTTTTTTCCAGGATACAAGCCAACCAAAGTAGCACTCTTACCATGTACAGTAAGTTTCCCTGTTGTACTAGAGCTTGGGAGCTTGCAAGTGTATTTGGCAGCATCTTCAGGATGAGCATTATGTATAACAAGAATTCTCTTTCTACCATCAGAAATGTGTTCAAATCTACCACCATCAGGCACCTCTTCATCTCCTTTAAGCCAAGTAACTTCAGCATTTGGCTTTGAAACTTCACAGATCAATTTTACAGTGTCATTTTCATTTACTTCAAGATCAGGAAGATTTTTTGTGAACACAGCCTCTTCCTCTGCAAAAAGAATTTCAAAAGATGATTAAAGCCTGCCACAAAAAAACCCCACTCTCACTTTTTTTATTGTTCACAGATTCTAAAACACTGTGTTTACCTATCACTGTAAGTAGGCCAGAAGTTCGAGCTGTTTTTGCTTCACAGGAATATTCAGCTTCATCATCAAAGACACATTTACTGATGACAAGAATGTGCTCTGCACCTTTAGAAATTATGTCATACTTTTTGCCTTTTCTAATTTCCATGCCATCCTTAAACCACTTCACCTGTTTCAGAACAAATGAACATTGTTATTAACATGCTCACCCTACATTTCAGTGTGTTCTTTTATAGCAATATGACAAAGCTTTCCAGCTGAAGGAGTTACTGAGATTAAAAAGTCTCACTACAGACCTTGATATTTGGACGAGAAATTTCACATTCAAACCGAGCAGATTCTTTTTCTTTAACCTCAAGGTCAGTCAGGGGTTTGAGGAAGTCGACACGAATAGCTGTAAGAGAATAGAAAATTTTTAGTAGAGGGAAGTCTGCGGTAGAGAAGTAAAAAACTGCCAACATTATACTACTGCCAGTCAGACACTAATACATTGCCTTTACAACACCTAGGAATTTTGTAGAAAATTGAATTACTCACGCTCCACATTGAGAAAACATGATGTCTTAAAATCCTTAGCATCACAAGAATATGTTTTTGCATCATCCAGTGTGCAGCCGCGAATGATGAGTTTTCTGACCCTGCCGTCAGAAATGATATCATACTTCTTTGATTTGTGAATTTCTTCTCCATTTTTGAACCATTTAACTTTTGCATTTTCCCTGGAAACTTCACATTCCAGTACTGCAGTGGCTTCTTCTTCAACAGTCTGGTCCTCAAGTGGTTTAGTAAATTCAACTGGGGGTTCTAAAAGAAACAGTTACATTTTTGATAGAAAAGATGTAAATTATAGCCAGTCTTCTGTTTGTACAGAACTGCCCCATGCTGTTTACTAATTTTCCTTGACTGAATAATCAAAAAGACTCTTAGATGTCCCTATTGAAGGTTTCTTAAAACATCTTTTATTTTTGATACACAGACATTTTTTATTAATTCAGGTAATTTTCTAATTTTCAGTCTACTGTAAGATTAGACTGAATGATACCTTGTCCATGGGGCCATTAATTAAAAATCATCACAAAGCCTTGAAACCCAATTTCTTTAGCTGAACCATACCCGCATAATCTCAATGACTCTGAAGTTACACTGTGAACTTAAGAGAATGCTTAGGGTTTTTTTTTCAATTTTTCCTTGAATTACTGGATCAGTGTGTGCAGTTCTTTCACTTAATAACACAGCTTGCAAGCAGTACAAGTGGGTATACAGACAATGTTATGTTGTCCCTTGACTGATGATGACTCTCACAGGTCTCTGGATATTCAAAAGAACAAAAAAAGCCACTGAGAGCCACAAAGGCTGGGTCCTCTTGAGGCCAATTGAATGTTCAAATCTGCAGCAAAGCCCTGCAAACCCTAATGAACTGGTTCATCTCCCAGATTTGACCCATTTCCAGCATGTTCTCTTGTCCAGCTCTTCCATAAAATGCAGAGATTTTAAGTAGGTGGCTTTTTTAACCAGGGAAGTTACCAACCAGTTGAATATTGTTTACATGACCCCACTCATTCGATAAATAGTGTCTATTAGCTTCCTATTCCAGGATGAATCATGAATGGGCCATTAATGCCAATTATGTTTTAACTAAAATGACTGACTTACCTTTCACAAAAAGATTTGCTTGAGTTCTGAAATCTTTTGCTGTCAGTGATACCTCTCCTGCATCTGTTAACTTGACATCTCTAAGAACAAGTGTGTGAACTCTCCCTTCAGCACGGGTCACAACCTTACAAAACACATAAAAAGCCCTTTGTGAACATCTAAACAAGTATTTAACAACTATTTAATGAAATAGCATGCTATTTATGATTTCTGGAGTTTGGTTGTCCACTTTCATGTGAAATTTTGACAACTTCCTTTTGTATATACTAGATTTAGCTCAATCCTCAAGGCTCTGAGAATTTTGAGGCTGACTTGAGATGATGTCTGCTTTGAACATTTATTAATAAATAAAAAAAAAATAAGCAAATTTATGGGAAAAGCTGGCATTACTGCTGGTTACATGAAAAGTAAAAACTTTTGCAGCTGTGAAGAGGTTTGGCACCCCCCACATACACTTCTCTGGAAATGCCAATTTGATTTTCTATAATTAAAATTTGGTAAAAAAATCTGCCTAAAAGACTAGTTTCTGTGATGATTTATTGCAGAAACTACTTTGCAATCACATTAAACAAAAAAGTCAGTACAATGAATAAAGGTTATAAATATTCAGCTGAATGCCAGCCACATAGGTAATAAAACCATTTGAATTAGAAACAGCTAAAATGAAACACTTGTACAATTAGATTGATTCTTAAAGAAAGTTGTAAATGTGTTTCAAGAGGCTATTTTAAATGCTAGAAAGTGGTGCATTGAATAAGTATATGTTTACTCGCAATTTCATCTTGATAAAGTTTCAACTGTTCAAATGACAGTTTTGACTGTATATGTAAACTATATGAAGTCTGACTTTTATTTTTTCACCTAATTAAAATAATAGCTCAGACGGAAAAGACCAAAATAATGTTCCATTATACAGAATACTAAACACGTATTTTTCTTGCCAGGCAATCATAACTATCAGTCCACTGCACTGATCAATAGCTTTTCACATTTTTATTCTGAAGCTCAGAATTATCTTGATTTATTTCATGACTCATCTGCAGAGTTTCAACTTTGTTTATCTACTTACACTACAACTACATTTCACTACTTACTACTACTTACTACATTTGTTTATGTTTAAATACTGTAACAGGGACCCTTATCATTATGATCAGTTTTGATTTTCCTATTTCTACATTCTATTTCTTTTATTAAATAGTTTATATTTATGCAAATTTCTTAAAGCTCAGAAAGATCTAGCAAAACCTAGAAAATCTAGAAAAAAATACGTTACAAATTGTATTTAAAAGAAATAGCTCTGTACCACAGTATTATTAGCAACACTATTACAGGTTCTGAAACTTCACTAGGTCATGAAGTGCCTTGAAAGTTTACTTTGTCTTAGTTTTCCCACATTTATTTGAATTTGCATTACTATTTTAGGCCTAGCATGTGAAAAAGAAGTCTCACAACCAATAATAACCATCTCCATTCCTTAATGTATTAATTTATCTTTCTTTCTTTATTTCCCCTACCATTAACTTTAAACATTAAATTGATTGCATTCCAGGCTGCTCAGATCTCAGAGTTAAGAGCCAGCACTTGATTAAGGGTTAAAAATAGCTAGTGAGAAGTGCTTGACAAGCGAATCTGCCCAGAGAGTTATCTGGAGAGCCAGAACAAATGCCTGAAATGGAATTTGAATCCTCTTAATCCCCTTATATGTTGAATTGGACTGCAACTCAGCTTTCAGGAGAAAAAAAGCCTTTTACTTTTCAAAATCCTCTCACTGCAGCCACAGGTAACCTGAGCAAATATTATTCAGTACCTTTGTGGCTAAGTCTCCAACAGAATCAGGTACAAAATCACTGTTGTAATGATTGATATTTTGGAACCTTAGTTTCCCTTCGTATAATAAATAATTGTAGTTTCCCAGAACACTGGAATTTATGGGAAAAACTGCTGCATGTGATTTAGCATTTGACACAGCAGTACTACAATAATGCACCCTAGTACTTCAATTGGCAGAGAACAAATAAGAAATGAAGAAGGGGAAGAGACTTGAAAGAGAAGAAGGAGGAGGAAACAGGAGAAAAAGTAAAGTTTAGTTTCTTTACCTGATCACTGGGCTCCAGTTTCTTTCCTTTCAGGAACCATTCTACTGGGATTCCCTCATAAGAGAGTTCACAATCGAAGGTTGCTGATTCTCCAGCTGTTACTGTTACATCCTTGAGAGGTCTCAGCAAGCCAATTACTCGAGCTTGGTAAGGAGAAGACATAATTTTTAGATTAGTCACTTCTACCCAAGAGAGAGCTGCTGCCCTTATGTACTAATCTCCATGGTGGCTTCCCTCAAGAGAGCCAGACATCGCAATGCTGCTCTTTACATTCCCTAAATAGAAGAGGCCACCCTGGGATCTTAGGGGAGGGCTGGTCACCTACAATTTCCTATTTGCAGAGTGTGTTTCTTTAAATTGAACAAGGTCAGCAGGAAAGTTGCTCTGCATCTGTCCCCTTGCCAAGCCTTGCATGCCTGTTGCTAGATAAGGCATGTGTTTCCAAAATAGCGAGGGCTAGGATTGGAGTGGGAAACAAGTGGTCTTCAAGCGTGTAGTCTGTCCCTGTCCATCAAGCTCTTAACCCTATCCCCAGATATCACTGTTATCCTATCCTCTCCAGTTAACGTGACACTTTGATGCAGCAGAGCCTTTGCTTGCAATATTTGATTTCATAACAGCATATATGATGCCAGACCATCAAGCAGCCTTCAAGGCCATCTCCTTAATCTTACTTCTCCTATATGAATAAATTATATATAAGATTAAAAAACACCTAGAACATTCCTTAACAAAAAAAAATTAGGAACAACCTGAGTAACTAATCCCTGAGTTGCTGTTCTGGAAAGGATTGCTGTAGGTTCCATACAGTATAGAGATTTTCCACCCACTCCGAAGAGGCAGAGAGTACCATGTTTTCACTTAATTATTCAATTAATTTCAGTTCAAAAGACACTTACGTTTCACTCGCAGGTGAGCACCAGACTTGGCATTAGCTGCTTGGAAATCTACTCCACCAGCTTGATCTAAGCGTACATTGTACAATGTAAGGAAGTGCTTTGTTCCTTCCTCCTTGATTTCACATTCCTGCAAAAACAGAATTGATATAATTTTTTCAGTATCTTCTTCATGCTACTTGCTGAAAGAGCCCCTAGTTCTAATGGCATGCATCTGTTTTCTTCTACTCCATTCACAACTCTTAGGTCTATGTGAAATATACATTATAAACATTCATTGACAGGCCTTTCCTTTCAAACTCTCTCCTTAATACAGTCAGCTTCCTCTTGGAAACTAAGGGCAAGAGGCAACACATTTCTGTGCTGACTGAGTAGCCAATATATTAATATATATGTACACCAGACAGAGGCATAACTCCCCCAAGGAAACTAGAAATTGCTAAGTTTGTGCTGTGACCTTTCCTTGAGAAGACCTTTCCTTCTTTTATCCAGACAGTGATTTTCATGTAATTTCTGATCTTTGTGTATTATTCACATTTGTGCAATTACATAAAAGCCAAATTAATGCCAATTGTGATTGTATTGTTTCATTATTTTCCAGATCCTTCCAGCAAGGAGTTTATAATATTTGATTAAGCTCTAAACCATTTATACACCTATTTTAGCTGTCACAGAAATTAAAAAGAGTTTGGAAACATGATCTGCATCTATTTAAATCAAATATAACTCAAAGCCCACAGGAAAAAGCATGGAATCTGAAGATTACATTTTTAAATGTCATTATGTTTAAGTGAATTCCACAAGGTCTTTGTGCTTTGGATACGTGACTGCTAGGTATTGTTACCAATGCAGAATGTACCGTTTTATGTAAAAATAATTTATTATTTAGCTATTTCAGATTACATTTGTACTACATTTAAGACATTATTAATCTTAAAACCCCCTATTTTTAATATAGTGACTCTTCCTGAAAGCAAAAAGAGATCAAGTTTAGTTCCTGCAGTCACTCTCTCCCATCTCCCTGCAAAGTGTTGAGAAACACAGAAAAAATATCATGAAATATTTGCTTACAGCTGATTCAGTCAGAGGTTCTCCTTTTAGTTTCCAATTGCCATGGACACCTTCCTCAGAGATTTCAATATCGAAACGGGCAGTCTCTGTCTCAATCACCTCCACACTGTACAGTGGTCGTACAATCTCAATATCCCGGTCTGGAGAAGAAAAAGGTGATTGGCTCCCTCAGTCTCTAGCAGATCCCAAAAGGTCTCTACAGAGCAACCCATTAAAACAATCATACCTTCAATATCAAGTTTAGCGGAGGTTTGATCAGTACCACAGTCACAAGTGTACTGTCCAATGTCTTTCTTCAAAGCTTTCTTGAGAATAAGGATTCTCTTTTTACCATCGGCCTTAATAACGACATTCTTTGATGCAGTAATTGGATTGCCATCCTTCATCCATTTCACTGGGGCATCTGCTTTGCTGATTTCACATTGTAAGATTACTTCATCTTTCTCCACAGCAGTGTAATCCTGCAGCTTCCCAGTGAAATAAGGGTCTCCCTCTGCAAGCAAAAGTTAAGATATATTTCAGTCTGAAGTTTTAGTCTTCCAGAAAAAACCAACTAGTTTCTACCACAAAATATATTTCCTGTTTATATCCTGCAAGAAGGATTAAATGTAGTCCTTTTTCAAGTTCTGCTACAAAAAAGAAAACAATGAACACTTAAGAAACAATCTGAGGCATTACTAATTTTACTGATGATACTGTTCTGATGTTCTAGGAGTTTTAGAGCACTGTTTTAAGTACTTCCTTACTTACTTTGCAACTATGCATGAAATTTAAAAATTATTGTAATCATCCTTTGTGAATAGGTAAATGGAAACCCAAAGAAGAAAAACAAATTGTTAGATTTCAAAATCATAATTTAAATTTAGGCAAACCCCAAGACTTTCTGATTGCTAATTTTTATTAATAAAACTCTTCTGATAACATACATCAGGTAAATTCTTTTGGGTATTCTTACCAAGAACAGTGAGTTTAGCTTCTGAGGATTTGCCCATAGCTTCCACTTTTATCTGAGAAGTATCATCAATAGTAAGATCTTTGATTGTGAGTGTATGGAATTTGCCATCATCTGTCATTGAAACCACTTTGCTGGTGTGTAATCGTTGGTCATTCTTGAACCAGACCACGGTGATATTTTCATGGGAGAGTTCCACAGTGAACTCTGCAGTTTCTCGCTCCTTCTTTGTTACATCCTTGAGAGGAGTGATGAATTTCAGGCGGATACCTATAGCAAAGTAACATGTCACAACGTTAGCAATGTAAACCATGTGAGAACATGACGCAAAACTTTCCTAGAAAGACAAAGACTAACAAACCTTCAATAATTAGCTTGGCACTTGTTCTTTTATCCTCAGCTTCAAATGTGTATTTTACTTCATCCTCAAAGGCAACAGATTTAATAATCAGAGCATGCTTTGTTCCATCAGAAATAATTTCAAATCTTTCATCAGGAATGATCTCTTCTGTTCCTTTCAACCAGCGGAAAGTCTTGGGTTCTCTGGATACCTCACATTCAAACTTAGCTTCATCCTTCTCAAAGACCTTCACATCACTTAGTGGAGTGATAAAGATCAGAGGCAGTTCTGAAATCAAAGAAGAGCTCTTTCATATCAGTTCATACTGGGCTTTCTGACACTAGATTTGTTCTCATGCCCTGAAATACACATGGAAATGTTGGCCTAGTGCAGACTGTACCTTTCACTTTCAGATTAGCAGCACTTTTAGCATTGGCAGCTTGGAAAGACACTTCTCCAGTCATATCAAGTTTGCAGTTATGAAGGACAAGAATATGCTTCTTCCCATCTTCAATGATTTCACAGTCCTGGTAATAAAGAAACACACCCCACCCCAAATATTAATAATCTATAAAACCACTAAGAAAACACTATTCTTTATTATGTTTTTCTACAGGAAATTATGGTCTAAAAACAAAGAATAATCCTTACAGGTGAAGGTGTTAGGGTTTCTCCCTTTAGCTTCCATACAGGATGGACATCAGGCTCAGAAATTTCAATTTCAAAGCGTGCAGTTTCACCAACAAATACTTCCACTCCATACAGTGGGCGCTCCACTTTAATTAAGCGAGCTAAAAAGGAAAAAAAAAAATCAAAAGTTTGCATCTGTTTACTCATAAAAGGTATACCATACAAATATAATACTGAAAAGCATGTTAAGTCTCTCCCTTTTCCTTCTTTTGGGCATTCAAATGCTATGACTAGTAAGTGTTTATCTAACATCTTCCTAGAAAGCGGCAAGTTGGCAGTCTATAACCTCCTTCCACAATATGTTTGAAAATTTAGTTATTTTTGGTAAAAATATTTTTTTCTAATGATTAGCCCAGATATCTGTTACAGTGAACTAAACTGATTTTTTTCCTGATGGCAACTGGACAGAGAGAGCAAGTGGTCATGACTATCTTTATAATAGCTACTTATATATCATCAAATATATTGTCTCTTGTAATCACTTTTAATAACTTTAAATCTAGATATTTCAGCCATTCATCATAACAGCATGCTTTCTAGAGGTACATTTTCGGTCTTGCTCTCTAGAGAGTGTCTGTCTGTGACACTGCTTTACAAAGGTTTTGTTACTTTCCCTTCGTGAAGACATGATTACTTACACTCAACGCTGATATTGGCGCTTGTCTTGTCGGTTCCACAGTCACACTCATAAACACCTTTATCACTCTCTGCAGCCTTCTTGATCTTCAGGATACGGCGCAAGCCATCCGTTTTTATGGAAATTCTGTTGGAAGCTATTAGTTCTTCACCATCTTTGTACCATTTTACTGGCACATCTTTGCTAAGTTCACACTCCAGAGTAATATCATCTTTCTCTACAGCACTGTAGTCTTGTAATTTCACAGTGAAATATGGATCGGCCTCTACAAAAGCCATAGTGGATAAGATATATTAGTTACATAAATATACTCAAACGTCAATATTTTGTCACTTTCTACTTATAAAAATGGCTAATATTAATTCTATAGCAGGTTTTGAATTATTTATGTAATTACCTAAGACTTTCAGGTTGGCTTGTGTGTTCAAGTCCTTGACTACGGCCTTTATTTCTGAGATATCATCAAGTGTTACTTCTCTCATTTCTAGTTTATGAACTTTGCCTTCTGAAGTAATTAAAACTGTTCTGCTTGTGTGAAGTCTCTTGTCATTTTTGAACCATTTCACGGGCATGTCTTCATGAGAAAGCTCAAACTGAAAGTGAGCTGTTTCCCCCTCTTTCACTGTTTGATCCTGTAGAGGTGATATGAACTTCAGCCTCACACCTGTAATGTAGACACAAAAACGCAATCAGAAAAAAGGCTAATGTTGTCCTGAAAGGCATAGTCTTTATGATTTTTTTTAATTCTTTTGTTCACGAGAAAATACTTGCCTTCTACAAACAGCCTTGCTGTGCTCTTCTTGCCATCAACTTCAGCAGTGTATTCTCCCTCGTCATCAAACTGAGAATCATTGATAACAAGAATGTGCTTCTTCCCATCTGCAATGATGTCAAATTTTTCTCCGATCTTGAGTATATCAGTGCCTTTAGACCATATAACATTGGCCTCTCTGGTAAGGACGCATTCAAACCTTGCTTGGCGCTTCTCAGGAACAGTGACATCTTTCAGGGGCACAGCAAAGTCCAGTTCGATTTCTGGAAGCAAAAGACAACACATCATTTGTAACGTGCTGCATGTGACCTCTGTCTAAGCTGGTGTCTCCCTGTGTGGGGCACTGTACCTTTCACTGTCAGGATAGCTGTAGTGACGGCGTTAAGGGCCTGGTAAAGGACTTCTCCAGCTTGCTCTAACTTGACTTTGTGTAAGGTCAGGAAGCGCTTTCCTCCTTCAGCTTTGATTTCACATGTCTGGAGGGATGACAGACTTTGTTAAATACAAATACCAGTGTAATGCAAATGCCTTGCTGCTAGATGTTTTTAATAAAGGATTTTCATAAACATTGCATATGCAGTAAAGAGTCAGGTAGGAAGAATGAAATTGCTTTTCAAGGCAAGTTAACACTTTTACTTTATAATTAAAATATGGAGTATATTTCTTCAGCATTCCATACTTCTTTAGAATGTCAGAACCATTCCTACAATATATGTAGGATATTTCTATTACTATTTGAATTATGTGCTGTAACACCTTAAGAAAGTGAAGGCCTTCAAAACTTAGCTTTAATAAAATATAATCCTTACTTAAAGAATCAGTATTTTCAGTCATATATTCTGGACTGAGTAGCAATGACACAACATAAAGATTGAAGGAACCTGTTCACAGTATTTAATTTAAATCAATCTTGTTGTAAAATTTAAGGATGCTCACAGGTGAAGGTCTCAGGATTTCTCCTTTCAGCTTCCATTCACCAGGAATATCATCTTCAGATATTTCTGTATCAAAGTTTGCTGTTTCTTTCTCGTAAACTGTAACATCCTCTAATGGCTTCAGAAGCTGAACTTCACGTTCTACAATACACACATGAACACATATATGATTAGATCAAGTTTTGATAGAGCTTTATAATAATTCAGGTCACTTTTTTTGCTATTTTTATTTAGAAGTTTTTCAACATTGGCCTACAAGCTGAATAAATATAATCCAAATAAAAGCCTCCTTACCACCAAGTGTCAGTTTAGCTGGATATCTGCGACCTTCAACTTCCACTGCATATTCTCCAATATCAGCAGGACCAGCATTTTTGATTTTCAGGAAAATTTTATTTCCTTCTTTAAGGATTTCAGTCTTGTCAGTCGGTTCAGCAGGGATTTCCTCATCTCCTTTAAACCATTTAATGTTTGGTGTATCCTTGACGATGTCGCAGCTGAAAGTAGCTGTTCCTTTTGGTTTAACATGCTGGTCTCTTATGGGTTTTACTAACCAGTCCCTTATAATTTCTGCATGACAAAAAGTTACACAAGAAAACAGCTTAGCAGACTTTTATTACAAATAGATGTCTCATAAAAAATGATTAAGAACTAAAAGATTTTGTATTACAAGCTTTTAATAGCTGTAAAAATCTTATCTGTTCACTTATATTGTAAGACAATGAGAAAAGGATTTTGTAGTTTTTGCAGCAGCCCAAATATCCTAGAGAGAGAAAAAAAGAACATGATTTTGGTGCTTACCTACTACCCTAACACAAGATGAGCATGATAGTTCAGAGTCCTCCACAGTAACAGTGTAAGTGCCAGCATCAGCATCATCTGAATCAGAGACTGTGAGAGAATGTGACAAACCAATAACACCCAGAGCAAATTTCCCAGGCTTGGCTTTGATGATTTTACCATCCTTTCTCCAGACCACATTTCTTTCTTTGTTAAGCTCACATGTTAAGTACAGTGGCTGGGTTTTAACCACAGTCACTTCTTCTTCCAGGGTTTTCACAAACCGCACTGGGAGTTCTGTGGGAAACAGAAGATTTTGATTGATATATAGAACACATGACATTATATAATATTATATATTATAGTATAATAGATAATAGTATAATAATATAATATAATATGTAATAGGGTAATAGTATGCTATATAATAGTATATAAGTAGTATATAATAGTAGTAACATATAATAGTAATAGTATAATAGTATATTATAATTATATAATGGTATAATAATATTATATAATAGTATAATAATACATATAATATATAATATGTGTAGTGATCAAGGGAAAAAAAAGGATGCATCTACCAACTACTGCAAAATTATGAAGCACCAGTTCTAGTTGGAAGAGTAGCTAGCCTATTGATAAATTTGAAACAGGAAATACCTTCAACAATAAGTTTGGCTGTAGAGGTCTTCTCTTTGTTGCCCAGCCGTAATACACAAGTATATTCACCAGCATCAGAAAGCTGGACATCAATAATATGCAGCTTCCTATCTTTGCCATCAGCAATAAACTTGTGTTTTGGGCTCTCTCGGATGTTACTTCCATCTTTCATCCAGCTGGTAATTGCAGTGGATGGTGAAATAAGGACTTCAAAGATTGCAGAAGACCCAACAGACTCAGCTTCTTTTAGCACTATATCTTTCATCTCCTTGACAAACTTCAGTGGTACAGCTTTGAGCTGGTAAGTAAATGGAGGCTCTTCAGGAGGTTTTTCACCACCACTGCCTGGCCTGAGTTTCCTTCTTTCTGCATCTGCTGGTGAAGGTGTCTTCTTGGCTGTAATTCAGATTCAGAAATTAATAAACTAATCCTGATTAATTACTTTGCATTGTGGGCTGTAATGATTTTGGTTGGGAGAGATTTGTCTTCTAAGTAGCTACTAAGGGGCTGTTTGGGGCAATGTTTTTGAAAACAGTCTTGATAATATAGAAATGTTTTTGTGATTGCTGAGAGGTGCTTGCAGAGCCAAGGCCTTTTCTGCTCCTCATATAGCCCCACCGCTCTGAAGGCCGGGAGTTCACAATAAATTGGGAAGAGATACAGCCAGGAAAGCTGATCCCAACTGAGCAAAGTGATACCCTACACCATATGGTGTTATGCTCAGTATATAAAGCAGGGGAAAGAAGAAGGAAGGGGGGTTGTGTGGAGGTGGGGGCATTCAGAGTTAGGACATTTGCCCTTCAAGGGATGGAGCCCTGCTGTCCTGCATATGGGTGAACATATCTCTGCTCATGGGAAGTGGTGAATGAATTCCCTATCTTGCTTTGTTTGTGTGCTCTGCTTTTGTTCAACCCCTGAGTTTTCTCACTTTTATGCTTCTTATTCTTTCTTCCCTCCCACCATAGGGGAGTGAGTGAGTTGTTGTGTGGGGGCTGATTGCCAGCTGGAGTTAAACCACGACAAGGTTGTAATACCCTACCTTTGATTGGACTGATACCCTTCGGAGATTCTTCTTTTGGTGGCTTGGGCTCTGAAGTAGAACAGCAAGAATATTAGGAATGTAGTTAATACAATAAAACTAAGACAAGCATTTCTTTTACTTATTAGATTTTTTTCTTCTTTTAGTTACCTACATGTAAAAGGGGAGGAAAGGATACAAATATATCTCTATTTTTATAGAACTTATATTGTACATATCTCACTAGTAAGTTCAATATCCTGAAGTGTAGGAATTCCATATTCAGCAGTAGAGCCTAACAGGCAGCTTAAAACAAAAAGCTCCTATTTCCTTAATGTTTTGTCCTGCCCATTAATTTGTAAAATTTTGTCATTATTTGACATTTTATTTAAGATTAGGCCTTTGATCAATACCCACCTGTCAGCCAAAACTGTTTAAGTGCCAATTAAAATTAGATGAGGTTGTTTATTTTTTTTAAAACATACACACTTTTACCAATGAACACCACAAAAATATAAACTGTGTAAATTAAATTTATGTTTTAAGAAAACATAGTACTTTTACAAGTGAGGGATGTTCTGTTAATCTAATTTGAGATGAATCATCACAGACTTTTGAAAATATTACCCATGCTATGAGGCCTCTTGCTACCTTTTTGTGAAAGGAAATATAAAAGATACTTTTAATGGGAGAATGAAATGAATGAAATGCAGGACAGATTTTACTGCAGTGGATGGAAAAATGAATACTAGAAAAAAAGTGTGAGTTTTCCTGAGAAGACAATGGTACACAGAACGGTAAATGAAGTCTTAGAAAAGTATAAGACTAAGACAATGAACAGTGATCACACAGCTGTATGTACAGACAGGTAAGACAAACATGTGAAGAGTGTCTGAATGCCAATAAAGCCGGCTGACAGACTTGATGGAATTGTGAATGGTGTTACTGAAACACAATGGCAGGTGGTGCTCTCCTGAAGCAAATGGTACAAGCACTTCGTGGAAGAATATGGCATCAGTCTTCCTCACCTCGCTTTGCATGAGACTTTGCTGGAACATCCAGAACTTCATATGACTCTCCAGGTGCATCCAAATTCTTATTTTCACTCGAAAGTCTAGAGACCTGCTCAGTCAGGTGAGCAGATTCTGATTTCTGGTATTCTTTCTCTCCTTCTGCTTTCTTGGAAGTTATTACCTTACCTATGCTTGAGGAGGAAGTACCTTCTCCATTTGCAAGGATCCCTTTGCTTGATGATAATTTGTCTGTGAGCTTTCCCTTCTCTTTTTTCATAGTACCAGATGTGCTTTTTCCAATGCCATGTTCAGGTGATGTTTTTTCATCTGATATACCTTCTGTATATTGCTTTTCTTCAATTTTTTCTTTTCTGCTTTTGTGAGCTAGAGTTTCTTTGTGTTCATCCTGAATGGTATAAACTTCTTGAATTTGTTTTTCATCTTGACTTTGTGGTGGCTGAATAGCAACTTTCTTTACTGACTCAGATATGACTCCCTTTTCATATTCTCCCATGGAAGCTTCACTTTCCATTCCTCCTGTAATCACTGTATCAAATTCTTTTTCCACAGGTAGAATTTCAGGGGCATTTGACTGTCTAATTTTGCCTTTTTTTAAGTGGGTGCTGAAGATAGTTTTTTCTTCCTTCTCTGGTATAATCTTCTTGCCTGTTTTTTTATCGCTTAGGAGTGTTTTCTCAGCCGACAATTGTCCTAAACCCTCCTCATAATGAACTTCTTTCTCTGTAGGGTATTTTTCTCTTGCTTTCATTTCTACTACTTCTGACTTAAGAACAGATGGCTTAAAGACTGTGTGAGGTTTTTCTCTGGGAATCTCCTCATCTTCAGTGGGTTGCTCTAGGTCAACATGTTTTCTAAATCCTCCCTGAGCCTCCTCATACAGGTCTAAGGAATGTACTTCTCCTGATGTAAAATCCAGGTTCTTATCTTTCTCATCATCTTGAATATCTTCTATTTTCTTTGCTTCTTTGCTAAGAATCTTATCTATAGGAATTTCAGGCACTGTGCTGCCAGATTGCTTCATCCTCTGAATTTTATTTTGTATGCCATGTCCCTTCACGGATTCTACAAGAGGAACTTCAGATTTCTCTTGAGTAAAACCTCCTCTCTCATTTTCATTTCTAAGCTGAGCAGTTTCAGCTGTGTCTGCCTCTATGATATCCTGTACAAATGAAGTTTCATCCTTAATGTGAAATTTTTCAGGTTGCAAACTTTGTTTTGATTTTTGCTCTTTTCTTAGATGTTTCTGGTCCCTGAGCTGATATGGCTTTCTGGGTTTAGGTACACAAGTTGATTCAATTTCTTCTTCTTTTTCATGGTCAGGAATATTTCCTTTATGAAGAACAGTAAACTTTTCAGAGGCCTTCTCTATGGCATCTTCCCTATGAACAAGGAATTTAATTTCATCCTCCTTTTCTTCTCCAGAATGTCTTTCCACATGTTCAGATGTTTCAGAAATCATTTTCACTTCCTCATCAGGAAGTGGTAGTTCCTCCTTTGTGGAAAGAATGTGATCCATTTCAACTTCTAATTTCTCACCTGTAAGGGTAGTCTTTCCTGCAACTACAGGTGTCATTTCTGATTCCTCTTCTTCAGAAGGCAGGACAAAATATTTAAGAGATACTTTCTCCTGTTCATCTGTCTCTGAATTCAGTATTCCACCAGCTGTTTCCAGTGAGATTTTATACTCAAGTGGCTCTATGGCCGGAACAGTCTCCTTAGGACTTACTTTCTCTTTTACATGCAAGCTTTTCTCAACCAAAATCTTCTTTAACACAATTGACTCAGGCTTTTCTTCTTCCACTGAGGGCATTTTATCTCTATGCTTTAGTACAGATGGTGCATCAGGCTTTTCTGCAGCTACAAAGGTTTCATAGGTAATGGTAATTTAGAGAGTTAAAATCCGTAAGAATAAGAATCAGGAACAATATATTTTTAAGACAAATTTTACAGCTATACCTGAAATAAAACGAACATAGAACATTTTTTCTCTACACAACAGAAACTTACAACATTACCACGGAAGAAAGGTAAGAACACTACACACAAACATAGAACCTATGTAAACCACATTAGTAGTGTCTCATTAGATCACCAATTAAAATCCAATTAAAAGTGGCAGAAAATGACAGCTATCTGGTCACTGATATAAAATAGGTTAATTGTGCCACTGCGGGCTGCATCACATATCAGTGGCCAAGAGACATTAATGATTTGGCTTCTCAACTGCCCAAGATCTGAGCTCTATTGCAACACGAGGCCCTTTGAATGGTGGGCGAGCAGAATGGACATCGGCTCTGCTGGTGGAGCACAGGCTCCAAGTGTTTCACAGGAAAAGGAACAATCACAAAATGTGATTTTATTTCTCACAGCAGGCTTTGTTCCAGGGTCCTAAGCATAGCAGATGAAAGTAGCAAAACTCTAATTCTTCAACATCACTGTCAGTTTTCCTCAGGGTTTCAATGACAAACCAAAAGCAGGAAACCAAACAACACAACAACTGTTTAGAGATATGTGTAACTTCTCTGTCTACACACAAAATACAAGATCACAAAGTTCACAAAACATATATCAGGACACGAGGAACATCAAGAAAACAACAGAATATGCAAATTTCATAGTAGGACAACAAATAAAGACACACATATTACCATCCAGACAAAAGAGCACAAATTGGTCTCCATAATATATCAGAGATGTTTTAAATTGGGTGACAGTACCTAGAATAACAAGATCCTTGAATAAGACCTCAAATCTTCCTGTAATTAATGAGTTATTGTACAGTTCTTCCCTCTTTTTATACTGAAGGTATTTAGGTATTTCAGAGAAAAACCTTCTAAATAGCATAGAATACACATAAATACCTGCTTTCTTTCCAACAACTGGAGCTGTCACTGGAGCAGTAACAGTGGGTGCTGGTTCTTCAGCTGGTTTTGGAGATTTTAGAGCTGTATGGGGAAAAAAGTTTTAATACATTACTTCAAGTATAATCTTGAAAATGTTTCATAGATGGTAGGAAAGTCTTATTAATTCAAAAGGCCTTTGTGTGGACAGTTTTAATATTCAGCTGCACAAGGTGCTGACTCATCTAGACTGTGCTTTTGCCAGGATTGGACCAGATTACCCTTGAAATCACTTTCCAGCCTGGTATTCTATGATTCTATGAACATCCTTTTAGCAAGAAATCCCTGAACAGAAAATACTAGACGCACAAGAAAGGCTTGACTAAAGCATTCATGACTACAGAATTCTTACCTACTGCAGGTTTAGGTTCAGGCCCAGGAACTGGGACAGACGCTGGCTTAGTTTCTGCCATTTCAAACACAGAAATTACAAGTAGGTTAGTTTACATTTTTTGCGGTCACATTGAGCATTAGAAGTTAGGAGCAACAACACAGAGAGAGCTAAATGAAGACAAAATTTATTGGTTTCTATTTTATTTGGCCAAAAAGCAAGAAATGACCTTGAGATGAATTCTTATAAAACAAGATTGCAAACAATGGGAAAAAGATGAATTTTTCAAGCATTGAAGGATAAAGACAACAAGAAATCCAGAAGATTGCAAAATGGTTAACGAGGACACAGTAGTCATGACAGACAGTAATGCATGATGTTAATATAGCATGATATTCAGCACTGAATATCGTTTAGTTGCTGTAATAAGGAAAAGGAGCACCACACATCTGTACCTTTTGGTGGTTCAGGCACAGGTTTCTCCTCTTTTTTTATGGCAGGTATCTCAGTTTTCTTCGTAGGAACTTCTGGTACTTTGAAATAATATTTTTATTTTGTAAGATATATTAAAACTCCTTAAATGCCTAAATATAATACCCTCAAGTATATTTAAAAGTTTTCATTGTTTTTACATGTGAACAGTTTCAGATGTTCATAAGATTTAGGAATATATATTTCTTAGAGTAAGATTTGAATAAATTAGAAACTATAAATGGGTTAAGGACAGATATTTGCAAAAAGTTACCTAAAAGAATGCTTGGATTAACTGTTTTGCTGTAGTTATATTTTTATCAGTATTATATAAAATATTTGTAAAGCTCTTTTCTATACAGAATGAAGATCGAGAAATAATACCAAAATGCAGAATTCAGACCCAAAAGTGAATGTCAAACTTGGCTACACTTTCAGCTAAGACTTAAATTGCACAATTAGGCCAATGAAAGCTCTCTTTTAAGATATTCATTAAATTCCTGAACTTAAGAAAATACTGCTTAATAATGGGATTTTAAAAACTAATAATTTAATAAATAGATTTTATAGTAATCTAGTACCTTCAGGCTTCTTAATTTTTTCTACTGGTGTAGGTACTGGTTTAACTTCTGGTTTAGGTTCTTTTTCTGGTTTAGGTTCCTCCTCTTCAGGTTTCTTTTTAAGAACTTCAAAAGAAAAGACATCTCAGTTTTTAAAGCACAGGCAAACAAAGGAATAAGACAATGAACACGACAAAGATTAAAAACATCAATCATAAAGAAACAGGAAAATAAAATACCTAGCTCAATAGAAATGAAAGATTTGTGTAACTATTCAAGATGCTATTCAGAAATTTAAAAGTCTAGTCATCTAAAGAAAAAAGACATTTTTATTAAGAGCAGTCCATCTGAGAGAAAAGATTTTAATATTACCTGACTGTGATAGAATAAAATTTCTTGTAATATCTTATGTATTTATTCTCTCATTTAAATGATGAATTCCTATATGTAATTATGAATTATAAACTAGTTAAAGATGATTTTTAGGGACAGAATGCAGGATTATAGATTAAACTCCCATTGACTTCAGTAAGAAAACAATACTAAAATCCTCAAGTATTGTATTTGGAGAGCTCAAATTTCTATATTATCTGTTTTCCATTTTATTGATTTCACTTGGTTTTGGCCTCTCAGTTCTTCATCTTGGGTATGTAATGACATTGTCATCTGAAAAATGGAATATTATATTTTATTATTTTTTCTAAAATTTGAAGGTACAAGGCATGAATCAACCCCCTACGGTATTTCCAAGAGAATTGGAATTAGTGTTTCATTCTTCTAAGGAATAGTTGAGCACAAAATGATTCAGAATGCCCCAGACTTTGTGGGAAATGGGACTGATGTGCAACAGCACTGTGGGGTTCTGTGATCTGTGTGGTACTTCTAAGAAAACCATAATAGAGAATACATAGACTACACACATAACTTTAATAACATTTACACTGTGGGCAGTGGAAGACTCTCAAAGGACTAGAGGGAGATAGGGAACTAGATTTTCATTGTTCTGCTCTGTTTTCACTACAGATCCTTTGCATCATTTCAGGCTACACCTCTCTCCTACAACTGCTTTTCCTAAGAAACAGACATCAGATAGTATTTGATCATGTAGTATTCCATACCAGACAAGTTGAACAATTTTACTTAGGAGAATATGCTGATCAGTGTTAAAATGCTGGGTTTTTAAAAACAGAGCCAAGTTACTATACCTCTTTTCAAAACAACTTCTTCTTTTGGTGGAGGAGTAGGCTCAGGAATTACTTTGCGAGGTTTCTTTACAAGTCCAGGCACTTAAAAGAATATTATTCCAGATTTTATTTTAGGTTCATAACAGCAGTAAGAGTTAACCAACAACTAGCATGCCCAAACAAGCACACAAATCAAAGACTAGTTCACAACTGAATATTAAAATCAAAGGTAAAACTGTTGCTATTGAAGCCAATAGTTGTAATATATTTTCTACATAATTTGCATTCAGCTGTCATCTAAGCTTATGTATAAAGTTTTCATACAAATAAACAGAAGAGAAGTATGGTTTGAGAAAACTATAAAGATTATGTATTCAAGAAGAATCATCATCATAACATTTTATTTCCTTGTCCTCTTTCACTACAGACTTATGTTACATATCTATTCATATGAGCTGTCTGTGATATTCATAAGGAACAACTTTAATCTCTAAACTTGGAACAGCATTAAGAAGGAATGTCCACTGCTTCGCTGCTTAATTTATCTTAAACTCTAGTAAATATGAATAATATAAAGGAATACCTGTTAAGTGGCCTGCTCAATACATTATTTATTCCCATCTCTAGAAAGTGTCCTCTCACAAAATTAAATTACACTTCAGAAAAATAATAAATGAAGTATGTTGAAAAAATGGTGTATACACTTAAAGAGTGGTTTTTTTTTCATTTCTAGCTAAGCATAAAACCAAAGTGAGCACCTAAACAAGTGATAAAACTCATAAAACCCCTCTCACTCCTCTATGTTTCTGCCCCTTATATCTCACAGATCGCATGATGGGAGACTAAAGTGGACATAAATATAACACAAACGTATATGCTGAAGATGGGGATGCATGTTGAGCATAATCTAACAAAGACAGTATTTTAATATATTTGAGCAAATTATACAAGAAGATAATGAGAACTACAACTTCAGGCTCATGAGAGGTTTATTTTAAGCTAGATTCTTGTATTAGCTAGGTACCTTTAGCAGGTGGGGGTTCCAGTTTTGGAGGCTCACCAGGTTTTGCAGCCACAACTTTCTTCCTTGCCTCAGGAGCTTTAAAGGAAATAATTTTAGTTTTACAACACAAACTAGACTCCAAGAAGAAAGGAATTTTCTAAAAAAACCAACCACCTCATTAATAGTACTGATATAAAAGAAGGACAAAAGCTGCAAACAACTGTTTAGAAAAAGTCAGATGGTATGTAGGAAGCACAATGGATCTGAAACCTGTGTTCATATGACGCCAGCAAAATATTGCTGGGGATTCTTTTCATTTGTAAGAATATGTTAAAGAGAGAAGAATTATGTTAAGGATAGAAGAACGTGTTAACTTAATTAAAATTGTTTTAATATTTTTTTTCCTGTAACTATTGAAAAGAACCCAAGTAAACGCTGATAAAAAATCATGATGGACTGAGCATTAGTGAGGAGCACCATTAAAGTATAGTATATTAGAAAAGAAATAAAAAAGACACAAAATTATACTCTAAAAGCATGCTTTTCAAGGTTCATCAGTATAGTTTTAAAAGACTGAGTTTCTAACATTATTTATGGCTTCAGACGATGATACCTTTAAGTAGATCTTTTGCCAGTTTAATATCTTCTTTTGGAGCAGGTGGTGGTGGTACTGGTTTTCGCTTTTCAGGGATCTTCTTTTCAGGTTGCGGCACTTTAAATAACATTAAGTAGATTTAGAATAAATTTCCTACAATGGCAGTTATGTGAAGAGTAATGTACAAACCTAAAGACCACCATTTTCCATTTCCATTGAAGCCAGTGAAAAAATGTCATTGAATGAAATGGGAGCATGAAAGAGCCTTAAGTTATTGCTTCATAGCATGCAAATACTCAAGCTGACTTTAAAAAGCATGTTAATACCATGAGAGCAAAAGTAGAAAACCAAATGAAGGGAAGACTCTTGTCAGAAAATGAAAGCATTCTAAATAATCTTCAGGTACTTAGAATGAAATGATCAGAAACGATTTCCAGAACACAACAATGGAAGAATCACAGAAAGACCTACAACGTAGAGGTGACCTACAACACTCAGGCATGTGGATGAAAAATGAGAGAGCAAGAAGGATTTGCACATGATGATAATGAAAGAAAGGTGTGTGGCAGCCTGTAGGGAAGTACTTTGTATACCTTCAACTGGCAAAGCTTCTTCAACTTCTACAGCTGGAATTTCCTCTGCTTCTTCGGGCTCAATCTCCTTTATGATTTCAAATTCTTTAAAGAATATTGACAACCGGTGTAAGTTTTCAATTATAAGATTGTTTCACGTGAACAATTATACAGATATAAATAAAGCAAATCTACTTCAACAGACACAGACAAATACACATTAGGATAAGTAATCACTTAGTAACTGTTACCTTTGAGGTTAACACAAGATTTGGAAAACTACTTTCTTTCTAAGCATGAGTAAGAATTGTGTGGAGGACAGAATTTTTTATGTATACAATATAAACAAAACAATAAGCTTGGGGATGACTCATTGTAACAGGAAAGAACAAAATGTCAATGCTCTCAATTAATTTAGGATTATAACAACAACATAAATAGTAACTTCTGAGAAACTCCAATTCAGTGGGAATTTAATACTATCTTAAAAAGAGAGACATATCCTGTGCAGGAGCATGTATTTTCCAAATATGAAGATATGCTAACAGATACAAAAAATAATGACTAGTATAATCTAAAATATGAAGCGAAAAACTTACAAACTTCACAATGGGAGAAAAAGGAAAATGTCTACTTTAAAGCTTATACTTGGAAGAACAGGACAAAGGATTCTTCTTAGAGTAAAATCTATGGTGGCACAAACCTTCACTTGGTAGTGATTCAGGTATTTTAGGAACGGCAACAGGTACTTTCTCCTCAGAGACAGGTTTCTTGGGTACCTCAGACACTTCAAAAAAATATTAAGTTTTTTTATATTTTGTGTATATAAATGTACATACAAAACATAAAAAGACAAAGACATCTAGCACACACAGAATCACAGTAACAGAGGCCCTAATCATGAAAGACTGTGCTCCAGTCTTTCTCAAGTTAGGCTACATTCAAATGACAAATTTTACAGACTCACTTATGAACAAAGAAAAGAAGGAATACAGAAAACATTTCTTCTCCTGGCAATATGTACCTTTGGTTGGACGAGGCTCTGGCTTTTCTAATTGTGACTTTGTAGGTGTTGTAAGAGACACTTTCTCTTCTAGGACAGTTCTTTCTTGCACTTCAGTTTCTTTAAAGATATTAGTAAATTTTTATTTTGTGAATATTAAGACACATATATACACATAATAGTGAAAAGTGCAACAACTAAGAAGAGGAGGGTGTACTAAACATGAAGAATAACAAATTTACGCAGCAGATTATTCATCTGGCAATGAATACATCAGTGTAAAAGGGGAAAGGTATTCAGAGAATAAAGATAAGGAGATGCTCAGTCACTGATATATGTACCTTTAACTGAAGGAACTTTAGGTTTTCTAAGGACAGGCATAGGTTCTGGTACTTTTGGAACAGCAACAGGCTCTGGTTTCTTGGGTACAGCCACAGGTTTCTTTGGCACAGCCACAGGTTTCTTGGGCACAGCCACAGGTTTCTTGGGCACAGCCACAGGCTTTTGAGGAATGACCACTGGCACCTCCTCTTCTGCCTCTTCCTCCTCAATCCCCTCAGGCACTTTAAAGATATTAGATCCATTGACTTGACTGAGCTAAACCTCATGCACACAGAGATTCAAATGACAAAATGCTGCTCTCACCCCTCCCCACAGAGTGCAGAGGGACAAAGAGCACTGAGCACTGCAGCAGTGTGAAGCACATGGCAGGCTCTTTCAGAACACCACCCTATACCTTCAGCTGGAGAGACTTCTGGCTCTCCAGGCTCAGCAACTGCTGCTTCCACCTCTTCTGCTGCTTCCACCTCCTCTTCCTCCTCCAGGACCTCAGCCTCAGGCATCTCAGGCACTTCAAAGATATTAGTGCATTTCATTTTACATGGCTAAGAAGACATGACAAGCAGGGACAACAACCAGGGTGACACAGACACAGAACATCACAGCAGCCAGCTCCAACCCTCACACACCACACAGCGCCCTTGTCCCTGCACACACAGCCCTGACAGCCCCAGCCAGGGACACACAGACAGGACAGGAGAGGGCAGGACAAGGCTTAGGAGAAGAAGATTCAGTGTGTTCTTTGTTAAGCTCTCCAAGAAGACAGGTACCTCTGGGTGCTGGCAGCTCTGGTGCTTTGGCAGTGGGCACAGGTAGTTTTTCCTCACGAGCAGCCTTCCGGGGCACCTCGGGTGCTTCAAAGATATTAGTAGCAGTCAGTTTTGTACATAAAACAGGAGGAGGCACAGTGAAACACAGACTGGAGATGCACTCTGAACGTAACCAAAGTGGGCTCCCAGCATCAAGCCATGACTCTGTCTCTCACTGGCTCACACACACAAACCCCCACAGGGCACAGGCACAGAGCAGTGATGCCAGGTACCTTCTGACAGAGAACTGCTGGCTCTGCATGGGCTTGAGGCTGAGGTGTGCATTAGGGTTACTCAGCAGCCTTTCCTCCCTTGGGGGAGAGCTTTTCATTCTCAGCCCTGCTGGGATCTGTCTTTCTCTGGGAGCAACCTCAGCCCATGTTTTACCTGTTTATCATTCCTCATGAACATGCTGGTGCTTTATGACCAGCAGTTTGGGCACAGACAGGCTGAGGACACAGGTTTTCTCATTTTTCATCCTTTTGTATATACATTTTTTGCTTATGCTTTTCTCTTCTTTTTTTTTTTACTTATTTTCTTATCCTAAGTACCTGTCCTCAATTTCCATTTCACTGTGGCAACTTCCATAGCCTGTACAGTGCAATGGATTTTATAATGATATTTTATTATAAACCCTAAAAGTGTCAGCAATTTCTTTAAAACTTTCTATACAATCACTTCTTACTGCACTTGTGCATTGCTGAGTAAAAACTGGGTTTTCATTTCAGAAGGTTTATGTCTATTTTATACACTACCTGAGTCTGCCAGAAGAGTCATGCAGACTCTTTTCTATTTAAGATAACAAATTTGGGCAGCCATATGAAAAACTTATGATTAATTGCTAAACTACAATGTTTTAGTATCTACTGATTCAGAATAAGACACCAATACAGTAAAAGAAAAAATATATTTTGAGCTGTTTCTACAAAATACTACATTTTCAAACTCCTGATACACAGTGCAGAATGCAGAAATTTCAGGAAATCATAAATGAACAGAACAACAACAGACATCAGAAATAACACGTAAGACAACAAGGACAGTCTGATTTGGACTGACACACAAAGCGACAGGTACCTCGAACTGCTGCCGGTTCTGGCTTTTTGGGCACAGCTACAGGTGTGGGCTCTTCAAGAACACCTTTCTTGGGCACCTTGGGAACTTCAAAGATATTAGTGTATTTTAGTTCTGTGGGCACTGCAGATGTCCAGGTAACAAGAAGAGAACCAGAAGTAAATGCACGCAGACTTTTTTGGGACGGTGCTGTGGTTACATTCGGTCACCAGTGGAATGACCAGGGTGTCCAACACATCACACAGGAGATGGGAACTCTGTGTGTGGTCTCTGTTTCTTGGTCAGGGTGGGAATGTAGAAAATATATCTGGCTTCTTAGCAACAGATGATCAGAGATTCATTTGTGGAATCCTAGTGCATTTGTGTATCACCCAATATAATTCACAACTATTTTGTCATTGTAACATTTGTTTTTTAGGAAATAGCATTTGATTTATCATCACCATCTTTTTCTTTTTTTTTTTATTTCTATCAATCAATTCCACTCTTTACACCTCCTCTTAACTTTCTATGTTCCACAGTTCCTTTCACTGAAATTCTACTTTAGAAATATATATAGTTCTTATACTTCTCTCTCTTGTTATTGGATCTATTAATGTATTAATAAGATAATCACTAGATTTATCCAGTCTTTTGCTAGCAAAAATTCCTCATGTACATTGGCATTACCTTACTTCTAAAGAGGTAGAGAACCTATTCTGTTGCTCTCATGTATCAGAAGTCTTGTGGATGCAATGTTTTGTTCTTTAAAGAGTTATTTTCAGACTCTTCCTCAGAAAAAAATGTATTCTGTTTAAACTAAAGAGTCAGTAAATTTTAATTCTTAAACTTTACTAAAAGTTCAGCAAGATATTTTTGAAGGAATTAAATCTGATTCTTCTGCCATGTTTTTGACACCCCACATTGCACTTCATATTTCTTAGCCACCTATCCCTGATAGGTCACCATTAAAAAATTACTTAAACCAAAGTCCAGAAGAGCATAAGTTTTTTTCTAATGATGATACTTATAGTGACCTGTACCTTTGGCTGGTGGTGGTTCTGGTTGTTTTGGTACTGCAACAGGCATCTTTTCTTGTGGGACAGGTTTCTTGGGCACCTTCAGCACTTTAAAGATATTATTTCATCTTAATTTCACAGTTAAATTAGTAGGAAAGATCATAACACTCAATCAAAGAGTTTAGATATTTCTAAGCACTGTAATGTTCCTCTAGTGGCTGGTTGGTTAGTCATGCACTAAGATAGGTACAGCAGAGATTATGGGTCAAGGACAAACAACAAATCTTACAAAAAGAAGGGATAGAAACTGAAAATACTAATAAATACAATAAAATGAAAAGCACCTCTCTCCAGAAGATATACCTTTAGCTTGTGGAGGTTCTGGTTTCTTCGGCACAGCCACAGGTTTCTTGGGCACAGCCACAGGCTTTGGTGGAATGACCTCTGGCACCTCTTCTTCTGCCTCTTCTGCCTCAATCACCTCAGGCACTTGAAAGAAATTAAATGCCTTTACTCGACTGAGCTTAAGGTCAGCAAAAAGGCAGATGGCAAGGCAAGAAAGGAGGAAAGTAAACACTTGACAGAATATCAGTGTGTTCTGTCCAGCCAGTCACTTCTGCTTAAGGTGGGCTCGCTACAAAGAGACCAAGTATGGACTGATTGAGAGGGGGTTTCCAAAAAACCCCACCCTCTCTTGCAGAGAGTGTGCAGGCACACAGAGATACAGAATGACAAAATGCTGCTCTCACCCCTCCCCACAGAGTGCAGAGGGACAAAGAGCACTGAGCACTGCAGCAGTGTGAAGCACATGGCAGGCTCTTTCAGAACACCACCCTATACCTTCAGCTGGAGAGACTTCTGGCTCTCCAGGCTCAGCAACTGCTGCTTCCACCTCTTCTGCTGCTTCCACCTCCTCTTCCTCTTCCAGGACCTCAGCCTCAGGCATCTCAGGCACTTCAAAGATATTAGTGCATTTCATTTTACATGGCTAAGAAGACATGACAAGCAGGGACAACAACCAGGGTGACACAGACACAGAACATCACAGCAGCCAGCTCCAGCCTCACACACCACACAGCGCCCTTGTCCCTGCACACACAGCCCTGACAGCCCCAGCCAGGGACACACAGACAGGACAGGAGAGGGCAGGACAAGGCTTAGGAGAAGAAGATTCAGTGTGTTCTTTGTTAAGCTCTCCAAGAAGACAGGTACCTCTGGGTGCTGGCAGCTCTGGTGCTTTGGCAGTGGGCACAGGTAGTTTTTCCTCACGAGCAGCCTTCCGGGGCACCTCGGGTGCTTCAAAGATATTAGTAGCAGTCAGTTTTGTACATAAAACAGGAGGAGGCACAGTGAAACACAGACTGGAGATGCACTCTGAACGTAACCAAAGTGGGCTCCCAGCATCAAGCCATGACTCTGTCTCTCACTGGCTCACACACACAAACCCCCACAGGGCACAGGCACAGAGCAGTGATGCCAGGTACCTTCTGACAGAGAACTGCTGGCTCTGCATGGGCTTGAGGCTGAGGTGTGCATTAGGGTTACTCAGCAGCCTTTCCTCCCCCTGGGGGAGAGCTTTTCATTCTCAGCCCTGCTGGGATCTGTCTTTCTCTGGGAGCAACCTCAGCCCATGTTTTACCTGTTTATCATTCCTCACGAACATGCTGGTGCTTTATGACCAGCAGTTTGGGCACAGACAGGGTGGGGAGCAGAAATCACATCATTATTACTTTATTATTATTTCTACTCTCTTGTATTTCTCTTCTATTTTTTCAATTTTTTTGCAGTGTATGTGGTAGCTTTTGAGTTAGGTTTTAGTGCTTCTATAATCCTGTATTTAGACATTGCATTTGGTGAGAGTAAGAATGAACAGCAAGCGTGATCCTGAATTGTGATGCACAAATACAGAAAACCAGTGGTCTTGTATGCAATAATTATGTGCAATGCAATTATGGATTTGTGCAACCAAATTTCTTGTGTCCCCATGTGGTTATGGTCAGTAGAGACTTATGTCAGACCATCCTGATCAACCACACATTTGATTAAGTACTGTATTAATAAAAGGTTAGGAGTATTTGTTATTTGGGCTCTAGGTCTGCATACATGCCTTAAAATACTATTGTCTGTCTAGGTATGTTCCTCTTTTCACTTTGGGCCTTCTTTTCCAACAGTAACTTCAGTTCCTTCACAGTCCATTAAACCTGTCTTTCCTACTTATTTTCACTGAAGTTATCAGGTTTTTTTGGTTGGTTTCTTTTTCCTGTTTTTAATATTGCTGTATCCTTACTGTGTCTGGTAGTTACCACCACACAACAGGACAGGCTTGCCAGTTCATACTGGTTTAACAAAAACACTTTTGCTAAAAGAAGTTATATTACTTGAGATTCTTGGAAAAATTCTAACAACAGACGTTTACATTAAAAAGCCTATTTAGAAAACTCTTTCCCATTCTAATAGTAGAATTTCTACACAGTGCAGAATGCAGAAATTTCAGGAAATCATAAATGAACAGAACAACAACAGACATTAGAAATAACACGTAAGACAACAAGGACAGTCTGATTTGGACTGACACACAAAGCGACAGGTACCTCGAACTGCTGCCGGTTCTGGCTTTTTGGGCACAGCTACAGGTGTGGGCTCTTCCAGAACACCTTTCTTGGGCACCTTGGGAACTTCAAAGATATTAGTGTATTTTAGTTCTGTGGGCACTGCAGATGTCCAGGTAACAAGAAGAGAACCAGAAGTAAATGCACGCAGACTTTTTTGGGACGGTGCTGTGGTTACATTCGGTCACCAGTGGAATGACCAAGGTGTCCAACACATCACACAGGAGATGGGAACTCTGTGTGTGGTCTCTGTTTCTTGGTCAGGGTGGGAATGTAGAAAATATATCTGGCTTCTTAGCAACAGATGATCAGAGATTCATTTGTGGAATCCTAATGCATTTGTGTACCAGCCATGATTCATAAATGTCTGTGTTTTGTGCTGGCTTAGGCAGTCATTGTCAACTTTTTACTTGCCACTTTACTATTACTATTTTCATCCTTCAGGCTAATTTCAACTTTCTTTTTCTGTCTGCATGTTTCCTCCCTTCTTTAACTTCTCATCTTTTCCCCCTGTCATCTCCTGGCTTTTATTCTTATCACTAGATGTTGCTTATAACTGTTTCCTTTTATATGAATTTCAATTATTTAAATAATTACCACTTTGAGGTGGTACTTCACTTGAGGGAATGTCATTATATTTCAGATGAAGAGAATCTGATGTCAGAGGAAATGTTTTCTCTGGCCAGAGCTTGGGAATTCTAAAGGAAATGAAATGATGCATCACTGCATCCATGTAGAGTGTCTTCATTTTAGTGTGCCTTTAGTAATTTTTTTGTATTTGAATTACAAATGCCTTTTTAAAGGCTCACTGTATTATATGCTCACAGTTGCTTTACAGGTCTTTAATGCTATTTATACAAAGTGACAGCTTTGCAAATCCTGTAGTCAAAAGTGTTTATGTATGACCAAAATACAGAAAAAAAATAAGAACAGTTTAAATAAAATATTCTGCTCTGTTATACAGATACATAGAGATATTTGCGATTCTTTTGCTCTGTGTACTGAAACTACTACTCTCTGTTGAAACAGAGTAGTCAAACAGAATAGTTTCTATTTTGTCTTTCCTCATGGAATCATTTAGGTTGAAAAAGATTTTAGGATTATCAAATCTAACAGTAAATATAACACTGCCCAGTCCCACTAAACCATGTATGAAGTCATGCCTACTAATAGTGTGAACAACTGTTTATGTACTCCTTCTCTTGTATCCATAAGATTTTGGCAGGTTTTTGGTAGACAGGAGTTTATCATATCTGCTTGATATGACATAAAGCCAGTATAACAAGAGTTTAGATGGTTTAAGCTGAAGAAACATTTCAGACCCCTGCACAGCAATTCATATTTGGCATATCTCTCCCACATTTTTGATATCAAAGTATGCAGGGAAAAACAAATTTAAACTGAGATTCATTTAAAATAACCCTAAAAAACAAACAACACCCTTTCTTATGATGATAATAGTGGTGACATGTACCTTTAGGAAGTGAAGCTTCTGGTTTTTTAGATAGAGCAGGGGGAACTTTCTTCTCTGGAACAGTCCTCTCAGCCATCTCAGGCACTTCAAAGATATTAGTACATTTCATTTTACAGTTACAATAAAACTCAGCATTAAATACAGAGACTGAAACATAGAGGACAACAGACACATTTTGAAGTAACAATTTAGCACACACTCACACTCAGTGTGATTTGGTTAGCAAGCATCATTTAAAACAGATCAAAAACGACAGAACAAAAGAGGTTAAAACACGTTGCTTTGACTGATGTAGGTTTTGATTTTTCAGGAACAGCTAGAGAATTTTTCTTTTCTGGGACCGCTTTTTGGGCATTGCATGTTCTTTGAAGATATTAGTAGCTATTAGTTATTGTATTAAGCTTTAAAATGAGCAGTGAAACAACATACTCAAGGGAAGGAAAAGAGATCCTAGGCACAAGAGATACCTTTAGGTTGTGCAGCTGCTCGCTTTTTAGCAGCAACATGCTCTTCCTTTTCGGCCAGCTTGGCTGGTGGTGGTTCCTCCGGTGCCAAAATGAGCTCTGGTTCTTTGGATGCTGCTTCAGGCTTTGGTTTTCGAAGTGGTGTAGAAGGCTCTAGGCTTTGGGGTGCTAAAACAGTTTCTGGTTCCTCAGACACCATGACAGATTCTGACACAAAAGCCTTTGATTTTCTGGACACTGCAGAAGTCATTGACTTCTGGAAGTCTGCAGCAAAGTCTGTTTCTTCAGCTGCTGCAAACTCTGCTTTTTGGGACCGCACAAAATGTTTTGTTTTGGGGGGCACCACAACACGCTTTGATTTTTGAGTTGATTCAACTGTCTCTGACTCCTCAGACACCAGTATGAGCTCATATTCCTCAGGGACCATAAATGGTTCTGGTTTTCTTGATTTCTGGGATTCCAGAACCGGCTTGTGTTCTGGGGGCATCACATATTTTAACTTTTGGGGTGGCACATCAGGCATGGGTTCCTCAGGTGCCACATCAAATTCTTGCCTCTCAAGCACTACAACATGTTCAAATTTTTGGGATTCCACAATGGGCTTCTGTTTTGGGGGCATCACGCCATATTTGAGTTTTTGGGGTTCTTCATCAGGCATGAGTTCCTCAGGTGCCACAACAAACTCTGGTTTCTCAAGCACTACAGTATGTGCTACTTTTTGGTATTCCACAACAGGTGTCTGTTTTGGGGGCATCACACCATATTTGAGCTTTTGGGGTTCTACATGAGGAATAGGTTCCTCAGGTGCCACAACAAATTCTTGTTTCTCAAGCACTACAGTATGTGCTACTTTTTGGGATTCCACAATCGGCTTCTGTTTTGGGGGCATCACACCATATTTGAGCATTTGGGGTTCTACATGAGGAATAGGTTCCTCAGGTGCCACAACAAACTCTTGTTTCTCAAGCACTACAACATGTGCTAGTTTCTGGGATTCCACAACAGGCTTCTCTTCTGGGGGCATCACACCATATTTGAGTTTTTGGGATGCCACATCAGGCTTGGGTTCCTCAGGTACCACAACAAACTCTGGCTTCTCGGGCACTTCAACACGCTTTGGTTTTTGGGATTCCACAACAGGCTTCTGTTTTGGGGGCATCACGCCATATTTGAGTTTTTGGGGTTCTACCTCAGGCATGGGTTCCTCAGGTGCCACAACAAATTCTTGTTTCTCAAGCACTACAGTATGTGCTACTTTTTGGTATTCCACAACAGGTGTCTGTTTTGGGTGCATCACACCATATTTGAGTTTTTCAGGTTCTACATGAGGAATAGGTTCCTCAGGTGCCACAACAAACTCTTGCTTCTCAAGCACTACAGTATGTGCTACTTTTTGGGATTCCACAACAGGTGTCTGTTTTGGGTGCATCACACCATATTTGAGTTTTTCAGGTTCTACATGAGGAATAGGTTCCTCAGGTGCCACAACAAACTCTTGCTTCTCAAGCACTACAGTATGTGCTACTTTTTGGGATTCCACAGTGGGCTTCTGTTTTGGGGGCATCACACCATATTTGAGTTTTTGGGATGCCACATCAGGCTTGGGTTCCTCAGGTTTCTCAGGCATTACAATATGCTCTGTTTTTTGAGATGCTACAATAGATTCTGATTTTTGGTATGTCAAAACAGTCTCAGGCTCCTCAGATGTCAGAACATGCTCTAGTTTTTGAACTGCCTTTACAGGCTTTAGTTTTCGGGCCACTTCAGGTTCTTGCAGTTCCACCTCTTGATGCTTTGGTTTTGTGCGTCCTGCAATGGACTTTGGTTCTCGAGAAACGGGAACAGGTACTTTCTTTTCTGGCAAAGTTGTCTTGGTTGCTTTACGTACATAAAAGATATTAGTTCTAAATTTAACAACTGCACTGACAATCATACCAAAATTAAGCCAACCATAAAACATTAAAGACAATTGTAATAAGAATATTAAATGCATATCAGGTATCAATCATTTATGCTGGCCTTTTAAGTGATGAATATAAGACTTTGGCTTTTCTCTCTTTTCTTTCAATGGTACATACACACACTCCACCTCACAAAACTCATGCTCCCATATGGAAGTACACACATGCACTAATAATATAACTTAAGATATAAGTAAAAGCCATGATAATTGTCAACAGAATGGACAGGACAAAAGATATTAATTGTACTGCAGGCATTAAAGTGAAGATTCTTTCAAGAAACAGAGGTGATGGCGTCTAGTTTTTCTTGGTGGAGCTTTGTTTTTTTCAATTAAATTGATAACTTCTGCTCTTAGCTACTAGAATGGGTACTTCATTTTCTTCTCCTATTCTAACTTTTATTAGCTGTGGTGGCTTTCATGAACCCAAGCAGGTAGAACAGCAAGAATATGCAAAGATAGTAGGAAGAACTGAAGTAGAATGATGGTAAGAGTAACATACAAGCAATTCAGACATCCAAGATTTGGCAGTATTTTTTCAATAACAACCATATCTGTCTGTTTCACACATATATGCAGATAAATAGAACAAGCATAATCTAGAACTTCAGGAAACAGAAGGATAATTACAGTGTTAAAGAAAAGATGAAAAACAATACTTTTGTTATTTTATTAATGTTGAGATTTACCTTCCTTTGGTGGGAGTTCTGGTTCTTCAGGTGCAGCCTCTGGTTCTGGGACAACCACAGGTTCTGGTATTTTTTGGACAGGTATTTTCTTTTCTGGAACAACTTTCTTCGGCACCTCAGGTTCTTTAAAGATATTTGTTTGTTTTAATTTCAGGAATTTGAAGAATAGGAATTAAAAAGACAATAATAACTCCAAAGTAAAGAAAAAAAATACATAACAGCATCAGAATAAAGCCCACCCTTATAAACAATTTGGTTGTTTTGTTGTTTTGGTTTTTTTTTCCATATTGCTTTACACACACTATTAGTAGCCACTGTTACTGAGAGCTATTCAAAAAGGAAGAAGACCACAAAGTCTTTAACACTTATATTACATAAACTATACAAAAAAAGCTGCTAACACAAACGTAGGAAAGATAATACTTAGAGAAACATAAAATTTGCCTAAAATTTGTATGCAGTCTTATTACTATTGAATATATACCTTTGGGTGGTGGAGGTTCTGGTTTTTTAGGAACTTCAATGTGTATTTTTTCTTCTGAAACCACTTTCTTGGGCACCTCAGGAACTTTAAAAAAAAAGCAGTTAATTTTATATATGTATATCTGCAGTGTTCAGACATTAAGAAAAAGTAAATCTCAGGGGCATCAGAAGCAGGAGTGGTTTTGGATGCAAATACATAATTTCTCCATTCCCTAGAGAAAATTTTGTTGTCTCACTCAGTTACAGATGCAAAAAGCACAACTGAAACAACAAAAATATTTTATAAGACATTAATAGTAGAAGTAAATTACCATGATGTTAAAATGGTACTGTAGACAGTTAAGGGGTTTACTTTCCTTGCATACAATTACTCTTAGTCTCTGGACATTCTGGTTTCTTTGATACTTTAACTGAAACCTGTTATGGGACCAGTTCCTTTTGTACCTTAGAAACTTGACAAATATCAATAACTTTGTGGTATCAGAATTTCATAAACAACACTAAAGCATAACAGCAGATCACTCTTAGTGAAAACACCAACTACAAAGGTCTATTTTTTTCACTCAAAACATTTTCTCACTTGAAAAGCCTTTGACAACAAAAGAAAATGCAAACAGAGGTCTTGAATACTGTCTTCTATATTGTTAAAATAAGAAAAGAATATTTTTCTTTTGGGTCTGTACTTTAGTCATATTGTCAAGAATCTTTAGCTGGTATAACTTGTGAGGTTTTAAGCACAGCAAATTTGATTTTTTTTTTTGTTCTGCATATACTTCCTTGGGTCCTTCAGGCCCTTTAGGAAAGAGATTATTTTCTGTTGTTATACAGAGTTTTACAGTTATGTTCAAAACCTTTCAGCAGAAATTGCCAAGGTTCTTAATAAAACCTCTGATTTGACCTATTGTTTTAAGGTTATTTTATGTCCCTGTAAAGTCTCAGGGAGCATCTCAGAGTCTTCTTGAGTTTCTTCTTCTACATCAGATTATTTTTCCTTTTTATTCAAACATCTCCCAAATTTCTATTTGACTGAGACTGAGATTGTCCATTTTGTATTCCTTGACACATTCTTCTATGTGTGATGACTTCTTGTTATCAAATTTTTGTCTATGCAAACTTGTCTACACAAGTTTTTCTTCTATATTACACATCTATCAATCATCTACGCTCTCTCTTGGGGCTAGGTTTTCATTGTCAGTCAGGACTATTTCACATCACAGAGGCCCTCTTTTCTTCTCTTAAGATTTCTGCTATTGTTCTCAAGTGTCAATCTCCTTTCTGCTCAGCCACATCAATATTTCTAACACACTGGTACAGATTACAGCTATGATTCAAAAGAGAAGAGTTTTAAACACAGTAACATATATAGAATTATATGGGCACAGAAAGTAAAAGTAACAGGAAAACACAAACAAGCAATCAGATAACTAATATGCACAATCAAGATAGAAGTTTTTTTCCTCTTCCAAATTTTAGTTTTCTGTAGTGCAACATACCTTTGGGTGGTGGTGGTTCTGGCTTTTTAGGGACAGCAGTGGGAACTTTCTCTTCTGGAATTTTCTTGGGCACCTCTGGAACTTTAAAGAAAACAGCATTCATTTTTTAAAATTAAAGCATTTAAAATATGTACATGGTAAAGAAGAAAGAGTATCACAAGAAGCATATCAGAAAGAAATGAAAGACATAAAGATGTCATGCAAAAACTGTTATAGACTATTACATACTTAGGGTTTTGATAAATGAGTTTTTCTATAAACTCTAGTGCTCAAGAGAAAAATATCCTCCTCCAAAATATACTATTATTGACATATAAGCTTTAGGTAGTGTTACACTTGATTTTTTTAAGTATAACAATATTTATTGATTTCTTAGGTATCTTGTACGCTTCAAAGATATTAGTGTAGTTTTAAAAATGACAAAAATTAAACATTCAATGCAGAGACATAAGACAAAACACATAAATATATAAGGATGTGACAAAACAAGTAGTTGCATAAGGATGCTTTGACAACAGTTACAACTTCTGAGAAGTCTTCATGGTTCTACTCCTCTGGCAAAGAATAAGTTGCAAGTGACTTTGCTTGGGATCTTTTATTATGCAGTTTTAGATTTCCTATTCTCCCCATAAAGATGAAAACAAGCTAAAGAAGTTAAGGCAAAAGTTGAACTTCAATGAAATGCCTCTTAAATACCACACATAATCATAAGATGATTGGCAGCACTATGTGATAATGACTAGGGTGGGATAAGCTGTGCTGCCATTGGCTTGACAGTTTTGAAAGCCACTCAAACTGCTCCTTCAGACAAACTTTTAAAATACCTGAATGAATTCTAACAGCTGGTTTCTGTGCAAGTTCTATTTCCATTCAAAACTAAATCAACTGACCTCTAAGTTTAAAATGAGCAATGAGGAGCAGAGGGAGAGGATGTACTTCTTGCTAGAGTATGATCAAATTTCTGAGGCTGTCCCCATGAAGTGAAAACATTCTGAAATCTGATTTCTGAGTGAAAATCTCACTGCGTCTTAGCATGGCTAGAGCTTTCCTTATTTCTGTTCCCTTTTATAGCTTCTGATGCAATTTCTGGGTTACTCTTGGATAGAATGAATAGATAAATGCAACCAATTTTTAATGCTTTGACAACTACAGTACAAGGCACAGAAGAAACTTATAGAAAAAGAATGAAAGGATATGCTGACCTATCCTTTAGGCAGCTTCTGGCTTTCTAAGCAGAGTTTTTCTTCAGGAATACTTTTTTTAGACAATTCAGACACTTGAAAACTATTCACTCATTTTCATTTTGATTTTATGACTTAAACACTACTTGAGAAACAGAAAACAGAAAATAGGACATATACAACATAAACACCACAAATCTGACATGTGGACCATGAAGTATGAAATCAGAAACTATGTAAGAAACAGTAAAAAAGTAAAAATGTTTATCAGGGAAAGACCTCCGTTCTGCCTCACAGTACCTTTGGATGGTGGAGATTCTGGTCTTTTAGGCACAGGAGTAGGCTCTGGTTTTTTAGGCATAGCAATAGGTACTTTTTCTTCTGGAACAGCTTTCCTAATAGCTGCAGGCACTTTAAAGATATTAGTTCAGTTTAATGAGAGGAAGAAATGTCATGAAAAATCTCAAGTTTTTCATATAAGTAAGGTACTGAAAGAATGAATAGAAATATTAATTATGCTGGACAAGGACTAAAACAAAAACATGAAAATTTAATTTTCTTGTAGTTCAACACTCAGCAACTTGTAGGAAAAGATGATGAAGTAGTCATATACCTCTAGGTGCTGGAGCCTCCTCCTTCCTATGAACAGTAGAAATTTCTTCTTCTATGTGAATCTCCTCGTAAACTTCATGTACTTGAAAGATATTAGTTTAAACACTTAGAATATCTCCAGAAAACAAGACAACATGTGAGATAAATAACAAATACAATCAAATAGTCAAGCTCCTCTGAAGGTATACAGGTCTATTTTATATCCATGTGCAAAATTAGGATGCTTTCAAATAAGGAATGAAAAACCTCTCATATTCTACCCTGACTTGACCTCTGCAGTTTGTCAGAAGAAAGATGTGTGATGTGTTCTAAACTGAGTTACTACTTAAAGTGCAGAGATAAGCCCTGTCAAAGTTCTGTCACATTTTCTTTATTTTTTTCCCCTTTGGACAGATCTCAGGTAGTACTTAAAATTAAGAGCAACTACTGGTCATATTTTTTAAATTAATTTTTACTGTTGCAAGTAACCAAAGCTGTTAAGTAAACTCTAGTTCATGATAAACAGAATGTTCTCGAAATAATTTATATGTGAAAACATATTTTTTATATCCTTCAAATCATACATAAAATTTCTTATACCTGTAACGTGTGAAGGTTCTTCTTTGGGTACAGCAGGAGGTATTTTTTCTTTGTGGACAGCTTTCTTTCGTACTTCAGAAACTTAAAAATATTGGTTTATTTTAGAAATTTGCATTATGAAATCGGTAATACAGTTTTGTAAAATAATTAATTAAATTGACTAGAACAATAGGAAAAATATATGGCATTGAGATGTGAATAAAACCCAACAACTTCATCTTCTGAAGTCTGTTTTTTCTCTAACTCCTAGTACTTATGTTTCTGAATATGCTCTTCTCTGAAAAGGTAGTAGAGGTTTTTTATGTTAGGGCTTTTGTTTGTTTGTGGGATGTTTTTGTGTGTGTGTGTATGTGTGTGTATAAGGACTTCCGGCACTAAAAAGGGTTTTATTTTTTGAAATTTAAAAATTACCCATAAAAGCAAGGTAAAAATCCAGTTCAATTAAGTAATTATTAGGCTTCCAATGTGTATAGAGCTCTTTAGTTCTGGAATTGTGTAACAAAATTATGTTTCTATTAAAAATTTTGTGGCTTTCTATTTTGTCCTGATTTAAAGTTGTACTTTAACCTTAACTTTCTTTAAGCCCTTGATATGACTGCAAAGAGTCCTTTTGCAAATAAATTTCTCTTACAACCTTTTAGATTTTTTTTTTCCAATATATTGTTAGAGAAAGTATTTTGAGAAATTGAACATGAGACATGAAGTAAAAAAAAATAAAACTAATCCCTTTCTAATCCCTGAATCTCCTGCATACTAAATTTCTGTGTCTAATTTAGTCTTCCTAAATTTTAAGTTCTTGATGCAGAATGTATCATTCTGTTTAAGCAACTTATAGGAGCTTATAGAAAAAAAAAAGCTTTTTCAAAAAAAATTGAAATGTAAAGTGTTTATAGCATCTGGTTGTGTTGTTTAAGGAGAACAAGCAAGCTGAATTTCTCCCTTGGTATCTCACTTTCATAAGAGGTTAGAGAGAGTTAATTTGGAGGTTATGTACCTTTAGCTGGAGGAGCTTCTTCTGTAGGTACAGCAGCAGGTATTTTCTTAAGTGGGATAGTTTTCTTTGTCACTGCAGACATTTCAAAGATGTTACATTTTTAAAATAACATTATAATACACAAAGTGTAAGTAGCAAAGAAGTAATGACAAACATAGCACTAAGGAAACATTAGAATGAAAACATTAAATAACAGATTAGCACACAGATGGAATGATGAAGATGAATAATTTGTTGGAATGTGTTGCTTTACAGATTGCTTGAAGAGTTGGTTTACCTTTAGCTGCTGGAGCTTCTGGTTCACTAGGAGTAATAAAAGGCATCTTTTCTTCTATTGGAACTTCTTCATAAACTTCAGGTTCTTTAAAGATATTAGTTTATTTTACATATTTTAATATTAGTTACAAGACAGGAGTAGAAAGACAAAATAAAAACATGCAGAAATGCATATGGACAAAGAGCTGTTTGAACATAAGTTATTTAAATATCTTTCAGTGTGACCATTGACTCACTACTTCTAGAAGTTACCATTCGTATTTAGTAAAATATATGTTTACAGATATATTTAATTTTATTTTCTAGTTTCTTAGTTCTGTGTATTAAATAGAATTTGTAACTGGATTTCATATGTCTTCATTTGGAGTTAATTACCTCCATTGCAACTCAAAAATTAGGTGTTGCTCAAGACAGCTCTTAAACTTCTGTCTGCTTAAGTTCATTTCTTTGCTCCAGTGTGACTCAAGTGCTTCCTGAATCAGAAACTTTGTTTCTCTCTTATGTGTCTTTTTCACATCATCAGAGGAAAAAAAGTACAGCATTTTCAAAATGCTAAACTCCATTTTTACATTTAGTGTAACATTTTAAAGTTTTTAAAATGCTGAATTATATCTAAATTTGTGGATGTAGATGGTCTAAAAGGTATGGATATAAGCTTCTTCTAAATAGTTTTAAGAATTAATTATAAAATCTCATATTTTGCAGAACAATATAGAGCTTGACTTGTATCTTCTCTGAATGTATGTTCTCTGAAATTTACTATTTGGTAGATGTGTCATTGATGTACCTTCATAAAAAGGAGGCTCCTCTTCTCTAGGGATAATGGTGGGTACTTTCTCTTCAAGGACAGCTCTCTTATGAAACTCAGGAACTTCAAAGATATTAGCTTTCTTTTAGTAATTTCAAAGTAGTTTTCAACTTTTAATACCCCAAACAGAAATAAACCCAGAAAACTAAGTAGTATTGAGGTCTTGGAAACTTTTCAGGAATTAAATATGATACAGTTCCAGAACTATCTTCCTGGAACAATGGACTGTGTGAAGAAATTTATGGTTTCAACTCTCAAAGATAGTTTTATGGAATTGTCATGCTCTTCCTTCTGGTTGGTGTAACAGCTTTAATAGCTTTAACTTACTGGCTCTTGCCCTATTACTTCTTCACCAATAACATGACCTGTGAATTGGTATCAAAACCCCAGTTTAAACTAAATTCACAACTATATTTTAAATAGAAAAGCACTGAAGCTTTACATACTGGTGGTGTAAGCAGCAATACCCCCTCAGCATGTTTTCATTCATAATTCAATGCTTTACTGTCTAGCACATATGGGTAATGTTTGCCCCAGAATTTGGGATTTATCACTGAGGTTTCAATCTCCACTTAGAGACTGGGTACTCTTGCAGTAGTGTGAAGAATGTGACAATTTTTAATAATGTTAGCTGGGAAAAATGACACAAATATTTCCTTTCCTAATATTTCATAGCAAAAGCTCCTTTACCTTTCTTTGGTGGAGCTTCTATTTCAGGTGTACGTGTAGGTTTCTTTTCTTCAGGGACAGGTCTTTTGAGATCATCTCGCCCTTTAAGATACAATTTATTTTTAGGGCTCTCAAAGCTACTTGAAAGAAGTTAAAAAGAAGAAGAGCAAGTCTAACAAGGAAGATTCTTGAAAGATCAAATAATTAAATCCTTCCTGAAAGAACATTTATGTTAATTTTGAATATTAGAAAGAAAAATAACATTAAAAAATACTTTCTTGAAAGATTTCAGAAGAAATAAGGACATTATTTCTTTCTGAACTATTTTCATGTGAAAGTTAATGACAGAACACACATTTTTTAAGTGACTTTAACACATTTTCAACAAATGACTTGAAACCAACAGACAAAAAAGACTCAATGACAAATGAAAAAAACAAACACTGTGGGGACGTAAAACATATGCACATGTTTCTCAACAAATAATGAAGACAAAAGATTGAATTTTGAGTTCATGTTTCACAAGCACAATGAAGAGGAAGTATACCTTTAGCTGGTGGAGGCATTTCCTTTTTAGGAATAGCAGGTGGTGCTTTTTCTTTTGGAACAGGTTTCTTTGGCACTGCTGGTACTTTAAAGACATTGGTAGTTTTTTAAAGCACGTTTGCAGTATAAGTATTATGTAAGAATAGAAGTTCAACAAAAAGAAAACAATGCAAAGAGTCAGAAAACTTAGCAAAACATAAAAATATTTCTTAAACACATAAATACATGTAATAGAAAAGAGGCTACCTGGACTATTTTGCTTGGATTAATGCAGCTACAGTTTCAGTATTCAGTGAAACAAAAACAACTGCTGTTGTTGGATAAATTCTGGATAGGGATAAGCCTTAACAGTTAGGTTTCATGTACAATCAGCTCCAATTAATGGCAGCTGGGAATATAGTAAGGTTTCAATTTCCTATCAATTAACTCCAAGCTTTGCTGTGAAAACAAACAAGCAAACTAATCCACCTTTTCCCACTGATTACATTCTGACAATTTGTATGAGCAATAGCTATTAAAGCTAGTAAAAAACTAATTTCTGGCAAATTAGTGCTTTGAAAAGAAAATTACAGAACTCTGGACCAGTGCAGTAACTTCTCTAGCTCTCGCTGACAATTGCAATTCATGACACTTATGTTTCATAAAGCCTGATACAGAGAATACCCATTAAGATAGCACACACTCCAGCACATCATTAGGTTAAAGAAAGTTCTAGTTTTTGAGGATTCTGCAGGAAACTAGAATTTCAGTGATTTATTAGAAAATATGACTTGTGTTCTTATGGAAAAAATTAAACTAAGGTACTAATTTCATTCCCTTTGTCTCCAGGAACTCATTTGTTTGGTTTTTGTTTTGTTAAAGAAATATATTTTTTTTAGTAATTTCTTTAACAGTAGTGTGAAAGAGAGCTAAGAGTCTAGCAGACAAATCAGAATAGGTACAATGCTGGATTTGGGGATTCAGAGGCTCATGCAGAAGGCTATGTTTTCAGATTTATCTGATGGATGATATACCTTTAGCTGGTGGAGCTTCTCTTTTAAGAGCAGGTACTTTTTCTTCTGGCAGAGGTCTTTTGGGCAACTCAGGCACTTAAAAAAATATGTCATTATGGATTATAAGTTACTTGTGAAGAAACAGGCATAAAGACAGCAAGCAGAGCAATCACTCATTTGCAGAGGAACCATCTCATCATTTATACAGAAAAAAGGGAGCAGTCATCTCAAAATTCTTGAATAATGAAATAAGAAATAACAATGTACATCTTTTTTGTACATTGTAGATGCACTTTCTCTTTGGTGTGAGTTATATGGTGTGGCCATAAAGTTATGACCATAAATTTAAATTATGGGAAAGAAGGTTCTACATGAGTCTTATTATCTTTGTAACTCAAAGGAGCTAAACTGGACAAAATAATTAAATATTAATGCATAAAAAGTAATTCAGGTTGCAGCTGAATTACTTCAGAAGATTAACATTTTCTCAGCTTGTGTTATATCTCCACTAGTTCACTCTTGGGCAGTCAGATAGGGAACCCTCCCATTTTACAGGGAAGGGAATTCCTTAGGAAGGACTAGGATAGAGACAATCTTTGAACTGATTTATCATTACCAGCAACAGACACACATAGGACTACAAACAAGGCAAAATATAAATGAACACCCATAGGAGGCTTAAGCAGTAACTGAAAACTCAACACACTATAAGAACAAAGGAGTCATGACTTGATTTACCTATAGCTGGTTTGGTCTCATAAGCCTCCTCATACACCTCCTCATACTTCTCATAGATCTCTTCCTTCTCCTTAAACTCATACTTTTCATAGACATCTTTCTCCTCAGCCTCTGCTTCATATTCCTGTTCCAGAATTTCCTTATATCCCTCAGGTTCTTCAGGTTCCTCGTATGCCTCAATTTCTTCAGCTTCCTGAATTTTCTCAAACTCTTCAATGCTTTCGTATGCCTCATACTTCTCATATTCTTCATAGGCATACTCATACTTCTCCACCACAGGTGCAGGAACTTTTTCTTTCCGTACAAGTTTCTTGGATACTTCAGGCACTTTGGAAACAGTATTATTGTTACTACCTAACAATTATTTAATTTTATTTTTTTTACAGTTAGGCAAGATAATTGACAAAGAACAGAGAATGCGCATGAAAACCTCAAGCATAAGTCATATTGAATTATAAAACTGTGCTTCTGAAAATATATATATAATAAAAGATTTTAGAATTAGAAGGAAAAAATATATTTGGGAGAAATAAGAAGAAATATATCTGTACCTTTGGTTGGTGTCGGTTCTTTGGGCTTGGGCACAACAACTTGCACTTTCTCTTCTGCCACAGCTCTTTTACGCACCTCCGTGACTTTAAAGATACAGATTTTGTTTAGGAATTTAAAAACACCAAATCAACTTAGAGCAGTGTAAGCAGAAAAGCACAAGGAACAGAGCTTTATGGTTCAACAATGCAAACATTGAAAATGAAGAGTTTTAACATAAATTTGAACAAATATCTTGTACAACAGAGACAAAAGTTAGAAAGAAGAAGGCCAAGGGTTTTCCTAGCATAAATACTAATTATAAGGAGTACATATACCTTTTGGAGCTGGAACTTCCACTTTTTCAGCGGGAGCAACCAGCACCTTCTCTTCAGGAGCAACCTTCTTAGGCACCTTGGGTACTTTAAAGATAAGACCTAACTTCAGTGTGTACTTTTGCACAGTTTTTAAATGGACACAAAACCAGAAGGTAACAAACAACAGAGCAGAAACTTACAAACAAACAAATAGTATAGTGACAAATACAATACAGGACAAAAATACTGAAGTGTCCCTTGCAAAACTCAACTTGGATCAAGAATATTGTCAGTTAACCATAACAGCATTTACAATCTGCAGTACCTTTGGCTGATGGAGCTGGCACCTTTTTAGGAACAGGTTCTTTCACTTCAGGAATTGGTTTCTTAGGCATCTCAGGCACTTTAAAAACATTTTATTTTAAGAATGTCATCCACCAGTAGTATGAGAAAGAGAACAGAAAACATGTACAAAGAGACATAAAAAGAACTGTTCTGCAGAATATATTTTTAAAAGATGAAACAGAAATTTAAACAGAAGACATTACATACACGGGCAAACTTCTTGAGCGACTCAAATAAATTTAGAGCTTGTTTTGTGCTAGGAATTTGACAGGAGCTCTGAGATACCAATACAGAAATGCAGCAGAGACACAAAGCTAACATAAAAACCAAACTAAACAGAGACACTTAATAAGAATAACAATACACTGTTAATTTATGCACCTTTTGCTGGAGGAAGCTCCAGTTTCTCAGGTGGAGGTACAGGTGTTTTTTCCTTTGGGACTGGTTTCTTAGGAATCTCTGGCTCTTTAAAGATATTATTTTGCAAACACATGTTAAAAAAGCTTTCAAAGCAGTAAAAGCGTGAACATTGAAACAAGATAAAAACTGAACAAGACCACAAAATCCCCCCAAAACATATATAAGAGTTACATAAAACTTAGAATAAGAAATAGAGATGAATTTTAATGAACACAAAAGATGTCATGAGTGACTTGCAAGAAAAGATCATGTACCTTTTTCTGGTACAATTTCCTCTGGAATAAATTCTTCTTCTTCTTCTTCCTCAGGAGCAAAAATGGGAACCTTTTCTTCAGACACAACTTTCTTTGCAACCTCAGGCACTTTGAAGATATTATTTTAAGAACTTTACTTTCACAACATCACAAATAAAAATCCATAACATAAAACACAAAGACACCAACTTTAAAGTAACAAGAGAAATAAAAATAGGGGAAACTACTGGATATTTTTTACTCCCTGAAAACAGCAATGTGTAATTGGGTTACAAGGATTATATGAGGACTAGAACTTTTGTCCAATTTTTAATTCCACAGTGTCATTGCAAACAGAATATATTAGCAAGATATGCTGCAAACCAGAGGCTAAAGAAGATTATTACCATTAAAGTTTTTTACATAAAAACCTTTCAGTGTCTGCTTTTATTTTTCTTTCTTCCTTTTTTTTTTTCTTTAAATACTCAGCTGCTGAGGTAGAATCTGCTTGGCATCCAACAGTGGCCTTTGCAATAGTCTACCTCCATTTTGAATTTCTCATTTAGGGTATAGGATCTGGTTACTAGCAGGATCAGTTGTAAATTGATGTTATTTTTGTAAAAATTTAGCTAAAACCCTTGAGAATCTAGCTTATTCTCAAGGTACACATAAGATTGTTCTCCCTAAATTGAAGAATTTCCAAGGGCCATAAAATTTAATCACAGCCATTTTGCTTAAAGAAAATTTAAATTACTTTAAAAATTATTTCTGGATGATAATATCACAAGGAATTATTTCATTCACGGTAATCACTTAAAGTGGAAAAAAAGCAGATAATTAAAGGCCTGATTCTCAGCCAGCTGCAGTCGATAACAAAAATAGACAAGCCCTGTTTGAGCCCTAGCACTGCTCACTACAGGGAAGCAGCAGAGTGCTATAATCAAGGACCTGAATTCACATGAGTATTAATTTAATGTTAAAATTAGGTTCCACTGAAATTTGAAAATAAGAGGGTGAGGAATTATCTGCATATGCCACGATGTGATATACCTTTAGCTGGTGGAATTTTCTTTACTTTAGGAACTGCAACAGGTACTTTTTCTTCTGGGACAGCTCTCTTGGGCACCTCTGGCACTTTAAAGATATTGTTTAGGTAAGAAATTGGTATTTGCTTTTAGAGCATCAAAACAACTAAAACTAGAAAAACAAAGTCACAAAGACCAGAAAGAAGAAGAAAACTTCTCTCAGAAGGTTAATTACATCAAGCTTAAAGTAATCACTGGAGATGAAGAACTATAAATGAATTGAACAGAGCTCTCATAATCTTCAAGAAGGAATGCTGTACCTCTCACTGGTATCTCTGGAACCTTTTCCTCTTCTTCTTCAGGAGCAAAAACAGGTACCTCTTCACTGGGACGTCTTGGTATTTCTGGCACTTTAAAGATAGTTTTTAATTGTAGAGAACTTAGACACAACTTACACAGAAGCTGAAGAGTGTGAATTAGCAAGTACATTTGTCACATACTGCTGTGACACTTCGGTTAAGTTCTAACAACAAGCTCACAGAAACAAGAACAAGCATTCTGCACATGTTCAGCTACAGGAAGCAATACCTTTGGCTGGTGGAGGTTCTGGCTTTTTATGTACAGGGACAGGTACTGCCTTTTCTGGAACCTTCTTGGGCACTTCAGGCACTTTAAAGACATTTTTGTTTAGGGAATTAATTTTCAATGTAACATAGACCTAGTAAAAAGATAACTGTATATCTGATATTAAGATAACTACACAAATATGGCAAAAACTAGTTGTGTGTGAAAGTTAACACTGATGATTTTTTACACAGATTTATGCACAATGTAAACTTACAAATATACAGAGACTACAGAACTACAAACTGGTATAGTAAGGCTAAGGGGGAAGTCTGGCTGTTTAGGTAAATTTTTTGTCTTTTGGACTATCTGTTTTTGAAACGGTAAGTCCTTTAAAATGGTTTGGATATATAAGATCCAAAAGACAGATATAATACAAAACAAAACACAAAGACATTTTCAAAGCGTAAAGTAGGGATAGACTGACAGACACAAACACAGCAGTGTCCTGATCAAACAGCTCAGGGCATGGTTCAAACACTTATTAGGCTGAAGAATGGAATTGTTACTGGCAGTAACAATCTTCTTGTAAAGATGAAGAAACAAAACTAGAATCACACAGCTGAACCAGGAAATGGTGTACCTTTGGCTGGTGGAGGCTCTTCCACTTTTTTAGGCACTGGGACACGTATCTTCTCTTCTGGCACAAGTTTCTTTGGTACTTCAGGCACTTGAAAAAATATTGTTGTAGCTTAAGAATTTAATTTTTGACCCATAAGGTAAAGAACATTGATATAAATCAATAAAGTTGGATGACAAAGAACTGTCAAGAATAGAAAACTTTCTTCACTCTACGTGACATAGGAGAAAAGACTGACAAATTTTTTTTTTTTTATTAAACATTCAGTCAAGAGCTGTATCAAGTCATATACCTTTGGCTGGTGGAACTTCCTTCTTTTTTGGTACAGGAACAGGAACCTTCTCTTCTGGCACAGGTTTCTTTGGCACTTCTGGAACTTAGTAAGATATTATTAAACAATGAGCTTTGCATGAAAATCTAAAACAACACAACATATAAACCAGTCACACTAAAACAATTAAACACAAACGAAAAGAACCACAATCTTTAAGAGTAACAATTATTTTTCTATCCTAGTTTTTAATACAAGTGAGAAGATAAATAAATGCTAGAAGATCTTTCTGATCACAGATAGTTACAAGTGCATATACCTTTAGCTGGGGGAGCTTCCTTCTTCGGCACTTGGACTTTCTTTTCAGGTACAGGTTTCTTTGGCACCTCGGGCACTTCAAAAACATGATTTTGGTTAAAAAATAAACAGGAAGCTACTCAAAACAGAAATTAAACAAAAAAGACAGCAACACAAATGTTTCATATGAAGACACATCTTCAAAGTAACAGAAAAAAGTAATAAGCAACTAAGGCATTGAAAAATTATGTGAATCACATATTCAGAGGTTGTCTTCTAATATAAAGAGGTCATATATACCTTTTGCAGGAGGAGGTTCTTTTTTCTTCAGAGCAGGTATTTTTTCCTCTGGAGCAGGCTTCTTGGGAACCTCAGGCACTTGAAAGATACCATTAATGTTTTAGGTATTTACTTCCATAGCAACAGGAACATAAAGTGCAAACAAGCATCACAAATACATACTCATGCAAGCAGACATCACATACTCCAAACAGACAGCTATGGTTTAAAAGGGTTTTATCATTAGGACAAAATAAAAAACACATTATATTAGCTGCTGTTATGTCCATTCTCTCTGCACAGTCATTGAGGCCATCAATAAAAATGTTTTCATCTTCAAGGGCTCTTTTGCTGATTAGAAGATTAAGTCAGAGTTGTACTTTTTTGAATGAGCTGTTAGAAACATGTTTCCAGTGCTTGTCAGGCATGTAATAGGTTGCATCTGATCATATTCTTTTATATATATTAAATATAAATTGCTGACTGCATTTTCTTCCTGAAAAATTTCCAAGAGCTTTCTCCATGCAAAGAACTCAAGAATATCTAGTTTATCAACTGACTTACTTCACACACAGAACTGTCCATTATAAGTACCCAGCAGTTTATACCACAATTTCTTGGATAAATGAAATGCTTTTTAAAAAATCCCTTTACTCTTCTGAAATCAACAGACTTTAACTACAGTCAGGCAAAGGTTTCAACTAAAACATATCTAAACTTTTGTTTGTACTCCAAACCCCAGAACTGTCCATATAATTTTTACAATTACAGGAGAATAATTCCTGTAATGGAATTTGCTCTGAGCATACTGAAGAATGATTGGAGCACATATGAATTAAACTTAGCTCTTATGAGAGATTCAATGGAAATTTCAGCCAACACTAATCTTCCTGTTCAGGATTAACCGGGCTTTTGCAGAGCACAGCTTCATCTTTTCTCATGTTTATGACAAAATTTCTACTGCAAACAATATTAGATATAATTTTGACATTTTATTAATTAGTGAAAAGAAATTTTGAACTTCTTTGATGGAAAAAAGACACTATAGAATGATTTGGATTGGGACTGGAAATTATACTCTTAGATTATGATGTAATTTTTGAAAATTGGATATACATGAACTGTATCTTTATACTATGATGCAGAAAGGCTTTATTACCAAGATCTTGGCATGACCTCGTTCTAAGCAGTATTATGTTTATCCTTTATTAACAATGTAGAAAATGTATACCAATACCATAAAAATTAATCCTAAGGAAAACATCTGAAAGTAAGATAATTTAAATACGGGTATTTTTTCTTAAGTATATTATTCCATTCAAGACAGAAATAAACACCAACCAAAAGGATTTCTGAGATTTCTGAAAATAATTCAGTGTAACTTGTGTTACTAAATAAATTATTTTCAAGTACCCTAGCTATTTTCTAGATAAATATATTTTTTGTCTATGATTGCAGACTTTACATAAGCATTTTTAAGTATTTTAAGCACGGTCTAATAGAAAAATTGGACCCCAGATGAGGATGAAATTAAGCTCAGTTAAATTTTCCTAGTGGGTTATACAAAGTTTATATGAAAGAGGAATGAACATGTATGACATGGAACATTTCAATTTATGAAGGTAGTAGTAAAGAATAGATATACAGCAAGTAAAGAGTAGATGTACATGTTTTCTGCACTATATAATGACCAATAAACAAAAAAATGCACACTGCAAAGCACACTGCAGCATTTTAAAACAAAAACTTGGTATTCTCACAGAATGAAAAGATACTACTTCTTCTCACACAAACCCTAAAGTTAAACTATACCTCTAGCTGGTAGGGGAGCCTTCTCTTCATACTGAGGAACCTGTGGCTCTTCCTCCTCATATTCAGCAATTTCCTCTCCATAATAAGCAGCTTCTTCTTCATAATGGACGACTTCTTCCTCTTCATACTGAGGAACTTCTTCCTCTTCATACTGAGGAACTTCTTCCTCTTCATACTGAGGAACTTCCTCCTCATAGTGGCTAACCTCTTCATAGTGGTGAACTTCCTCCTTGTAATGGATTACCTCCTTCTCATATCTGGTGGTTTCTTCCTCCTTGTATCTCGGAACCTCTTCTTCCTCTTCATACTGAGGAACTTCAACGTATGCTTTTTCTTTTCGGACAACTGTCTTGCGTACTTCAGGCACTTAAAAAGATACCAATTGAAAGAACCTTAACATTTAGCACATAGATCTTTCTAATAATAAGGATCACAAGGCATTTTCAACTAAGAATTAACCAAAGGAAGAACATTCCATAGAAAAAACATTGGTACTCACTGTACACAGAACATACAAGACACAAATAACACTGACACCATATTTCAATACTCTGTCCAGTATACCTTTGGCTGGTGGTCTTGCCATTTTTTTAGGAGGATAAATTGGTACTCTTTCTTCAATGATAGCCCTCTCTGGTACATCAGGCACTTAAAAGATACAGTACAATTACATTTAAGAATTTTTATATGTAAATTGTTTAAAAGCAAAAGTATTCTTGGCAAGAAACAGAAAAAGATATCTTACAAACACATGGTTGACAAGTAAAAGACAAATACACTTATTGTCATTGGGCAAGTAGCTAGGGAAGTCATTAGGCTTCTTTTCAATTAAGAAACAATAAACTTTTCAAGATACCAGTAGAAGCAGATGATATGATTCCTGCTTCATCCACTGCTGCCAACAGTGAAGCTCAGTCTGCTGATTTTCATTGCCAAAAGATTAAGATGGACATGTTCAGTTTTTAAGACTTATTCAGGAAAGAATGATGTGTTTAAGCAGCACATTCTCTTTCACAGAAGTGTGTGGGTCTTGTCTTCTGAGGCAGATATCTTGGAAATTTTTTGACCAATAACTGGAAACTGCACAGAAAATTACCTTGGGAGGCTTGCCAAGCTGGAGAATAACTGTGGCAGTTAGTTGCTTAACTAGCAACTAGATTTGAAGTTTTTTCTGACCTTAGGAGGTGGAATCCATTCAGTCAGTGACAGATTTGAAGATTTCTAGAAGCTTTATTCATGACAAGCTACAGTGAGCATAGATGAGTGGCTGCCACAAGTCTTGATGCTTAGTGTTATTTTTGGGGCAATGTAAAGACCCGTTAACTCTCTAAGTATTTTCTGGAATAGTCCTCCTTGATATTTAATTATAAATACCAGGTACATCTACATTTGAAATCTTAAACTAAAACTGGTTGGAACTGGTACTTTGGTGGATTTGAGAACAAAAACTGCATTTTGCATGAGCACCCTTTTCAGAAAGCTCAGGTTGCTCTGGATCCCTTTTTTCCAGCTAAAACACCACTGTTTGGTACCTCATTGGGAACTGTTACATTTAATGTCCTTCTGCTTTGGCCCCTTTCATTTCAGACTGGATGGCAACTTACACTTGCCTCACAGAGAACCAAAGATTGTCTTTCATCATACTCTTAGTACTCACAGTATGTTTATCCCCTCATCTTTGGAGACTAAATACATAATTTAACTTCACACTGATTTGTCTGTATTAATCTTTCATGACACAAATATGATAATACCGTTTATCAACAGTATCAGATCCAAAAGTAGTAAGTGTGAGGCATCTTGTGGGTCATTTTTCACAAACCAATTGATAGACTGAACAAGTGAAAGACCAGTAAATTTTCCTTAAAGGCTGTGGACTGTTGAGCAGGTAGATCAATTACATTGGATTGTGTTAAGTGTCTCAGCCATGTAGGCAACAGTAGAGCTAAGGATTTTTAATTTAGCCTTCAGATTTAGGAGAGGAGTTGCTTTTATAGAACAGGAAAGGACTGCTTGTATTTTCAGAATAGTAAAGAATGTTAATTTAAATGAAAGCAAAGACTGTCTCCTGTTTCTCCTCAAAGGTCAGACAGGTGGCAGGATTTAAAAAGGAGGACCTAATGAAATTATTTGGCTTCCACTATGAGAACAGCAGTAAGCCAAGAGGAAAAAATGAAACATTTTGCTATAATGAAATACTGTGCTGCCTTATTCTACAAGCTTCACTTTCATGATAAACTGGAAATAGCAAAGAACATGAAATTTTGTTTTATTCTCTCTGGTATTTTTACCAGCTAACAAGATGTAACTTTGGATATAGAATTTTTTAGTCTTCATACCTGTGTATGAAATCTCCTTTTCTGTGTGGAGAGAAACGGATACTTCCTCTGACATAGCCCAATGTTCTTCTTCTGTTGGTACTTCAAAGACAGAGTCTAACATTAATTTTTTTCCTAGTGTACTATCATGTACAATAATAAATGTCTTATTTGGAGTTTCTTAGAAAAATAACTATTACTTCCCGACACCACCCATACCCAGAGTAATACAGAAAAATGTCTCTAGTCTTTCTCAAAGACTCTTTAGAAGTTCCTCCGGGACTACAGTGGATCATAGTGATGGACTAAGGTTAATGGTTGGACTTGATGACCTTAAGTGTCTTGTCCAACTTAAAAGATTCTATAATCCTAAATTTGAACCTCAGGAGATGTGCCAGACCAATAGGCCTGAAGCTCTGGTAGTCTTAGATGAGCACACAGATTAACCCATGGGCAGGACTACCTTCTGGTGGTGGAGACACTTTTCTCTTTTGAACAGCAATGGATACTCTTTCTTCTCTGGCAGTTTTCCTCTGTGCTTCTGGCACTTTAAAGATAGTAATTGTAAGAATACTAGCTTCTAAAAGAAATCACACACATTCTGAAATTCACATGGAAGAATTATAGACAAACAATTAGGAGGAAATAGCACACAATTTAAAAGAAAAATAATAAATACAACAATCACATGAGACATACAAATAATATATAGTAAAATAATACATCTAGTATTAGAGTAATAGATATATAGACAAAAACAAATAAAAATGGAACAGAATATTCACATATTGTAAAGATGGAATGAAGATGAAAGTAAGAGGTAAATACTTTGTCTTTAAATTCTTCAGAAACTCAATTAAACCACAGAACACCACACACACAGGGTACATAACAAAATCAAACACAAGAAAAGCACAGAAACAGAGAACAATGTTTGAAACAAGAAGTTTGAAACACTTCACTCAATGTTGACAATATCATAGACATTGATCCTTTTTTTTCAAATTTCGTGGTCAATTTTTTTTTTCACTAATTAAATGTTGTCACTCAGCTTTGCAAGCATTTAAGCATCCAGAGTGATCAGTGAAATGAAATAGTAGCTATAAAATTCAAAGAATGAAGGTGTATGACTATTCTCTGTCACACCCAGCAGTATTTTGAAGGGGAAAAGATGAAAGTCCTTTTCATTTATAACCAAATCAGGAAAGACAGATTTGATTAACTGGGCAGACTGTATGATGTACATGGATGTCTGACATTTAAAAACTATCTCTAGTTCCAAAGGAACTTGTATACCTTTAGCTGGTGGAGCTGCCACTTTCTGTGAAATTGGAACAGGTACTTTTTCTTCTGGCACAGGCTTCTTGGGCACTGCTAGCAGTTTTTAAAAAAAAGTTTATTGTAATACATGTTAAATTGATCACAGTATATAAACATAAGCAGACAACAAAACACAAATCAGAGACTTGGCATTTCTTCTAGTAAAAGAAAAAAGGACAGCAAACACTGAACAGCAGAGTCTGTGTTAGACAACTAGACAGAAATACAAACCACTATCCTGAAACAAGTCTTCTGTAACTGTGAAAATTTATATACCTTTCTTTGGTGGAGCCACTTCTTTTTTAGCAACTGCAACTTTTTCTTCTGTGATAATTTTCCTGTGCACTTCAGTCACTTAAAAATAATGTGCAAGAATATTTAATTACAATATTTGAAATGCAGATATATGCTTCTTCTACTTATTTTGATTTTTTTTAAAAAATGCTAAGTAAACTTAAACAAACAAAAAAATAAGACACTGCTGAAGAGCATCCTTTACATCCATAGCACCAAAATGATTAGTCAAAAGAAAGGGAAGCTCCTTGCAAGGGTTACAGATACTAACAAACAAAGCTGTATTTAAGTGAAATGCCTAAATGTAAACACTGCAAGAAAAGAAAATTCCATGGTAATAATCTGTTTACCTTTGGTTGTTGGAGGTTCTTCAAATTCTGCCTCAAAAGTGGGCACCAATGCTTCTGCAGGTTCTTAAAAAAGATTGTGTAACTTTAGAAAATTTGTTTTATTTCATCAACGGGTATAAGATAGAAGATGAAATAACATATAAATAACATATAATAACATATAAACCTCATCAAGACAGCACAGGTCACAGGTGTCATGTAGACAAACAGACATAGAAACATGTTTAATGTTGAAGAAATTTGATACCAGAGATATATGTTGTATCAACAATACAATCCCCAAACAAAGCATATATGTTAAAGATGGAAAAAATGCAAAAAAGCTTTTTTTTTTTTTTTGCAACAGGAACAAACCACAGATATACCTTTTGCTGGTGGAGCCACCATTTTTTTAGACACAGGAACAGGTACTTTCTCTTTAGGAACTGCTTTCTTATGAACTTCAGGAACTTTAGAAAAATGAGCAAGGTGAGAAGGAAGATGAGAAAGAATATTAAAATGTAATATTTGCAATTGCCTACTACAAAATGCATTTTACTGAGTTAACACAAACAATAAATTTCAAAGTACAAGATGGAATTTGAGACAGCATTCATCACTGTGAGAAGACACCACCCATGTCAACATGTACAAGCAAGACAGTAAGACAAACATAATCCCTTTGAAGACACATCAACCAGCTGAGGAATTGGTTAAGGAACTGGTTATAAAGGTTTATACCTTTAACTCCTGGAGCTTCTTTAAGAGCAGCTGGGACTTTTGGCTCAGGGACAGCTCTCCTGTGCTTTTCAGGCACTTTAAAAGATTACAATACATAGTTTTACACAGAGGAGTAGTATCACTATAGCACAAACATATACAAAAATGCCAAAAATGTACATAGACATGAAGTGGCAACATAATGTTAAGAATGATGAAACAACTCATATGTTGTAGTGAAATGAACTTATACCTTTTGTGGGTGGGGCTTCCTCTCTTTTTGGAACAGTTACTGTCTCCTCTATGTAGTAAGACTCTTCTTCAGTCACTTTTAAAAAGAGTGAAATATAAAAATACTTAAGTTTAAGTATTTGACATTTATTCCTGTCTTTATGGCCCTGGTAAGCAACAAAATATTTGTAAGACAAAAATAAACAGTGTGCTTTATTAATAGACTCCTCTAGGATGACAAAATCTGCAATTGACAAATTCAAGCCATCCTGCTTCCTCTGAGGCCAATGGAGACACTCCAAGCAACTCAAATGGAACCAAGCACCTGAGCTCTCATCTTGTATTTGTGTGGAATTTGAAAATGCTCCATTTACTCTGTCCACTAACTCACTAATGTAGAAATTTTTCCATTTTGAGAAACCTTTCCTGAATAATGAGAAAATTCCTTTACTAAAGATGTCCCTGGAAAAATCTGTGGTATCACTAGTCATAGAAACTTAGTAACAGTCAGTGTTACTGTCCTTCACAGTAACAAACTCCTTCCACCAATAGAATTACAGGTGGAAACAATATAGTTATTTACAATGAAATTATCTGAGGAACCTGAGTGCATCATGATATTTGGAAGAACATTTACTTTATCCAAGCAACCTGGTGGAAGAGAAATTTCCAACAGAGGAGTTTTGTAAACAGAAAGAAGTCCTGATAGATCTCACTATCAAAGAGATAACTTCTTATTTGCACTGTATTGAAAAAGGATTAGCTACTCCACTTTTCAAAAGCAAGCAACAGAAGTCATAGACAATAAAATTGTAAGTTACAAAACATATTTTTATAGTAGTATTTTTTTCCTTATGAATAAAACAGATATTAATCCAAACTGTCTATTTGGTAAGACTGAAAATTGATTTTTTGCTTTTGCCTAGTGTTCCTGCACTGTTTTCATACCTTCAGAAATCTCTTCTCTGTGAATGGAAATAGAAACTTCCTCTCTTTCTTCTTCAGACCATTCTTCAACTGTTGGTTCTTTAAGGAAAATTATTGGGTTTAGTATTTTGTTGGACGGATAGATGGAGAAAGGGAAGGATTAATAGATAGAGAAGATGAAGACCAATTCTTAGAACTTCTATATTACAATGTCAGATATGCATACAATCCAGAAAGTGCTGTGCACATACATATTTATGATTTGTTCTAAATTATGTGGTTTGTCCACATCCCAGGTTCCCTATTGTGTGTTGTTGTATCTGATACCATTCAATGGTCAACTGTCTGTTCCTTAGAATGCCACAGCTCCCCAAATTTCCCCAACACAACAGCTCAACTGGGGGAAAAAAGAATCAAATTTGATCTTTGATCCAACCATATGAAAGTGAGGAAAGGAAAAAATGAGATGGATAGGTCAAGAACTGTAAGGAAATCCTGGAATGTACTTATCTACAGAGGTGACTGTATCAGGGAAAACCTCAACTAGTTCTGGAGACAAACAGAAATTAACACTGCATGTATCCATATGGGTGTGTATTTGCAAATTTATATTTTAGATAGGCATGTTCCAAATTTTCTTCTAAATATTCATTTATGGTTTTTAAAGGAAAGTGAAAATTGTCTTGACTGGATAGTTATTAATGGGATATAAAAACAGACAAAATTCTGTTTTCAGTTATCTTGAAGCAGGTATTTTGTGGAATTATACTAACCTAAAACAACTGATCTCAATCTTCCCTGAACATGAGAATGTGAACTGAAACCTGGTGAGAAGCTAACACTGCAGAGGAAAGCAGTATTTTATTTTCAGGGCTACAGAGAGCTTTGTAGTATGACAAATGGATGGTTACAGCCCTAATTTATGGAGTCTATAATAAACAATACATCCATGTTTGCTACTGCAAATTTCTGAGCCCCTGATCTGAAGATCATTGTATTCAGGAGTAGTTTCCATTCCTGTCAATGTGGTGGGATCCTGATGTTCAAGACTGAAATTGGAAATGGCACTTTAGGAGGCTTTTAACTGCCTGCAGTTCAACACAAAACTCGTATGAGATAATTATCAAAAAAATTTTGGTGTATTTTGATCTTGATATTAGAACAACAGACTTGCAGACATAGCACAAGTTTCTCACTATTGTCTGTTTATAGTGTACCTTCAGGTGATGGAATTTCCTCTGGAATGGCAACAGATATTCTTTCTTCTGTAATAAGTACTCTTTCTTCAAAAGTGGCTTTTTTCTGCACTTCAGGCACTTTGAAAGATAATGATATTAAATGTATGCTTTTTCAATTCCATTGTGAAAACAGTTTCAAAATGCTAAATTAGGTTTCCAAAGAAGGGTACTGAGCACATAACATTTAACAGAGATTCAATATTTAGAAAGAATACTGTATAAGTATTGCATAAGAGATACAACATACTGTAATGATTCATTGTCTAAATCAGAACAGCAGAACTCACAGGGGAACACAAATCAACAACAAATAACATCACAGAACATTTAGACAGAAGCTGGGCAACAGCATATTCATGTATTCTACTGGAAAGCATACCTTTAGCTGGAGGAGCCTCAATTTTTTTAGCAACAGCAGGAGGCACTTTTTCTTTAGGGACAGGTTTCTTAGGAACTGCAGGCACTTAAAAAAAGTATTTGTTTTAGAACATTTGAAATAAAAACTGGCACATGCATCATGTAAGAGAAATGTGTTGTTGAGAAAGATTACACATGGACATGTTTTGCTTACCAAACATGACAGTTGACCAAACTGAGATAAATGCAATGTTCTAAAGATTACAATAATTATATTAAAGTGAGCTATATTGTAGCTTTTGCAGGGGGAGTTTCTAGTTTAGGAACATATGGCATTTTTTCTTCTGGAGCTGTTTTTTTTAGGTATTTCTGGCACTTCAAAGATATTAGTTATAATATAATTACCTTAAATTGACAAGTTTTTAAAGAATAAATCTACGGCACACCTATACACAAAACTGACACAAAAGATACATGTTAACATAGATGAAGTACCAGTAAAACCAGATTAATTTAGCAATCAAATCCAAAATTTGACATAAACAAGATGCTAATAATAAAGATTATAAGAAAAGAACATCATTTTTTTAAGTGTACCTTTAGGTGTTGGAGCTTCCTCTCTTTTTGGAACAGCAACCTTTTTCTCTGGGGGAGCTTTCTTAGGAACCTCTGGCACTTAAAAACCATAAAATATAAGATAACTGAATTCTAAATTTCAAAGATTTATTGGAGTATTACAGATTTCATTAATCCATTTTTAAGAATGTCAAGACACACCACATAACACATTCACACAGTTAACATAGAAAGATACATAACAAGAGCAACATATGTTTGATAAAAACCAAAATCAAACCAGTTACTGGAAGACTATCAAATGCTTTAAGACTGATTTCTTAACTGAAGAATGGGCTCAAATATGTTATCAGGTTTTTAAAAATCTCGTGGATGTACAGAGAATTATACATAAAATATAAATTCTAACACAAACATGCTTACGTACAGACTAACAGGAAAATAGAACTCAACAAGTAGTATGCACTCCAGGAATAATTGTCTCTGGCATGCAGTTGTTCTCTTTGGGAAAAGGAACATGTACTTTTTCTTCAGGCACAGGTTTTCTAGGCCCTTGAAAAGCTCTAAAGGTATTAAAATTCATCTAAGTAATCATTCTAAGACTTTTGAATGCCTTAGATGAGGACAAACATTCAGACGTAACACACAAAGATTACATTTATCATACGTGTTGAGAACGTAAGAGAAGTTAGGAAAAGAGGACAATTGCACAGAACTGGTTCAAGCCCACATTCAAAAGATGCTGTACCTTTTGCTGGGGGAGCCACTTCCTTCTTAGCAACAGCAACTTTCTTTTCTGGAACAGGTTTCTTTGGGACTTCAGGCACTTTGGAAAACATTGTTAAAATAAAAGACCTTTAGTTTTTGGAACACTAATGCAGATTTGAGTAATGCAAGATTGTTTTATACGGTGCTTGGACAAGGAGCTGAGCACTGCAACCATCACAATAAAATGTACAGTCTTTTGGACAAATGTGGACAGTACAGGAAAGACACTATAATACAGTATAAAACTCCTATGTTAAAATCACTGCATTAGCACCTTTCATTTTACTCTCTTGGAGTAAAAACATTCTACACTTGCCTGAAAAAGCCACACAACTGAAATAGAAATAGTAAGCACAAGGTAGTTATGAAAGAGAAGGGCCCAAGCTGAGACAAATTCAAGCTGTAATCTAAGTTATAGCAGAATTGAAATACTGAAACTTCAACAGAGAAAATGCAAAATCAAATAATGCATACAGAGATAGAGCAAAAACAAAGACACATAGAGTAAATTCCTAAATATAGTAAAGAAAATGTGAAAAATAATAGAAAGAAAGAAAATTTGTTTGGGCTTTGCTTCTTTCTTTTTTTTTACTAGAGCAGTAGAAATACCTTTAGCTGGTGGAGCTTCTGTTTTGGGGACAGGAACAGGCTTTCTTTCTTCTGGAACACGCCTCTTTGGTATCTCAGGCACTTTAAAAGACAGGTGGTGATCATTTAGGAGACAGTTAAAATAATTGGTAAACCACAGTAGGCTACTCTTAACATGGTATATAAGCAAACACTAAATGTCAAAAACTATTCTGTGTTATCAAACAGACACAACAAACTCGTCTCACAAAAAGCTATTAAAGGAATTATGTAAAGTAGTCATGAAGAAGAATAAGATAAAAATGCAGAAAGGCTTGAAGCTTTGAGAGCAGAGCGATAGAGAAACTGAAAGATCTCAGTTCTGATATGGTATCCTTTGGTAAACTGTTACATACAGATAACATAAAAGTTCAGAAAAATGGGGCAGATGTTGATGCAAAGACTTTATTCACCTTCAACGTGAGAGATCTCCAGTTCTGTAGAAACGACTTCTTCCTCTTCCTCAACCTCCCTACGAGCTACAATAGGAATTTTAAAGATATTAAACATTGACATAGGAAATACCAATGTTCATAGTAAATCTGAAAAACTTTAAGAAGATATTATGTGTGTACAGTACACAATCATCACTGATACCCGTATGTTAATATGTAAAAAAAATTAATCCAGAAAACGAAAAGAATGTGCAAATCTCACAATGAATTTTGACTCAAAACAAACAAACAAACAAACAAACACTTATTAGACTCCCATCCTTATTCAAACTACCTTCAAGTGGGTAAACAGCTTCAAAGAATCTTTCTTCAACTGTTTTCTCATGCTCTGTTGGCTCTTCAAAGAAAAGTATTTAAACAATAGTAAGATAAAATAGTTGAAATATTTCCATCTATCAAGCTAAATAAAACTATAGCTACATAACACATGGACAAAAAAGCAAGCCATTCTGAAAGACAAATGACCAATATGTCTAAATATGTAATTTGCCATACATAAAAATAGATCAAAAGAAAGTATAGTAGGATTGATAGATTGTTTTGATTTGGCTACACATACTTTTGGTTTTGTACATACCTGTAACATCATATGAATACTCTTCTTCTCTGTGGACAGAAACTGACATCTTTTCTTCTGAAACAGTCCATGTTTCTACTGTTGGTACTTTAAAGATAGGATTTTGTTTTAGTATTTAATATTCTAGATCCACATTAGTGGTAGTCAGCATGTGAGTTTTTATCAAATCTTTATCTGTATTGCACATTAAACTCTTAGACATATTTAGACAGTCAGTATTCATATTCTAAAATACTGAACACACAACAAGAACACAAGTATGATATTTAGTATTTGTTAAAGACTGAAGACACAGACACCTTTAACCCAAATATTTGAAACAAAATGCATGCACAGGCTTTTGGAAATAGTACATCAGAAGAATTATAAAGGTGGCTCTTCAAAGACATTTTTTGGCATGGGGACACAATTATACTTATTATGGAAGGCTAGGCCAGCAAGCAGAATAGATGAAGAAAAAGCTAAGTCACACTGCAATGTGACTGTAGGCTTTTTAAACAAGAACCAAAAGGCTATCCATAAATATGTTAAAAACAGACTTTATAAAACACAAAAGCATGGTACACATACTAATTAAACACTGAGAGCAATCACAGCATAACTACTGCTATGGATCCAGATACAAACACACAGGCCCACATATTCCAAAGAAGCACAGAAACACACTGGGTGCTGAAAAAATGTATAAACTGCAATTCAAAGATGCTGATCTGTACCTTCTTTTTTCATAACTTTTTCCTCAACGACCATTGGTGTAGGTTTTGGTGGCAGAACTTTCTTGGTAACTGTTGGCATTATAATTTTGTTACTCAGTCATTTAGCAAAGAGATCAAAATAAGCCTACAGCTATCTATAAATGATGTTGAAAACACAGCAAACAAGATAAACAATCTAACTCAGCAGCTAAGTCAGGCTTCTTGGAATCACACAAAGCAACATAAGGAATGTGTTTGTTTCTTTTTATGACTATGTTCTAAAGGCACTCAGGGCATTTAGAACACAGGTCATTTCCTGATACTTATTGAACTTCAGCTGACAGAATCCTGCTGCAGAATGGGAAATGCTACACAAAAGGAAGTAGCTGCTAAGAGAATAAGGGTGCATCTTTATTTTATAACCAAAGAATTAACCAAGGTATCTTGGTAGATGGGTCAAAATGGAAATCTAAGCATGATGGGAATTTCATATCTTCAGCTTAGTGAAGCACAGTATTTCACCCAGGGAAATTTTATACACACTTCCTTTCTTAAAGCATTGGTAGTTAATATTTGGATTTAGTATTTTCCCCTAAAAAGCTTTGAATCTTCTTTTTAAAGAATTCAGCAGAAGCTTTTGTTAGATGTTTCAAAGACTGAAAAATTGATCAGACCATGTTAAGTAAAGACAAAGCGTATGCAGATCAGCAGATCTGATATAAGCATTAGCAGATCAGCTAAGTAACAAAAGCCACAACTTTCATGGAAAGATGACATTAAGATAACTGAACAGTATTTACCCTCAGCCTTTTTGACTTCTGCAACCCTCTGAGTGGTTACCTCTACTTTTTCATCAACAGGTTTCTTGACAACTGGAAATAATTCAGATAGATTTATTGTTTAAGTAATCTTGCAAATTATTTTCTGTATACAAACCAGATAGAACTGGCCATTTTTTTGTTTAGGATGTTACAAACCTTGAGCATCCTGTGCTCTGTTCAGTGCACTGTTTACTGGTGGTGAATGGTAGTGGCAATGTGGCCCACCCTGCCCTGAGAGATATGCAGTGATCTAAGTGGAAAACTCTTCCCAGAAGGGCAGCATTTAATTTCTTAAAAGTTAAACCCATGCTAATATGCAGGGAGAAGGAAGGATAACTAAGCTCAGTTTGATTTTAGCATCAATTCTTGTTTTGATTCTTCCACCTTTGAACAGAGAGCTCAGAAATATGAGGTGGGAGAAGAGAAAGGGTTGCCATGACCTTGCTCATCTCACTGTCCAACATAAAGAGAATTTTCTTCTTTCAAAGGAAATGTGAATAATCAGCACCATTCAGCACTGAAGGAGACGCATGAGAGACCTTAATCTGCACATTCCTGTTTGTTTTGTGGAAAAGTCATACCTTTTTGAACAGTTACTTCCTTCTTTTCCTTCTTTTCAGCTATAATGGCTGGTGGTTTTCGCTCAGGCACAGGTTTCTTAGGAACTTCAGCCACTTAAAAAAAATAACATCACTTAATGATAAAAAATATGGTGTCTAAAGGCTCTATAGACAGAAAGATATTACTTATACCATTACAATTTTAGGAATTTTAAAAACACACAGGGAGTTTTGGAGTTGCAATAGTTGAAGTAAATGTTTTGCTTATTTCCAAGTTTCATGTTTTCTCATCTGAGCCAAATTTGGTTCCTAAAGGCATATATGTTACTAATTCCCAAGACAGTTAAAGCATGTGAGAAACTGCAAAATATGACTATTAACATCAATCAATAAATGTGTGAAACATTTAAGGAAATCAAGTTTATCTAGAGCACATGAAAATGATAGAAGGAATATCCAAAATCTAAAAATGACACATATCCTTACTACTAACTACTAACTCATATTAGGATTATGGTTTCAGGTATTTTCACAACAACAACAAAAAAAAGTTGCCTACTTCAAAATGTCAGGGCCTTAATGATAAATATGAGAAGAAATAAAATGACATAATAATTCAAATACCTTCCTCATGAATAATTCTCTTTTCTTCATAAGTCACTTCTCTTTTCTCATAAGCTTCTTCCCATTCCTCTTCCCCTTCATCATAGCCCTCTTCCTTGACATAATAGTCATGGTCTTCACCATAATCTTCTTCCCATTCTTCATAAATTTCTTTGGGCATTTCATGTATTTTCTTTTCTTCATGTATTTCTTCTCTCCTTGCCATGGATGTTATTTTGACCTCTTTGGGCTTCTCTGGTACCACCTCAGGAACTTAAAATAAATAAATCGATTAATCATCTCATAGTTTGGAATTTTCAAGGCATATTAGATGTTCATATTTAGTGAAATTATTTCACCTCACAGATGGTTTAAAGAAGGGACTATTTTTTTAAGCAGTCACAATCAGCTTGGATTATAAATGTGTGTTTTTAACATAAAGCCAGAAATCAAAAAATTGTGATTGATTCAAGTTATTTCAAAACTAAACATCTTGTTTCCACAAGGTAATTTTACTCTTTTAAAAAAAGTTTTCAAACAAAGGAAAAAAGTTACCTTTAGGTGGTGGGACTTCTTCAGGGGCTTTTTTAACCACCTTTTGGGGTACTTTCTTTAATGGAACCTTTTTCTCTGCTTAAAAAGAATATATTTAAAATTTTAAATTAAAAAACTCAAGAACCCCTAAAAAGCCAAACAAACAAAAATCCAGAAACCAACTGTCATAATGAAACATGAACATAGTATTCAAATACTGTAAGAACTTTTACCTGGCTTTTTCTTCTCTGGAGGTGGAACAAGAGGCAGAAGAATGGGAATAGGGGCAGCTTGTAGGAAAAATGAAATATTTAGAACAAAATTTAAGTTTGGTATTTTCTTATAAATGAAGAAAAATCCTGGTTTGGGAAAATAAATTAAAATATTTTATTGCAGCTGCAGAATAAAAGCAAATATGGTGCTTATTCTGAGAGTCTGCAGCAGCTGAATAAATATAATTTGAGTGGGAAACCCCCAGTCTACTTTTAGACTCACTGAACCTTGAATGTCCTTAGCCTTATTTTCATTGCTGCCATCACTCTCCTGTCCTTGCTGATGGTAATTCATCTAAATACCAAAACTTTCCCTTCCTGCTACCACTGCAAGCATTAACCAAAATATCCTAGAAATAAACACAAGAAGTTTAAGCTGCTGATGATTATAGTAAGCTACTGGGTGTAAAAAAGTATAAATACTGTTTCTAGTCAGTAGTCCAAAACCAGAGCCTGGGGAGAGACCATTTGCCATAAACATGAAATCCAATGTATGGCTTTAAAAGAGTATTTTTTTAAAGGCAGTAATTCAGACAGCTTGTTTAAAAGATATTTTTTGTGTCAAAAAGAAGAGTTGAAAATTTAAAAAAAATTATCAGAGAGGAAGATGGAGATAAAAGGAAGATCAAATGAACAACAGACTGATAAGAAAGCATGATGGAAAGGACTCTTTTTTAAAGAGATTTAAATTAACTCCTACCACTACCTGTGTAGAGTTTTCACCTTCCACACAGCAAAGAAGCCTATCCAAGTCAAGTCTTGCTCACAGGGACAATTTACTAGATCTTGGCTAAGATTTTTCTCTGGTTCAGTGCAGATATAGAACAAGCATGGTTTGTTACCCTACCTTCAGCTGGTTTTTGAGGTGGAACTGCAACCTTGGCATCAGGAACATCTAGAAAATCAAAATGTTTAATTGGCTTAATAAATAGTACCAATAAAAAGATTCAATGTGCTCCTCTCAAGAATAGTAGTTGACGGTGCTTTAATCTTTCTTTTTGTAACATAAAAGCTTTGTAGCTTGCTCATCAAGTATAAGTTAGCCAACCAATAGATAACTGATTGTTTTAAACTTTCAGTTCAGCCAGCCTATACAACGTTATGTCTTATTTCCAAATAACTCTTGCAACATTTGGAGTAGGCTCTTTAGAATAAACGAAAAAGAAGATCACTGCATCTATCACACACTATCATAAAGAGGTGATTTTTTACTCACTTTGCCTCCTTGGTTATTTTTTTCAGTTGTACAGAAAAGAACCTACCTATTAATTGGTACATTTTCATTGTTTTATCCCTTAGCAATTCAAACAAAATTAAACTTGTGTATTTTAGAGAATGGGGCATTCTATATTGTACAAAATAGGGTCCCTATTAATGTCACTGATAATGGATTTATCTCAGTATTCATTGTGACAACTTATGACAATAATAGCTTCACATGTCTGTGGATGAGGAATACTTTTTCAGGATGTAGGTTATACTTACTCTAACCAGGAAAAGTAGATTTTAAAATAATAAAAGAGCAAAGCAATGCTTTAATTTTATGACACAGTATAGAGAAGATCTTGTGCCAGTCTTGCTTGAGGACTTTACCTGGTGGCTTCAACTCCAGTTTTATTTCTGCAAAGGAATATTAGATTTCTTTTAGGACTACTGATTTTTCCAGAATCATATTTCAAACAAACAAATTTGCACATGGTTATGATCACAAATTTGTTTAGAAAATTTGCTAACCTTTGGTTACGAGATAGAGCTCTGCAGTGCTTCTTGCTTCTCCTCTTGGTTCAAGACGAGCAATTACAGAATACACACCTGCAGCAGACAAGAATGTTCATATTTATATGCTTTTATCATTTAAAACCAGACAAAAACCCCCAAAAGATAAAAAATGGCAGCAGCACAAATGTTTCATGCATTTTTACCTTCATCTTCTGCATTGACATTGTGAATAGTCATATAATGACAACGACCTTCACTTCTGAAGCTGTACTTGGGACTCTCTCTCAGTTCTGTGGGGCCTTTATACCACGTCACAACTGCATCATCAAAAGACACCTCACACTCAAAGGTGGCAGACTGGTGTTCACTCACAACGATGTTCTGTATGCTCTTGGTGAACTGAATTGGTTCCGCTGTTTTTAGAAAGAAAAAAATACATCAGTTTTTATGCACCACCATGGCATTTACTGTATCTGAATCCTTCACGTTGTTGTCATCAAAATAGCTAAATTTTAATCAGATAATAGCAATAGATCTTGAAAAAGTAGAGTAAGAAAAAGGGTTTCCATGTTCTGTGAAGTTTCATGCATAAGAATGAAGATTAGAAGATGTAAGAGTTCAACTATAACAAGATTGATGTGCCGATACCTTTTGTAAGAGATGCCATTAAGGAAACTAAAGATAGAGAATAATTAAGAAAAAGTCCAAGGAAAATATAAGAGTCCCAAAGAAAATAGATGCTAGTACAACTCAGATTGCTTGTGGGCTACGGGACATTATCCATCATGGTTTAGTTTAGAATACTAAGTTACACAAGTATGTCACATGTTATTCCAAGAGAAAGGACAGTAAATTTTCTTATTTAGTCTGTTTCCAAGTTTTGGACTCTGTCTTTCAGAAATTATTTTTATTTTCATTTGTTCTGCTAATGAAACCTCCAGAAGCTATTGTAAGAAAGAGATTCTGTATCTTTACAAACCTTCAATGGCCAGATCTGCCGTTGTTTCTAGACTGTCAAGCTTGCAGGTATACTGTCCCTCGTCTTCAGTTCTAACATCCTTGATGATGAGTTTGTGCACTTTGTCAGAGACTTGTGTTGAATATCTCCCTCCTATCTTAATGGGTCTCCCATTTCTATACCACTGAGACTTGGCATTTGGGATAGAGAACTGACAAGTCAGCGTGCATGTTTTTCCTTCCTTGAAAGTAGTGTCATGAAGGTGCCGCTCAACTGCAGGTTCTATTAGCATGTTAAAACATACATTTCAACAGAGATCAGAGAGTGGAATAAACAACGTGTAAACTAACTCAGATATGTACTTCAGAAGTACACTTACCAATCACAGTTAGCTTGGCACTGGCAATATGTGGTCCACACACTATTCTGAAATTTCCTTGATCTTCAGGCTGGCAGTTTCTAATTCTCAGTATGTGGCGATCACCTTCAATTCTAATTTCATATTTGTCATTGGAGTCCAGTTTCTGGGTTCCCTTGTACCATGACAGTTTAATTTCTGGATAGTTAATCTTAATCTCACATTCAAAGATAGCATCCTCATCTGCTAAAACCGTCTGATTTTCAATGTCTCTGATCAGAGTAATAGGCTGGAAAATATTAGTCGAAGTTAATTTCAAGTTCCCTGCTATAGAGTTGAATATTTCATAAATCAGTCCAAAAATGTTTTACCTCTGTTTGTGTGAGTCGTTGCTGAATAAAAGCTACAAGTTCATCAAACTCCTGATCTTCCCTTTGAGCTTTCTCTGTGAGCTCAATTTCCTATAAAAATGCAGAATATACTCAAAGGTTAAAGGATACTAAATGTCAAGCTGTCATGTCTATCCAACACAGAATTCATTCCTACATCAAATTTTATGTAACTGTACTGTAACCAGTGTATCTTCCCATTCTAACAATTGCAGTCAAGTTATGAAGACAGAACTTACTTAGCCAGAAGGCCCATTTATTCTTGGATTTGAGCATGCAAGAAATTGAGAACTGCCAGTAAAAGATCTAAAGAGGAACCAGAAATTCCTGCACACATCATAACTTCAGAGCTTCAGAGTGTGGAACACCACGTCTGTTCAAGGGAAACATTACTCCTAAGGGAGCCAATGCTGCAGCCACACTGTATCTTACCAATCTATGGCTTTCTTCTGCTTGGGTTTGCTTTAGTAACTCAAAGGCTTGCAGGAGGCCACGGAAATCTGTAATCCCATACATGCGAGCATATTTCTCATATTCTTTGGGATCTACATTTTTGAGAAGTTCCAAGATATCGATAGGTTGCTCTTCCTCTTCCTTTCTTTTTGTTGGAGTGCTATTCAAATCAATAACAGAAGTTAACTATGCAGCATTTAATTCCCAGAAAGCTGTTTAATGAAATGCTGAATCACCTCAGAGCTGTCCTGTGCAGTAGAATCCTTTAGCTTAGTCTAGTCAGGTGCTTTTATTTTTAGTACAGTTATTCCTATTTAACAAATATTTCAAAATTATATCTTGTTTTGAGATGTATAATAAAAAAGTGTCTTCTGTGTTGATAGCAAATTAATCCATAAAAACTTTCAATATACCTTTTTAGTTTTGCCCTGAGATCCCCTTCAACAACTTCTTCTTTCTTTCTTTCTTCAACTTGCAGGTTTACACTCCTCTCAATTTCACCATGCTGGTTAAAAGCTACACATTTGTACATGCCAGAATCAGTTTTTATTGTGTCCTTTATTTCTAGTTTAGCTTCATCTCCTCTCTGCTGGATTATAATGCGGCCTCCCTGGTTGAGTTGCCTCCATTTTCCCTTCATCCACTTAACATTTGGAATCGGGTCTCCTCCAACTTTTGCAATAAATGTTGCAACGGTCTCTGCAGAAAGATGCAAATGAGGAAGCTAAGTCTTTCCAGTTGTTTATGACAGAGGGACATCACCTCAAACAAAAGGTGTAGGCAAATAGAAGACATTGTACTATTTTGAAAAGAGTTCTTACTTTCCATGACTTTGATACTCTGAGGCTCTGACACAAAATAAAGTTTGCCTTCCACTTCTGCTTTCTTAGCTGCTGGAGCAGCTGCCGGTTTTTCTAAAAAAATAGAGTCAGAGAGTTATAACAGATGGCTTCGTGTAATAGTTTATGTTCATAGGTGATGATGCTTTTGAAGGAATTGTAAAAAATAAATTAATTCCTGAGATGGAACAAAATACTGTGCAAGAGGTAAAAATGCAAAATAATATTATTTTAGCCAACTTGCAGTTTACTTTCCAGGTGAAACTGTCTACAATGACCCATGCTGTGTTCATTTACTTCAGTCAGGCCACTTATAGTCTCCATGTATGCAATTCCATAGATAGATAAAGAAAAAGCCTAATTTTCTAAAATGGATAAGGTTTTTAGTGAGGTTTTCTCTTTTCAGTCTGTTTCTGGATATTATGCCCTAAGAGTTTCTTGGAGTTTTTTATCAGTGGTCTGTTATATTCACTTGCTTTGACTTAGTCCTTAGCCTAATGTCTAACCATGCTGTGAAGAGAACTATTTTTGCATATTGCTGGGCTCTTGTGTCCTTTATGCAATGCTTAAGCAAGAACTATACAGAAGGACTCATGTTTAGACACTATTTACTTTCAACCAGAAGGTCAAAATGTCTTAGAGCTGCAAAATGTCTTAGAGCTGCAATAGTCTTAAAACAATTAGCCTCTAAGGCCACATGCTCAAATTCCTTCTGTATTTTCCATCAATAAACAACACTTTTCACATGTTTTCCATAAAACATGCATGTCCAGGTAATTTCAACCTTTTAGCTTGCATTTTTCTTAAATTTGGTGTTTAGATTTAAAAAACAGATTCTTAATCTCTTTGGTAGGAATGTACTATTTATTTGACACTGAACCTAGAAGTAAATATTTGTTACTAGATTATGAGCTTTTTTGTTCCACAGGAAAAAAAAAAAAAGTGGGATGGAGTTTTGGTTGACATTTTCATCATATGCCTTATATTCTTATATTCTTCATGTTACTGTACCTTTGACTGTCACTTTAGATTTGCAAGTATCAGTGCCAGCTGCATTTGAAGCTTTGCATACATATTCTCCTGAATCTGATTTGGTAACTGCAGCAAGTTCTAGAACAGCTACTCCATTAGCAAAGCTGAAGTTGCATCTGTCTGAAGCTCTTATTTCTCTTCCTGCCTTCAGCCACTGGATCCGGATTGGCTGTGACCCCTGAACATGACAGCTAAGCTGTACGGTATCACCTTCCTCTGCTGCTGCTGGCTGAAGAGGCTGGTCAAACACTGGAGGCTTTTTAGGTTCTGGAATATGAAAATGTTTGAGTAAATACTCAGGAAAGTATGATCAAGAATATAAGAGAAAGAGATACACATGATTCCTAAGGAGGCAATGGCAAGGAATAGAGGATGATAAACAGAAGTCTGAGAATGTCAATCATAATGTTATAAAATGAAATAAATACCAAGAGATTATAACAGCGTGTTTCCTATATAAATATATTTATCCCCTCAGAAAGAACCTTTACAAGCAAAAAATAGTATGAGAACTAAAGCACCACTAGGTTGCAAAACTATATAAAAATATTTAAAGAAATTAACCAGCAATTTCCTGCAAGACTATTATGATGAACTGTTATGCTACCCAATGCAGTGTCAACACTGCCTAAGCTTAGATTTCTTTGCACAAACACTCTGCTACTTCATTGAAAGAGAATGGTTAAAAAATGAACTGAAGTTTCACAAAGATTTCAATTTTCAATTTAAATCGGTCATAGAAAATACTGAAAAAGAAGTTTCTCCTTGAAAAAAATTTTCACAAAAAATAAAATTATTTCTTGACATTGTGGTTTATGTCTATCTCTGGACAAATCACTGCTGTTAAGGTAAGTAAAACCAGCTCGTAGGACAGAAGTGATATACTTTCAGCTAAATAAAACAAAGAAAAGCAGGAAGCAAAGAAAAACAAGACTTCAACCAACCTCTGATAACAACAGAAGATGTACTCAAGACACTTCCTGCTTCATTGGACACTTTACAGGTATATAAACCAGCATCTGATTGCTCTACGGTCTTTATATGCAAAAGCAAGGTATTGTTTTTGAAAGATATTTCACAGTGAGCACTTGAATGGACTTCCTGATTGTTTTTATACCAAGCAACAGTCAAAGGCTGAGAGCCAGAAACACGACCCTCAAGCTTAAGTTCATTCCCTTCTGTTTCTTCTACTGCTTCAGACAGTTTCTTAGTAAAAGTAGGAGGAGTTTTTCGTTCTGTAAAAAAAGAACATAAATTCCATGAATCTATCTTGAGATGAAAAATCCTATAGACAATGCTTCAAGAAAAATTTGAACATTGGGGCATTGATATTTACTCTCATTTAAACTGGATATATATTTTAAGTGAGATTATGCTAAGACAAACAGCAGGAGTCTTGCTCTTACAGTCACTGTCACTATATTTTACTGTTGGAAAGAAAATTTCTCTGACATTGATTTAAGTCATACACCATTTAAGTAACCCGAAGAATTTTGTCAAGTTCTTAAGGAAGAAATAGGCCAGAGCCTATTAAGAAAGTAGGCCAAAGAAAATGCTTTATTTCTCCTTCCATTGCTGTTCGAGACCCTTCCTAGTCCTCTTAAAACATTCATAGGTATCTCCACATAGGTACTCTTGGGCTACATCTCAGAAGTTTTCTCAAAGTTATCTTGCAGTAATAAGTCCAGCTTCCTTTATAACTGAAGGAAGAAAAAATGTAAACACAATGTATTAGCTCTTCAGTACCTTTAACAGCCAGTTGAGCTGTGCAAGAGTCCTTTCCAACTTCATTGCTAGCATAACATGTGTATGTTCCAGAATCTCCCCTGTCAACTCTCAAGATGGTCAAATGAGCTGTGTTGTCTACATAACTGATCTGATAGTTCTTTCCTGTTCTAATTTCTTGGTTATCTTTTGCCCAAGTGACTCTAATAGGCTGTGTTCCAGAAACGTGACACTCAAAATCAGCACTTTCTCCAATAATACCATCCACAGGTGTAAGTGGGATGTCAAAGAATGGAGGAGTCTTCCCTTCTGAAGAGTGAAAGAAATAAAAAACCATCACTTAAAAATCTCATTTTTCTTTAAAACGGTATGAAATAAGGATCTTTTGTACAATATTAAATCCATATATACAGAAAAACACAGTTTTAAGACATTTCCATTAAATATTTCACAGCCCACCAACCTGTAAGGACAAGCCTGCCACTAGAAGAAGCAGTCCCCATAGCATTGACAGCTGTGCAGGTGTATTGCCCAATAAGGCTCCTATCTGTCTTCAAAATCTGGAGAGTTGCTACGTTATCTACAAAGGACGCGTGAACATTGTAGTCCTCTTTTACACGCACACCGTCTTTAAACCAAGATACTTCGATGGGTTCTGAGCCAGCAATCAAACAATCAAACACGACTGGTAAGCCAACAGTTTCATGAACGTCTCTCAATTTTCGTGTAAAAGAAGGAGGAAGTTTACGCTCTGTAAGAGAACAAGTATTGTACAGTGATATCATTTATTTTGAACTTGTTGTAAAGAGCCCTGTGCATATGGTTGCAGGAAGAGAGGTCTCTTTTTTGTTCCTCTTAGACCCAATGAGCCTCAGGACTGCTACTACCGGAAACAATCAAAGCTATATCCTGAATAAGGATGGAAGATGCAGAGGCTGCAGAAGAGCTCTGGCCAGTAAGTGCTGTATTTCAATCAGCTTTACTGGTAGGCTTTTGTTAGTAGAAGACAGTGCCACAGGGTACCTTACACATCAAGAAACAATAAAGTGTTTTATGAATAAGAGTCAATTGATTCTTTAAATAGAAAAGCATATTTAAGAAAAATAGGCCATTTCCCTATATTTAAAATGGAAATATTCACCTTGAACTGTAAGCAAAGATGATGAAGAAGCCTCCCCAACAGAGTTTTCTACTTTGCAGATGTACTCCCCACTGTCACTACTGTCTACCTGGCTGAAAACCAGAGTAGCAATTTGGTTCCTAAAGTGCATTTTCACAGTAGCAGTTCCTCTCAGCTTTGTATCGCCTTTGTACCATGACACAATCATTTCTGGTGTTCCAGCAACCTGGCACTGTAAGGATGCAGAATCCCCAACAGTCACCTGCACTGGCTCCAAGGGTGTAATGAAGTAAGGTGGTTCTGAAGGACAAAGACACAGCATTAGCATAAAAATATATTGAATGATGACCACTAGTAGTTCAAATAAAACTTGTTGAAGTGATGCTGGTTTGACGCACCTAGTATTGTGATTGTACCATGACAAGAGTCTTTCCCAGAATCATTTTCAATATGACAAGAATATTGCCCCTGGTCTTCTAGTTTGCTGCTAGAGATTTCCAGTATAGCAGATGTGTCTGTAGTGGTGATGCTACACTTTTCAGAGTGCATTATTTTCACTCCATTTTTCTTCCATGTCACTGAAATCGGTGGAGTACCCGTGTATGTGCATTCCAAGATTAAATTTTTCCCTTTCTCTACACTTAAATCATTCACCTTCTTCACAAATTTGGCTGGTTCTATAATGAACAACAGGAAGAAAACAAATTAAATAAAGCCAAGTGATCAAAAAGTATAAGAGTGTAAGTATAAAGTAAAAGTATAAGAAGCAGTAGTCTGGACAAACCTTTGACAAAAAGATGTGTAGTGCAAGAAATTTTCCCTGCCTCATTAGAGACCTGGCAGGTGTAGTCTCCACTCTCAAGTGGATGTACATCAAACAGCTCCAGTTCTGCAACTGAATCTTGCAAGGTGATATTGCATCTGGGTCCTGGTACTAGCTCAACACTGCCTCTAAACCATTTAACTTCCAATGGAGGGGAACCTTTTACAATACTAGTAAAGGTTATATTTGCCCCAGATAAAACATCCAGTGGTTCAGGTTTCTTCACAAAAGATGGTGGTTCTAAGCACACAAATGAAAGAGACAAAGAAGAAGTACATTTGAACTTATTTTGAAGATCGCAGTAGTCAGAAATATTCAACAAAGAAAAAATGAAATCTCTCTGAAATAAACTTCTGATTCTGACTTCTTACTGATACTGACCTCTAACACTCAAAAATGCGCTGCATTCATCAGACCCAGCTACATTAGTAGCTGTGCACAAATAAGTTCCCATATCAGACTCCTGAAGTCCATTCACTTTCAGAGAACAGGTATTGTCTGTAAGAGTAGCCTGATACTTCTCTCCACTGGTAATCTCTTGTCCATCATGAAACCAGGAAACCAGAATGGGTGGTGACCCATAAACCTTGCACTCCAGTACAGCAGAAGAACCCAGCTGACCATATGTTTCTTTCAGTTTTCTTGTGAAAGAAGGAGGTATAATACGATCTGCATTTGTTTCAAAATAAAAATAAAAATTATAATTACCATAACAGGGTTCTTAAAATGCAGGAAGTTCTCTGTGCATAATAAAATTAGTGACCTTTCTTTTGCTGTATCTGTTTTGACAATATACTATGACACGTCTAAGTATTTGAAAAATAGGCAATGGTTAAGTACATGCTGGAACTTTGATTCACAACCTTTGAGGAACACATTTTATTTCTGCTGTTCTTTTTCATAAGCAACAATATTTCACCAGCTGTCCAAGACAACATGTAGATTAAAGCTGAAGAAATCAAGTCCTTTCAATAATTCCTGCCCCTCAGAGTTTAGGTAGGCATCTATTCTTGATGCCTGTCAAAGTGGCATACCAAATACTCCTAGGATTATAAAACTCCCTTAAGTTGCCAATCACAAAAAACACTTTGCTATCTGAAGGCTTTGTAAAAGAACTAAAGGATCAGAAATGACTCAAAAACAGTAGTTGACTAACCTGAAACGTGCACTGAAGCTGTGCAGCTGCTTTTACCAACACTGTTTTTCACCTCAAAAGTATATTCTCCACTGTCTTCTAGTGTTGCATTGAGGATCTTAAGCCCAGATACTTTGTTGAAGAAACTGATTTTATATTTATGGTCAGTGGACAGTTCATTACCATCCTTAAACCACCTAGCAGTAAGCTCTGGTGTGCCATCTACTGTGCATTCCAGAGTACAAGAGTCTCCAGCTGTAACTTTGACTGGGCCTGGCTTCTCTACAATAACTGCAGGTTCTGCAATGAAATGCAATTCAGAAAAATATTTAGAACAATGAAATAGCTATTATTATGATTAAGATTTAAATTTTAAAGCATCTTAAAGCATGTTGTGATTTTATCTCATGCTACCAACCTAGCACTTTCAGCATGGCAAAGCATTCCTGAACTCCAGCATCATTTTTTATCTGACAAATATATTTCCCAGCATTGGTTGGTTCTGCATTTCCAATCTGCATAGTTGCAACATTTTCTGAGTAGGAGATCCAAAGATTATCACTTTCTCTGATGATTTCCCCTTTGTCTTTCAACCACAGAACAGAAATGGGCTGTGATCCTTGTACGGCAGCCTGCAGTTCAACTGACTCCCCAACTACGACAGTGATATCGCTCAGCTTCTTCACAAAGGTTGGTGGTGCTATTTAAGAGAAGATATTTAACAGTAAAGAACTCTGCCAGGAGCAGAAAAGTAGGAGAAGAATTGCAGGAACAAAGAAATGCCAAGAAGATGCCAATCTTCGTACAAACCTCTTAGTGTTACTGAGCCAATACAGGAGTCACTTCCCACATCATTTACAGCCTTACAGTGATATTCACCAACATCTGCAGTGTCCACACTGAGAATGTGAAGACTAGCTATGTAGTTCTCAGACATGACCTTATACTTCTTGCTGCTCCGAATTTCTCTTTTGTCTTTATACCATGAAATCTGGAACGGAGGAGTGCCCTGAAGCTCACACTCCAGGTGAATATCAGACCCTTTCAGGGTCTCAACTGGATGGGGCTTCTTGGTAAAAACAGGGGGTGCTGAAAAAAAGAAAAATGAGTTATCGTTTGTGTTATTTAAGCAAAAGAGATTCAAGAGGAAAGAAGATTCAAGTAACTCTTCTGATGGCAAATAGCAAAGACAAACAGTAGATAAGAAAGATATACCACCAAGATCAAAAACAGACAAGAGATTTGCCATCTACTCAGACAGGTTTTGGTCTCTGACAAAAGAAAGTGGGATTTAAGAGCTTTTCCTAAAGGAGGACCCTCACAGTTAGAAAGGGAAGGAAAGAGTTGAGATTCTGACCTTTTACTCTCAGTGTAGTACTGGTGCTTGCACTACCCGCTGGATTCTGAGCTTCACAAGTGTAGTCACCACTGTCTTCAACACTGAGGTTGTGCATTTCAATGACTGCCACTGAATCCACAAAGGACATTCTGTATTTTTCACTGGGATGGATTTCAGTTTCACCTTTGTACCAGGTGACTGTGATTTCTGGAGATCCACCTATTTTGCATTCATATGTTGTAGAATCGTGCTGTTTCACAAGTTTTGAGGAGTCTAGTTTCTTAATAAACCTTGGTGGTTCTGGAAAGCCAAAAAGGGGAGATGATGCTTTAAACTGCACTAATTGTTTGAATAAGCAGGGAGATATGTAACTGAAACTGTAAACTGTTTAGGGACTTAAGCAACAATTCTGATTTTGCAATTGGTGTGAATTTTTTTTTTGATGATTTCAAGTTGGTCCAAAATCCAGATTAAAAAGCAAACAAGTTTTCTATATTTCAATGAGTTTCTCCTTAGTTTACCCACTGTACCTCTCCTTGTATGCATTACAGATTAGTTGATATATGTGGTTTTCTTCACAAAATATGCTCTTGCTATGCATGAGTAATCAAAATTCCTGATGCAACTGCAAGAATACAACTGTTCAGCCAAGAAATGCTATTAAAAGCATTTATGTTGAGTATTATAGCAATTGCTTTATATCCTGTGATTAATAATTAATGTAGTCAATAAATGTATCTGCATTATAACCCCACACACATTTAATGCAAAACTGAAAATAAAGTTGCACATAAGGAATAAAAGTAAAGGAGTTTAGGTAGCAAACAAAAGAGCTTAGAAATAACCATGCTGAGGAGAATTATGAGATGGCTGGTATTACAGACATTGGTGTTAAATATCCTGTGATTGAAAAGTAAAACAGATGGCTACGTTTTGTTCCATAAGGAGAGGAAAGGAGTGGAAGTTTGATACTTTTCATCAAAAGTACCATCTAGATGATTAGAATCACAAGACTGAATGCTCATAGATCAAAGACATAACTAGTAAAACTAAGAGGTGGTAACGTGGGCACAACAAACAAATCTCTCTGCAAAACAGGATGAAGTGCCTCTTTATGTGACTGTCTGTAAAGTGTAGGAAGAATATCTAAATAATTGTGGATTATTTCAGCCTGTGGGATGGTTGCAGAACATCCTGTGTTGCTAGAAACAAAACTTCCTGAGTTTCTAAAAATAGAAATGATGATTTGTTAACATCAGAACTCCTGGAACCTTAGCAATTTGCTATTGGATTTCACTTTGAGAAAGAGTTGATTATCTATCTGCACATTAACAGCTGCTGAGTAGTCACACTCTGATTCCACTCCTTTCAAAAAATGAGGGTATGCACATTAGTAAGGTGTATATGTAGAATGTAAAGCAGTTCTAGAACTGCAATATATTAAATATATATAAATATAATTGCAATAAAGCAATTATTAAAACCACAGATTGTGAACATCAGATGCTAGAGTGAGAAAGTTAATAAAAAGCTGTGAGATTTTCAAGGTCTGTTAAAAGAAAGATCTTAATTCTACAAACATAAGGCTGCATGTCATAGAAGTGAGACAGTATATGCTCAAATTAAATGCATACAAATCAATGTGCCCAAAGAGATTGCCCTTTCAAGTTTTATAGAAATTGGTTGAAAAAAATCAACATCACTTATTTTACAGTCTGGGGAAACTGTAAAAATTTTAATGAATACTGACACTAGGGAGTGCCAGTAAATTCACAGTCAAAAACTAAAATAATAATACTGAGAAAACTCCTCAGGAAAAAAAAAGAGGAAAGAAACCACTAAAGTAACAGGACCTTTTAACTCAGGCATGATCTAAGCACTATATGTTACATTTCTTCTTTTATAAAATCAGTAAGATTGAAATATCCTGTACAGCTATAAATATGTTCCCACCTACATTGAGGAAATTGTGCTAATATACATGTGTCATTTGCACCAAGACAGTCTGAGCCATTAATAAAGTTAGATTTTACTTTTAGATGCACACGCTATAAGGAGAGGTGAAGTGTTGAGTGGGATGGGTATTTGTCACCAAATCTGCTCTCAGACTCTCCAGTTTTGCCGTTTAGAAAAGCAATTTTAAATGTTTTCAATCTGTGAAAGACCAAAGCTATTTGCAGGAGCTGCACATGCAGTAAAAATACTTTTAAGCCTCATAAGTGAACCGAATTTCTCTCAGTTTCCTTTCACTCCTCTGAGCAATCTAGTGACTGTCACTGCTGGAGAAAGACTTTAGAAAGACAGATTTTTCTGTTCAATAGATCCATTCATAAAGGTGCAACAAAGTAACAAGGGAGAGTTAATGTTCCAGTGGAAGAATGCCTTTGATAAGAAAAATCATGTACTATACCAAAGCAGAAGAAATAGAAGTATTTAAGTATTACAGTAACATTTAAGTGAAATAAGACATCTCAGAGTAACCTCTTGTAAAGATTGTTAGTTGCACACACATCTGCATTTGGGACTATGTTTTCCAGGTATCTGCCTTGCAAAGAGAACCTCATAAGCACTAGAGCCCACAGCAATACCTTGTACAGCCAGCTGAGCTGCGCACGCGTCCTTTCCAACACTGTTGCTGGCAGTACACGTGTAGAGTCCAGCATCCCCTTTACCAACTTTTAGGACTGTCAAGCTGGCTGTGTTTTCCACCAGTGTCATTTTGTAGTTGCCACCTGGACGAATCTCTCTGTTGTCTCTAGTCCAAGTAATTCTCATGGGAGCAGAACCAGTCACGTGGCACTTAAAGGTTGCACTTTCCCCTAGTGCCACATCGATAGATACCGGCTTGACATCAAAGAAGGGAGGTTGTAAGTGTTCTGTAAAGAGGAAAGCATGGCAGAGCTCACCACCAAGCCTGGCTCACCACGCCATGTCCATTGTTCCTGGCCACCATACAATGGGTAGAGTGGGAAAAAGGGGTGGAGAAGTAAAAGAGCAAAAACATACAAAAGATTTTCATTAAAGTGTGATCTACAAACCTGTAAGGAGAAGTTTGGCACTGGAAGAGGCAGTCCCCAGACCATTTTGGGCTGAGCAAGTATATTGGCCACAGTAATCCATACTAGTTTCTAATATCTGTAAAGTCGCAACATTATTTAAGAAGGCTGATTGCATGTTATCAGTGTCGCTTAAGAGAACCCCATCCTTGTACCAAGACACCTGGATAGGCTCTGAGCCAGTTATGCGGCAGTCAAATGTCACTGGGGCACCAACCACCTCCTGAATGTCTTTAAGTTTTCTGGTGAATGTAGGGGGAAGTTGACGTTCTGCAAAAGAATAATAATCACCACTATCAGTAGGAAGCCAACCTGGAATTAATTATCTTTGAAATTAATAAAACCCAGTTTCTGTAGACAACAGAGTTCCTACAAACTACCCCACAAAGAGTGGCTCTTGGCCCATCACCTTTAACAACAAGCAAAGCTGTGGAGGTGGCAAAGCCGATGGTATTTTCTGCTTTGCAGATATATTCTCCAATGTTGCTATCCTCTACAGCGGAGAACGCCAGTGTTGCCACGTTGTTCTTGAAGTGCATTTTGTAAGTCTGTGTTGATCTGAGCTTGGTGTCATCTTTGTACCAGGACACCTTGATTTCTGGTGAACCGCCAATCTGGCATTTTAAGGTCAAAGGCTCACCAAGCTTCACCTCCACACGGTCCAGGTGTGTGACAAAATAAGGTGGTTCTAGGGAAGGAGAGAATGGGGTGAGCAGAGGCAGAGCATCACTGGGGTTCATTAGGGGCATCAGGGGTGCTGAATACCTAAGACGGATACAAGGCTGTGGCAAACATCCCCACCCGCCTCATTTGCCACCTCACAGGTATATTCGCCTTCATCATTCTTTGTGCTGTTGAAGATTTCAAGAATGCCAGATTTTTCAGTAGTTGTAACAGTGCAGCGTTGAGACTGAGCAATGGGCATGCCATTTCTTTTCCAGGTGACAGTGATGGGAGGGGTGCCAATGTAGCTGCTTTCGAGCACAATGGACTTCCCCTGCTCCACACTGAAATCACTTAATTTCTTCACAAAGACTGCAGGCTCTGTAAGGAGTTATAAATCAATAGTAAGAGGGACAGATGTGGAAGAGCTGCAGGTAGGGAGTGAATGAAGATAACTGTGCATTCATGCACACACCCAAACACACCTTTCACAAAGAGCTGTGTTGTACATGAGGCACTGCCAGCATCATTTGTGACCACACAGGCATAGTCCCCGCTGTGGCCTGGCTCCACGTTGTACAGCTGCAGCTGTGCCACAGACTCATTGAGAGAGATGGAGCAGCTGCTGTCTGGCACCAGCTCCCTGATGCCTCGGAACCAGGTCACTTTGAAGGGAGTACTGCCCTTGATGTAGCTGGTGAATGTCACATTTGATCCAGGCAAAACTTCCTGGGGATCAGGTGTCTTCACAAAAGAAGGTGGTTCTAAGGATCATGCAAAGAAGTGAAAGAGGGAGAAAGATGTTAATAGGAGGGTCTCTGTGGGGAGGAAAATGAGCAGATTTGAGTCAAAAAGAAAAAAAGAAAAAGAAACCATGGGAAAAAACCCCAAACCAAACAAACCACTAAAAAGAAACCATGGGAAACCAGAGGAAAAAAAACAGAAGAGGGAAGAAGAATTTTGTTGAAGGCATGGCAGTATCCTTCCACTGACCTTGTACAGTCAAGAAGGCACTGCATTCATCAGATCCAGCCACGTTGGCTGCCACACATGTATATGACCCTGTATCTGTGACATCCAGGGCATTCAACTTCAAAGCACAAACATTATCCAAGAACGAGATTTCATATTTTTCTCCACTAACAATCTCATTCCCATCTTGAAACCAAGACACAGATATGGGAGCTGTGCCAGATACTTTGCACTCCAGCAGCACAGAGGACCCCAGCACCCCATTTGTCTCCTTTAGTTTTCTTGAGAATGAAGGAGGAACAAGGCGATCTAAGTAGGACAGGGCAGAAGAACAGGAAGACAAGTGTTGAGGTTTCTTTCAAGGTAAGAAAAGGGGAAAACATAAAAGCTTTCTTTAAAGAGAAGAGTGAATAATAAAGACATAGAGCTGACCTGAAACATCAACTGAAGAAGTGCAGCTGCTGTCTCCCACTTCATTGTGCACCTCAAAAGTGTACAAGCCCTTGTCTCCCCTGTCTGCAGAAAAGACTTTCAAAGTGGATATATTGTTGAAAAAGGTAATTTGGTATTTGCGGTCACTCTTCAGTTCTCTGCCATCTTTGTACCACTTGGTGATAAGCTCAGGTGTTCCTCCTACTTTGCACTCCAAGGTAAAAGGATTGCCAGCCATTACTGTGATTGGCTCGGTCTTCTCTAAGATGACTGCTGGTTCTGAAATAGGAAGGGAGGGGTCTGTGTGTCACAGGGAAATCTACCCATAAACTTGTGAGCACAGGGTGTAAGCAGAAGGCAAAGGCTGGTAGAGCCACCTGTGCAAGCTGTAAGACACAGCACCTATAGTCGAGTAGGCTATACCCACCTAGGACCTGTAAAAAGGCAGAGCACTCCCGCATGCCAGCATCATTTTTGATCTGACAGATGTATTTTCCAACGTCAGTTCCCTCTGCACTGGCAATCTCAAGAGTTGCAATGTTGTCCATAAACCACATTTGAACATTTTCACTCTCCCTAATAACTTCACCCTTATCCTTGAGCCAGACAACAGAAATTGGTGGGGATCCTTCCACTACTGCCTGCAGGGCTGTTGGCTCCCCGATGAAGATTGCAGTGTCACTCAGCTTCTTGGCAAACCGTGGAGGTTCTGATAGCAAAAAAAAGGAGGCAGAGGACAGTTAATCATAAATGCTTGCTTGGAAGAGCGACAGCCAGGAGCTCAAGAAAAGAGGGCAGTGATGTTGGTCCTCTAGCATACAAACCTTTGAATTTCACTGGGCAGGTGCAAGTGTCGCTTCCCACCTCATTCATAGCTTTGCATTGATATTCTCCAGTATCCTGAGATTCCAAATTGAGAATATGAAGACTGGCAATGGAGTGCTTTGCTGTCACCTTGAACTTCTTGCTGCTCCTGACCTGCCTCCGGTCCTTGAACCAAGCCACCTCAAAGGGTGGGGTCCCTGCTATCTCGCACTGAAGGATAACATCTGAGCCTTTAAGAGTGTCCACAGGGCTTGGCACCTTGCTAAAAACAGGTGGTTCTATAAAAAAAAGAATTGCATCATAATGTGTGAGCTTCCTTCTCTGGTGGGTTTCTGGATAGCAGCAGGAAGCAGCATATTCAGGAAGGGAGCCTACGCTTATATTGTAAACACATATTCAGCTTTTAAATATGTGGCCTCACCTCTAAAAAATCCCAGCACTCAGAGTCCAAAGGGCAGAAAATGTGATACTTCTGCACCTGTTTGGAATCAGTGTCCTTCCCCAAAAGCCACTCTCCCTGCACTCTAGGGTCACATTCCATCTTATATTCAATCTTTCCCCCCTGCTCTTTCTAGTCATGAAAGTTACAGTCAATGAAGCTCAGCTACACAGCCTCCTCTTCCGTCTTAAATTTCATTCCTGTCAGTATCACTGTGTATAAAAAGGAGGCAGAGGATGGCTGGGAAGTATTCCCAGCTCCCTCACCATGGCTGGTGTTCCATCTAGACCATGTTTCTCTTGTGATCTGAAAAGCTTGCCTTGTTCAGCCTGCAACTGATTTAAATGGGGAGACAAGGGAATGACTGCACAGTGCCGAACACCCACCACAGTTTCCTGCCTGATCTCTGCTGTTTCAACACATCAACATTTTAATGCAAGAGCAGCTGCAGAGACACTGGCCCAGCAGCCACCAGCTGCTGCAGCAGCAGTGGGATGTGCAGCTGGGAGCAGGCCTGGCAGTCAGGGATGCTGGTGGAGTGTGGAGACACGTGCTAACCTTTCACTGTGACTGAAGTGCTGCAGCTGGCTGTGCCAGCAGAGTTGTGGGCTTCACAGATATAATCCCCAGCATCTTCAGCACTGGCACCCAAGATGGTCAGCGTTGCCACGGAGTCTACAAAGGACATGTGCAGCCTGTTGCTTGCCTGGAGTGCCTGATCATTTTTGTACCACACAATTCTTATCTCTGGTGTGCCACTGATTTTACATTCAAGCTGAACTGTGTCCCCTTGCTTCACGAACCGCAAAGCTTCAGGCTTCTTGATGAACTTGGGAGGTTCTGCAGAACAGAATAAGTATGTAGAAAATGACAACATACTTGTGAAATTTACAGTGCTGAGCAAGAGTTCTGGGAGGCACAAGAGTACTACAGCACAAAAATAAAATTGTTATGGAAGTTAGCTGCATCCCCAGCCAGAGTTTCCTCTCAAGGAAATACAGAAGATGAAGAAAAGAAGGCAAAGAGGACAACTAAAACTATGTTCTGCCAGCTTTGGACCCAGCTGATTCAGACAGTTGAAGCTGTAAAAGATACACAGAGAATGGTTGCTCCACCCAATTGAATTTTGCTGTTACCTTTGAGTGGCAACAAGTAACAGGGCTCCCAGCCAACATAGAAGATTTGACAAGCCCTTCATCCCTGGGGACAACAGAAACACGGTAGGGATTGTTTCATTTGCTTACACATCTTTAAAGTATATTTCTGCATGAACAAATTAAATAATTCATAGCCTAGATTAAATCAATAATTCAGAACTCCAACTGAAATCTTTAGCAAATTTGAAAGAGTCACCTATGCAGGCCAAAAAATGCAAGGTAGAGCTGTATTTACTAATAATTTTCCATATAGCAATTGCTATGAGTGACTACCACAGTGACTATAGTTTAACTATTACAGTAAAAAGCAGTGTGACTACAACTCTCCATACAAACAGATTCACACAGGTACCTTTCTCCTTGGAGACTTTGCAGGCACACAAGACTTCTGCAGTTACACATTATGATGGGAGAGGGTCATAACACGATTTATGCCTGCAGTCTGGGAAGCTACTTTCTATATATTTCTAAACTAGAAATGGTAGAAGATCAAAGACAAAGAGAATTCTTTACCCAAGAAAAAGAAAATGCACAAAGATGACTTGATCTTAATACCTTTGACACTGAGTTGGGCTGAGCAGAAGTCTTTCCCAGCTTCATTACTAGCTTGGCAAGTATACTGGCCAGAGTCTCCTTTACCCACTCTGAGCACTCGAAGGTGGGCTGTGTTGGCTGTGAATGTAATATTGAAATTTCCTCCAGTTCGGATCTCCCGACCATCCTTGGACCACGTTATGTGTATGGGCTGGGCTCCCGTAACATGACATTCAAAATCAGCACTTTCTCCAAAAGGCACATCAATAGATTCTGGTTTGATGTCGAAGACAGGTGCTTGCTTGGGTTCTAGAAACACAAGAAAACCATGTAATACTCATACCTCAGAAAAAAGCTAACCCAACACACAGATAACATTGCATGAAATAAGAGGGAGGAACCTGTGATCCAAGTAAAATTTTATAAGCCAACACACCTGCCACTGTGAGCCTAGCACTTGAGGTGGCAGTGCCCACAGAATTGGTGGCTGTGCAGGAGTATTGCCCAGTATGGTTCATCTCGGTTCGCGCCAGTTGCAGCACTGCAACGTTATCTACAAAGGATGTGTGCACATTGTGGTCATCCTTCAGCAGCACACCATCCTTGTGCCAAGTGACAGTAATGGGTTCTGAGCCATTGAGCCGGCACATAAGCTTAAGGGGTAAACCGGCAGGGTGTTCAATGTCCTTCAGTTTTCTTGCAAAAGAAGGTGGTTGTTTGCGTTCTGGAAGAAAGCAAGTAAAGGATAAATACACCCCAGGAATCAACCTTTTTATAGTTTTGCAAGAGAAAAAGAGTTTTTGCAAACTAATATAAAAATCATCACCTTGAACGGTTAAGAGAGCCTTTGTAGATGCAGTTCCTACGCTGTTTTCAGCCTTGCAGATATATTCTGCACTGTCGCTGCTAGCCACCTTGTTGAAAATAAGTGTAGCAATATTGTCTTTAAAGAACACTTTATACTCAGGAGTAGACCTGAGTTTTGTATCACCTTTGTACCAAGACACAGTAATTTCTGGTGTTCCAGCAACGTGGCATTGCAATGTTGTGTAAGACCCAACTGACACCTCAAGAGGTTCCAAGTGTGTAACAAAATAGGGAGGTTCTAAAAAAGGAGAAGCAATTAGTCAGGCTTATTGTGTGCCAGGTATTGGAAAAAATACACTTGAAAAAATGGCAAGGAAAAGAAGCAGAAGGAGCACACACCTAGAGTAGTGACTACAGCCTCACAAACATCTCTTCCTGCCTCATTTTCAACATGGCAAGTGTATTCTCCTGCATCTTCTTTGCTGCTGTCAAGTATTTCCAGGATGCAGGATTTCTCTGTGGTGGTGATGCTACACCTCTCAGATTGGGTGATGGTGTGGCCATTCTTCTTCCATGTCACAGAGATGGGCAGGCTGCCTGTGTAAGTGCCCTCTAGGATGATGGGCTTGCCAGGCTCCACATACTGATCACTCAGTTTCTTCACAAAGACAGCTGGCTCTAATGAAAGGTAAGTCACAAATGTTGAGCACAACATGCTAAATGGAAAGAAGGAAACAATAATTTAAGGTAAATGGAGAGACATCATCTTTACAAACCTTTTACTGTAAGGTGTGTTGTACAATTTACCCTGCCAGCATCATTAGTCACTAGACAAGTGTACTCTCCGCTTTGGGGAGGAGTTACATCAAATAACTCAAGCTCCACAACGGACTCCTCCAAGTAGATATTGCATTTGTCCCCTGGCACAAGTTCATTGGCCCCTCTAAACCAGTTAACCTTGAAAGGAGGGGTTCCTCTGACAACACATGTGAAAGTGATGCTTGTGCCTGGCAATACATCCAGAGGCTCTGGGGTCCTCTCGAAAGAAGGTGGCTCTAAATATACAAAAGAAAAAGATAAAACAAATTGCTGTAGCATAGCTCTGGTCTTTCCACATACCTACTGAAGATAAAGAGCAAAATCTTTCTTTTTCAATAATTTTTCCCAAGAATATTTACAAAAGACTACTCATAATGTCAAGAGAGAAAGATAAAAGAAAAGCTCAGAGAGCTTCCTGACCATCATATACCCACCTTGTACAGTCAATACAGCACTGCATTCATCTGAGCCAGCTGTGTTGGTAGCTTTGCAGGTGTAAGTGCCAGTATCTGAGTGGCTCAGTGAATTAACTTCTAAAATACATAGGTTGTCTGAAAAGGAGATTTGATGTTTTTCTCCACTAACTAGCTTAAGTCCATTTTGGAACCAGGCAACAGAAATAGGAGGTGAACCTGACACTTTACATTCCAGCAGTGCTGAGGAACCCAGAACACAAGGGGTTTCCTTTAGTTTTCTTGTGAAAGAAGGAGGAATGATTCGATCTGCATAAGAAAACATAATAAATCTATGGTTATAGAGAAAATGAGTAATGAATGGAAGAAAAGACAGGGAATATGTCCAAACAAAAGCTTTTGTAAAAGATAGAAGATAAGCTACCCAACCAACCTAAAACATCAACCGATGCTGTACAACTGCTTTTCCCCACGTCGTTTTGAACAGCAAAAGTGTACAATCCACCATCTTCCTTTTCTGCATCCATAATTTTAAGTGTAGATACATTATTGAGGAAAGTGATTCTGTATTTTTGGCTGCTGGTCAGTTCTTTGCCATCCTTGAACCACCCAGTGGAAAGCTGTGGTGTGCCAGCTACTTTGCATTCCAAAGTACAGGCATCTCCTATAGTAACTTTCATTGGCTCTGCTTTCTCTACAATGACTGCAGGCTCTGGAAGGAGAGATGGGTGACATATATGGTTAAATCAGGGTATGAGTAGAATTAGCTGTAAGTATTATTGTACTATGAGATGGGGTTTGCACATATGATACTTAGGAAATTTTTATTTGTTGGGGTGTGAAGATTTTTACAGCTGTTTTTAACATCCTTTCTGTTACCCTAAACTGCAAATTTCAGATGCTTTCCAAAATTAAGTAAAAATATTTTTAAATATTTTAAATAATTTTTAAGTATATTTTAATTTTAAATATCAAATATTTTAATCTCCCTCTCCAAGCAGACATGAGCAGAAGATGTGACAGAAATACAGAGTGGTTCCTTTCAATCCTACTGTTGGACAACTGGAAATAAGGAACCTGACTTCTGGTTGTTGGGAAGAGAAGGATTCTCTATTTTGTTTGTTTTGAACTCAGAGGCATAAGTAAAGTATACAGCTAAATAGCTGTATACTGTTAGCCAAGTTGCTAACTTTTTAAAAAAAAACCTCCATGAATTTGTGCTTTTTACCCACCTAGAATAGTTAAGGTAGCCATACATTCGCGACTTCCAGCATCATTTCTGATCTGACAGGTATATTTTCCAGCACTGCTTGTTTCTGTGCGCACAAATTGCAAAGTTGCAATATTTTCCGTAAATGTGATCTTTGTGTTCTCACTTTCTCTGATAATTTCCTCTTTGTCTTTAAGCCACTGCACAGAAATTGGCTGGGAGCCCTCCACTCTTGCTTGCAACTCTACTGGTTCACCAACCACGACAGTAATGCTGTTTATTTTAGTCAAGAATTTTGGTGGTTCTGAAGAAAAAAGAGCAGTTACAGTAAATACTCACAGTGTTTCTGCAAAGAAGAGCAATGCAGCACCCTTGGGAGCGCTGCAGAAGACATGTGTACCAGTACTTTACCTTTCAGCTTCACAGTGCAAATACAAGTGTCACTTCCTACGTCGTTCTGTGCTTTGCACTGATATTCACCAACATCTGCAGCTTCGGCATTAAGAATGCGAACGCTCGTGTGGTAGTTTTTGGCTGTAACCTTGTACTTCTTACTACTGCGGATTTGTCTCCTATCTTTGTACCAGGCAACATCAAACGGAGGTGTTCCTGAAATCTCACATTCCAGGCTAACCTCAGATCCTTTGACAATGTCTACTGGAGAAGGCTTCCTGCTAAAGACAGGAGGTTCTAACAAGGGAAGAAAGGAACATTTAGAAAGTAGTCTGAAGCTCTTTGATTGACAAAGAGTCTACAGATACCAGCTTCTGGAAAATGGGACTGCTGAGAATACCTACAGAATGGGCAAGACTTCTCTCATTTTCTGGGCACAATATTAAATGAGCTTGCACAAAGGTGAGAAGTAAGAGCCCTTAGCTCCCCTTTAGAAAAGGTAAACAGAGGGGTGACCTTTGGCAGAGAGAGTGCAAGTCTCATTTAGCTGGTAGTAATCTCCCATACAGGATGTAAAACTGGCACTAGTCAGTTTTTGTCTGTTCTTTCTCTTCATATTTCAGCTCCTTGATACAGCAATTCTCACCATGAACTGTCTTGGATATTAATGGAGAAAAACTAGCTTAGGGCTCATCTGCATTAAGAACATCATCTCTCTTGTTTAGACACTAGCAGAGAAGATGAAGGGGCATCAAGAAACAAACATAACATGAAGAACAGGGCAGTCGTGAAATAAATCAATCTCATGTTCCTGTGTATTTCTAAGGGATACAACCACCAAGGGAAAAATAGGATGCAGTTGGAGAACAAGAGGACAGCTAACCTTTCACTGTGACTTTGGTGCTGCAGCTGGCTTTGCCGGCAGGGTTGTGAGCTTCACAGATGTAGTCACCGCTCTCATCAGTGCTCAGATGATTCATTTCAAGCACAGCCACAGAGTCAATGAATGATGTCCGGAATTTTTCACTGGCAACAATTTCATGGTCATTTCTGAACCACACTACTTTCATCTCTGGAGATCCACTTACTTTGCACTCAAGCCGGGCTGAGTCACCCTGCTTGACTACTTTTGCTGCCTCTAGCTTCTTAGCAAACTTGGGGGGTTCTAAAAAACCAAAAAAAAGTGGGGTCAGGAAGGTCTGAATTAACACTGGAGAGAAAATAGGTGGGAAAAGAGCCAAACAACTATGGGTTGCAAACACAGGGTAGGGAATTCACTTGTCAGTGTATCGAAGATCACCAAGGTGAGCTTGGCAAAAAGGAAGGAGAAGAAGGAGACAAAAAGACAGCAACACAACAAGAAAGACTGCACACCTGTTACCATCAGTGTTGTAGTGCAAGAGTCACTGCCAACGTCATTTGAAACATGGCAAGTGTAGTGCCCACTCCTAGAAGAATCCACTGAATAGAGGGTTAAGAACCCAATTGAACCTTCAATCCCAATGAAACAAGTTGGACCAGATACAAGTTCTAAGTCTTCTTTGAACCACTTTACTGTAAAGGGTGGTGTTCCTTTCAGTGTGGCCTTAAACTCCACCGTGGAATCTGGTATGGCTTGCTGGCTTTCAGGTTTTACTAAGAAGCTTGGTGGCTCTGCAGTTTTTAAGAAAAAGACACAGTTACATCACAAATGTCCAAGAATGAAGAAGATCAGTGAGGCAATCATGGAGACCAAGTTTTCAGTATTAACATTAAGATGTATAAGAGTGTTATGTTAGCATAAGATTTAAGTATTTTCCCAGCACTTATCACAGATAAGAAGTAGCAAAAGAGTTTCAAACCTTTCACAGTCAGGACAGCACTGCAAGAATCATTTCCAGCAACATTAGAGACACTGCATGTGTAATTTGCGCTGTCTGTCAGCTCTAGATTAGCAATTTCGAGTGACATAGTGTTCTCATGGCACAGGCTTCTATATTTTGCACTGTCAGTTATCTCTTTTCCATCCTTAAACCATTTTGCAACAATGGGTAGTGATCCGGAGACTTTGCACTCCATTTGGATAGAAGATCCCAGAATAGTATCCTTTTTGGTTAGCTTTTTGATAAATACAGGAGGAATTGATTGATCTGGCCAACACAAAAAATAGCAAAAATACACTTGTTAACTTCTTATCTTTCACAGAGATTATTTTTCACTCCCTCCCTGATAGATTGGCAATACAAACCTAGCACAGTCAGAACAGCTTCACAGGTGCTGCTTCCGAAGTCATTTTCAACCTTAAAACTGTAAGTACCACTATCCTCCTTCGATACAGGTTCGATCCTGAAACTGGCCACATTGTTTTCAAAGCTCATTGTGTAGTATCTACTGGGCAGGAGCTGCTTGCCATCCTTGTACCATCTTATTCGGAGCTCTGGTGTCCCAGCCACAGTACACTCCAAAGTCACAGGATCTTTTTCAGTGACTTTAAGTGATTTAGCCTTTTCTATGATCTGTGCAGGCTCTGAGGTATAAAGAGTATAAAAATTACAGCAGTTAGCTACTTAGAGAGGGAACTGACTTTCCAAGTACTCATCAAGGTCACATCTTGTACACACCTTGTACAAAGAGCAAAGCAAAGCACTTCTCCACGCCAGATTCATTCTTTGCCTGACAGGTATATCTCCCTCTGTGGCTGAGGTCAACATTAGTAAGCTTCAGTGTGGCCACCCTGTTCTCAAAGGTAATGTGGTGGTGTTCATCATCTTCTAGTATTTTCTCATCTTTTATCCATGACACAGATAAGGGCTGTGCACCTGCTACGACGCACTGAAAGAATGCATCACCTTTCAAAATGCTAGTGACGTTCTCCAGCTTCTTGACAAAGGACGGTGGTTCTGTGGTGTGAGTTTTGTTTGTTGTTTGGAAGAGAAGTCGTTGAAAGGGAAGAGAAGAAAGAGAGATCATATAAAGTAATCCCAGTTGCAACACTTTATCTGGGGCATACAATGTTTGAGGTGTGCTTCATAGAGGACTGACCTTTTAAGCTGAGTCTTGTGCTGCAAGAACAGCTCCCACCTTCATTTGATATAATACACTGATATTCACCAACATCTGAGATGTCACAGTTAGTCACATTAAGAGTAAATACTGATTCTTTGGTGGAAATGGCATATTTCTTGCTGCTGAACATCTCCTTATTGTTCTTCAGCCACTTCACCTCAAATGGAGGGGTACCAGTCACCTCACATTCTAGTGTGGCCTCTGAACCCTTCACTACCTCAGTGGGACGCAACTCCCGAACAAAGGTTGGAGGCTCTATAAAGAAGAATGAGGGGAAAATAGATAGTAACCCTAAATAGTTTTGAGGGGAGAAGAAGTATCTCCTACTTCCTCACCCCAGATACATGACAGAGATGACAAGATGTTCAAAACCAACCTTTTACTTTCAGCTCGATGCTGCAGCTCTCACTACCTGCATCATTGTGGGCTTCACAAACATAAATCCCACTATCTGCCACTCTGGCTTGAGTGATTCTCAAAGTGGCTAAACCATCTATGAAGGAGATGCCGTACTTAGCTTGGTCAGTCACTTCATTCCCATCCAGGTACCATGTAATCTGGATCTCTGGCGTGCCTACTACCTGGCACTCAAAAGTGGTGGACTGTCCGTCACGCAAAGCTACTACAGAAGTTGGCATCTGAATAAATCTGGGGGGCTCTAGAAGATGGACAGAGAAGTTGAGGCTTTGTAATATTCAAGGTAGGAATAAAAAAATCCCAGAATTTAAAGAAAAAAAAAAGCTAAAAGGCTTCCTCCCCCTCCCACCAAAACTGCACAGAAAAATCAGAACCAAAAAAAATTAGATTGGGTTGCACACCTTTTACAAACAGAGTTGCTTTGCAGGTCGCAGTCCCCACATCATTGCTTATCTGACAAGTGTAGTTCCCAGAATCAGATGTCCTAGCTGAGAAGAGCTCCAGAACACTGGAAGTGTCGTCCTTCCAGACAGATCGGCTGGCTCCAGACAGGAGCTCCTGGCTGTCTTTAAACCACTTTATCTGCATAGGCGTAGACCCTTTCACCAGCGCTTTGAACTGAACCCTAGCATTGGGCACAACCTCTTGAGACTGGGGTTTTTCCACAAAATATGGTGGTTCTATAACATGCAAAAAAGAAGAAAGGAGATAACTCTGAGATGGGGAAATCCAAAATTATGAATGAGAGACCTAACACAAGACAAAGAAGGAATTCAAACCTTTGACTGTTAAGAACCCGCTGCATTGGTTGCTTCCAGCTTTATTTGTAGCTTCACAGGTGTAAGAGCCACTGTCTGTGCCTTCCAGTTTATTTATTTCCAGAAATGCAGTATTATCATGGAAAGAGTATTTGTGCTTTTCACTTGCTGTTATTTCTTGGCCATCCTTATACCACTGTATACTTATGGGATGTGAACCAGACACTATGCACTCCAGGTGGACAAAAGACCCCTTAATGCTGTCCATTTTCTTGAGTTTTTTGGTGAATTTAGGTGGTATAATGAGATCTATCCAAGACAGAGTAAAAAGATAAAATATGAAATTCAATCATGATTGTGGTAGATGTCAGCTCAGGAGAAAAGATTCTGTATCTAAAAACAATAATAAGAGAGAGCTCATACACACCTAGGACATTAATGCTGGCAGAACAGCTACTGCTCCCAACGTCATTTTGAACCTCAAAAATGTATTCTCCACTATCTTTCTTATCTGCATAAAGCACCTTTAAGACTGAGACGGTATCTGTAATGCTGATCTTATATTTTGGGCCCAATGTCAGTTCCTTGCCATCTTTGAACCATTTGGCTGTAATAGGTTTTGTTCCTGAAAATTTACACTGCAAGGTTGCTGGGTCTCCCTCAGTCACATCTATTGACACAGCCTTGTCCACAATTGTAGCAGGTTCTGTTATAAACAAGGAGATAGAGTGTTAACTGCATCTGTAAAAATCAAAAGGGAACCATCTCAGATGATTGCAAGCCCTCAGGGTAAGACCAACCTTTGACAGTCAGCAGAGCAGAGCACCTCTGAATTCCTGCCTCGTTTTTAGCCTGACAGAAATATTTCCCATCATGTTTCAGCTCAATAGATCTCACCATAAGAGTGGCAACATTGTTCACAAAGGTCATTTTGATATTGTTGTCTTCAATCACTTCATCATTGTCTTTCAACCAGGACACAGTAATGGGTAAGGAACCTTTAATAGCAGCCTGAAACACAACTGTTCCCCCTCGAAGGGAGCTAATGTTTTCTATCTTCTTCAAAAACTGCGGAGGCTCTGGCAGGGAGAAAGTGGGTATGTAAGTACAAGTCTGGTGTGTAACAGTGTGGCATGAAAACCACACTGGGATAAGAACATGCTAGTGGTGTTCTGCATCTTGCACTAACCTTTCAGCGTGACCTCTGAACGGCAGAGGCAGCTCCCAACATCGTTGGTTACTCTACACTGATACTCGCCAACATCAGAAGCATCAAACCTGAAAACGTGGAGGCTAATCAAAGATTTCTCAATGCTTATTCTGTGCTTCTTACTGCTCCGCACGGGTTTATCATCTTTCACCCAAAACACTTCAAAGGGAGGCGTGCCAAGCACCTCACATTCCAAAACTACATCAGAATCCTTCAAGACTTCCATGGATTGAAACTCCTTGCTAAAATAAGGTGACTCTACAGTGCAAAAAAAGAAAGTGCAATTTGCATTAATCATACTTTTGAAGCTGGTACCGCTGTACTAAGTTTAAAGAAACAAATGGTGTGGCTGGATGTCACACACACCTTTAACTGTAACAACACTACTGCAGATATCTTTTCCAGCGTCATTTTTGGCTTCGCAAATGTATTCCCCACTGTCTTCAGTATCAGCCTCCAAAACACGGAGTATTGCCAAAGACTTTGTAAAAGATATCCTGTATTTGTCACTCTCTTTTAGCTCTCTATCATCCTTGAACCACGTGATTTTAATCTCAGGAGTTCCAGTGACTTCACAGGTCAGCTCAGCATATCCACCTTTCTTTACCAGGTGAGTCGGCTCTAGCTTCTCCTTGAAGGCAGCAGGTTCTGTGGATTTAAGAAGAGTGTTCAGGACAACGAACACAGGAAAGAGTGCTGCTGTGTTAAACCAGCAGCTAGAATTTTAAATAAGAGTAAGAATGCAAACCTTTCACAAATAAGTTTGCACTGCATGTTACTGAACCAGCTACATTGGAGACTTTGCAGGTGTATTTTCCAGAATCAGTTGGTTTGACTGCATAAAGCTCCAAGTAACTTGCTAATGCTTCTGTCATAATGTAGCAGGCTCCTCCTGTCACCAGCTCAGTATCATCTTTAAACCATTTCACTGTCAGTGGTGTTGTGCCTTTAAACATTCCTTTGAAATGTACAGTTGATGCAGGCAATACATCTTGAGACTGTGGTTCTACAGTGAAGCTGGGTGGCTCTGGATTGCATTGAAAGGAGAAAATTGTTAAGAGTAAGAGAGGGCTTGTATTTTGGGAAAGAAAAGTATTATCACAAGATAAGTAAAATTCCAAGAAAAATGAAACAAATTGCCAAACCTTTTATAAACAAAGTGCTACTGCTCTCTTTGCTACCAGCAGAGTTTGTGGCTCTGCAAATGTAGACCCCAGCATCATTTGCATCTAGGTGTTTTATTTCCAAAGATGCTGAGCCTTCTGCAAAGTGTACTGTGTACTTGGCACTTGAAGTGATCTCAGTATCCTGCTTAAACCATGAGACAGTCATTGGAAGAGAGCCTGAAATTTTGCAGTCTAGGCGGCATGAGGAACTAATGACGCTGTCAATATTCTTCAGTGGTTTAGTAAAGAAGGGAGGGAGAGTGCGATCTGTCAAAAGTGAAAAAAATGACAGAAAGGAACACATGAGCAAAATCAGTGCTGTTCTGTTTCTGGCTCTGTTGGGCACAGAGCAAAGCAACAAGGCTCTTTGCAAAGAGGTACCAACCTAGCACAGTGAAGCTGGTAGTACAAGAACTGATGCCCACATCATTGGATATCTCAAAGGTGTATTCACCACTGTCCTGCATTTCAGTGGCATAAAACTTGAGCTGGGCAATGTTATTTTTAAAGCTGATCCTATATTTTTTGCTGGCAGGTAGTGGCTTTCCATCTTTGAACCATGTGCTTTTCAGCTCTGGAGTGCCTGTGACAGTGTACTCCAAAATAGCTGGTTCCCCAGCTGTAACCTGGATCATTTCGGCTTTTTCAATTATTTTGGCAGGTTCTACAACAGAATTAAACAACTGGTGTTAAGGACAAAAGGAAATTTCTTCTCCTGTCAGGTGGGAGACTGCAGGGATCACAGCACTTCTCCACTGACCTTTCACTGCTAGCTCACCAAAGCAGGACTGACTTCCTGCATCATTCTCAGCCACGCAGGTGTATTTGCCACCAGAGCTCAGCTGGACTCCAGTAATTTGCAGTGTTGCTAGACCGTGATCAAATGACACTCTCACATTGTTATCATCTTTAATAATATCTTTGCCTTTCATCCATGTCACAGAAATAGGCTCTGACCCTTTCACCACAGCCTGTAATGTAACACTATCTCCAGCCAGAGCTGTCACATTTTCGATTTTCTTAACAAAAGATGGTGGTTCTAGTTCAAAGAAGAGAGACAAGAAAAAACATATTCATCTACTATTACATCATCACATAAAATCTGCTACTTAAAAAACAGTTTTGTAAGACAGTATGTGCACTACATCTTGCAATTCAGCAAAACAGCAGGTAAGTTGGAGAACTGTTTTCTCCATTAGCTGGGAGCTAATGGCCCATTAATCTCAATGTTCTTCAAATCCTGAGGTGTGATGCCAGATAAGATGGAAGATACACACAGAATTTCAAGAGAAGAAGATATTCTTTCTTCCCAGTTTCCCCAGCATCCCATAAATCCAAAGTAAAGACATTTTATGAAATAAGGTTTTTCCCAATCCCTTCAGTAAGAGGAGTTTTCTCTCTCCCACTGACCTTTCAAGATGTATGTGGCACTGCACATGCACTTCCCGACTTCATTAGCTATCACACACTCGTATTCACCGACATCTGCACTATTAAATGAGGACACCTCCAAAGAAATAACAGCCTTCTGAGAGGTCAACCTGTATTTTTTACTACTCCGAATCTGCTTCTTGTCTTTGTACCAGCTAATCTCAAAGGGTCCAGTGCCAGCAACCTCACACTGAAGAATGGGGTTTGTTCCCTTCACTAGCTCTGCAGGTTCAAGTGTTCTGATGAAAGACGGAGGCTCTATAAAAGCAGTAAGAAAGAATTAGTCAACCATGCCAAAAAAAAAATAAAAAAGAAAAAGGAAGTTTTTTCTCAAGAATGTGACTGGCAGCAACAAGAAGGACAGACCTTTGACAACCACTTCTGTGGTGCAACTGTCGCTTCCAACCTCGTTGACAGCTTCACATGAGTAGGTCCCAGTGTCATCAACTTTCATTTCCAAAATATCTAAGACAGCCACATAATTAACAAAGGACATCCTGTGCGTGTTACTTTCATGGATTTCCTTATTATTCTTGAACCAAGTAACCTGGATTTCAGGAGACCCTTTGATTTTGCATTGAAGACGTGCAGAGTCGCCTGGGGTCAGTAAATAAGATGGATCGACCTTCTTCACAAAGGATGGTGGTTCTGAAAATGGGAAGAAAAGTGAAGAGAGGAGAAGAGATGGTAAAAAGGGGAAGAAGGGGAAGAGGAAAGGGGAAGCAAAGGGAAAAGAAAGAAAGGAAAGAAATCTGAAATACAAAGCTTTGAAAAATTGCTTCCCAGAGCAAGAACAAAATACAACTTCACAAGAGATCAGCATAATCTTTGCTGAGCTGTAGCTTCTGTGGTTTTTCTTTCCCTCTTCATCCATCTCTCTCCTGCAGGCAAGAGAAATTCTTGATTTTCTCTGGTGAAAGAAATATTGAAGTAACACACGGTGCACTGTAAGGCAGCAGGGTAAAAGACTTTACGAAGAATGGACCAGGTGGCAGGTCTGAGAAGAATTCACAATGTAATTACAGCCCAAAGAAGTCTTTTGCCTGTGAAAGAAGAACTGGGGAACCCAAGAAGACAAAAGATAAAGGGGGCATAGAGCTATCTTACCTCTGACTGTGACGGTGGCAGAAGAGGAGCTGCTTCCTGCCTCGTTTGAAGCAGTACACACATAGTGGCCTGAGTCCTTGAGCTTAGCCAAAGGAATCTCAAGTGAGGCTATTTTGTCTTCAAAGTAAATCTTATAATCTTTGCCTGGAGGGATTTTGTTTCCATCCTTTGTCCACACTACAGTTACTTTCCTGTCTTCATCCACCTGACATTCAAGGCGTATTTTCTTATTAACTGCTGACTGTACTGACTGCAAATCTTTAATGAAGTGGGGCTTGTCTATAATGACCATTTCAGTCTGGCAAATGTCAGCCCCAAACTTGTTGGAAGCTTTGCAAGTGTAAACCCCTCTGTCACTAGTGGTAAGAAGGGAAATTTCTAAAACATGTTTATTTTCCACTTTGGAGATCTTATGGTGGTCTGATGGTGAAATAGTTGTTCCATCTTTCTGCCAGGTGATGTCGATGACTGGAGTGCCCGAAACAGTACACAGGAACTTGGCACTTTTGCCAACAAAAGTAGTAATAGGTTCAGGTCTGGTAAGAAACGTTGGTGGTAATGCCTCTGCAAAACAAAGGGGTTCAGTGTTATCAAGAGGTGAGGAACAGAGCCACATTTGCTAGGGACAGAGAGCAAGAGAGGCCAGCTTGTCACTGGACACTCTTCAGCAAAAGGAAACAGCAGTAAAGGAAACAAGAGGTGCTAAAGATGACAAATTTTGGCTATTGGTTTTGTACTTCTTCAGTCTATGTATTGCTCCAGAGCTTGAAGGCATTTTGAATCTCTGGAGCAATGTACGAACTAAAGGAAAACTAACAAAAAGCCAGAAATTCCTCCCCCAAGATTTACATGTTTGTGCACTGTTCTCTCAAGATGGGCAAGTTTGCTTGCATTTCACTGTTCACGGACTTTTTTCTACTCTCTAGCACCCAGCACTTAGCAAAGACCACATAAAGACTCCTCCCAGAAAGAGAAAAGTCATAATAAATAAGGTCATCACACAAGAAGCACCCAAAAGATGGTGGTTTTTTTTTTTTGTTTTAAGAAAAACAAAAGCTGTGCAGCTCTCAATAGACAAAAAGTTTGAAAATTTAAACCCTTTAAACCTTCTATTGTTTAAGAAGATCTGTTTCCCCAGTCACAGAGTTCCCCTTTGGCCACAGCACAAAGATGTTCAGGTATGCAGATCTGCATAACCTACGTCGCAAGTGTAGTTGCAGGATAAATTTAGGGTGCTAGCATAATCGCACAGTGACTATTACACCAAGAAATCAGATTTAAAAGTGTTTCTTTTCTTTTTTTGTGGTCTGGAAGTTAAATAAACCCTCTTCAAGAATGCATTCACAAAGCAATTTCATGTTGTTTCTTCCTGCTTTTTTTCTCCCTTCTTTCTTTCTTTCCCTCTGAAACTTTTTCACACCAATTCCCTTCTCTTCATACAGAAAGCACCTAAAAGCAGCATTCTCAAAAGTTATTCCTTTTCTAAGATTGTGCCTGCCAAAATTAGGTATGGACTATGTATTATAATGGCAACCAAGAGCCATAAACATGTGCAAGTATAGCAGTGAAAGCATTACAATACACCAAGATATTTTATGGAAAAGGAGAAGTGTTTGAAAGTCTGTACTTACCAGTTACCGTTAGAACAGCTGTAGAGCTAACACTGCCATGCTGGTTGGAAGCCTTACAGCTATATTCCCCACAGTCAACAACTTGAGGCCTTGGGATCTCCAGTGTGGAGAGGTAGTTGGAGGTGCGAATGGAGTATTTGTCCCCATCGTATATCTCTCGTCCAGCTTTGTACCACTGGAACTTGACATTGGGAGCCATCTCTACCTCACAGGTAAACTTGGCCACGTGATTTACAGCCACTTCCAAGGGTTCAAGCCTTCTCCTCAGGATCGGTGCAACTGAAATTAGAAGCAGACAGTAACTCAAAACTTTGCCTCCTGGCATTCTGAAATTAAGTGATTGACTGACTGAAAAAAACCCAAAAAGGTGACATACTTGCAATTCACATAAAGTGACTGTAAAAGAAAAAAATATCTGTAAGAAAAGAAAGCAGTACTAGACTCAGTGGACAGACAGTCTTACAGTGCATAATCACATCAGGAAACAGTGGTGACACTGGAAAAACAAAGTGAAATAGCAATGCACAATAGCAACAGGATACAAATATAAAGTAATCTATCCTGGAGTTGTGAGAAATTATGGTGTGAATGAGAAATGGTGGTGAATTTGTGCAATGACTCTAAGGAGTGAGACAGGGTGCAGCAGTGAGAGAAATGGGAGGAGCAGGTCCACTTCTCAGGCAAGAATAGGATAAATGGTAGGGATTGAGATACAGCTTTGTCCTGACCATGCTAGTGCATTGAAACAACAAAGTTCCTGACCAAAGACTGGGGTAATGAAAGTGAGAAGCCTTGCAATGTGATAAAAGGAGACCATCATTCCAGAGAGAGGGGAGCCCTCTGATTAGTGGCATGATGGTATTAATATTGTATCTCTGTCCAAAGATACACTTAGAAGGGGAAGTTCATTAGTAGAGCAGTGCATTAAAGGATTATTTTATCCCCATAATCCAACCTCTTTTAACAACTGTGAGTTTTGCTGCTGTTGCTCTTTTTCCACCTTGATTCAGCGCCTCACAGATGTACTCTCCTTGGTGAATGTCCCCACATACTTTGCTTATTACTAGTGTGTACGTGTCCTGATCTTGCAAACACTTGAATTTGTTGCCTGAAGAGACCAGTTTACCCTCAAAGTACCAGTTCACCTCTCTGACATTTGTAATGACAGACACCAGCCTGACACTCTCCTCTTCCTCCACAACAGTGTCAACCAGTTTGCTGTGTATGATGGGATAACTTTCTTTGCCCAGCTCATCCTCTTGCTTTCCAGCTCTAGTTTCCAGACCCTCTCTGACTTCTTCCCCACACTTTTCTTCCCTTTTCTCTTTTATTTTCAGTATTTCTGTGGGTGTCTTAGTAAGAACATCTGCAGAGGCTGCATCAGCAGTGGCTACAGCTGCACCCACATCCTTGATTTGACCATGCTCAGTCACAGTGTTGATAACTTGTGCAGACAAATGGTGTTCCAGTGGTATTTCTGGCTCCAGAGTCCTCTCAGCCTGCTGGGGCTCCAGCTCAAAGATTTCGTCACAGGATTTTCCTGAGAGAAGTGTACTGGCAGAGAATGGCAATGCTTTGGATTTTTCACCAGTCAGGGAACATTTATCTTCACAAAGAAAGGAATAGAAAACTTCCTTCAAGACTTTTTTCTGGTCAGCTGTCTGAATGTTGACTTCTCCCAAGGAGACTTGGATTTCCATGGGACTGCATTTTCCTGTGGTCACAACATATGTACACAAAGTATGTGTATTCTCCTTGGTGATGTTTATTGCCTGTACTTTAACATCTTCCTTATCAGCCAACCATTCTGAAAATAAGAGTTTTTTCTCACTTACCACTGCAGCTTTCAGTGCATTTCTGATTTGAGACTTTATGTCTAAGCTGCAGCTCTTGGGAACCAGAGCAGTGAGCTCACCGTCTTTGGAAAGATCAACATGTTCTTCCCCCATGGACTGTTTTTCTTCCAGCAGCAAGGGAAATCTCACAGCCTCTCCCTCATGTACTCTTGCAGCAAAACCTTCCTTTGCTGTTTCCAGGAAAGAAATGTTCTCCAGGGGGATAGTTTGGCCCCCAGTGAAGGCCAATTCAGAGAGAAACCTAGGTTCAGCCTTCCGCTCACCTTGTGTTATCTGAAAGGCCTCAATGATTTGGATTTGATCACCATCCATGGCATGGTTCTCAGTGGTACTTGGCACCTGTAGAAGGGTTTGGGAAGCCTCTGTCTTCAGAGCAGCCAGTTGCTCTGCTGCCTTAGGGATGATTTTCTCTTTGGGCATGATTATCTGTGCAGCTACAATCCCAAGGCAGCCTGGCAGTTGTGTCTCCATCACAGCTGCGGGCACTGCGCCCTGGGGGCCAGCAAGGAGGGTTTGCAGAGGCTCTGCCAGAAGCCCACTGCTCTCTTGTATTGTGGCTGCCTGCGTGAACATCTCTTCAACACTCTGTGCTGCCAGACAGGTTGGTGGCAGGCCAGGCAAGATGTCCTCCCTGGGCAGCATGTATACTGCCTGGGTCATCTGGAGCTGAAGGAGGGTTGAAGGCTCCCTCATGGGCTCAAGACTCAGTGCCCCTTCCATTGCAGGAAGCTCACCAGCCTCCTCATAGAAAAGGGGGCTTTGGTCCTCTGCCACTGCAGAGTGCTGCAAGGCCTGGCTCTGCCCGCACACAACACGCTCCTCGGGCAGCACAAGGAGCTCAGCAGAGCACGTGGCCTCACCCAGGGCACTCACGGCCCTGCATGTGTAGAGCCCAGTGTCCTCCTCCACGCAGTCCCACACTGTCAGAGAACCCGAGCCGTCAGGGCAGTGAGCAATGGAGTGACGCGCATCAGAGAAGAGCTGCTCGCTCCCCTTGGACCACAGCACGTCGGGGCACGGCTTCCCCACCACTGTGTACTCAAAGACTGCCGTGAAGCCCGGTGCACACCGCACGCTGTCCGGCTCCCTGGCAAAGCAAGGGAATCCTGGCTTCCTCTGGCGCACGTGGAGCTGGGCGCTGCAGCTGGTCTCACCATGTACATTGCTGGCCACGCATGTATACTCACCCTCATCCTGCACCCCTGCATACGGGAGGATGAGGCTATGGTCATTGCCTGCAAATACTAACTTACAGTCTGTGCATGGGATTAGCTTCGTACTGTTGAGAAACCACTGGATTTTGGGTGTGGGGCTGCCAGTAACAGTAACAGAGAGCCTAGCTACATCTCCCTGCCAGACTTCAACATCTGAGACCTGTTTGAGGAAAACAGGGGCTTTGCCTTCGTCCTCAATTTTCATCTTTGCTTTGCTGAAATAAACTGGTTTTCCAAGCTCAAATTCAAGTGTTTTCTCTCTATCAGGCAACTGAAGGCCGCTGCTGTAGCCTTCATTTCTTCCTTCCTCAGAAGAGACAATAAGAGACCTAGTGATGTCTGTATGGAAAAAAATTGTTTAGTTTTACTAGAATATTTATGAGAACACTCATAGATAGCAATACACAGTGTTAGGGCAATTATTTTTCTGTAGCTGGAGGCTTTCTTAATACTATACAGCAGTTAGCAAAGAACAGGAGGCCTGTGCTGTCCCCTTGATGCCACACCTTAGTAAGACATGCTGTGTTGTCAGGTTGCTTAAGAATTTCCTATCTTGATCAGGACGGGTGTGTCTTTAAACCTGACATCACAGTATGGGTTAGGCATACTCCTCCAGAGTGCACTGTGCAAGTAACAATCAAGCAACATTGATGCATTTCACAGTTATAATTAAAGTGGTATGTGCCATACATATTTGTATATACACCTATGCAAACAAGTACAGCAGAACAGTGCTAAGACCCTGATTTAATTCAAAACACCAACAAAAAAAATCAGAATGACACAATTAGGAATGAATCCCCATCCCCCTCCCCCAAACCAACCAACAAACCCATAATCTTCTCAGCACACTAACCTTTCTTCTGATGCAAAGTTCATCTCTTTAAACTCTATCTTTTGTCTAGCACACCAAAAGATTACCTCTACCTCTACCAGCTTTGTCCTGGTTTTGTCACTACACCCTTAACTTTACAGCATCATTATTACAAACATCACAAGTTTAATCTGTTGATTTAATATAATTGATTTAAATCTCTGCTTTTGATCTCCTCCTTGTCAAAATGCAGGATATTAAAACTCCCACAATGTCAGAGAAAATGAGAACAGACTTTTAAGATTTTTTGTTTTCTTGCCTTTGTGAAATAATAGATATATGCCTTGGACAACTTTAACTCAATAGTAGTTTCAAAATTAGAGGAAGCAGAGGTAAAGAACATCTCTGCAGATATTTGACAACAGAAACATCAGAAATTTCCAGGAATGGAACAATTAATGAAAAGCATGGTGGAAGGAAAACCTTTGGAAATCAAATGCAGTTGTCCTCACTGAGTCAAGTTTGTTCAGTCAAGACCCAGAGTATTTGATGCTGGAAAGATATGAGCTTAAAAGAAAGAATAAAAGTATGAGTGGATTAATGTCTCTAGGCACTGCAATGGTGAACCTTGATAAGCTTCTAAATTACAGTGTCTTCAATTTTAAAACTTTTTGAGAGACAAGAATTTTTGCTGCACTCCAACAACAAATATATAAAAGAACAGACTGTCACCCAATTCTTTCTCATTGGTTTTAGTAATTATTAGTAATTATTAGTAATTATTGGTCTTGCCACAAAAGACATAAGTGATATAGCACAGTTCAAGCAATGATTAACTGCAGAGAAGAAATGCTTAAGTAAAAAAAAATAATAAAGCAATCCTTCAGTTATACTTATCAACCTTGTTAAAACAGTAATAAACTGTGCAAGTAAATTTGAGAATGGGTGGCAGAATTGGGCCAATAAAATAAATAAATAGATAAATAAATAAAATAAGAAATTGCAGAGTGAAACCCATGTTAACAAAGGAGAATGCCTTATACACAGGAGCATGGCAAAAATTAATGCATTTTTGTGTGTTCCTGGATATTTATGAGAGAAGAACTATACAGATATTTCTTCATATTTTAGATATGTTTGTAAAATGAATAAAGTGCAAGAAGCAATGGACTTAAATAATTCCATGTTTATTTCACAAATTAACCATACATGTTAACATTCAATATACATTGATGACAAATAGACATATTTAATTCTTTTTCTAAGATACTTGTTTAGAAATGAAGACAACATTAAATCTGAAATTAAAATGGTGAACTTTTGATTTCTATGAAAACACAGAATTTTGAAAAAAGATAGTCAAGCTATACCAGTTTCTCCAGACTAAGTTCATTCAAACCTAGGATTACTCCAGATTTAGTAATTGTAGTTTAGGTGAACCAAGTGCTCCTGGGTAATGTACAAAACTTAAACCAAGACTTATAAATTTACATAAATCACAAACATCACTACATGGGTAGATGCTTGGCCATATATTTCAGATGTGAATATGAACTTGGACCTGTGTGGCTTATGGCTCCAAAACCAAGTTATGGGCCTCTTTTTGCTAAAAATATTCAGATTTACATGCAAAATAAACACACTTCACAATTGTGCAGGACCTAATCAAAGGGCCTCTGACCCTTCTGACTTTGGAACTAAAAGACCCTTCGTGTCACAGCTGACATAGAACATCAAACGCTTCATGCCAACCTCCCTAAGGACCTCTGCTGTCTAATGAATCAGTTAGTGCTACACATCTACACAAGGAATGGATTAAGGACACATCATGGAGTAATTCTTTCCCAGCACAACATTGGGTCAGACAGTCATGCTTCTCTTTCCTACCACCATCACCTATCAGAAAGCACAATTAGCTCTGCCTTTTAACAAATAAATCTTAAATATTTATCAAGGGGTTATGACTGAGAAGACACTGAAGTGACACATTTGCACTAGCCTAAACACTTCAGTCATTTCACCTGGGTCATTAGAACTTGCTACTCAGGCCTTGAATTCATATCAGGCAACATGATTGGACAAGGTGAATATTTTGAACAAAAAATACTGTCCCAGCTGAGTGATGGGATAGTCTTAGAAAATAACAGATTTTTTGAGACATGGTGGTCTCACTGTGAGGAGACACATCAAACTCAGAAATAAGAAATTGTATGAACATAACTGAACATACTATAGGAATAGGTTTTATCCTGAAAATCACCACTCTGCTTAAAGCTGTTTGCAAGGCAACTGAGAGCAATTTGTAAATAACTGGAAGAATCTCATTAACAGGTAAATTAAGTAAAACTAATTTTTGCTTAGGGATCTTGAACTCAAGGTCTCTCACCTTGACATATATAGGTGACTGGAAAGCTTATATGTGCGTTATAGAGTCATTTAGTTTCTGAAAAACATTAATTAATAACTTTTCTCTGTTTAACAGATTTTCTTAATCAATTTATCATTGTTTATGTAAGATAGATTTAATTCTGATTTAATTATGTCAGCTACTGCTGATTCTTCATAAATATTAGCATTACTTTAAATATAAAAATACATATTCACATTGAGAACATTAATGTAAAAATTCTCTGTGCTGAGAAAATGCTACACATAACAACTGAATACATTCCCCTTATTTCTGGTTGTCTCAATACATAGCACACTTAAATGTTCTTAATAATAAAAAGAGAAATAAAAAAGGAATACGTAGAGATGTAGTTCTAATGTGAAACAAGAATACCACATAAAAGTATCTTACTTTTTTACTACTATGCATTTTTCACTAATGACACTGGAATACAGGGACAACCAAAATTATTTTAATGAATTTACACTAACATAACTGATTTTTTATTATTATGCTCCCTTTCTCCCTTCCCTTTAACTCCTAAAAATACAGTACAAAATATGCTTTCATGTTTATTACTTGGTAATAGAGAAGAAAATCCTGTCCAGTCTCTACTAATGCAATTTTTTCATTTTTCTTCCCATTGCTCTGCTTTTCTTTGCAACAGCATAATTTCATTGACTTAAACAAGGCATTTAATTCCATGAGTCAGCAGAAAGAGGCCCATAGATGTAAGAATTTTGCATTGATAGAAACCATAAACAGGATTTGAATCATGTTCTGACACAACATTGTGAGAAGGGGGAATAACAATTTAAGGAATTCTTTAACAGAACTATACCCAAACTAAACAGCAAGCATATGTTAGTGTTCCATACCTCTAGGTTACAAGAAAAAGGTAGTGTCTACATTGTCAGGTGATTTCTAGCCTACATAAAACAATAGTGATTGCACTGTTGCAGACACATAGGTATATGTACATGATACAAAAAAATCAGTCCTACGCAAATGAGGGTCAATTAAAATATCTTTACAAGAATGAGCAAAGAGCGTAGAAGGAGCCTGAAATATCCCTCAGTGCAGAAAGTGTGCACAAAATCTATGAATGGATTAAATCCCACTTAAATTCCCCAAAGAAGGCAAATCTAAGTGAAACACAAATATGCCCACAGAGTGGTTTTCACCCTTAAAGAGATGAAAACAATGCCCCTAAAATGAGTGCTGCATTTTACCTGCAGTGAACAACATCATGAAAACACTTAGTATTTCAAGACAGACTCTGAAATAAATTATGGAAATTTAGTATAATGTTAACACAGCAGAAGTCTCAGCAGTTCCTGCCCTGTTAGTAGCTACACATTTGTACTGTCCACTGTCACTTTGCACCAGGTCTTCAATAGTAAGACTGTGCAAGCCGTTCTGCTCTTCCTGCTCACAGTACCTATCCCCTTCCAACAACACCCCATCCTTGTACCAGCAGACACTTGGACGGGGAGAACCACTCACAAGACACTGGAAACACACTGAGGCACCTACAAATGTACTGTAGTCAGAAATGAGCCTCACAAATCTGGGAGGAGCTTCTGTGACCTGGAACTCAAAACTGCAGCTCTCCGAGTCCTCTGCCCTAAACTCAACCCGTTCCTCTTCGGATGGCTCGGCAAACACATCAAAACTAATGCTGACATGCTTCTCCCCTTCCACTTCCTGCTCTTCTCGAGTCACTGCTAGCAGTTGGATTGCTTTTTCTGAGTCATCTCTGTGTGGCTCAAACTCAAATTCCAGCTCTATTTCTGACTGGTCACCTGGGCTCACAGTCTTGCTTAAAAGTAAGTCACACTTCTGGGAACTGTGTGGTTCACAGCCTGTGACTGCCTCACTGCTCACTGCACTCGCTTCCTGCTGAGCAATGACCACAAGGGAGCCTTTGCATGTTGCTTCTCCCAGCCTATTCATTGCCTGACAGCAATACAAGCCACTATCAGAAGATCCTACAGTTTGGACCTTCAGACTGTGAAGTCCCTCCTTCTGACTCACAACATACTTCCCTGTGCCAGGTGTCACACACATGTCACCTCTGAACCACTGAACTACTGGGAGTGGAGTGCCTGTTACAACACACTCAAAAACTGCATCCAAGCCTTCTGTCACCTTGATATCTGTAATGGGCACAGCAAAGCGTGGAGGCATCTCAGTTACTTGGAAATCAATCTTTACATCCTCATTCTCTCCTGCTGCTAAGCCTGCAGCTTGTTCTAACAAGGCAAGTGGAAGTACATCTAGGGAAACCACCATGCTCTTCTTGTCTGGGCTAAACTCAGGACTGGTTATGATTTTGACCTGCTTCTCAAACTCCTTCACTTCATTTTCATCGAGCTCCACTTCCAGGAGGATTTCCTGTGGGGAAGGGGACCTTGAAGATGTGTTTTGCTCCATGTCGAAGTGTATAACATGCTGGTGGGTGACAGGGGGTGGCAGTGCCAGCGACCGTCCATCTTCAGGCAAAACTTCCACCTCTGCAATACTTTTAGCTTCCCCAACAATGTTCACTGCATGGCACAGATACTGTCCTTCATCGGCTTTCTGGACATTAGTGATTTCCAGAACATATTTGTTCCCATCCTTCTCTATTTGCACTCTCTCATCCAGCTCCATCAGAGACTTATTATGATACCATTTCACTCCTGGCTTGGGCACACCCACCACCTCAACCACAAATGTCAATGTGCTGCCCTCATACAATCTCCTCCTGCTCAATGCCTTGAGGAATGCTGGTGGCCTGTCCCTGCCTGACGGCTCCAGGGCTTCACAGGGGGTCATAAACCCATTTGCCTGGGGCTGGTCTGGAGGCTGATGCCTCCTTTCACAGAAGGGCAGTATGGTCAGGGCATCCACGTACTCCCCAGTGGGTGTCCGGTAGCGTTCCGGTGGCGTGCTGTCCCCTGATGCAGAGTAGGGTCCCTCAAAGGGTGTGAAATACTGCTCTGAGGGTGTGTTGCATTTTGAACTCTCGAAAGGTGTGGAGTAGTGCTCAGGAGCCATGCTGTACACTGAGCCCTCCGACGGTGTGGAGTAGCGCTCAGGTGGTGTGCTGTACCCTGAGCCCTCAGATGGTGTGGAGTAGCGCTCGGGTGAGCTGAGTGGTGTGTGGTAGGATGCTGATGAAGCAGTTTCAAAGATTTCCACAGAGGAGGGAGGTGTGTAGAAGCGGTCTGAATCAGGTGACTCCTCTCTGCTCCCACTCTCCAGCTCTATAGACATTTCCGACTCAGGAGAGAAGGGCCGGGCAAGTTCCTGATGGTTGTTGTAATAATCATAAACCATGCTGAAAGTAACCTCCTCCACTTCCAGCGAAGTTATAGTTTCTTGCTGCTGCTTCTGAACTGTGCCTTTGAGACTTGGAGTTTCATATATCCCGGTGGATCTTAAATAATTGGCCAGGGACAAATCAGGCTCCAGCTCTGAGATTTGAACAGCACTGGGCTCTGGGCCTGCAGAAGTATCCTCCCATACTTCTTCTCCACCCAGGCTATTCTCAGAGGCTTCATCAGTGGGAGTCCTCTTCTTGTCCCAAGACTCCTTCCTTTGCTCCTTCTGTGCCACAGGATCATCCATTACTAACCCAAGTATGAGTTTCCCAAAAGAGAAGCCCTTGGTCGTGGCTGGTTCCTGTTGAATGTTTCTGAGCACCTCCTCAGGGGAATCTGTGTTTTCCCTCTCACAGGTGAAGCTGCTCATCCCTGGCTCAAAGACCTTTTCTGTCCCAGGAGCATCATCTTTCTCAGCCTGCTGCCCAGCCTGGGGTTTCTTTTCATGTGCAGCTTTTTTCAAGTCCATAATAAAGCTGTCACTCTGGGAGTCTGCAGTCCCCAGTTGTTCCCCACTTTCCCACACATGTGTTTCTTGTACTCTTCTTTGGAAACCTGGTGTGGGCTCCACTAGAAATTCATTAATTTTTTCCTGAAGTGAGTCCTCTCTACAGACACTCATCTTTGACTCCTGAACTTCTTCAGCAGAATGTCCCTCTTCAGCAGATATCATTACACTGCCAAGGTCCCCATTAGGAGTTTGCAAATCAGCTGTTGTGATTTCTCTTGGCTGTTCCTCTTCCTGGGCATCAACCTCCTCATGCTGCATCCTGTAGCTGTGACGCAGCTCCTCACTCAGAGACATCTCTTCCTCATGCGCATCACATTGGTGCACAGGGGAGATGATCCCGGTGATGATCTCCACACTTTCCAGTGCTATGGGGGTTTGTGCCTTTTCTGTGTACACAGTCTCTTCAGCCGGGAAAGACTCTGCAAACTTCTTCAGATCAAACACTATCTCAGTGTTAGGCTCAGGTGGCAACACCTGCTCTCTGAAATGCCCTTCTTCCATATGAACTTCAGTTTCCTCAGTAAAAACCTGACCTGAGTTTTCTATGCCAGGAGGAGTGGGGATTAGATCCAAAGAAGGCCTGCATGCATCAGAGTCCATTTTTTGCAGCATTTGCCTGTCACTTTGTATTTCCCAGTGTGTGGCATCACCATCAGCAATCACTTCTTCTTTACAAAGAAGCTTTACATCAGCTTTAATGTCCTGTTCAATTGTAACTGATGTCTCTTGTTCCTTGTCCAGTTCCTCCTGTTGCTCTCCTGCATAGAATTCATAAAAGCCAAACTCCTCCTTTGTGGGGGTGCTTGCAATGTGGTCCTGCAGGTGGGGCACACTTGGCTCTTCCACAAGAGGCACATCAGGAGTCACTGCCTCCCAGGCAGGGGCATCACACTCCGTGCAGACTTCACTTCTGTCTTGCACCACAGGTGATATAGGAATGAAAAATTGTGAAACCTTACACTCCTCTGCCAAAGCAGACTGCTCAGGGGCATGTGCTTGCCCTTGCTCTTCCATAAACAATGAATCCTTACACTCCTCTGCCAAAGCAGACTGCTCAGGGGCATGTGCTTGCCCTTGCTCTTCCATAAACAATGAATCCTTACACTCCCCTGCCAGAGCAGACTGCTCAGGGGCATGTGCTTGCCCTTGCTCTTCCATAAATGATATATCCTTACCTTCTCTGGCCAGAGCAAACTGCTCAGAGGCATATGTTTGTTCTTTCACTTCCATAAATGATAAATCCTTCCACTCCCCTGCCACATCAGATGGCTCAGAGGCACGTGTTTGCCCTTGCACCTCCTTAAATGATAAATCCTTACACTCCCCTGCCACAGCAGACTGCTCAGGGGCACATGTTTGCCCTTGCATTTCCATAAATGGTGACTTCAAGATGTCCCAGGACAGAATATCTGTATGCGGTAGCACCTTGCCTTCTTCAGGCTCCAGCTCCTCAGAGAAGTGACCTGAGTCCTTGGCCACCAGTTCACATCCTTCCCTGGATATGGTAGGGTGCAATTCAGTGGTATCAATTCCAAAGCTGTGTTCCTCAGAGACAGCTTTTCCCCTGTGCTGCCTCATTTCAGAAATACCATCTGTATAACTCACCCGTTCTTCTGCATTGCCCATTTCTCGCCTTGCATAAACTTCTGTGATATCCAGAACCATTGTTTCCTCCATCTCACTTTCCCTGATGTGAGGCGTTTCCTCACAATCTTCCAACTGCTCACCAGGAGGTGGAGACAACCTCAGGGACCAAGGTAGGTGAGCTTCCTCCTCCTTGGAACATGCAATTTGTTCCTCTTCATTCTTCCCAAGTATGCTGAGGCCTTGGAGGTGCAGAACATGGTCCATGGAAGGCAGTTCTTCAGTGCCTCCACCCTTGCTATACAGCTTGGGTGCCCTGGGCTGCACTGTCAGCTCAGAGGTAGTCTGTGCTGTTCCAGCCACGTTTGTGGCCACACAACAATACCGCCCAGCGTCTGTGACAGAGACTTCTTGAAGGTGTAAACGGTACATGCCATTCTTGCCTTCTTCAAACCTCAGTCTCCCACTAGGAGACAGGCTCTGGCCGTTCAAGGACCAGCTCACAACTGGTGGGGGCTGTCCAGACACAGCACACTCCAGCACCACTTCCTCTCCTTCACGGCAATGAATATTTGCTGGGGCTTCTGTCACAATTTGGGGTGGTTCATTCCCCATATCAAATGAAAACTTAAATTTGTGCCTTATGGTGGAAGCAGCCCGCTCTGGAGAGAGTCGTGGGGTCTCCTTCATCTCCGTGTCTTGCTCTGGCGTTGGAGTGGGAGCAGTGATTTTGATTTCCACAGGCAACGACAGCAAGTCTGAGTCTGGAACTGCATTTGGCAGTCCCTTCTCTGCTGCAAAGGCCTGACCAACTTCTTCCACCTCCTCCTTTACTTTCTCCTCTTCCTTCTTCTCTTTCTCCCTTTCTTCCTCCTTCATCTTCTCCTCCTCTTTCTTCTTCTCCACTTTCATTTCCTCCTTTTCCTTCTTCATGTACATATAGGCTGGCATTTGCTGCCTCACATGGAGTCCGGCTGAGCTGCTGACCGTGCCCAGTGGGTTGAAGATCACACAGGTGACAGTGCCACCGTGCTGTGGGAGCACAGATGGGAAGGTCAGTGTGGAGCAGCACCCGGAGGTGTGAACAGCAGTGCCCTGGATGCGCCCCACGGGCTTGTCGTTGTTGTACCAAGTGACGGTGGGCTGTGGGCGGCCGTGGAAGAGGCAGGAGAAAGTGCATCTTTGCCCCTCAACAGTTTCCTGGGGCTTGATCTGCTGTACAAAGAGGGGTGGGCAGGGCTCCAGGAGCCCACCTTGCACCTGCCATCTCTCCCCCAGGGCCTTGGGCCTGGAGTATTGCTTCACTACCTGCACTGTGAGGGGCTTGGAGCCAACCATTTTAGCAGCCACCTTAAGTGGGCCCGGCTTCCCAGGAGGGCCCTCCCGGGGCGCGGACATGAGGGATTCCTGCTTCTTTTTCAGTGCCGCCCTCTTTGCTTCCCGCAGCCTCTGCAGCTTCCAGCGAGTCTCCTCATCCAGCAGCTCCTCAGCATTAGCCACCGTGCCCCTGTGCTCCCTGCCGTGCGCCAGCCCTGGCCGGCAGGGCCCAGCCAGCGGCAGGCTCTGGAAGCGGATGGTCCGTACCATGGCCCGGCCCGGTGAGAGGTGCCCGGGCTCAGCCTCCTGCCCCTTGTCGAAGGGTGAGCCAGTGCAGCGGAGCACCACCCGCAGCCGGTCCTCCCGCCGCTGCTGCAGCAGGCACTCCCAGCTCTGCCGCATCCACTCTGCCTTCCCGGCGAGACCCGAGCCCCGCCGCTCGCCTCTGCGAGCCACCAGCAGTGAGGCGGTGGACTCGGCCGAGCCCTCAGTGTTAATGGCAAATAGCCGGTAGCTGCCCGCGTCGCGCTCCCGCACGTCCCGCAGCTCCAGGCTGGCGCAGTGCGTGTGCTCCGTGCTCTCGGTGCGAATCACCTTGCGGCGGTCCTGCAGGACGGGCCGGTTGTTGTGGAACCAGGCCATGTGTGGTGCTGGGCGTGCCACCAGCTTGCACAGGAAGAATGCCGGGTCCCCCTCCAAGACAGACCTACACTTCAGTCCCTGTGTGAAGATGGGTTTACGGTTCTGGGGGCAAGCCAGCACCGACGCTGTGCCGCGTCCCGCGAAGTCCACCACGCCGTGCTGCTCTGCAAGAGAAGGAGACTGGGTTACCACATGTCACGCTCTGCCTACCGCCTGGTTGTAAAAAAGTACAAATATATGAATATAAAAATAAAAAAATGGGCATGCAACAGATTTCATCACACACCCAGGAAAAAAAAGTAATTCACTCACCATATTTGTTCGAATAAACGCAACGCCTTGCTCTGTTTTAAAGATTGACACGAAAATCGGTCGTTGTCTGTTCTTTCTTCAGACTGAGGAAATTTCTTCTTGAACAAGCAAAAAAAGAATTTCAAAATAACATGTTCTTCTGCGTGTATGTTTTTGTTGCCTGGAAAAGCTGTGTGTCTTTGGGTGGCAAAGAAGAAAATCTTACCTGACTTGCAGACAGTAGAATAAACGCCCTTTCTGACCCCTCTGTTTGTAGTTATGTTCAAACAATTGAAGAAAAATAGTTTGAAATATATTTTTTTTTTAAAAAGTAAGTAACATGAAATGAGAAGGCGTTTATTCGAACTAATACAGCCACTAACTTCACAGTGTTATGCACGGGGGGAAAAAAGCAAGCAACATGAACCACATATGCTATCTGCAAGCCAGGGTAAGAGATGTATAATGATGAATTAATGTATGTAAAAAAAAGTGCAAGGAATCAATGGGAATGTGTAGCTTTCACATAACCTAAACAATGAATGCTGTCTAGTATACTTCATCTATCCATCCAATAGTGTCCATTGAATCAATTAATGTTAGGCTGCGAACTTGTTTAAAAGTAATACAATTAAGATTTCTATAACTTCCTTCTCAAGTAAACTATTCCATGCATTCAAAAGGAAATTGAACATATAAGAGCTCTGTGAACAGCTGCAAAGCATGAAGTAAAAGTTAAAAATATGGCTGCACAATTATAGATTTGAAGTTTTAAACATATTTTAAAACTTAAATAACTTTATAATGCAGGTAACCCTTCGCATATCAAAACAAACATGCAACATGTTCCAATATGCTTTAAAGTATGTCTTTCCCCATCAGACACTTTATAGAAGCTGATAAAATCGTTTCACAACATTAATAATTACTGGTACTAATTATTCTCTTTGGTGATTGTACCTTTCACTTCCATTTCAACCTCTTCCTCTAGCTTCTCATGAACAATTTTTTCAGCAGCTAGAATAAAAAAGGACAAAGATTTTTGAGCTATAGTTGTTAAATGCGCCAATCAGCACTTTATATAGCATATAGTAAAAACATCCAATCTGTTTTGCAAATAGACATAAATCCACATGTACACACACACACATAAATGCATGCCAAACAATTCAAACACTTGATAAATTTTGAGAATAATCAAATATTTTCAAACTTGTTTGCAATGTACATTTTTCTATAAGATTTGCTTTCTTTTTGCAGGGTGGGGAAAAGTTCCTAAAATAACATGCCTTTATCATGCCGTAAATCCCTGAAGAAAACATTCAGCAATACACAGACTAATGAGATACTTCTCGTTCTTTATCATCTCCTAGGGAATGAATATAGTGGAATGCAATTATGATGCTATGCATGAGGAATTGATACTTGGAAGGAACATGCAGTTGCCAACCTGTCACTTTCAGATGGGTGCTGCACTCGGCTTGTCCTGCAGGGTTAACTATTCTGCACTTGTATATACCCTCGTGGTCCTGACCAACTTTCAACAATCTTAAACTGCACAGTGGCCCATCATGTTTTATGGAACACAGTGCAGACTCCTCAACTATTAGCTGGTTGCACAGCCAGACTATGCAAGGTGTAGGCACACCTTTCATTATGCAAAAGAGAAACACATCATCTCCTTCTTTTACAGTAGTTTCTGAAGGCAGAGTTTCAAGAAACTCTGGTGCTTTGGCGTCAGTTTCTGTGATGTCTTCACAGGGCACAACATCAGGATAGTAAACTCTGTTTCTTTGCTTCTCAGTTTCATGTGGTCTTTGGGATGTAGATATAAACAAGCTGGAGGTTTTCTTTGAAGATTCTTGCTTAACTTCAGATGCTTTAAACAGACAATCTTTGGCTGCTTTAAAGCTTTTAGTATCTGATTCAAGAGTAATTTTTGTTACTGCTTTGGCTTGTGCTTCTTTTGCTAGGTAAGAATAAAGTTAGGAAAAGGATTAGGTCAAATGTTTTGCAGGAATTTAAAAAAATCCTTCTACTTATGGGGAGAAAACCCAGTAATTAGTATTGACAAAATATGCTGTATATTAGTGCTAAAACAGTGCTATTAAACATGAGTGCATATTTAAGAGCTCTATTCCTGTTAGGCTAATTCTAGGTACCAGTTAAGTCTGTGGGTCTTTCACGTGACCGAGTCTTGATCCACAGTGACTGAAAAAACCCCACACCTTTGCTTCTAATTTAGAGCCTTAATTTGGAATGTAGCAGCAGTATGTAAAGTGCTTTTAACAGCTCTATAGTGAAGAAAGAAATTTCAATAATTGAGGGCCAAATCAACAGGGTCAATGCCTTTCTTATTATTCATCTTAATTTTCTGGTCTTGATTCCTTTGAACTCATCAGAAACACTATCACCTGTGGTGAAAATACATTTTTGTGTCTTCACTAGTGGTAACACTACTAACATTTTAATACATGGATGTCAGGAAGTGATAGAAGGAGTTTAAGCAAAAAGTAAACACATATGTTTGGAAGGGTGAAAGGTAGAGGACAGTTCATTATTGCAGTAATGCAATACTTGCACCCATTAATCCTTTAAAGAACATTAACTTACACTGCTAGCTTTGGAATTGCAATCTTGGATTTGTTGCAAACATTCTGGAGTTTGAAATGACCTGGTATCTAATTTGAAATTTCATCTGAAATTCTTTTCTTCCTTAAACTCTTGCTCCAGGAATTAAAAAAATATAAAAATTCCTGCAAGCCTGTTTTGCTTTTCATCTCACTGCATGTCACAAAGGATATGAGGAATAAAAAGCCTGAGACATCTGTGACATTTTGGGAAGAAGCACACAGTTACAGTACCAGCTTCCCAATACTGCTCATGTCACTTATGAATAGAGCTGTAAATGTGGAGGAAAAAACCCAGAGAATTATTACTAGAGCTTTCTCAAGTAAATACTGATAATAAAGGTAATATGAGTGAGCTCTAGGCAGTTATAATGAAGATGCAAAAGGTAAGTGATAATGTTAAAAGTCAGATAACCACCTTTGACTGTTAGTATTGCAGAAGTTGTTGTCCCTCCATAGTCATTATACACAGTACAACTGTACAGTCCTTGATCTGTCAGCTGGGCATTTAGGATTGTGAGCAGAAGAACATTTCCATTTTGTGATATCTTCAATTTTTCAGACAATTCTATCTTTTCACCTTCATGGGCCCAAAGAAAGTCAAAGAATTCATTTTCTAAAGCACATATGAACTGAGCAGTGTCACCACATTTCACAGTTAGGTCTCTGAGTTGCAAGAGAATCTTTGGAGGGACATCTTTCTCTTCCTGAGAAGTCGTCATAGAGATTTTGGTGCTCTGAGATGTTTGGGAGAGGACTGATGTGTGCACTGCTTTAATTTCTTCAATTGATGTAGCCTTCATGGTCAAACTTTCTGATACAGTTTCAAAAACCTGTACATGTAATTCCTGTGGTGGTTGTTGCATTGATTTAAATTCTTTTTGATAAGATTCAATGTTCTTCTTTGTGAAAGGAGAAACATGAAGTTCTGATATAGCCTGTGACCGGATAGACTCTTTTACATCTTTCCCAGAACTTTGCCTATCTAGGGCTTGCACTGTGTAATCAAGTAACAAAAACAACAACATTAGTATCTAAAGAACTTTACTGGGCCATGCTCTGAACAAAATCAAACAGCATGGAGGATGAAAATGAATGATTTTCACTTGAAAACAGAGCATGCCAGACATACTACTCTGTTGACACAGAAGTTATCCATTCACATGAATGAATGACAAGTGATGCCTAAGCCAGTCATGCAGTTGATGCTCAGTTGGTGCTTGTCTTTTCTTTCACTAAAGTGGTCCATTTTAGTGTTGGAAACTTACGGTATTTTTAAAGTAGGTATTTTCTTTTTTATCTTTTTTTTTTTTTTTTTCCCTACAGAATAGTGCAAAATACCTCAGTTACTGCTATAAAGATCACTAAATAATTTGTTTTAAAATCCTGAATGCCTTCATTAAACATTTCTATTCTTTGACCTATATTGAGATACAAACTTGAAAATTTCCAAATGTTACATCTTAAAAGACAAGAAATGAGAAATGAGAGTGGCTGGGTTACTGAGGTACTGAGGGTACTATTAAAGTTAGGTGGGAATGAAAAGGTGTGAAACAAGGAAAAAATTAGTAACAGCATAGTGTGGTATGCAACAAATTGAATCCCTTTGAAGTAAAAATGGGGCTTTACCTTCTGCAGTCACCGTAAGTGTAGCTGTACAAGTTGTTTCTCCAGCACTATTTCTTGCATTGCAAGAGTATTGGCCAGCATGCTCTAAGAAAGCATCTACTATTATGAGTATAGCTGTGCCTGTAGACTCGTCAAAGTGGAAAACTAAGTCTTTTTTTGGCAACATGAGTTGTTGGTTATGAAACCACTGGATTTTTGGTTTGGGCCTGCCAGAGACTCTAGCTTGAAATCTGACTGATTCCCCGCTGCATACCCTGCAGCTTGAAATAGGCTGGATAAAGGTGGGCCTTTGGCCAACAGATTCCTCCTTAAGTGAAACAGATGAAGAAACATGCCAAGGGGACTCTGATGTAACTTCTTCAACCTTTTTAAATCCTGAAAAGAAGCATGCCAACTTTTAATTTCTTACCCTACACTACAGTGAATTTTCTCTCTCATTCAAGATTTTTTTCTAACTTGCAACTTAACAGCATGAATTATTTTCATTCATCATTTATAAAATATATTGCAAAAAGAAAACAAAATATTCATGGTTAAATAATATCAAGGACAATATAGAACAGCAAATTCTCCAAACAGTATTTCTGCTCTAAAACTTTGATCAGTGTTTTATCAATTCCTATGAATGTCAAGTATTTCCCTTCAGTTGCCCAAGTATCTGTTACATACCTCTATTTGAGATGTTTTTCAAAACTTTCAAAGTAGTTTATTTTATACAAAAACTCGTACTAGATTGTCTTCACAAGGCAAATCAAAGAATGTGTAAACAAAAAACTTGCATTAGAAAGAAGGTTTTTACCATCTTTGATGCATGACAGATTCTAAGACTGAAGTAAATGAAAAGGGGGCATGGAACATGAAAAAATCTTGAAATACATTTTTCTGTTCACGACACATTTTAGAGACATAAGTGTATGCTGTGGACATTGTAAATGAAAGCAATTAATTGAATTAAAAGACAACATGACAGACAACAACTCACATATAAGTATCAGTGTATATTAAGATGATTATTGGAACATGACCTGAACAAGACAACTTCTTTAATTGCATAGTGTACCTTCTAACTTCAAGGTAGCAGTGCTGGTCACTTGGCCTACAGAATTACTCGCCACAAAGGTATAGATTCCTTCATCCTCTGGGTAAGCTTCAGCAATCTCTAGCTGGTAGGTGTCTTCAAACTGAGTCATTCTAAAAAACCTCGATGGCTTGATCTCCTTCTCTTTGCTGTACCAAGACACTTTCAGATCTGCTCAGGCAAAAGAAAGGAAAAGAAAAAAAGGTGCAAGTTATGATATTGTACTAGGAAGTCAGAACTATTTTATATTTATATCTTTCTAAAATCTTAGACTCAAACATCTAAATTTAAATGTGCCTTGTATTATTCTGGTAAAGTATGATGAGTGTAAAGTGACATAATTGTTGCTTTAGGCTTTGATTTGTGTCCTGGAAATATTTATATGGGAAAACTGATTCTGGTGCTGACATAGTATTGAGTAAAAATCATTCTTCCATAACTCTGTTAGTGTAAAAAATTAAAAATATTTTTGTACTACCAAAATTAGAGAAAGTGTCTTTTTAAAAATGTTATTTTCCCACAGTTGCATGATTAAACAGGCTATAAAATATCTATCTTGAGCTAGTCAGGTAAAGAAATTAAACCAGAATGTTCTTCTGCTAAGCACAGTACCTTTCCTCTTTTTGTTGCAAATATTACTTGTCATATTTCTCAAGAAAGATTTATATATTCCTTTATCAAATGTTGTATAGATTCTTGTAGATTTAGGAGAGAAGTGAAGCATCTAGAGAATTTAACTTTTTCTCTCCACCTGTCACAATACTACATCATGAATCATATGTTGTTACTCAAATGGTGTGCTATTACTATTACCAGAAACATGTTTTTAATAGCCAGCTGCACAATGTGTACCATTAAAACTGTGCTTGCAATCATGAGTTACCTAACCTAATAGAAAAGGTTTTTATAACACAAGTGAAAGGCATGCAAATCTGTTTGGATAGTGTATTTGAAAAAGGAAATTTTCTATAGGAAAAATTTCTTCATTGCAAGGGTTGTCAAGCATTGGAACAGGCTGCCCAGTGAAGTGGTAGAGCCACAGACCCTGGAGATATTTAAAAGCCATGTAGATGTGGTAATTAGGGACATGGTTTATTTTTGGACCTGGCAGTTCTGGGTTAACAGTTGGGCTTGATGATCTTTGAGGTCTTTTCTCACCTACAATGGGTGACCTAGATGAAATCCTTACTTTCTGTGCTGTAAATGCAGCTTCTGCATTCACATACAGTTCTGTTAAAACAAGTTATACTAGCATGCATTGCACCAAGTATTGGTGCCAGTATTTCCAACATCTATTTTCTGAGTTCTAGCAGCACTTCTAAAGCAGAATCAGGTTTGTTGCAAATCTTTTTAAAAAAAACCCCAAAAATCAACTGGAGTTTTATTTCAAGGGACGGTAATGCAAATTATATATATTTGCATATACATGTGTGTAACCAGTTAATATTATTTTTTATAGATCTGTCACACAGGATTATTTTAAGTTTGGAATTTTGTTTATCATGAAATAATTTTAAATTCTTTGGGGTGTCAACTGGATCTTACTCTGCAGTTTATGTGAATAATTTCTTAGTAGTCATACTCAAGGCCATTTGCTAAGTGAAGAATAGTAGCTTTATGTGACTGTGTGTGAAGGAAAAAGATATTTTAATCGCAGAGTGACATTCTATGTATCGAAATTAAAAAAAAACCAACAAAACTTATTTAAGTAAAATCTACATTTAAAAGGACAATTAACAAACACTTTTTATGCTAGGAAAAATAAAGTAGCCACACTTTAATGTTTGCAGAATGACACTTAGAACTATTAGGAAAAAGGTTGAGTCACAGTTTCAGACAGTTAATATAGTTAAGGACATGGCAGTGTGTGTCTTCAGAAATTTCATCATGTTCATTTGACAATACTGCTTTTCTCCCATGAAACTCCATATTTCACTCACTGATGGAGTTTTCCAACATGAGTTAGCATTTAAAATGCTGAGAAGTTTACAAAGATAAATTGTGAGAAATAGATCTTTTTAGAAACACTTAATATGTTTATGACAATTTAAAACTTCCATACTTGATGCCACTGTTGACATGTTTAACAGAAACTTGTCAGTAACACTTGGCTACAAATGTGTGTCAAGGATCTGTACTTCTAGGGGAAGACTGATCCCAGCACATATATTGCTGAATATTTTTCTGAGTTCAAGATGAAAAATTTTGAGAGATGGAAAGATGTACAGAATTTCATTAAACCCACCTGTTCCAGAAACTCTGCACTGAAAACGAGCAGAGTGTCCCTCAGATGTAACAGCATCACGTAGTGGTATTATGACAGCAGGTGGATACACTGGCATTTCTAGCTCGGGAGAGACAACTTCTGGGACTAAAAAAAAAAAAAAGAGAAAAAAGTGATTTTTAAAGATGAAGAATGAAAATTTTGTTTCACAAAATTTTGTTATGAGCTTGAGAAACTCACTTTCAACTGAAAGTGAAGCTGAAGTTGTAGCTACTCCATAGTCATTTTTTGCTTCACAGGTGTACACTGCTTCATCTTCAGGGAAAGTTTCAATCAGCAAAAGAGTATATTCTTGTGCATCATGAAGAAATTTGCACTTGAAACCTGGAGAAAGCTGTTGATCATCTTTGTACCAGGAAATTTTGGGCTGGGGTTTGCCTGATACAATAGCACAAAAGCGGGCAGGTTTGCCAGACTCCACAGTAGTTGGCTCTAGCTCCCGAATAATCTGGGGTGGCTCTGGAGCTGAAAATTGGGGGAAGCAAGGTGGCAAAGAGAGATAGGACAAAGAAGGAAAGAGAGAGAAATCTCATTATTGATGTTATTAGTGATTGAAAACTATTTGAAAAGAATTAAACAAACAAAACCAACCCCCTTATTATTCCTAATCTTTTGTGCCCATGAAAATCCACCCTTTGCCTTGATACAGGAAGAATGATTTAACAGCAAGTGCCTTAACATAATTAGCTGTGTTGCTGTGAGTGTTTCTGGCAAAATGTGCCCAGGAATTGTTAGGTTGATCACTCTGGAAAGGCATATCTATCCTTTTGGGCAAAATAGTTTTATTTAGACTCAAGAATTTTCTGGTCTAAGTAAATACCATGGGAAAAGGACTGCTATGGTATTTTCTTTTCTTTCAAGAGTTAAAATTCCAGAGAAGCCATATAAAAATCAGAAAACCACTGAGTAATAAATGCAGTCAAAACATTGGTTGTGGGGCCACATACCATTCACATAAAGCATAACAGAACTCCTATTCCGTCCTGCCACAAAAGTATATTCCCCGGCATCGGAGTAAGTGGTTTCAAAGATGCTCATTCGATGAACTCTCCTTTCCACCACATACTTGTATCTTTCCTCATACTGGAAGTTGATCTCAATACCATCCTTGTACCACTGTGGTTCAATATCATCTTCATTGACTTCAAATTCAATTTCAGCTCTTTGCCTCTCAATGACCTTTGAAAAAGTAGAATAATAGAAGTAATATTGTTTTTTCAGTTTCCTAGGTGAAGGTTCTGACCTTATGATTACAGATTTTTGTGCTATGACTCTTGCTAGTTAGATATTGTTGCTCTTCCCTTGCATTATTCTTAAAGTGACAAAGCTATGAAATATTTATTCATCTGTATTCAGGCCTTACCTGAATATCTTTCTGGGCACTTCTGATACGAATGTCACGACCTTCCACTATCAAATTGGCACTGGATGTGTTTCCACCCGCTACTACAGTGTACTGACCAGCATCAGACATCCTTGTGGAAGGAATGATGAGACGATGGACGTATTTCTCTCTCTGAATTTTCATCCTGAGCACATCGGAAAATAAAGTGAGCTAGGTATTTCCTGGGGGAAAACCCACACCAAAACTTAATATGGTGTAGAAGCAATAATTTACCTATCACCAATCTGGAGTTCTTGCCCATCCTTCATCCACTGGACCTGAATGTCAGGTTCTGAAACTTCACACTCAAAAATAGCCCGCTTCTTCTCCACCACTTTGATGTCTTTAATATGCTTCCTAAACTCAATGTGACGAGCTAGGGCAGAAAAAGGTAGAATGAGTGCTGTGAAGTTATTTAAGCCACTAGAAATCACATACAAACATACAAATCAAGAGAGAAAATACCTTCCACATATAAAGTGGCTGATGAAGCTGCTTGTCCAGCAACAAAAGTATATTCTGCTGCATCTCCAAAATGCACATTCCTTATGGATAGGGAGTGTGTAAGCTTCTTTGTTCGTATCTGGCATTTATCAGTCGATTTTATTTCTACACCATTCTTTAGCCATTTATATGAGATGCCTTCATAATTAACAGTAACTTCAAATGTTATTGTATCTTTCTCTTCAGCATTGATGTCTTTTAGCATGGAGGTAATTAGGATGGCTAAAAGGAAAGGAATAGACATGGTTTGCTTTTTTCCATTCTGTTTTACTTCCTTTCAAATGCATGTTAACCAGATTAGAGATGCTTCAATTCCATTAAGACAATTTTGGAAATATTACAAGGTACATTTTGGGTTCAGAATCAGTATTACAATTAAACGTCCCACAACTACTGAATGACATAGGAATCCAAATTTGGTCTACAATGACCTGGCGTTTAGGCATGTTGGCCTAAAGAGAAGAACACAGGATCTGAATTTCAAGTCCACTGCTTCTAAAGCTCTTTAAAGAATGCTATTGAGGCTATTTAGTGTTATTGAAAAACATCTCTACAGTCTGCTACTTTTGTCAGAGTTTCATTATGTGTTAATATGAACTTATTACTGGTAACTGAAAAATATTCTGGTTAATTTAATTTTTACATACGTTTTACAGTCAGGGTTGCGCTGACTCTATCATTTCCACAGACAAAGGTGTATTCTGCAGAATCTTCACTGCTTGTGTTCATGATATTGAGCTGATGGAGTTTCCCTTGCACAACTATTTTGAACTTTTCACTCATTTCAATCTCCACACCATTTTTCAACCAGACAGCAGGCACATTGAAATGAGAAACTTCACATTCAAAGGAGGCAGTTTTGGTCTCAGGGATCTCAATATTTTTCATGGTTTTTGTGATGTGTATGCCTATAAGGAGGGGAAAAAAGGCAAGAGAGAATTTTCTAAAAGTTAGTATGTTTGGAAAACTGCAAAAAAACAAGGGTAACAGGCTATGAAGTGTCAGGTCAGGTTGCTGAGTGTTGGAATAACAATTAATATACCAATTTTCTTACAATACTTACTTTCCACAAACAGTTTTGCTTTGCACTCAATTTGCCCAACAAGAGCTGTGTATTCCCCAGCATCATCAGGAGATATATTATGCAGCATAAGCTTGTGAACTTTCCTTTGAGAGATCATTTTGTATTTATCACTTTGTTTAAGCTCAATATTTTTGTGGAACCACCGGACTGGCACAGTATCATGGGAAACACTCAGTTCAAATGAGACGACAGCATTTTCCAAAGCAGTCACATCCTTTGGCTTTTTGATGATCTTGACAGCTTGAGGAAAAAAGTCAGCAATATTCAGTACTGTGTATGATTTGAATTTCAAAACACACATTACAGCAAATATTCAAACCAGAATGGCTTACTTTCCACATGAAGTCTGGCATTTGCTCCTATTTTTCCAAGTTTAAAGCTGTAAACAGACTCATCGGTGACAACACAGCGTTTTATTCTTAATGTGTGAACAGTTCCTTTCACTGTAATTTCGTATTTGTCACTTGATTCAAGTTCAACACCATTTTTAATCCATAGAGCTCCTATCACATCAGGGTGGGTCAGCTCTACACTGAAAACTGCCTCCTGTGATTCTGTCACAGTCAAGTTCTTTAGTGTTTTCTTTATCTTAACAGCTAGGGAAAAAAAGGAACAAAATTAAAAAAACTTGACAAAACAGATCAAAATTAAAGCCTATAGTAAATGTAATAATTCTAATAAAACTGAATAATGGTGCTTCATTTTATGCATATGGTAACTTATACAGTTTCCAGTGAAGTGGTGTGCTGGGAACACAGCAAGGAAGCTTTACTCATAGCATCCATGAGAAAATGTTTGGTTTCTGGGGTTTTATTTGTCTGGTTGGTTGGTTGGTTATTTGGTTGATTGGTTGGTTGGTTAATTGGGGATTTGTTTGTTTAGTTTTTGTTGTTGTTGTTGTTGTTGGATAAGCTCGGGGGTTTGTTTGGAGTTTTTAATTTGATTTATTTTGCTTGTGTTTTAGGCCTGGTCCAAGACATAGTGAGTGATGCTGGAATAAGTCTCACAGACATCAGTTATAAAAAATACTGACCTTCAACCTTCAGTTTAGCAGATGTCTTTGAGCTTGCTATTTCATAGCTGTATTCACCCATATCCTCCAGTTTTGTTGCAGGGATAACAAGCCTTCTCTTTACACCATCGGATTCAGCACGGTACTGATCTGTTGTAGCTAATGGTCTACCATTTTGTAGCCACTGGCCCTCTGATTCAGGATTTGCCACCTCACATTCAAAAACAGCTGTCTGGGACTCAGCCACAGTCAGGTCACTGAGAGGCTTTGAAATGGCACCGCCTGTTGGGAAGAAAAAGCACGTTGTTTTGTTGTGTTGCTGTTCAGCTTTCCCCCATACAGAAACAAAAAGTAGATGCTGGAATTCTTTGCTCTAATTTGCAGCATGCCCATAGTCATTCTGAGCTCTGTGAAAAATCAGGACTAGAACATGACCTGAACATTACAAAAATGTGTGTTCTCATTTCTATCCTAGTTATTCTACTTTATCATCAGCACAGGTACACTGAGAACACATAGGAAAAATCTCCCTGCTTTTTATATTAATTACATCAAAAGTATAATACAGCATTTCATACTGTGCTTCTGATCTAGCAAAATATATTAACACTTAAAAGATTTGAGAATTCAAATTGTACTAATCACAACAGATAAGGGGAAAAGCAAGGAGAACATAAAAAAAGGATAAATTAAAGACAAACTCCCTCTGGATCAACACAATTTCTACAAGTCCATTGGGTACTTTTTCCACAGTGAAATAAAACCCCTGGACTTTAACCCTACTAACCTGCTACTATAAGCTTCCCAGATGTTTTCTTCTCTCCAGCATAAAAGACATATTCTCCTTCATCATCTTTCATCATCTTCACCACTGTCAATTTATATATTTTGCCACGTGCTTCAATTTTATATTTAGGACCAGCCTTTATGGGTTGGCCTTTGAAATGCCAAATTACATCAATCCCTGAATGGGAGAGCTCAACCTCAAAGGACACATTCTGTGTTTCAGTGCAGGTGATGTCATGAAGACCTCTAATAATCTCAATTTCTGTAAAAAGAATAAATTATAGATTTATTTGTTGTTTGCGCTACTTTTGTTTTTAAATAAATTATTTCACAAAGAACTGTGTATCTTAAAAGACACCAACCTTCAACAGAGACATTGCAGCTTGTTTCCACTTTGCCAACCATTAGCTTATAGCGTCCTGCATCTGATGCATGGGTTCTGGTGAGCACTAGCCTCTGTTTAGTGCCTTTACATACAGCTTGCACACGTTCATCAGTCTTTATTTGATTATCATTTAGGTACCATTTTGAGGAGGACACATCAGGTGCTGAAACTTTGCATTCGAGGATGGCTTTTGTTCCTTCAATTACGTGAACATCTTTTAGAGGCACCACTATTTCCACACCTGCCAAGTTACAAATATATTCACCATGAGAAAAACTATGTCTTTAAAAAGGCATCTCCTTTAAAGGAGACAAAAATCAAACACACCTTCAAAATCAACATAGTGACTTACTGTACACTGTGATCTGTCCAGTGGTTGACAACTCAAGATCAGGAACACTAAAAGAGTAAGTTCCACTATCTTCCTTTGTGGCATCTTCTATGAGCAGCATATGTGATTGCTTATCCAACACAATGTGAATACGGTCACTTGATTGAATTTCTTGGCCATCTTTCATCCAGACACCTTCTGCATTTTCGAGGGAGACTTTGACTTCAAGTTGCACGATATCTCCCTCACACACTTTTTGATCAGTAAGTCCTTGAAGAATTGCCATGGGACGAGCTGTGGAATTAAATGAAGCTAATTAATACTTAAAAGAGGCAGAATATTGAACATTAAAGCTTTATGGGATACAATGATATAGTTATAATACATGCTATAATATAGAAAATATCAAGTCTATAGACAATATAAGAAATGCTTACGCTTCATCTTCAGTTTGCATTGAGTCCTTTTTCCGTCAACAACGTAACTATACTCTCCTTGATCTTCTTTATTAACATCTTTAATAGTGAGGATCTGACGACCACGGCGGGATGTAATCACATGTTTGAGACCAGAAGTGAGTTCAACATCACCATGATACCATTTTCCCTCCACATCTTCTGGGAAAACCTCGCATTCAAGTTCACCTGAGAAGGATTCTGGCACTTCAACATCTTCAAGTTCTTTAATAAATTCAACTGCAGCACCTAAAGGCAAATAAAATAAAAAAAAAAAATCACAAATAAAATTATTTGTGATTAAGCTTGATTAGATACTCCTGAAGAAAAGAACTGTTATTAAATGAGCCTAAGGGAATATATATCTATATAAACTGGTTTAACATAAATACATCTCTAAACTTTCATACTGGATTCCAAAAGTATGAAAAGCAGCTCAAAATTTCTTAGGGTGTTAGATGCCTGTTTAAGTAATTTTATTTCTTTCTGAAGCTGATTTCACTTTAACAGTATGGCATGGTACTGAGCTGTATGCTTCTTACCTTCAACAGTAAGTTTTGCAGTGGTTTTAACAGATTCATCTTCAACCAGTGCACAGCTGTAGTCATCAGCATCAGACATATCAATTGTTAATACAGAAAGGAAGTGAGCCTTTCTGTCTGAGTGCATCCTGTACTTGTCTCCAGAATGAATCTCAATTCCATCCTTGAACCATTTCACTTTGACAAAGGGCTCTGATGTTTCACATTCAAATGTTGCCATGGAGTCTCTTGCTTTAGCAACAACATCTTGTAACTTCTGGGTGAAGCTGATTAACTGCTTGGCTGCAAAACAATATGTAAAAATCAACAGTGCACTGACCAAACAGACTTAACACACTATGGTGATCAGTAGAATGAGTAAAAGAATTGAAATTACCTTGTACTAATAGGAAAGCATGGCTAGAAGTTTCACCAGCTATATTGACTGCTTTTACCATGATGCTGGCGGAATCATCAGAAGTCACATCTCTGATAACTAGTTCGCAAACATTATCTTCAGGCCAGTACCAGTATACACGATCAGTCCTTTCAATCTGAACACCATTTTTGAACCACTGGCATTCAGGATCGGGTTTTCCCACCACTCTCACACGGAAGTGTACATCTGTTCCTTGGGCTACAGTCTGGCTTTGAATTCGTTCAAATATCTTGGGAGCCTCCATGCTTGGGCTAAGCTCCACCTTCTCTGGTTTGAATGTTGGAATGGTGATTTTGCCTTCAGGAGGAAGTGCTTTCTTCTCTTCCTCTGGGATCTCTTTGGTCCAGTGAAGAAGTTCTTCTTTTGTCTTTTTTAACATTTCTTCATATGATTCATCTTTTTTGCGAGATTTAAGTTCCACAGCTGTAATGGCTTCATAGTAGCCCTCTTCTGTCCTGCGCTTGAATTTACTACGCAGCTCTTCAGATTCCTCTGAAAGCTTTTCATGAGTGATTCTTTCAGCCCTTTTCAGCTTCACCACTTCTTTGGTTGTTGCCTCTGCAGGTTTGTCTACCTTCTGTACCTCAAAGAGGAGTTTCCCAGGTTCTGTAACTACAGGCTCATGTTTGGGCTCAGGAGCACGACGAAGAACAGATCTGAAGTCTTCCCTCTGCTGTATCTCAAGTTTGACCTTATGTTCAATAAAGCCTTCTGGATTCTCTGCGGTGACTCTCACCTCTCCTGTGTCATATGATTTGCAGTCCACAATATCCAGGTAGTAGATTCCATCATAACGGAGCCTAAACCTTTTGCTCTTACGGATGAGTTGTCCATTGAGGTACCAGTTAACCTTGGGCATAGGATAGCCAGTCACACGGCAGCGGAATCGTGCTGTTTCCCCTTCAAGGACTCTTGCAGGTTCAGGAACCAAAACGATTTCTGGTTTTTGTTTTTCCTTTTGGTCCAGTGCAACAGCAGGTAGAGCACCCTCATGGGCCATTCTTTCTAACTCTTCAATTCGCTGGAGTCCTCTTTTGCCTTCTGGCAACTGGGATTCTTCCACAAGACTTTTCTCATCCTTCACGATCAGAGTAGCAGATGTATGGTCTGTACCATATTTGTTAGTTGCTCTGCAAGTAATCACTCCACTGTCTCTGGAATAGGCTACCCCATAGTCCAGGCTACAGTACCCAAACTCATTGATCATGCGGAGTCTGTTAGCTGCTTCCAAGGGTTTGCCATCATGCAACCACTCCACCACCATGGTTGGGTCACCAATTGGTGTAAGCCTGCATTCAAAGTGTGCTGGTCCAAACTGTTTGAGCCTTAAAGATGTGAGCTTCTTCTTAAAAAATGGTTTCTGTTGCTTTTCTTTGTCATAGAGATCTCCTTCCTCCCATTGCTCTTGACCATAACGCAGATGGAGAGGTTCTAACTCTGGTGCTGCAATCTCCTTGGCTTTGTAAGTTCCTTTTGGAATTATTAATTTCCTTTCTGGTTCAGGTTCTGTGTGTTCAACCTCAACATTTACTTTGCAGCGGGTAGTGTCCCGACCAGCTTTATTGATAGCAGTAGCAGTATACCAAGCAGCATCTTGCCTGGCAGTAGATTCAATTTTAAGGGCAGCTGCCCCTTTGGTTCCCTCAATCCTGAAATATGGAAAGAAAAATTAACTGTTTTTCCCTTCTTTGTCATTCATTTTTGCCCTTTTTCCAAATTAGATCAAAGCCCCCAGAGGCAAATCTCTGGAGGTAATAGAATAGAATAGAAATTTTTTTAATGTTTATTCATATTTGGGAGTGCAGTGCCTAAGAACCAAACGGAGAAGAATAATAAAAACCAGTCTTAAATTCTGCGGCAGTTTTGTGTACAGAGGTCTTCAAAATCAGAAATAAAGAAAAGTTCACTAAATCTCTGTGATGGCTTTGCTGTATAGAAACTACATGAAAACACAGGCTGGAAGAAAGTGGAGTGAATCCTACAAGGTATTTACATCTGTAATCCTTGCTGCAATGTAAAAGGCCCTTCTGTGAAACTGCAGGAAGCATTTTGCAGGATGGTGTGTCATGGGGTGACTCATGGTGGTTATTTACTACTTAACTTATATAAAGTATTTTAAATAAAATCAAATAATAAAATTTAAATGAAATTTAAATTTGAATAGATTTAAATATAACAAAAATCCTTACTTTATTTTGGGGTATTTATGAGGCACAATGATGTCACTGTTCTTGAGCCATACAATGTCAGGATTAGGGTTACCAGTAGCTTTCACTGCCATCTCCAGTCTAGAGCCCTCCTTCACGCTGACATTTCTCAATCTTTCCACAAAGTGTGGTCTGACTAGGTCTTCCTTAGCTGGAGAGCAAATGTAAGTTATCACAAGAGGAAATGACACAGCCATGGTTTTAAATAAGAAACACTCATCAGACTTCTAAAAATAACATAATATACAGAATATAATAGAAAAGACAGAAAATACCTTCTACAGTCAGTGTCATTGAGACTGAAGCTTTGCCTGCCCTGTTCTGAGCAATGACAGCCCATTCTCCAGAGTCTTCAGGCATTGCAGGAACAATGATCAATGACTGGGTACCATCTTCTTTAATCACTATTTTATGGGTGTAGTCATTAATCACTTGTTGACCTGCAGGTACACATGAAAAGAAAAGAGTTGCAATCAAAACAGTCTCAACGAGACATAAAAGACTTTTTTAAAGAATATTTATTCATTAAAATATGGCTCATGTACCATTATGGAACCAGTATGTCTCTGGCATAGGTCTGCCAACAACTTTTAAGTCAAATCTTGCTGTCTGCCCTTGTGAACATTTAAATGATGTTGGTTTCAACACAAAAACTGGCTTATATAGTCTCTCTAGTTGCCCTTCATCAGTTTCTTCTAATCTCCGGGCAGGAGAACGAGAAGGAGAACTGCGGGCAGGAGACCGGCTTGGAGACCGTGGAGAGATAGACCTGGAAGGAAAAGATAAGACAGATGTGTATGGCAATGTCATATAGCAGTTGTAAACAGATTTCAACCTTTGCCTTTCTCATAATTTATTTTAAAGAATTTGGCTGATTTATCTATGTGAGAAATTGGGGAAAAAAAAATAAAATTATTTGTTGTCAATTTTCTTTAGGTTTTTGAAAGGAGTTTGCAGAACTGAGTAGTGTTAGGATACACAACAGCCAAGGAAATTTTTGGATTTTGGATAGTGTACAGATCAAAATAGGATAGTGCAATCCTGTGTGCGTTAGTGCATGGGTGTGTATGTGTATAGAGACTACAGGACAAGGCAATGCTTAAATTTTTCTGTCATAGAAATGCAGCTATTTCAAGGGCAGGAAAAAAAACTTGCACACCACACTAAAACTCTAAGAGTAGAAGATAGTTTTTCAAAAATGTGAGTACTTAAATAAATATTGTTATTGGGCTATTAAGTCTGATACCGTGGCTGGAAATGCATGTGAATGATTGTACTCTGGGAACTGCATTGCTCATTAAAAGGGAAAACCAGACAAAAAGTTAGCACCTGAATCTGTAGGAGTCATGAAAAAAGCATTTAGAACTTTTCTAGAGCTACACAAACTCCAATAGCTTAAGCCTATTTAACTGCTATGTAATGAGCTTTTGGACTATCACAGCAGATTGAAGTCTCATAATATTATATTATTGTGTACCTACCTATATCTTCTCATAACTTCAGGTCCTGGCATATAACCTGGAGTTGCTGTAGGTGCAACTGGCTCAACATAGAGTTTTGCTGAGCAAATGGCATTTCCTTTCATATTACTGGCAAAGACAGTATAAATTCCTTCATCTTCAGGTAAAACAACAGGTAAACGCAGAGTGGCGCTGCCATCTTGCAGAAGTTCCATGTGGTAGCGCTCTCCATGCCTTATACGTTTGCCATCCTTGTACCATGCCACCTACATGGAAAGAAACAGTAAACTGCTCTGTGAACTCTTCTAAAGACAAAGATCCAGTAATGACTCGTGCATACAAGACATTACAACTTGCTGGTTTTCAGCTGAAAAGCATCACAGCCCACACATATGTGTTAAACATTAACATTTTTATTTGAAATAGGTGAGACTAGTGTGAGATGTTTACATAGCAATCTGAAACACAAGTTTTGGATCTAGAAACAGATATAAAAGCCTATTTTGATGAAAAACAAAGTAACCTAGACTGGACTGCTACTGTGTTCCCCACCGGTCTGGGCTACCTCAGTGATACTCAGAATCAAGACCAACTTAACTGGTAAATCCAGCCTACCTCTGAACTGGCTAATCAACCTAACTATTTTATTAAGGGGCAAAAGGAAAATTCAGCTTGATATCAAACCAGAAGACTGGATTTCTTTTGAGAGTTGCTGTTTCCTGTGCAGAATGTCTGACAGTGAGATGTTAAGGGATTTTTTCAAGTAGAGCATAAAATGATTTACAAAAAAAAAAACTATACAAATTTGGGGTACCTTGGGCAATGGATATCCAGATGTCTTGCAATGGAAGGTAACTCCTGTCCCTTCAAAGGTTCTGTAATTCTTTAATCTTAAATCGAATCCTGCTTCTACAGCTTCAGATTCAGAAATATCAACCATCATCTCCTCTCCATCTTCTTCAAGAAGTTCATGTAACGTAGTCTTAATAATTCTGAGTTCAATTTCCTTGATAAGTCTTTCTTCGAAAGAAGAAATATGGAATTCCTATACAGAAAAGCAAGACTGTTAGTTTTCTGTGTCAAATAATGATGTTGCATATAAATTATTTGTATGGTAAAATGTCGGTACCCAAAATTAATATGGAGGGACAGACATACCTCATCTTCTATAAAAGTTCTGACCATCACTGTATCTTTTGCCATTTTCTTCCTAATTAGAGCTTGTTCTTTCTCATACTCTTTTTCAAAGTCACCATAGGAAATGGGTGGGGCTACCTCAGCCACTTTAGGTTCCTGTACGTATGCAGTCATTTGAGTTTGGTACATCATTTCTTGTTGCGATTTTATGTAGGCTTCGTAATCAGCTAAGAATTGAGAACAGATGAATTTTGATAAATTTTTTGGTTTTTACTGAATTGAACTGAGAAAACAAGTACAAACTTATTTTACTGGTTTTGGTGATTCAAGCAGATTTTCTATCTGTTTAGCCAATAAATACAAACAACAACAAAATGCAAAGACTGATGTAATGAGATGAGCTTTATAAACAGGTAGGAGCCTTCCTGTACTATTTAGGTGTCCTAATTTTCAAAGTGCAAGCATCTGCAGAGATTATTTTACAATTTTTTCACCATGATTCTGTCTCTTGAAAAATTTTGTACATTTTTACAAGACCAATTAAAAAATTAACCTAGCTGATTTTCCTTTAAGATAACAACCTATTAATTGATTAGCCTTCTTTTCCCACATCCCTCTCTGAACCTCTTGTCATGAACATGGCATGCCAACAGAGGAAGGTTCCTGAAGCTACACATTCTAGCAAAGAATAAAGTCCATCAAGGACCTGCTGTCAGATCCTCTGTCTTGCAGAAACAGAGCCACCAGCTCTCCTTTTATGTTTCTTGAGCTGAATAAACTAAGATGCAAAGAATTTGCAGCACAATTTAAAATCTTTTTTTCCCATTCGAAGTTAATTTTAAGAAATACTGTTCCCATTTCCTTAATTAAAATGTACCTTCTTCTAGTAAGGAGACCGTTGCAGAAGCTTCTCCAAGATTATTACGAACAACAATAGTGTATTCTCCGGCATCATCGGCAAAAGTCATGGAAATTTCAAGTTTGCATTCCCCGGTTTCTTTTTTATAACTCACTTTGTATCTATGGAAAACACAAAAGTAAAAAGTCTCTATAATTCTGGTTATAATTAACCTTTTAGTTAATTTGCTTTTAGTTACAGTTAGACACACTCCTAACTTGTACAAAGTACAAAAAGAGAAACTTTTGCAGGAAATTCTCATTGAATGAATGAGCACAGAGAGCAGCATATGAAAAATAACCATGCTGAAACTAGAGTACTGGTCAGCTTTCTTTTTGTTGTCACTAAATAAATAGGAACCAAAACCCACTACTGAAATATCAGAGGTCTAGTTATCAGACACAATATAATGGTATATTCTGTGTGCACACAGTTTGTTTTAATATGGATCATCAAAACATGATCATTTCAAGAATGCTACAAATGTAATATTTTTTCTCAGCTAGGAAGTATGTTGCTTTCTACAGAAAACACGTACACAGAGAGAATGCAAACATTGCACAGACAGAATAAAACAAATACAAAACTTCTTCCTGATTTGTTTACAAGTATAACATATATCTCCTTTTATGGTCTTTTAAGTATTTATATTTTAAAACTTAAAAACCTATTGAATTGTGAATTGAAGTCACACATTAAGTGAACTGAAGTTACACATTAAGACATGACCCTATAATTTTTACATTAAAAAATAATTTATTTCACAGGAATCCGGATGATATTTGCCTCAGCATAAGTGAGGGAATCAAATTATGACATTGACAATTAATATGCATGAAAATTATGTTAAGATGGATTTTGGGCATTGTATTCAAAGTACCTGTAGCCAGTCGTTAGAGGAACTCCGCCTTTTTTCCAGTAGACATGTGGCTTTGGGTTGCCCCCTACTTGGCATTCAAAAATAATGCTCCCACCTTCAATTAATTTATGCACCATGGGTTTTCTAATGAAGAAAGGAGGTATGGGTTCTCCCGATACTTCCTCTGCTGCAGCAGAGACATCTTCCATTACAATGTCCTTTGTCTCCACATAGCTGAAATAAGATTTCAGTGCAGGTAAGTGAGCTGATCTCTGAAGCTCTCATAAAACAGAATGCAAGAACCTAATGACTGCCGTAGGAGCAGTCTGTTTAGAAAAGTAACTTTACCGTTTCTCTTCGGTAACAGCCTTCTCAGAAATGGTTTCTCGAGTCTCAATTTCTTCAGTAACTACAAGGCAAATTTGATAGAGTGGATTTTAAAGTACCTTAATAGGCCTTAAGCAATGACTTCAGTTGAAGTAACTAAACTAAAGTAGTTAGTTGGCTCAGAGGGCTCGTTAATTCCATTGAGGAATCGATTTAAGAGTCTCCTATTATCAGCTCATTATTGGCCTTTTCTTCATAATCTTACAGCCCTTCTATCTAATAACCCCAGAACACAACCCAAGCCATATGTTTTAAGTGCCCAAGATACATTACAAGCAATATACTGTTAACAAAATTATTACTTCCTACAGTGACAAGAGGGACTGTCCTTGAGTTGCATCGAGAGAGGTTTAGTTTGAATATTAGGAAACCTTTCACCAAAAAGGCTATCAAGGGTTATCAAGCATGGGAACAGGTTAACGGGCCCATGAGTCATCTGGGCTGACTTTTAAATACCTTCTCCACCCTGGAGGCATTTAAAAGACACGTAGATGTGGCACTTAGGGACAGTGTTTAGCGGTGGACTTGGCAGTTTTGGGTTAATGTTTGAAATCAATGCTCTTGAAGGTCTTCTCCGACTTTAACAATTCTTTGATTCTGCAAATATACTCACCTTTCACATGTAAGTGGCAAGAAGTGCTGACACTCCCAGCCTTATTGGTAGCAGTGCAGGTAAATCTTCCACTGTCCTCTGCAAAGGCTTCACGAATCACAAGACGAGCAAGTCCTGCTTTGAAAGTGATCTGGAAGTCCATTGAGCTCTCAATTTTGTAGTCTTCCCTGTACCACGTCACTGTAGGCTGAGGATGACCAGATATTTGGCATTCCAGAGTGACAGATTCACCTTCAGTCACAGTCTTATTTTTGAGGCCCTGTATGACAAAAAATAAGTATCACAGTCAGTATACATTTTCAATACTAAGCAGATATTTAAATATATAAAACCTATTTGAATGGAAAATATAACATCTAGTTCAAAACAATGTTCTGTGAAGCAATGTATGCAGGAAAAAAAAAGACATTTTCTGGAGGGAAATATTTGAAACTGGCTTTTAGGGTCTGTGAACACTGCTGTTATTAACAAAATTAAAAGGCAGGTTAACATTTATGCAGATAGATCTACCTACTATGCAACATAAATGTGAAGAATCACTACCATAAAAGACATCAAGAAGACTTTGTATCAGATATAAATTATATGGCTGACTAAATCTAATACAAAGTTTAAAAGATTAAATAAAGCCAATTTTTAATGGTTAGGTATTCAGCGATAAAAATTAGAAAACAGAATGAGAGAAAATTAGTGTAACTGCCCTACATTACATACAAATTACTTACTGAGACTAAGGAGGGTGGTGTAGCAGGGATTTCTGCAGGTACAGGAACCCTGGCAGTTTCTGTCACCTGTTTAGATGAAAATTAATGAACAAAGTCAAGGACATAGCATAATTTAAATAAGAAAATAAATCAGGTTATGTGAACTCTTTGCATGTCATAAGTAAATATTAGGTCCTTACAAAGATTTGTGTAAAACCGATAAAAGATAAAAGATAGCAGAATGCTTTAGAAATGAAAAATTGTGATAAGAAGAAAGCAAAAAAGTGGAGCTATTACATATTTTTAAAATGAAAGTCAGTCAAAGTGACAGAAATTAACTTAAAAACATACCTTTGCTTCACCTTCTTTATGCAGCATCAAGTGTTCTGTTCGCACTGCTTCACTTTTAATGCTTGTCTCCTTTTTAGTCTCAACACCATAGTGACTCTTATACGTCTCTGCAGCCTCTCCAAAGGGAAACTGTGCAGGAGCAACTGGCTCTGCTTTTGTCTTGGCTTCATGAGGCTTTAGCTGAGGTGGTTTCACAGGCTTGGTGATCTTTTGCACAGCAGCAGTAGCTGATAACTCTTTCTCCAGAGTAGCCATGGCAGATCCAGCTATTGAAACCTAGGGAACAGAAGAAAAAGAGTTACAGCTTTGTTGGTGTCTTATTTTCAGAGGAGAGACTTCATTTCTTTAGCAGATTGCATATGCAGCAGCTGCTTCCTTAGTTACTTGGTTTTGGCACTGCAAAAGCTAAATGTAAAAAAAGAGTAGTAGTTTTAGATTGCAGTAGTAGAATACCAGAGATATAATATCCTTGTATTATTTTTGATTCATCTAACATTTAAATATTTTCTTTTTCACTTTAGAATATGATTTTTAAATGGTCAAGAAGCTCTTGAGCAGAGCACAAGAAACGTTCTCTCCATTTCTTGAGGCTTGAAGCCTTAGATCTAAGGCTTGAAGCTTTAGATTTCCATTTAATCAGTCTAGTACTGCAATAAAGAATACTACTAATTATATAACTTCCAATGATTAAAATAACTGAAGCGATTTCAAAATCTTATTATAGGTGGAATTACTTTTTAAAACATACATAAATATCTAACAAAAATATTTATAAGTGTTAAATTATATTTAACAAAATATAATTTTGTTATATGGAGCAAAAAAATTTTAAATTCCAGGTGAAGAGAAAAATTATGCTTGAATGTGAAAATTAATTAACTGGAAAATTTTAATATTATGTAAAGGAGTCCAACAGAAGAATGGAAGAATAAAATTAAAAATGGATAGTATCAGATTATGCAGTCAGTCTGGATTTTTTCCATTAAAAAAAAAATTGCTTAGCATGTGTTAATTAGCAAGGAAAAAAAAAGCGAGTGAACTGATGTACATAATAAGATTAAAAAGGGATACTTCTGCTCTTTAAAAACTATGACTTGCATGACAAATATCTACAATTTCACTATATATCATAAAGTACTGAATCTGCATTCTCAGACAGTTTATAAGATTATATAAATAAGAAATAATAACAACAAATTTTATTTTAGCAATTCATTTGTATGTTTACAGCAGTGTTCCTTATTAGTCAAACAAGCCAACAAAAATTACTGCAAGGAGCATACAACTGTTCCTCTTGGGGAGGCACCACACTGGAGTGTGGGAGGAAAAGCCAAATTGAATGTGTACCCTACTGGCTATTGAAAATGAGCATGCTGCTCCTCTTGGATACAAATTCAGCTTACCTCATACGTATGATCTGGTTTAGGAACTGCAACTCTGGAGACCGTGAAGTGAGGACTTGCTGTGCGAGGTCGCGGCGGTTCAACATGAATTGTTCTCTCAAGTTCTGTTGTTCTCTTTATCTACACAAAGCAATGAAAAAAGTTGCTGAAAGTGACGCTGTTATTTAAACTTAAACAGATTTCACTGGGACATAGTTTCTGGAAAAGAATGTAATGTAAAAGGAGTCTAACCTCTTTTGATATATGAACCTCCTGCTTTTCAGGAGCTGAGACAGGTTTCTCAGGAGGAACATAGACCGTTTTGACTTCTTTAGTGACAACATGACGTTCTGCTGGGGCCTCAGAAACACGGTCTGTTACAGTGTGCTCTTTATAACCATATTCCAAAGTTTTCTCCTTAACATAAGTTTCATCTGCTTGTTCTGGTTGCCAGGGTGATCGAACACGTGCCTGGTCAACTGCTGCAACAACTGTGGCTACAGCTTCAGCCTTTTTTCCAGCTTGAGTCTATAAATAACATCAGCAGAATTTATACACATATTCATCATTATATCAAAAGCTTGTATATATGACAAAGAGTTATAATGTATATTCCAAAGAGAGGTTGTATGGTTATGCAAAAGTCATGATGAAATCCAAAGTATGCACTGGTAAATACACCTAGGAATCAGTAAATTCAATTGCAAATATATTCTATAAGTGCTATCTCTGCACATCCAGAATATATCTGTGCTTCTGTCTTTTATACATATCAATAGTTTTCTGAAAGCCCAGTTTTAATACTTTACAGCCACATTCGTGTCCACTTGTCTAAGAGTATGCAGGTATGTAAATGTGCATAGGTTTAAAGTATGTTCATCAGCTCCATATAACTCTTGTAGATTTAAAAAATGCATCTAGCATCTGATATAAATGTATTTATTAGGAAACAGATCTATCAAAATTTTTCTATCAGGTATATCTGTTAACACAGTGCTGATTTTAAAGGATTTTACAAAAGGAGGGAGACTGAGATGTCTGATAATTCAGAAATAATGCTTTTATACCAGGACTTCTATTTGTTTCTAATAACCCATAAACACCTTCTGTGTTGTCAGGATGGAAACTTCTGCCCAGTCACTGCAAATACTGTTTGTTATTACTGTCATAACTGATCTCAATATAGCAACAGAGCACATGATATTTATGCCTTGTAAATGGGAAAAAACCCCATAATAGATAATTACATGTTGAGCTTAAAGCCATTACCAGCTTAAACTAAAATTACTTAGATGAGGCCAAAATGTGATAGTTTGCAAAGATTTTGTTTTCTTATCAGTGTTTGCATAATAGGGCCCCCTTATTCAGTATTACTGTCAGTTTTAAAATAATTTTTATACTGGCCTGAATTTGGCCCTAAATTTACATCATATAACAAGGGTCTGAATTAACCTAGTAGTCTGACTCCTCAGAGTGAGCTCTATATGCTTTACTTGTTTACTTATATTTTATAAAAGTATTTTTTGAATGTACTACACTGCAAATAGATTTTAAATAACACTGGTTCTCAACTATGCTATTCTTCCACATTTAAGGGTTCCTGGCTGAATTGTAGACCTTTCCTACTCTGGGAATCCTACTGGGACAAAGCAGTGCCAACAAGTGTCTGATGGTCATAAGTAACAAACTGGACAGACCTGAATGGATGTTAAACTTTGTATTGTACAAAGAGCAATTCAAATCACATTAAAGAGAAGTTGTTTCGTCTGACAGCTATGAAGTTACAAGAAAAAGAAGATTGCAGTCAGAAATTTGAACAAGTAAACATTACTTAAAAGCCACTGATAGAGAGGAGATTGTCATGAAGAAATCAGACTATAGCCTAAAGAGTGACATTTCCTAAAGGGTGGCATATAAACCTCTTCAGCACTAGAAACTTAATTATACTGACTCTGTTATTTGACAATCATCCCACTGAATGGGTATGTTTTCAGGAATTAATTTGAGAGCATTCTGTTGTACCAAAGTACCTACTTTGGTACATAAGACATAAGGTTTTCAGATAAACCAAATTATAATTGGCTGTAATTTCTTCTCTGTTTCTGGACACCGTGACTGGTGCTTTGGTTTTAGCAGTGGCAACTATTTTTGGAACTACACTAGTTTTCTCAGCTTCCTTTTTAATCTAGTTTTTATAGCAGAAATAAAAGTTTACATTCAGTCTTGAAAGATATTTGAACAATGAAAAAACATTTTGAAATGGGATCAGGGAAGGAGAATTGAAGGGTTAGATCCTTGTGCACTGCACACATCTCTGTATTATGTGGATAGTGATAAGTATTGTTATACCCTTGCAGGTATTTAAATGAAAGTAATGATTTTAAAAAATCATTAAAAATGCATTTAAAAATCTTTAAAATGCATTTCAGGAGTCAGTCAGTCCATTCCAAACATCAGTCAGAAAATAATTATGAGCATCCTATTAATGAAAACAAGAGAGGAAGATCAAGGTGAAATAATTTAGTCTAATTAGGTCTAAAAGTTTGTAAGTGGAAGAATCTTAGAAAAAATAAAGTGGAAATGTATAGTTAGTACTTTTTGAAGAAAACAGGAGGTTTGTAAAGAAGAAAGGATAAAACCCAAATATGGTTATAACAGTGCTATTCACCTTTTCACGTGTTATGCTCACTTGTTCTTGTTTGGTGGCAATTCTTTCTTTACTTTTCGATATTATGACCGGTGCTTTAGGTTTATCAGTAGAAATTACTACCTTAGGTACAGAAGGTTTCATATCTTCCCTTCTTATCTATTATTTATGGTAAAGAAAAATAATAGTAATTGATTATGCCTTTTGTCATGATTCCACAACTTTTTTGGAAAGCAGGATAATGTTTCTAAATGCATCTCAAGAAGAACTTGACTTCAGAACTGGAACAATGCCTTTGTACCCAAGCTATAGCCCATCTTATATGCTGAGAGAAGCTCATGAAAAGTCATTAATATAGTGCATTAATTTTTACTTGAATGAGAGAAGAAACTTTGTACTTCCTAGTTTGTAATATATGATTATGTTTTGTAGAAATTGTTTGCATAGAAATTAGCATTACTGATTCAACAACTAACCCCATTAGTTGAGTGGTTTCACAATATGGTCTAACAGATGTATTCAATCCTCACACAAGTGTGCACGTCATAAAATCAAGCTTCACACTCCATATCCTACCACTAAAAACAACCTTTAAAATCTCTATTCAGAAATCTACCTTCAGAGATAAATTTGTCATTAGGCATCAGATGAAATTCTGTGTACTGTGGCAATAAAAGTCCTAATGCTCTGTAAGAAGGGCAGCTGCCCTTCTCTGCAGACAGAGCTGCTATGTGGTCAGCAGAAATGGATCTGCAGTGATTTTGGTCTGGAATACTTTATTTCACAAATTTGTTTAGTAATCTCTTGGTAAAGAAGGACAGTGAACAGATTTATTTAACAGATTTTATCTACCAGAGTTATCTCAATAAACTAAAGAGTGTAACATTTATTTACCTGTTCATGAGCAATGTGCACTTGCTCATGTCTGGTAGATATTTCTTCTCTGGCTCTTGTTACTCTTTCTTGTTCTTTGGCTTTGTCTGTGGCAATTGTTACTGTCGGTACTGGAGCTTTCTCTGGTTCTTTTCTCACCTGAACATTTACAAATAAAGAATTTCATATTTTTATTTTAAAATATGTATGTATGTGATTTTCAATATATTTGGAAAAGAGCATAGAAATTAAAATGAACGAAGATGTCACATTCTGTATTTTGAAGTCATGTAGTCTGGAAACAACAATAACAACATGAACGGACTTTGTATAAAACATTTAACATAAAAATAATAAAACATTGCACAAATGCTTGGTTTGCTACTGAAAGCAGTACTAGAAAAATTGGCTCAGAGAAAAACTGTCCTGCATTATAATCACCTTGAGAAAGTGTAGGATATTAAAAATGTTTTACAAAACTTTCATTTGACAAGAGTTCAAATGCCATGTTCAGATTAATGTCCAGATGGATTTTTGTTTCTCAGTGCTTTAAAAAAAGGTTACACTTTCTTCCTGACACATTTCTATTATAATGCAAATGTAACATTGGCTATAAAAGCTCATTTTCCATTAAATCACATTTTTCTGATAAAATACATGTTAAAATAATAAAATAAAATAAAATAATTGAATTCAAATCACTCATTGGTATTTTCAAAATTGATTTAAATGCAGAATGAGTTTTTCTTCCTTTTTCTGACCCCCTCTGCTGCCAACAAACAAAGCAGGCTACAAATGGCAAGCTTAGAGACAATATGAGAACACACCTCTCCCCAACAAATCTTAAGAGCTAGTTTTAACATGTAGAAACATGTTAATTCTTTAAATGAACAAGAATACTATGCAGTAAATTACTATATAATATATGAAAACAAAGAGGTTTGTCTAGTATGATGTTTTGCAACTTTATGTACCACATTCTTAGGTGTAAATAATGGAAGTGAAATAACAGAGGAAAGACGGTGATCACGGAGAAGAGACAGGAAAACGATAGCAAAATAAACTGGAAGAGTGAACATATATAAATGGCACAAATAATAACAGCATTTCATTTGTCTTCTTCATAGGCTTGCCTTTTGTATGAGATATCAGATTTTTAACAAGGTAGGGCATAACAATCTCAGGTACAATCTGTATTCACCTTTTCAGGAGAGATGTGTCTTTGTTCTTGTGAAGTTACAATTCCTTCTCTAGTTCTTGATATCACTGTTTGTTTTGTGGCTTTATCACTGGTAACTACTACCATTGCCTCCTTTTTCATCTGATTTTTTGTAGCAACAAACAAAAAAAACCAAAGCCTTAGAATTCATTTTAAAAAATTAATCATCAAAATAAGAGGAGAAGGAAAAATAAGAGAGGAATCCAAGTAAAGGAAAAATACTAAGGGAGAATTATTTTTTCCTAGTGGGGAAATTATGAGGTATTAAAGAAAAAATTTCATCATCGTAAGAATAATGTTAGAGAATAAAGGAGAAGAGAGAATAGAGGATCACTTTCAGAGAAAGCATCTTTAAACTTAAAATGAGTAATTAGTTCAATCCTGTTATGATGGAATGCGATGGTATAAGTGAACCTGATGCAGTCTAGGTGTTCTAGATGAGTATGCATGCTTTTGCAGTGCACTGGGTAATATCTTGTTAATTCCTCACAGTGAATCATGCCTTGTTTGCATGTTGGATGAAGGGATAAAAGGAAATCATAGAATGTCTGTGCTCTGTTTCTACCTGCTCATGAACAGGCTGAACGTGGACTGCAGTCATTGCTGTCTTTTTAGAAGTTTGCTCTACAACACTTGGAGCTGGTTCTCTCACCATGGCTTGATCCACAGCAGCAACAACCGTAGCAACAGCTGCTGTTTTTTCACTGTCCTTTCTCACCTATATTAGTCACATCAAAAGACATTTTTTCATATTTTGCATACATTTAGAAGAAGCACAAAGCAAGTACAGAGACAGAATGTTGCAAAGAAGCATTTCCATATCTGCAGCAGAACTCTCTCAACAGCAGATGCACACATGGTTTAACACACAGCCTCTCAGATGCCATTCAGCAGATCCATCCAGCAGTGGTGGGACCCCACACAAAGATAACTCAATGCTTTTTCCAAAACCAGACTTTACCTCTCTAGCAGCAGCGGCCATGTCACCAGCAGTAGCGCCAGTAACGGTAACTTGTTCTTGGACCCCGTATCTCCCCTCCCATCTTTCTTCAGTCACTTGGGTAGTGCTTGTAGATACTCTTGTTTCCTTCATCTGGGCTTCCATGGTGGCAGCATATCCCTCCTGCTTCCAGGGAGGAAGGACATCAGCCCCAGCTGTTGTCACTACATGTGGTTTACGGATTGGAGATGGAGATTTCACTGGTCTAATAGGTGAGGTGGAGATTCTCCCAGCAGGAGAAACTGACCTATTGAAAAACATTGAGTATGAACATCATTAATCTACTGCCACAGAGTGATAACTGTATAAACTGTATAAACAGTTATCCCTCCCCATATAGGGTATCTCCAGTAATGTGTGGTTTGATTTTAAGAAAGGTTTCTGAAAGGTTTTACTTGTGAATTATGCTAACTTGTTTTTTTAATATTATGCCTAACTGTTGTCATTCTCATAGCTTTAACATGTCTTTGTAGTGGTTTAGTTTCCAAAAAGAAATAAGAACAAGTGGAAAAGAGATTTCAGTCAATTTCTGTCATTTTCAGAAATTATATTTGAAATATAAAAATACAGCATGATTTTGCATTTGTTCTGTTCTAATTAATCTAATAGGAATAATACAAAACACTCACAGGCTGTAAGTATTACATAATACGTTCATAATACACAAAATGATAATTTTAACCAATCTCTATAAAAATCACACGTAGCAACCACTTAGCAAAACAAATGGATGTACTTCTGTACTACATCTTATTATTTTCATGTGTCACCCATATATGTACTCCAGGCAGATTTCTTATCAGTGCCTAATATTTTTCCCCACACTTGTATTTACAGACCTCAGACACAATAATTAATATCCACTTGGAAATTGCTAGTTTCTAAATTTTGATGTTCCAAAAATTCAGTCCTAATCCTATCAGACAGTTTTAAAGAATTTTCCAACGTTCTTAAACAGGATTTTTAACTTAGAATTTCTTTGAGTGGAATTTTTTGTGCTTTTTTTGTGTATTTCCCTGAGAACTTTAACAAATAGCAGCAGTAGGGGGCAGCATCATCATATTAATGTTTAGATTTAGTTTTTTTTAATGTGTTTTTTGTCTAAAAGGACTATCAAGGGAGGACAAATTTCTAGTTCTACATGTGCTCTAGATGTCGCTATTGAATTCTTTTTTCACTTATGCAGTTTCTTAGTTACTGCTAGTTGCTACCAGTCCATTTATTCCTGTCCTTGCAAATTATAATCAGTGGGGTAAAATTCACCATCTCACCCAGCTCTGGTAACTTAAATGGGGCTCTTTGAGCATTCAGTCTGGGGACATTCCTTCCACAATGCTAGTGCTTCAGGATACTGAAACTGCAGGACATTAAAACATTCTTCTCTTTACCTTCCCCCCAGCACAGACCTCACAGGGTCTCCCAGACCACGAGACTTGCTTTTCAAATCACTCAGTTTCTCTCCAGACTTTCTACACAGCAGAGCTAAACTTCAATTTTCTATAACCACATTTAGCTTGCTTACCTTCAAAATGTTATTTCTGTACTTATTACCAGTACATACATGGAACATGAGCTCAATGTTTTTTTTTATATATCTTTTCATTCTGTTTGCCACTCATCAGTGTCATTGCTCTTTTCTCTGCTCATCTAAAATAATCAAGGGCCACCTGCTCCACTGTTTTTATCTGTTTCATCATGAGCTGTGAGTGCTACTTTGGCTCTTTGTACAGCAATCAAATGGGATTTTCTACAGCAGGGAACAGAAGTCTACATAAGCCACCCACACTTCTATAGCAGTGGCAAATATAGCACATTAGAGCTCACCATCAGAATAAACCCAGCCACTAGTAAGTCAGTGCATTTTTTCACTTTATACTATGTTCTCATTCTACAGCATGACTTCTATATGTATGAGTGATTCAAAAGCAATATTGCCTGAAAGAATAGTAATTTTACCTGACTGGTGAAGGTGTTGGTGCTCTGACATGTCTTACAGGTGATGGTGATTGTCTAACAGGTGACGGTGATTGCTGTCGTGCCATTTGTGCTTTTGCAGCAGTTGTCGGGGTTGGTGATTTTGATGTAGGTCTAGGAGGCATTCGTGGAGGTGCCTTGTGTGGGAGCTGTTGGGTGGCTGCACCTTCTATAACCATTTCAACACTTGTAAGTGATCTGGCATCAAAGTGGGTTTCAGTCTTCTACAATGAAAAACAAGAAAAAGAAAAATAGGGTGAGGTACTGTAGAAGTAATCCTCCACATTTTAGCCATACCTGCTTTGTTTTTGAAAAGTATACCTTTTCAATTCTGGCTTGTCTTGTTTGTGAAATCTGAGCAGTCGAAACAATTGTCTTTGTCTTTTTAGCAGGAACTGCTTCTTCCTCGCCTTTTGGAAGAGAAAACGTGGTCAGAAGAATTGCATATGGCAACAATCAAAAATCAGTTGGAGAAATAAATGAATGGTCAACTCTAATTATATATAAATTTATATATACAACAGAAAAAGCCAACTTAAAAATAAAACTTTGAGAGATTTACAAACCAAAGATACCTTGAGAAAAACTCAAGGCATCCCTTTTTCCATCAACAGTATCCTTCACTTAAAGAAGACCCATTCTGGAGAAAAGATCCTTTAAAATCTCAGACAAAAATCTTTGGCAAATTTCATCAAAGACACTGCATTTAACTCTTGAGAACGAAGTTATAAATCAACTGCAATGAAGTGGTGCATATTGCACCACTACTATTAATGCTCTGATTTTCATGGCCTGCAATTTCAGCTCTGTTACCTTGAATTAGTAATTCAGCTGTTGAAGTAGCACGTCCCACACTGTTTGTGGCATTTACGGAATAGGTGCCGGAGTCTTCAGGATATGCTTCTGCAATTATTAAGCTGTAAAGGTCTCCTTCTTGTAAAATTTTAAAATCGGGGGAACTTTTAATTTCTACTCCGTCCCGATAGAACTTCACCACAGGTGTAGGGATTCCAGTCACTCTCACGTCAAGTCGAACTTGACTTCCCTGTCTTGCAGTCATGCTCTGTAGTCGTTGTGAGAAGTTTGGTGGTGCTGTTCCAGCTGCATTTTTATTGAAGAAGTAAATAGAAAAACAATAGCTTCTTTTAAAAATGATGGCAAATACTAGATACTTTTGTTACTAGAAGTGCATGAAGTCTATTTCTTCTTCACATGCTACTGACAGATAATAGTACCTTCTGAAACATTCAAAATACTATTTCTGATTACATTTGTGATTGAAAATGTTTCCAGAATTACAGACAGATTGTTTGCAACCATAGGCATTAAGCAATTGGTTAGGCCCTTTATGTGACATTCTGTTAAATATCATTGATACTGTTAGATATCATTAATGGCTCCATCCTGCAGAACTGCATCCTTTCTTTTATGGGCAATTTCAATGTAGCCAGTATGTCAGACCATAAGGAGTATAAGGGCTGAGCCCGAAGTTTGTAATCATGAATAAGAGTTTGCGAGATCAAGATTAAAGTTTATAGGGTTAAAATGTAAAGGACACTGTTAGACTTTACTGGTGAGAGCCCATGCTGAATCTTAGACTGCTTTAGGAAAAGGAATGTGGTTTTGCTTTTTTTTTGCTGATCACATACTTGAAATCTGAACTATTTCATAACGTGTTACTCTTCCATCATTCCCTCACACTGCTAGCAGGCAGAGGTGCCTTTCTTTAGGTGCTCTGTACCTGTGACAAGCAGCTCAGCAGTACTAGTAGCTTGCCCAGATCCATTGGTGGCTTGCACAGTGTATCTCCCGCTGTTGGCTTCTGTCACGGTGGGGATCACCAGTCTAGCGCGGCCATCACTAAACGAGATCTGCACACCGGGCAGAGTTGCAGCAGAGAGAACCTGGCCATCCCGATACCAGTTCACCTCAGGAACTGGGAAACCTACAGAAAAAGGCAGACAAAGGAGATTAAGACATTGTGAAATGCCAGACATAAAAAATTACCAGAATGCACACTCATGTATGCACAGTTATGGTGCAGCATAATGCCATGGGCACAGATGTACGTCCAGTGACAAAGGAACTTGTTTTCAGAAACAAAATAACAGATCAATAGAGCCGATGCACTGGCTCCTGTGTTTAGTAAATTACTTGAATAATGAGAAGACTGTAGTGTTTAGCAATCTTATTAAGAAATAGAAGTTCATCAAAATCATGAGGAGGATGATTTAATTCATGTGAGGTATTTTTAAAATGTATTTGGACATATCTGAGTAGGATACTCATATATACATAAGGATAAATATGATTATTGCTAGCATATTTATCCAGTCCAATAGTCTGGAGATAATGTAAAGATCAGTACTTCCAATGAAGCATATGTTCTGCACTACTATGGCTTTAGAAAATGAAATGACAGAAAAAGTGACTGCTGTAGACATTAAAATCAAATGCTAGCAAAGTTTTGGGGAGTTTAATTTCTTTTTCTGGAATTTTTTGAGTTTGGTCAACAGCAGTCATCTGGAATCAACTGCTGTTCACATATATTGTTCTTTTTGTCAGGGTTGTGAGCAAGAGTCTTTGGGTCAGAGAAATTTCAATTATACCAACAGCTGAATTTTGGTTTTAAATGGTGGTTTTAGATTCCATGCAGAAATTCTCAGAGTGTTCTACTCAGCCAAATTTGTGGAGCGACTTAAATCCATTCAATGAACAAGTAAAATTCTTATATGAAGCACATAAGAACAGGTAATTTAAGGGGATGGTTCCAGCTCTAGATCTTTTTTGTAGTCCTAGAACATAGTTTCTTCAAAATTAAAATCCTTGCACGTTCACTTCATGTATATCTCCAGTCAATCCAAATCACCAGTGGCACTGCATGGGGGCTCAGGGATGAGATCTGAGACTGCATTTACAGATGAATTAATTTTCCCAGTTCTAATGTCTGTGGTTTGGAAAACCCCAGGTGCACAGAATTCTGCTTCCTTTCTAGAGTATCCTTCCTATAAACTGAATAAATTAATAGGGAAGTTAATGTTCCAGGAAAGTGACTGTGTGAGACAAAAGTGAAAGAGAAGATATGTAGATTGAAGCTTTCACTGGTTGACTGCAGACCCATCAGACTTGGCTAGGAAAGTTTAAGATCTTACTCACAATAAAGCACTGATATTTACAGAAATGTAAAACAGAAACTCACACTCATACAGAAAGAGAATGTGGACAATTTTAGGGAGGATTAGAAATCAAAAGGATACAAGTACATTTAAGTATTGTTAATTTCACAGATGGAAATTATGAAACAGTCCTGATGGTACAATTCAATTTTTTGCTGTTGGTGTAGGGCAATTTGGGCATTATCATCATAAACTTAGGACCCCAGTGATTTCTATCAGATCTATGTCTCCTCAATATTTGTGAAAATTAAAGATGTTTTAAGCTAGGCAACCCCCCAAAATATATCCTCAATAGTGAATTCCTTGAAACATTGTCAGAAGTTTTATTTTCTTGCAGTGGTATTATATGATGATTAGCAAAAATGGGAGTTTCTGTGGCAGATTGAAAAAGACTTGCACTTTTAAAATGGAATCTATTTTGATGGCTCAAGCTGCTATGTACAAGGGATCCAGAGCTAGGAACCGTTTTAGAAATCTGAGCCCAAGTTTATATTAAAAACTCGACTCCACAAATTTACTAACACTCTGCTAATCCCAGGTCACAGAGCTAGGTAAGATTTAACTCAGATTATAGATGTATGTGCCTGGTCTGCATAGAGTAGGGATTTACTTCTACATGTCCCAAATACACTGTGATTCACTGTTAATTTTCAGCACAATCGTTTTTCATTTTAAAACTGTCCTTGAGGGTTTTTTGAACTTTAATACCAAAAAGAAGAAAATCGACCTGAAGTGCCTCAAATTCACCACCTAAGTAATTGAATTCAATAAGATTTTCCTGACAATGATGTGAGAGGGACTTCCAACTTGTGTATGATCTGTGTGCTGCTTTCAAAAATAAGCACCATGTAAAGGCTCTCTTGCACTGGGTAATACCTGAAAATACCAGTTCAAAAAAAAGTAAGCAGTCCACAGGTTAATTCTTTAAGAAGAAATTTAAACTTGATCAGTACTATGGAGACATGAGCTTGGCACAGTTCTAGTGCCAGCAACACTTCTGACTTTCTTGTCTCATGACTCCTCAGTCACTGGTGACCCAGTAGGACCCTGTGACAGTGTCCTGGCTGCTCTGGCATTTGCTGCTTTTAATAACAGGGTTTGTGTGTGTTCTGTGCTTTCTGTTACATGCTGAGTGTACTCATCTGATATCAACCCTCTGTAATGTCACACTTAATTCACAGTCTAATACAGCAGCACAATTAATTTGTTCGAGTTTACATACAGCAAAATTGCATCTCAGGTGGTTGCTAAGATCTTCTTGATACCCTTAGATTAACTGAGCTCTTCACATTTGAACTGTAGCTCTGTATTAATACTTGAATTGTATATAATAGGCCAGTGTTATTAGAGACAGAGAAAAATTCTGATTTTTAAATGCACAATAATTCATAACATGTCAACATTACAGCAGGATAAAGCTATGTAGTCCTTTATTTGTGCAATTAGTTAGAGTAAAAACCCTTTCCTGTTTTTTATGCTGTAGAAAAACTAAATGCCAAGCCACTGTCAGGTCTTTCAAACCTGGAGGATGTTTTTGGGGCAGGAAATTTATATCAGAATCTCACAATGTGAAAAAAACCTAACAAGAGGATGACTCACAACTAATTGAGACTAACATACAAATATGGCATATGATATTAGAATATGACCATGCTATTAGAAATACTGCTGTACCTTTTCTTAGTAAGAAATCAAGTTCCCATCCCAAGTACTCCATAATATCACACAAATTAAATCAGCCAAAATCACTCATTGAATAATAATAATACTAGCATCCTAACTTTTTTTTTCTGATGATATTTTTTAGGTATTCATAATAATAGTAAGTATTGTAAAAGCAGATAAAATTTTGATGGAAAATTTACAGTGTAGAAGCAAGAAGAGAAAATCAGGGAAATTAACTGAAGAATAAGGGACAAGTAATAGAACATGGCATGAAAAAATGTGACAGAGGCTGCAGGACATGTTCAAACAGCTTCTGTGAGCCAGTGTTATGCAAAGGGACCAAGGGATGAAATACATGGACCACAGATGTCAGAGATCTTTATAGTTGCACAGATCATGTGTTTGCACCTGTCACAGAGCATCTGAGTAGTGCTTTATGGTATGTGGATCATCACATTGCTAATGCCTGTAAGACAATATAATTCCACCAGCAGGAACACATGTCATTTCTCCTTAGTCACTGCCGAGGTCAGAGACACTCTTAGAACAGGGTGTTGAGTCTCCAGTAACGTTATCTCAGGTGTTTTGCACAAGATAGGGTGTTTGAGTAGTATGTAGACTGGAGAAATCAAGTAACCTTTAAGTTGTGTGGTATCTTTAAATTGCATAGGTAACTTAAATTATATTAATCCAGCCTTGTACTACCATCATGATGAATACATCAATTGTTTATCATACTAGGGTTTTCTACCCTCTTCAGTGGCCAGTTGGGCCTAGATTTTGTGCTTTTAATCGCCTCCTAGAACTCTGGAATTAACAGCAGAGAAAGTAGATATACACTTTAGCTAAAGCTTAACAAAAGGTTTTGGAAGAACTAGCATAAACCTTGTTTTTTGCACCCTGACTTCTGATTCTGCCCAGTCATGATCCAGGTGAGATTATTGTTTCTGCAGCCACATGAAGTTCCCTTATTAGCACAGTATATATTTTTCTGCATATACATTTAAAGGTGTTGTTCAGCACTGTATGATACAGATATATGTCCATACTTCAGCACTCATCTTTACACGTTCATACCAGATTATGATCTATGAAAAGTGTCATAATTTCTTAGCATAAACATTAGAAAAGAAATTAGTGATAAACTATAACAAATCTTGGAAAAATGAATCAAAACCTTACCACTAATGTGAGCCTCAAAGGTTGCGGCACTACCCTCCAGTGCCACAACACTTTGTAACGGCTGTGTAAATGTTGGTGCTTTCGTCGTCATCTTTACAGGCACTCTGCAAGCAAAAAAAACCTCATCATTAGATATCAATGGTGAAAATGCTATTGTATCTGCACTGTTCTTGTAATTTTTCTCTGAACAATTTGCTTTCCACGGTTTTAAATCAGAATGACCTGGTGAAATTAAAAAGTTGTGGATTTTTACAAAGTTGTATAGCAAATTACTCTTGGAGCGTGTTTGCCTGAATTGGATGGGAAACCATTATATTAAGTGGAGCTGTGCTTTGGCATTGCAAGTATGCAGCAGGAGACAGAATTGTGCTTGACTCACTGTGTGACCTTCCACAGGTCATTCAGGCTGCCTCTCTTTGTCTATTAACTTTTTTATCTGACAGGAAACAAATTCCTTGTATAAATTTTAAAAATATCTTTTATATCTGGTGCAAAAATATTTGTATTCTTCAATGACAAGACAGCTAGGTCACTAAGAAGCAAATCAAAGAAATGTGAAAGCCTACAATATATTTAGCTTAATAATGAAAATAATGCATAATTAATAAATTAATAATAAACAATAATAGTGAATATTGCATTATTAATAATAAAATAATGCCAAAAATGCCAAGAGACTCTATTTTAAAAGCACTCTGTAAGTGAAATTATTCACTTTACAGAAGCATATTGGGATTAAAGATGCAGATAAAATTCTCCTCTTTCTTAGAGAGTATCTCAGTGGAATTTTGAATATGGGAAGACAGCCACCTTCGAAATGTGAGCTAGGATATAAAGTAGCCACTGACACTGATGGCTTGAACAACTGCAAAGCCATGTGAAATCTGAAAGAAAGTTTGTTTTCTCTTGCTATGCCACAAGATTCTGCTTTGAAATAACACTAGAAAACTGCCACTAAAAACTGCCACTAGAAAAGCTTGTGTGTTGATATTTTATATTTGCATGACTTATTTATTTACTGATGTTGAATTGTGCAGTTTTTAAAAAGGTAGCCATTATCTTCCTAATATTATCATACATTCATTAAAGTTACATTTTTTCTCATTAAAAACTTCCACTGAGGGCATATCTGGTCTCAACATACTGGGGTTAACCCCACAATATTTCAAGCCAATCTTATTCATATATTTACTTACTTCCATTTGCTTTGGCTTTTTTGCCTGATTTTATGACAGTCCCAAGCTTAAATTAAAAATGAGAAAGTGAAGTTTCTTTCACTACAAGTCAAATTTATTTCACCTCTCATAGGGATGAAAATTCTTCATTACATGGGTTCCTACATAGAAATCAGGGCCTGATGCATACATGCAATAAGGGCAGAACTGGATATTGTATTGGGATTTTCTTGTTCAGTTATGACTATGTTTTGAAGCTCAGCTAAAATAAAAGGAATAATTTTACAATACAATTAAATATTATGAAAGCTCATATATATATATATATAGTTTCCAGAAGAGATCAGGAATAATTTAATTAAGAATTTCCACTGAGTTGCCACAAAGTTTCTATATTTCATTGTCCAAGCAAATTCTGGCGATGAGGATCTGATCTTATAAGGCTTCTTGTATAATTAGAATTGAAAGTATGCATCTAAAATGTCATGTTCCAGAAATAACCTTTGCAGCCATGAATGACAGCAGACAAGTGTTCCAGAGCTGCCGTGTAAGTGATACCTTAGCAGTTGTTTCCCTTAAAAAGTCATCAGCGCTTAGCTGATACCATGTGCATTTTATCAGAGCTATTCTTGGAGCTTCTCAGTTTATCTCTCAGCAGCATAACCTTGAACACTCCCAACAGAAAGGAGTTTTAAAGTTAAGCACATGTTTCCATGCACTTTTAAAGTCCTAATTTATGTAGTCTTTAGCAATAAAATATGGTGGAAAAAACCTTTTTGCTGAGAGTTATCAAAGTTTACTCCAGAAATTAAAGCTATAACCTTGACAGAGAATTGAAGTGTTTCACGCCTATACCCTGAAATCTACAACCCCCTGAGAGAAAATTTATAAATAATAGATTGTATCAGAATTATTAATGACTGATAAAACACTTATTACACCAGCAGAAACATGCTACTAACCTGATCTCTCAAAGTGCCTGCAAGAGTGGGCTAAGCCCAACGAAATCTTCTTGAACGACGTCCTTATCCAGAGTAAGATTTTTTTAGACAATCCCAGCATGAGAATTGAAGAGCCTCTAATCATAAAAACAAAACTACACAGTCTTGACAGTGTAGTTTTGTTTTTTTGCAATCCCTACACCCGAGGCGAGGCGGGGAATGCACGACTGCTCAGAAGTGCTAACATAGTTGTTTCGCTTTATATACCCCAGCTCTGCTGACAGGTCTGCCTCATCATGTCAGTGCCGGTTCTGATTGGTTTCTTGAAAGAAAGTATCTTGTGAGAGGGGATTCACTCTCTGTAACCATACACCACCTGTTGGTCCTGATTGACAATGCTAATTTTGGAGGCACAAAAGGGATTCACTGAGGAAACCTCAGCCGTTCCAAAGCTTTTGATTTATAATTTGATTTAGTTTACCAAGTGCAGTTTACATTGCAAATTTCCTAATTCATAATCACAAGACAAAGAAAGCAATAAAAAGCATTTTAGCAGGGCATATGGACAAGTCAGAAGTCATCATATCAGTGAGATTCAGTCTTTCTTTCTTTATAAAACATCCAAGAAGCCATACCAAATGCATATGTCAATCACCAGACTAAATAAGTAAGCTGAGCTCAGACAAGTGGCTGCACACTATTAGAATACACCATTTGAACTACTTTTTTCCCATAACTTTGAATTCTAAAATTGTGTTTGGCAATATATAGATTTGGTGCTCTAGGGCTGTTTTTGTTTCCTTCACAGTTTTTCTGCTGTTTGTTCCAAGCGGTTAAGCATAACAAACAGTAGCATACAATTCACAGAAACACGAATTTTGTGAAATTGAAATAGACAAATACTGTCATTTTTAAAGAAAATATAAAGTCTCACAGCTTTTTTCCAGACCTGTGTGGGCCTTGTGCAGACCTCAGACCATGGAACAGCATATTGGTTTGTGAGCTTCCACTAGCCCAGCTTTGCCACTATGCAGCTAATTATGCCTTTAGAGTGGCTGCTTCTGAAACAGACATCAGTTAGAAGACTACTCTTGTTTTACCACACCACCTCATCTGCCTGTTCTATTCCTGCCTCTCTACCAAAATATTTAGGCACATAACTGGCACATAAGACTACTTAAAATTCCTTGCTTAAAATCAAGCATGTGCTTAGATTGGTTTGGTAAAAGGAGGACTTCAGTCTGCAGTTACCAAGTTCCACACTGACAAGGACCTCTCTGAGAACACCCAAATATGTAAACACAGACTGGAGTTTTGTACTAACAGCTGCACTTGTGCTTGAAAACAACCTGAAGGAAATCTCCAGCAAGAGAGGCAGAAAACGCCAAGGGGAGAGAGAGGAAGAGTTTCTCTGCTACAATTCCTGCAAGGGAGTGTTATCGTTTGCTGATCTGAAAGAAGTAAGAAATGACATATTGCTGTGATCTCATAAAATAACTTCAGAAATTTGATCTGTCCTTTAACTTATCCATCCCATAATGTGGCAACTTCATGGCTGCTCTTGGCATGCAGCAGTATCAACAGCAGCACAAACTGGAGGAACAGTCTCTACACTGGTACTACCTGAACTCCCACAGCAGCTGAAAGTCAGAGAACTACAGCTCATTTTTAATTTCTTCTCACAAATAGATTTCAGTGAGCCTAATCCCTCTGTACAAGACTTAGCATGACAGCAAATGCAACTCTATGCAGTGAGGGGCAGCTCAAGCTAGCTTGTATTAAAAGACGTAAAATGTCCAAAGAAACTTATGTAAAGGGTTAAAATTTCTGTTTCTAAACAGAGGCTTGCTAAATTAGCAGACAGCTATTTTTCTCTGTAGTTAAACACTTAAATAGTGAAAAATCAAACTTGAAGAAAATATAGGCTAGTATTTCCAAACTTAAAAAATGCAGCCAGTTTTATGATGATATATAAATCAAACAAAAAATTAAAAAGTTTATGAACATATGATAATTTTTAAATTACAGAAATATAAAACCCGTCACATCTGAAGTTCTGAGATAGTCAGAAGTTAGACGTATGCGTTTCTATTTCATCAAGTCAACAATGACTGATAACAATAATAGTTACAAGGGAAAAAAAATCCTGCATTCAAATACAAATGCATTGTATTTTTAAAAATAAGCTCCTTCTTTTTTAGCTTTTACATTTGCTTTTAAACACCTGTTTCCACTCCAACAAAAGTCTGCACCTTCTCAGTTTTTTACTTTAAATACAAAAATACAGAACAGTGGAATATTTATCTCATGTTCTCAAGGAAATACGAATTATTTATCCTGCATGATTTCTGTCACATCGATATCACATGATTTCTACATGTTTAGTGTCACACAAGAAAAACCAGAAGAACGTCTTCAGTCTTATTGTGTAGCTAAGACACTGCTGGTAAAAGTGGCATTATTTCTTTGCTCCAGCATCAAACAAAAAATCCAGATAATGAAAAAGACTTTTTTTTTTTTTTCCAGGAAGACTTTTAAATTGGGGATAGTTACGAAAATTTCAACATCTGCCTCAGTCTGCTACTGCTTGAAGTATAAACTCTATATTGTCAACATTTAGTACGTCATACATTGTAGGCCACAACACATTTAAGGTGTAACAGGTGATATTTAACACAGTGAAACATTGTGGTGGGGACACCTGCAATCTCTTTGTGTGATTCACTTTGATTAACTGTAATAATCCTAATGACTTGATCAGTGGAACTGCTGCAGTAGGCCCACGTGAAGATTCCTTGAAAGCTGAACACTCTAGTCAGAGCTTAAAGACAAAATTCATTCTTCTTGAACACTAAAAATTTCAAAGTTCCACATAAGCAAGTTTTTACTGTGATTTTTTAAGAGCAATCACTTAATACTTTTTTTAAAAATTCACAGTCTTTTCTTTTGCTCATTATTTCCACTACTGTTGTACTATCAGTGTACTCTGCAGTAGCTGCACAGCCAATGTAGGATGGTCCCTTGGTCTAGCTACAAATGCCAATTTGCAAACTGTGTAAAAAGAATTAGTACCTTTCCTATTCCCTTCTCTCCTTCCATTTTTTTCCGTCTCCCTTACTTCCATTCATTCCTATAAAACAACTATAATATCTCCTTTCATTTACTATTTTCATTTTACTCTCTCCTCCAATCAACTATTTGAACCAAGAGAGTCGTGAAATGAAACTTCACATAAAACTTCTCACTGAAAAAATGCTGTCCTATGTCCTTACAGAACTGACAAATCAGAACCCAAAATATATTCATATATTATATTCTTGCTGAATTTCCAGTTTTCCAAGTATACTTTAGAAAAAAAATTACTTTCCCTTCTCCCACCCAATTTCTTTAAAATTCAAGAAAACTAAAAAATTCTTAACTGTTAAACCACTAAATCCTGACTTAAAATCAAATTACATTTCCACCACCCTTATCAATTTTTCTTTCCCTGCTAATACTGCAAACAGTACTTTGTAACAAAAACTTTATAACCTTAAATACAGGCTATAAATTGCATTATATACAGAAGAATATCCATGTTTGTCTGCTGCAGCTGGCTTTTGAAAGGCTGCTGCCTTTTCAGGTGCTTGTGATTCCTATCTGAGCCACTGTAATTGAATATGCAAGATACATCAACCTTTTTCAATGCAAACTAGAGCCTGCTTGCAAAATATTTTTACTGAAGAAGGTGCTGTCAATTGCTTCCAAAGTAGAAAACAAAACTAAGGCACTAAGCAAGTTTTGAAATTACTTTATCTGTTTCCTATGGGAACAGGTTACTGGAAACTATTCATTATAATGGTTCCTGTTCACTAACTTCATGTTGAGGGGAGTTACTTATATTATCTCCTTCGAAATACCTAGAAGGAAATTTATAGATGTCACTTTTGACAAGTTTTCCTTGTATATTATTTTTTATGCATCATCCTCATGCATTTACATATGTGGAACAAGGAAGAAAGAAAAACACTTACCTTCTCAGCACTTCACTTTAGAGAGCAGGCCCTGCTACCAAAGCCTGGCCCCTGAGTAAAGAATATACTTATTAAGTGTTCCGTTTCCTTCAACAAAACAGTATTTAACATCATTTTGCTGGGGACAAGTTTTATCTAACATTTAGGCTGTCCTTAGCATTTAATAAATGCATATTTTTCATCAATTTTGGAAACCTTTTAATAAATCTATGGACATCTATGATTTGTAAAGTGAAAAGAAACAAGAATACCATTTTTCATAATAGAGCCACTCTCTGGGAACAGTTGGAGCAATAGCTGTGTTGCTCATTGGCAAGAGAAGGTTGATAGATTTTCATTTATTTATAAACATCATTTTCTACTATTTTGTAAGAAAACCATGAGTAAGAACAGATACACAGATTTCTGGTTTGCCCCATGTACTATTTAAAGAAGCATTGACACTTTTTTTTCCTGAGTTATGTTTTGTGAATCAGGGGGAAAAAAACCCTCAAATATACATTTCTTCCTATAGTCTATCAATCAAGTAAAAGCAAAAAGAACTAAATAGTTTAAATTTGATGAGCATCCAAGATCAGCAAGCACTGAATTCTACACTTTCATTTTTACAGAATGAACTTCTAAATAGGAAACCATATATGCCATACTAAAATGTTCCAGCTGAGAAAGGAACATTAATTTTAGGGGGTTTATAATTTGGGGGGAAGAAGGGGATGGACAGCTTATATGTACTTTTTCATTCCTCTGAATTTGAGTACAGTTAGAAACACAGTATTTTCTGAGACAATCCTAAATCTAAATAGCACACACAAAGGGCTTAGCTGGAAAAGGTAATTGCATAGGATCCATGAGATGTTTGACACTTGTCTCCATAGCATTTTGGAAAAATCTGTGAAAGATACAGGGTAAATATGCAGAGCAAGTACCTCAGTCTGCAGCTACTATATTTATGTGCACATATACATAGCCTTGTGACTCCTCTGCAGGCAGGATGCCACTGACTTTTCCATAACGTCAAGCAAGTGATTTATGTGATCAGGTGAAGACATGTACATGATATTTTTTTTCCAGCTCATTTCCTCTCTGCCTGTACTTCAACTTGGAGATAAATTTGTTTCTGCTATTCAGCCTGCACCTTGATGGAGAAAAATGTCTAATGTTTTAATATTACAATTTAAGCAATTCTTAAATATGTTATTTCAGTGCCAATTTTGCACAGATGACATCTACTTGGATGAAGCACAAAAATGCTGCACTGCTTAAATCCCTATCTGCTCCCTGTGAGAAGGGTGAGTGCATTGCAGTGGTATGCAAAACCAGGGTAGGTCTAATCAATGTGCATATACAGAATGACAGAATGCTGAACAGGGAATTGCACAGTACAGGTGGAATCTGTGTGTACAACAGGGAATTGCACAATACAGGTGGAATCTGTGTGCATCTGTGGTGTTGGCCAAGCCATTAAGAGTGTGCATAAGCAGAAGTCTGGGAAGTGTGAATCATTTCACAAAATTTTCAAAGAAAGACTTTGAAAATCTGAATCAGATGGATCAAGCTCAAGAACCGTTATTTGCAAGGGCAACTGTTTTATTTACTGTTGTGGCAGCCAAACAGCCATCCAAAATGGAGCTTTTCCTGAACTACCTCTTTCAATGCTGCAAATTGACGACAGTACAAAAGTCCTTGTCTTTCTCTACAAAAAGCTTTGCAATAAATTGCAAAACACACCTAAAATATGAATTCAAGAGATGGAAACAAAGATTCATCATGCTAATGACTGGCCTACAATCCAAAAGATTCGATTCCAGTTCGGGTTTTTTTAATACCCTGAATAGACACTGTGGTTCTTAAGGAATTCTATTATTGAAGAGTCCTTGGCTAAATTAAAAATGTGCTTTGAAGCTAGCACTATCACTTCATAGTCCACTCCTTTGAGCTGCAATGGCAGGCACCAACTGGAAATGGACTGTATTGTCACTCTAATCTAGTCCTGAAAGCAGAAGCATTGCAGTGGAAGACTTCTCCATTATGCTTAGAGAGACTTCCTCTTCCTTGAAGACATTAGGAATATGAAAATTAACACTCTATTTAATAAACTGAAGAATTTTGCAGTTATAATACCATTTTGTTTTAAATCCTAATTCTCTATATTAGCTAGTGGGAATGGAATGATGATGGATTTAATAGGACTGATGGAATTTGTAGAAGAATACAATACTGGGTACTAGTGAATCACCAAGGAGATCTGCAGTTTTGAAGTAGAGTGTTTATTTTCTCCATCATCACCTTCTGTTAGAGTTGTCCAACAATCCACAGCAAGCCCAGAAGAATTGTAAACCACTGTCTAATAAATGCTATGCACAGATGAATATTAAAAATTATTTATTTGTAAAGAAACAAAATACAAATTTGAATCTAGACATATATTGGATAGCACCCAAAATTCATTGCTCCTCACCCATGGCCAATATCTACCAATGGACACAGCAAACAACACAAACATGCTCAGGAATCTGGCATCTTGCAGTTCAGTCCACCTTCTGTTCCACTGCATCAGGCAGAAGAATGGGATCATGTCTTAAGTTGAAGTTCATCTCTTATGGCCTCTCAAGTTCAAGATGCACTCCTTGAAACCAGAGTTTCTCTTTAAACCTGTTTAAAAAAGGTCAGTTAATATTGCCCATTTTTTAATGGTGGCATAGACAGTTCATGGTTTTGTGAAAATAAAAGATTAGAGATCAAATAAACAGTGATTACACAGAGAGCATGAAATATTCTAAATCTCATCTCCTTGACCAGAAGAAACTTGAGCTATAAACAACAGATGAGAAAAAAACAGGATAAATCTAACCTTTCCATATAGTCTATGTGTTTTAATCATACTGAATTTTCCATGTGACTTAAGTAAAATTATGATGATCTCGCGTGTCATTTTTCACTTAGGAATATTTGCCGTATCAAAGCAATATGGAAAAAGCCCTGAACAAAATATGTGGAATCAAGGCTTTGTCAGCTGGCCATGAAGCAAAGTGTACAGGCAGCCCACAGGACAAAGCTTTTGGATCAACACATGCAAACACTTTCCTTTATGCTTACATGTTGCACTACAGCTAGATAAATAAACTTCAGCGATTTAAAGACAGAAATACTCTTTTTTTTAAATCAGAGCCTAAATCAATGAGGTGACATTTAATTCTGTGGTAAGAGTCACAGAGATTAGTAACTTCATGTATCTAATTTATTTAATCTGAAATGGCACAGTGGGAAGTATTGTTATCTTTAATCAATTAATGAACGACAGTTCCTGTCTTGTTAAGATTGCTAATTGTTCTTTAGAATAAGACTTGCCTAGTAGAAAACCTTGCTTATATATTGTGTTCATGAAACTTCACTTAGGTCTATCAATTTGAACTTCTGGAATACTTTGTTTTTTAAGGTCTTCAATCTTATACTAATATCTAGATTAAGGTGCCTATATTTCAAAAAATATTTCACTAAACATAAGTACCTTGCACAGGCTCAGTTCTCTAATGCATTACAAATTTTTTGATCTAAAAATTATATATCTTTGGGTGAAGAATAAAGTGAAAATGGGAGTTACATATTATGAACATAACATACATTTTCCTAAAATTCATAACTTAGGAAGCCTGTTTGATGTGTGCTTTGTAAATCAAGGTCCTTACAGTGGTTGCAGTAGTAGAAGCTGTAGCATGGAGTAAGATGCAGGTTACCTTACTGGAGTACATTTAGCCACTGGCCTTTCATCTCTCTCACATGGTGTGTCCTGGGCTTGTGCTAGCTCAGCTGTGGTGACATTCACCTCTTCTGAAAAGTATCCATCTTCCCATTGTGGTTTAGCCTGAGTTACACGGGAAGTTTTGGGGGGTTTATTTTTCTCTGAAACAATAGATGTACATTAGTGGAAACAAGTTGCTCATGTAATAAGGCAAGAGGGTGTCAAGAAGCATGCAGCTGACAGGACAAATCACCTATCACTGTCACGAAAGCAGAGCAGTGTGCCTTTCCAATTTCATTGCTGGCAACACAGATGTATCTCCCAGTATCAGCAAGGACTACATTTCTTTTTAAAAGATAATAGGTATCTCCTAATTTCTCAACCTGTAAAACAAGAGAATACACATAAGGGATCATTAGTAGCATAAAGCTATATAAATTACCTTTCTCACAAGGAAAATTTCAAGAACATTAGAACATACACTGATATCTCCAGATACCACTTGGATGTCATCCTTTGTCCAGCAGACATGTGGTTTGGGCTTCCCATGTATAGTGCAATGCAGGATTAAATCTTCTCCCTCTTGCAGAGTTCTATGTCCAAACTTTTGTATGAAGTTTGGCTGTTTCCCTTGTACTAAAAAAAACCAAAACAAAAACCAAAAAAGAAACCCCAAACAATAGTCACTGTGTTTTAAAGGACACAACTAAAGCAACTAAAGAAAATAATCTGTTCTCTTTAAGTTCATCACATTGAAAGATAAAGAGAGCCTTTACTGAAGCCTGGAACTCAGGATAACTTGTTTGCAAGACAGTTTGTTGGCATATATTGTTTCTCTATCTAATATAAAATTTGTTAAAAATCATTGATATTAAGCACCCAAGAATTTCATGCATCAGTTCCATGGAAGTGCTAAAGAATCATATTTGGTAAGGTATTAGGCAAGGCTGTGTGAATTATTGTTTCAGTGAAGGTGTAAGATTAATTATTTCACAGTGACAAAGTCGTGAGAGAAAATTTTATCATTTAGTGCATTGCTGTACATCCCACTTGCTTTACTTTCTCTCCCCCTATTTAGTTAAAAAAAAAAAAAAGTTATTGGAAAGATTAAAAAACTGCTATTTGCAACAAACATTAGGGGCAGAATGAAGCCTCTCTACAACTTTGACTGCATCATTATTTTGGCCATCATTAATACTGAAACCATTTACTACCACATCATCCAGTACAAATTTGGTTCAGATGAAGGATGGGCAAGTAATTGCATTTCTACTGCAATACCCAAAGCACATGAGATTGATTTTGTGCTAGCCTCATGCCAGCTGTGGAAGGACAGATGACACCTGAACCACTACAAGAACTGATCAATACAAACTAACCCATCAAAATTGAAGAAATTTTGATCATCACCATCAGTTTGTACTGAATAAAAACATTGCTTTCTGTGACTTGTAACTTAATGAGCTGTAAAGCTGGGCTTATTGAATCACTGTACTATCACTTGAGGTTCACTTATATTCCACCTATGAGATTACAGTAAAAAGAGAAGACAAGCTCAGAATTCAAACTAAGAATTCTTGACACTGGGATTATAAAGCAGATGTTAACACAAGAAGAACACACAAAGACATCCTACAATAAAAATGAACTTTTTGCATCTCTATCACATAAAGAATGTCCTTCTTCCTCTTTAATATAAATTGTACCACATTTCCAAAGTATTTAACAGAAGTTATCACTAGCCTCCTCTGAAATAGAAAGTTACTGAAATGTGTATTAAATGACAGAATTTAGAACTGCTATGCCACCATTACTCCACTGTTTAAGGATGAAATCTTTTCTTTATGCTATTATGAAACAAAAATCAGCTTCCCTTGAACAGGTGCCCATTAATTTCTAACCCCAAATATATTGAGCCAAAGGCTATTTTTGCCAAGGGTGGGCCTGCTGGCATCACAAGGCAGACATTTTGATCACTGTATTAATAAATTCAGTTTTTAGGTGAGCTCCTAGTTGCAATAAGCTTTCAAGCTTAGCTGCTTTTCTATTCTTCCTATATACTGTAGGACTGAGGCACCAATGCAAAGCAGAAGAATGTAAGTTTTACTCTCCCATATTTGCACTGACCCTCTCTATTAGCCAGCCAGAGCAGCTCAAACAACTCAGTTCTTAGCTGTTGAAGGTTAGAATGTGCAAGCTGCCACCCACATTGCATTGCATGCACCAGAAGCCCAGAAAATTGTGATCTCAAGCTTCACTTCAAGCGAGAGAACCAAGTTTACACCCCTGCCTACTCTTTGCAGGCAGTTAACAGTAGGTCACAAACAGAACATGTTTAGCTTGTATTCCAGTGCAAAACATTAAGTGGGCTTCAGCCACTCTTTGGGATAATTTTGGCTGGATTCCAGTACTTGTGCAGTTTGGATTACCTTGTGAAGTCATGTTGCATCTCATAGTAGAATGACTTTTACCATTAAAAGAAAAAAGGAAAAATCTGAGTGTAATGGTGACAGTGATAATGATCAAACCACATCTTGACTTTATATCATTAAGGCAGCAGAACACAAAAAGTGAAATGTTCCATTTCTAGAGCAAAGGGGAAAGTATGTGCAAATAAAACCATGAAGAGGCAGTTCCTACAGGTCTTTCAGACACAGGCTTGACCTCAACAAAGTCTGCTGTAAAAAATTTTATCATCTGATAGCAACCTTCAAAATAGAATGATAGTTGTATTTCACCAATGTTTTTCACATGATATCATAACAAAACGTCAGAAGAAAACTTGTTAATTGCAAATTATTTCTTGGCTGGACATCCCATGATGTCCTCATCCACAAAGGTTAGAAAGAACAGATCTGCTCCTCTATTGCGGGAAAAAATAATCAGGTACTGAAATATCACTCTTACAGTTTCAGACAATAATTTTGTCAACTGTTAAATATTCCATGAATTATCGGTAGGAACCAGTAGAGTTATACTGCAAACTGGTGAATAAGCACAGAAAAATCATCAAGCTGGAGCAATTAAAAAACTGCAGGATAAAAGTTCACCTTCATCTGTCTATGACCCAGCCTCCACCCCTGCCTAAAGTTTCCCTCACACACTTGTGTGCAGGCCAAGTCAAATTGGTTCTAACAGACAGATTTTAAATTAAATTGCTTCACAGTTATTCTTAATCTATTTACTCTAGGCATGTAATTTCCAGTCTCTGGTGTCTTGAAATGTGATATTAGCAATTTTATGAACTTCCCATTTTCTCTATGAAATTAAGCTAGGCAGATTACCACCATGCTGCTTAGAGACTTTGGATTTGCTCTGCATTACTCTAAATTAACACTGCACTTTATTGTTTTGAGATTTTTGTCTCAGTCGAGCTCCTAGCACAAACAGAAGGATTCCTTTATTAGGAATATTAAGTGGGTCTCATGACCCAATTGATCTGGAATATCCATAACCCAGAGCCCCAGTCTCCTTGGATACCATGTGTAACCTCCTTAAAGTCTTGGCAGTAATTTTTTGTGACACAATTCTTCTGGACCACAGATGGTAACACACACACAAAAATTACTCCTTTACCCTAGGAAAGTCTACAGAGGAATGCAGAAGTAACCATACCTTACCAGTCATTTGAGAGGAACTCACCTTCTCCATTGCAGCTCCAGCCACATCTGATCCAATCTGGGTAATGACTCATCCTCCCTCTGCCTACTGACTCAAACCTGCGACCTCAGACACGCTGCTTCTCATGAAAAATTAAAAAAATTAATTCCTTTCCCCCTCCAAATTTAGGTACCTTATGTAAAAACCGCTTCACATGACTCCACATCTTGTAGTCAGGCAATATAAATAAATTAAATAAGATATAAATAAAATAAAGGAATATAAAGAAATAAAATACCGTTTTCTTAAATGGTGACTGCATATGAGGAAGGAAGAAGCGAGTGTAGGTTAGTCATATGCCTAAGGTCTTTCTTGTAAGGGTGGTGAGACTGAGGCTTAAATCTTCATTATAAGGGAGCCACCAGGAAGATGTAAACATTTTGGGATCTTGAAGTAACTGTAGGCTCAAAAATGTAACTCTAGTGTGGGGAAATCAGCGTTGTCAACCAAGAAAGAACCAGAACAATACAAAACACCCAGATGCATTCCCTGCTCTACAGTGTGGTAAAAAGAAGGAGGAAGTAAAGCATGCCTAGTATAAACTATTAAAAAACCCCATGACAGTAGGAAGCATTATGTTAAGATTGTTGCTGCAACAGGATGAGTGTTTTTTTCCTTCAAAGAAATACTAGTGCATCATGAGACTATGTCACTGTCACTCTTTTTTTTCCCCTTTTTTTGAGATTATCTAAACAGAACACAGCTGGAATTTTCCAGCAATTTTTTTTAAGGACTCATTTGAGTTCTTAAATAAAGGGTATTTAAATCCAGTCTGCCAGCACAGCAGTAACCAGTGTTGATTATGTCTTTGTTTACAAAGCAAAGCATTAAAACCATGAGATTTTCAGAGTCCTGCTGTGAATGCAGTATCTCTAAATTACTCTTTTTGAAATCTAGTTTCTTGTGGCAATTAAAATTGTGGCTGATATCCACACACCCATTAAAAACTGTGCATTTAAAGCTATTCTTGACTGAAAGTAGACACAATACCACACTCACAAAATCAACTTTTGTTTACCTAAAATTCATAGAAATTTTCAAATTCTCAGAGGGAAGTTTTAACAAATGAATGAACAAAGGTATTATATACTTCCACAATGATTTATTAAGATCTACATTACCTTTATTGTGACATAGAAAATACACTGCAGGAAAACAGGTGAAATTTGTACCTGAGAAAATTTTTATGAATCTACATTTCTGGGAGATGACTGAACTGAGAAAGTGGCTCATTAAGGGTAGTACCAAGTTAGTTAGAACTTACTGTGTTCCCCCATCTGTTCACCACTTCCTCCCCTTGCTCCCTCTCATTGCTCTGAGGTTATATAATGAGAACTTTTCCTTCTTCAAAGTCACAGGATTTTTTATAAAAGTTGCAGTCACTGGGCCAAAATATCTGACCCTCAGCAATTACAATGTATATTATTTTCATAGCATGCTACACAGTAAAAGGTTGACTTCATTCCAACCAATTATGCAAGAGAAGGTAAATATTTCCTCTTTAAAAATTTTCCACAGCAACACAATGGTAACATGAAGGTTGGTAATCAAAAGATGCAGGAAAAATCATGTAGCTGTTTGTCAACTCTTTTTACTGTACAAATACAGCAAATACCAAGGCTAAAGAATGAAGTTATATTTGAGGATTTATAAACTGAGTCTTTCACTGGCACAGTTACATCATTGTTACATAATAATTAAACAAATCAAAACTTTAATAAAAAAATACATTTGTGATTGTCCTTGCCAAGAAGAAAATACAAACTGTAGGTGTACAAAATATTGGTTTGGATTTACTGCTTTGAACTTAATGGATAATTCTGTTTGACTGACTTTTTCTTTTTTTAAAAATTTGAATACACTTTTGGATATTTCCCCAATTTGGTTGGTTCTGTTTGAAATCAGTGTGTTAAAAATTTTAAACATATGCAAATGCTCATTTCATAAATTGTTAACTTTCTTGTCTTATACTAACAATTATAGGATTATTAGAAATATCTGTATCTTTGTAAGAAGGCAGAGAAAGTATCACAGACATCTATTTAAGCAGAGTGGAATGTTTCAATGTTTTATTTTGTAAACATTTGTTCTATTGCATGCTAGATGCCACTTAGACAAATCCTGATGGTTCTGGGTCAGTTCTGTAGCACAATCACAGCTCTGTTGGAACTACTGCAGCTTCCCTTTGAGGAGGCTCTGTGCTGGGCTGAGACAGATTTAAATCTGATCGATGTTAGGTCAATCATGAATGCTATGATACCTTTACTAAGAAGCTTTGTCCTAAAACTAATTATTTTGTAAGCATACAAGCAAACATGTGGCTGAAAAAAAATACATTCTAGGTTTAAAAAAAATGCCAATGCCTTCCACACCCCATCCCGAGAGAAGACATATCCCAAAATACACAGTGATCTGAGCACTCTACCTGGCTCTATACTGACATTTAAAACCTACAATCATTCAAACTGTTTGCAATGCTATGGAATGCCTACACTTTTAGAAAGCAAAACTCAGCCTCAGATTCTAGAAAAATCTTACTAAGTTTTTATCTCAACATCTCTATGACAAAGTTGAATAAACACATAACACTGGCAATAAGGAAACAAGCAATATATCCGTTTTGCCATAAAAAGTGGTTTGGTACATATTGTGAAAACGCGGTGTAAGAAAATAAATTCAACAATGTGATAATTAAGTCTGGTGCAGTCAATATTGTACTTATTTTGTGAATAGCCAGTACATTAGTGATACACTAATATAGATGACACACAGCATTATCCAGTCTATTCTTGCAATAGGTGGCCTGTTACCTTGCACGTGAAGAATGGCACTCGAGGAGATAGTGCCGTTCAGATTTTTAGCCCGAACAACATAGAGGCCAGCATCTTTATCACACACCTTCTGAATGAACAAAGTATGCTTTGTCTCCTTTTGTAAAAGCTTTAAGCGCTCATCTGCAGTCAGTTTCTGGCCCTTCTTGTACCTGAAGCAGAGAGTCAGTTTTCAGGTCAGAGTTTTATCACCGCATGCCACACAGAACTCTGCAAATTCAGACAATCTCTGTAACACTACAGTAAACAGATAGAGACCCGCTGTGCTCTCATTTCTCAGCTTTAAACTTGGTATGTCAATATGTGTGAACAGTTAAACAATGCAAATTACTACATAATACATTCTTAACAGTAGAAAACGTGGTTCTGAGAGTGGTTTCAGCAGACAAGTTACAGCTCTCTCACAGCAATATTAGAGAGGTAACATGAGGGCCTGGGGCCTTGGTTTTGCACTGAGACATTTTTGCTAATAAGGTCTTGAGTCAGTCCACATTCAGCTCATGGATAAGCTCTAAAGGATCAACAAACAAACTTTCTGAACTTGTATCTTCAGTATAAAACACAGCCCAGAACCTTTCTCCATCCCAGCCCACATAACATTTACTTAGTTCACATCATCAAACAGGATAGAACAATGCATTAGGAGTTATTTCAGCGAACTGGTGTCATATTCTAGCAGCAGAGTATCTGTCACCATGTATTGGCATTGACTCCTGATTTTAAAATGGAAATTAGAGGAAATTCTGGCTCTCCTTGCCCCATGATGTTTCAGCATAGGCTGCATTTAATCTAGCACAAACATGAAGATATTTTTCCACATATATCCAGGGAAATTTCTACACAAGTACAAAATACACATTATTAGTGAATTTGTAACTTAAAAAACTTAATTTTTTCTGTTTTCATAAATTTCTAATTTGCAAAATAATTCCAGTTGAACACTACCTTTTTGAAAGACAATCTATCAATAGTGTATATATATTTTCAAGCTAAATTAATGCTTTCCTACAATAAAAATGAATATTTTGTTTCACCAATAATACTCTTCAATCTGTGCAATACTGGTAGTTAAAACAAGGTAACTTTATTGATACCAACAGAGTATAGCACCAAGGTTGCAGTGTCCAGTATTTTTCTCAGTGCCACTGAAAAAAATTCAGTTTAACAAAAACTTACAGTTTAATTCTTTAAATGTGAAATAATAATATTAACGTATTTTTTTTTTCCAGTAAGAGGCATATTTAATTTTAATACATTGAAAAAAAGGCCTCCATTTTGGAAGACTAATGGAATAAGTAGAGAAAAGACAAATGAGGTAAAATTGGAGGAATACATGCCACAACATATCGAACTATTAAAAAAATCTTGAAATCCTGCTCCTCTTTCATTCCCTATTCCGTTTGGCAGGGAATTTTTAGAGTTCAGATGTTTATATTACATCATCTGTTTTTCTCACAAATCCAATATAAAGTAATCTAAAGAGACACATAGCAATTAGGAAAGAGATAGACCATGCACACCAATATATGACATAAAACTGATTATTTTAGTGTCGATATTTAGATGGGATTTTTTAACCTATAACCTTACTTTTAATACCTGACTTTCACATACGTGTAAATGTGTCCCCATCTATGTAGTGACCATAAATATTTCAGTGTGCATGCACATCTATGTGTCTGTCCATACGTAGTGCCCAGAGCCTGGGAAAATGCAGGTGAATTTATTTATGGTAAATCTGAAGCGTGAAGTGATTTTAAGAAGGCATTGAACAAGTGGAACACCATATTCCAAAATATGAAAACTGTATGATGCTTTTGCTTAAAAACATTGGATATGTTTGCAGTATTTTGCTATTCTTATTCAAAAAATTTGGTACACAGTGATTATTTCAAGTTGGTTAATTGTTGAAAACAATTCTGGGGGTGGAAATCATGCAGAAGTGTGGAGTAGAAAGGATACAAGCCATTTATTCTAGCCTACAGATTAATTGATTTGGTTATAAGAGGTTTGTGGTGGCTCACTACTAGGTATATTTACTACTTCTCATTGCAAGCTACCCACCATGTCAGTGTAGGCTCTGGGAATCCTGTTACTTCTACTTCCAAAGTTACCGGAGAACCTTCCATGACGGTTTTGTTAGACAGAAGCTGGGAGAAGTTAGGCGCCTGTCCAGTTAGGCTGGCCATGCTGTTCTTTTCTGAAGAACTTCTAATCTCTTCTCGGGTAACCATCTGCCTCTGACAGCTTCTGGTGGTGTCTGATTGAAACACGAAACCTGAGAATGCATCAGGCAAAGCATGCAGCCTGTCCCGGGGTTTAGTACAGTTATTCAAGGCATGCACATTTTCTTGCGTTTCTGCCATGCTTTTATGAAGTTCAAGGTGTTGGAAATGTGTTTTGCACATTTCACTCATCATGCTATGTACTGGTTTGGCTTTTATAGGGCAGGAAGCGGTGCTAGTTTCAGGTATTCCTTGTGAGCTACAGGTCAAAGGAGATACTGCTCTGACTTTTGGACCAGAATCTGTTAAAGAGACACAAAACTTTTCAAAGTGATCTGATGGACTTTCTGTTCTATTATTTGTAGCATCAGCAAAAGCAGAATTTGTTAAGAGGTCAGATGCTTCCATTGGTTTTACTGTTCTAGTGGTTTTCTGCATTTGCAAGCTATAGGAACTGACATGCAGACTATGAGAGCTACAGCAGCACTGCTCATCTAGCTCTGTTTCAGAATGTAAGAGGTTGGATTCTGGTGTCTCAGAAAGCGGTGGCAAAGAGATATCATCAGGTGATATACACTCATATTCATCTCCAGAGGGGGTTTCTTCTGCCAGGAATTCAGTCTGTAAACTATCCTCTTTGGCTGAAGATGACAGCTCTGTATCCTGTGAAACAAGATCCTCACCAGCTGGACAGATAACTGAAATATCAGCCAATATATTCCTCTCCTCGAACTAGGAGGGGAAAGAAGAGAGAGGGAAGAAGACAAAGAAAAACAAAGAGTTATAATTTAATACATCCCCTTGTCATGCAAAATCTAGCAACAATATTTCTTTTAATTAAGCTTCTGAGAGGCTGAAAGAAATGGGGCAAAAGGCAATTTGTCAAAACATGTTGCAGCAGCTTATTGGAATTTCAAACTGCCCAAATAGATTCTAAAAAACATTATTATAACTATGTATAAGCATTTATTATAACAGTAACAATGAAACCAAGAGTACCTTTCTATAAACAAAGGGCAACCTGTGGATATCCTGTGGCTTCTGTTTATATGAACATTTGCAAGGGGAAGGCGGAGGAGGAGGAGGAGGAGTAGGTGCCCTAATTACAATTAAATGGGACACAGTTACATAGCCATATAAATATATTAACAGCCAAGTTGCTGGACTTGTTTCTTTGAGAGAAAGAGTTGTCAATCATGGTCAAGAGTTAAATAATAAAGCCAACAATTCTGTAACATTTTTAAAACATTTTATATTTCCTTTTATTTTTTGTATTTTTTTTTTATTCTTGGCTGTTACAAGATCCTCCCAAATATTAAAAGAAAAGCAAGGTAAAAATTATTTTTACGTTAACTTGGATCCAGGAAAAAAAATATCCCTTTCATCATGTTTCAAAGAGAATTGGGTGAGGCATAAGTGCATTAATTTTAATCACAAAGCATCAAAGTCGTTATCTGCTTTGTTAATTACTTCTCTGCCTCTTGATTTTTGTATGAATGCAATCATATATTCAGATTGATTTCATTTAAAAGGTAAAGGCTCTCAGCAAAGGTGTGTGCATAATGTTTGCTTAAGCTGCTCTCTCATTGCTGAGCACTATACACAAATATGCCATCTACCTATAAACTGACCGCTCAAATAAATGGGGTGGTACACTGAATTTCCTTGCTTTCCAAAACAGGTCTCTTTGGCTGCATCCAATACAAGAGTGTGATGGTACATTTCTTTCAGTTTTCTTTTTGCTTTACTGCTCTAAATACAATCTAACAATTAGTGCAAAAAATTGTAAAAACCCAGAAGTAATAGACCCTCATATGTGCCCTGGCCCTTTAGACATGTTAGTTTTAATATAGGCGCTTTTCCAAATTATTACACTTCTTATTTCAAAGCAATGTGATTCATGCCAGATCTATGAAAAGATGACTGGAAGAAGGTTGGGATTTTACTGTGTCTATTTTACTAAACAATTCAATTCAGTTGTAAGAAGAAGTTCAAGTTTTACTGTGAAAGTGTTTCCCACAAGAATCCCCAGATGAACTCTGACCCCTGAAGAGATGGAAGAAGACCCTGGGGGAAATGTGTGGAAAAGAATGACAGGTGAGCTGTGAGCGAGCAAGCTGCCAGATAGACTTTGGCAGCATGGGACCAAAAAAGCAGGAAGATCAATGTGCAGTGAGAAGGTCTAGCACACTTTTAAGAGGGTTATATTTGAAGCAAATTAATACTGGGAAAGCAGCTTGCAGGAGTACAGATAAAATTAGAGATTGCTGGCCCACTATACGAAGCTCTAGTGAGATGAACCTGCTACTTTAAATGAAGTATGGAGTGATGAAAAGGGTAGAGGCATCATAGTTGCCACAATCCTCATATGATATTTGCTCTTTTGCATACCCTTGACTTCTCTCCTTGGCAGCTGAGACTCAGTCTGATGAGGAGTGACAAAGCTGTGGCTTAGCAAAATAGAGCTATGGGCATCTGCTGAGGTGATTCTCATGGGGGATGCTCTTTGGAACAGTCACAACATTTTGAGAGAAATCTGGGCTCCAAGTCAATGCTGAAACTCCCACTGACTCAGAATGGAGGTGAAAAAATTATTTAGTTTTAATTTTGGCTTATCAACAGGTTACAGGACATTTTGTATTGAACTGAAGGGCATGATATTAGTTGAATTTCTACAAAACATCACTGTTTAATATCTTGCAGTATTTGTCCGTTATTTGTTTGCAAAATGGAATTTTTAGATATCTAAATCTGTTACCAATGGATCCTACCTTTCTAAGGACTTAGATATATTACCACCCACTCTGATTTATCTGACTATTTCACATAGCAAATTATTTACATTTACATCTAGGATCCCAAGCCTTTGAAATATTCCTTAAGCCAAAGTAATTAATCTCATAAAACATAGGTCTGTCTTTGCTTTGCCTGTATTTCTGAGAGTTCATTTATTCACTGATTATTTGGAAACTCATATTCTTTTATTGCTCATGAATAAAAGATGTTTGTCTGTTTGGATTTTTATCATTCCAAACGTAAACTCAGTCTTTGTGAATTGTCATGTGAATTGTCCTCAACATGGATGCAATCCCTACTTTGGATTATTTATGATCTCTAATGCAGAGAATCTTGGCAGCTGAAATGGAACTTAAGTGTTTTGAGATGAGGATAAAGATGATTATTTGATGGTGAGTTCTGTAATTTCTTCTATAGTGCCATACAAATATTACAGCAAATTATATTTGACATGGTGTCCTACTGAACTACTGACAGCTGAGGTTGTGTTCCATCATTGTTTCTCTGTTTCCTGGTATTCACACTTTTTTAAAAATGAATCCATATGTTTGCTTTGTCAGGTTTTTGGTAATACTGTAAATGAGAATACAATCAAAGCTTATCAATATAACAATAGTCCTCACTTTTGATACACAGCAAATTGAGGAATAGAATTCCCTTGAGAGCACACAATGTAAATTAATACGAGCAGCACAGACTTGTTTAGTGCCTGTAGGACACAGAGTATTGCTTCTCTTCTCAGCAACACTCTGAATTTGCAAGCAATTCACTCAGTGCCATCTGAAAGGAAAATGTTTTAAAATCCCACTTTTTTTCCCAATTAAGACCTTAATGTGTCAACAAATAATCATCATTTCTATCCAAATGGAGACTTTAAGAACAAAACACAAGAACCTTTCTAGCAATGCACAGAGCCTTTTAAGAAAAATTTCTAGTTATTAAAAAACCAAATTAACTGAACTAACCTGCTGCTTTTGCTTCACCTCTTTAACAGTCTCATGTGCTTCTTGATCATTTCTTTCTTCTCTTTTAACAGTAATCAACTCATCAGAAGAATCAACTTTCTGCCATGTGAAGAGAAAATTAAGTTTATACACAATAGAAGGTAAGAATTGTTAGCTACACATTGACTTATGCTCTGTACAACAGAGAAAACACCAAAGTGAAAATCTGTCATCAACACAGGTGTAAATTGCTTATGGGAAAAAAAAAGCAGCAAAACTCAATTAATTCATTCTGGGACAAGCAATGGCAACATTTTTCGAAGCTGACAGGATGTTTTCTGAGGCAGGGAAACTATACAAGACTATAATTCTTCAGTATGTAAGACTGAAGAATTCCAGTGGCTAATCAAGAATCTGAGGAATATTAACCAATTTATACACAGGCTCAGTAAGGGGGAATAAAGGATTAAGTAACACTGTTATAAGAAAAAAGAGAATAAACAACAAATTCAGGAAAAAAATCAGGATTGAAGGAAAACAGTTCTAGGGAGGAAAGAAACATTTATGAGCCTCTGTAATCATATATTTTTAAAAGTGGAAAGGGAAGAATGTGCTCTAAGCATAAAACATAGCATAACAGAAAACTGGACAAACATAATATACTTTATGAAGACTTGATAAATCCTTCAAAACTGTCACTGAAGAATTCCACTGATTTCAAAGAACATAATAGTGACACAAGATAAAGAAAGCCAAAAGCTTTATAGTTACAGTTCTGTGTCTTCCATGTCTTTAGCTGCCCAGCCAAAAGTTATAGTCTTAAACAAGTTTCTTATAAGAATGTGCTGCATTATTAATTTTCCATTTTAGCAATAAACAAGTGAAAAATTCCATGTGATCTTTTCAGTCTATTTTTTTTTGCCTTTTAGGAAGAAAAAGTAGTCTTTAATTTTGCTCTTGAAAAAAAATCGAAGTTTTTTTTCTGGCATTCAGCAGCCATACAAAATTAGGAAAGATTATGTAATACATTTCCCTTTAATTTGTCATGCCTTAAAAATAACAGGAAGTGAAACTCAATTTATACTCATGACATTCCATACTGATGGCACATGTCTGTGTAGATAGGTTGCTAAATTATTTACTCTTCATAAGACATAGACATTGACTGTTGATATATTCTGGAAATGTTCAATAGGAATATTATTTTTAAAATCTCAGAATACTACATAACGCAAAAAACCCCCCAACTTTCAATTTAAAATAGTTGCAGAACTGTATTGTAAAAAACATTCAATAATTTTATGGAAATTAGTCAAAATAAGGCAGTAAAATTAGTTTGAAATTCCACTTGTCTTGAAAAGATCATGCAATGTTGCTCTAGAAAAGATGAAAGGTTCAAGTCCTCTTCTGACAGAACCTGGGATTGCTGTCCCTGCACACCACAGTGTTTATGAAATATAGGAGTGGGGAGGAGAATGGGCACTTATGCTGAGGTTTCTATATGGTCACAGTGCAAGAGAAAACCTTTCCATTCACCTAATAACCTTAGGAATTCATTTATATTTTTGGCATCTGCTTTAAAGTGTATTAATGGACAATTTGAGCGTCAATTTTATAGTATCATTCCATCAAAGAAATGTGAAACAAGATTCAGTACCAACAAAAGCAGGGTATTTAAGCATCTTAATTTTTTCACTTTCACTGAAGAATTAACTCATCAGCTGCTGCTGCATGCAGGAGATTTCTCAGATATTACTTTGAGAATGGAGGAGGGTGAAGTAAGGAGTCTTAATTATCTACTCCTATCACTTGTCTTCCATAATTTCTCCTCAGTTAATATGTTACATTTAATTACACCTACGGCAGTTTATCAGAACATGAAACTAAAAATTCCATTCTCTTAAATATTTATGTAAAACAAGGCTTTTCTAACTCAAATTACTTTGGCTTCAACACAACTTGTTTTTCAGGATGTCTTTTCCAAGAGGGAGCCAATCAAGGTTGGTTGGCATTTTGTAGCTCTGGCAGTTACCTATATTACAATATCAAGGGAAGAAGTATGCAAAAAAAAGTATTTGTCTAGATACTCAGAGAAAATTTGACATTTCCTCCTAAAGGTTTCTTGAAAGGCATAACAGTTCTGAAAGAAGCAAAGAAAAAGAAACCTAGAAGAAATATTTAGTGCCCAAACAAGCAGCACTTCATTGATTCATTACAATCATTACCTAAAGTAACAGAAAAGTGAACGATTAAGAAGTAATTCGTGCTACCACAGATGATGCTCAGCTAAAAGCATTGACTCAGACACTGTGATAAACTGATGCAGATGCAATACATTCTCCAGCTGTAAAAATGTACCTTTATCTCCTTAAGTTCTCTCAGGGATCTACACAACCCATCAACAGAATTCATGATTTCTTCATACTTTGATACAGTTTTTTCAACATACTTCTTTCCTTCTTCGATACCTACAAAAGGCAAAACAGCACAAAAGTAGAACAGAATACCTCAAACAGACATGCAACAACCTGAGTAATTTGTTACCCCAAGGAACTACAATTAACACATTTTTCTGTGTTTTGTTTAGCTGGAGGAGTAGTGTCATTCCTAGTAATGTATTTTCCCAGCTTGTACTAGCTTACTTGAGATGAGTCCTCATAGCTTCTGCAGCTCTTCTCTCTGGTTAGTAACACTGCTTTAAAAGATGCTGACCTAATAAAGTGTCCCCTAAACTCGTTGCCACATTATACAATTAGGAGGTACTTAGATCCCTGTTATAAGAAATACATAACAAAGGCAGGATGGAGAAGCTATTTCCCATGTAATGACTTCAAGGACACCAAGCAGCTTCTTTCTCCTGGTGTTCCTAACCAGCTGTTGCCAAGAATCTGTTCTGTCATCTCCTTTCCTGCCAATAGGAATGTTTAAAATATTGAGAAGGCTTAAAAAATAAAAAAGGAGAGAGAAGAATAAAGAAATTATCTGTACTCTCTAAATATTCTTTCCATATTAAATTAAGAGGAATTTAAAAGCCTAGTTTGACTGCTGAATTTTTTTAGTTTTACTACTTAAATAGGCTACAAAATCCCTGCACATTTGGATTGTCACTTTATCTTCGGACAAAATAACTTTTAAAAGTATATGAAAATTACAAGTAGGAAAAGAAAAAAGCAAAATATGAAATTTTTGACGTCTGTCAACATCAACAACATTCCAAATCAATACAATTGCAAATACAGTATCTAAATAGTAGTCTATATTATCTGCTAATAAAAATTTGGCAATCAAATCCTAACAGTTATTTATTCACAGTTATAATGTAGAAAATTAATTCAGCACTGAGGTATATAATTATAATATCCTCTGGCTTCAAAGGCTTGCCTGTTAGGAGAGAGCTTAAGCCATGAAATCTTAACTCCAAGCTCATGAATATTGCAAGGACATTTTGATTTCAAGGTGAACTCAGGCTGTATACAGAAAACTAAGTAAATACCCGACTGCTAAGTATTTTAATGCTTTTACTTTTTGTAAATATTTGTTCTGAAATCCTTCACCTCTTCCAGTCAATACTTCAAAACAACATTTATTTTTTAAAATTCATTGGATTTTATTAAATTAACAAGTCTGGGAGTCTGCTTACTTCCATCCTGATTAACTGCATTTTGTCCCCACAGAACGTTACCAGATATCTCCTTACCATATAACCGTCTAGCAAGGTCCATCATCTGCTGAATTTTTTCTTCTTGTTGAGGCACTGCAGGTTCAATAAACTTATTGAATTGCTTATAGAGACTCTCTATTGCTTCTCTGGTTTTGCATTCTGCAGAGTAGTTGCCAACTCTAATCACTGTTGCGCTCACATCTTCAAACCAAAATTGACACTGGGGGATAAAAAACTGCATTATAATGAATTACTATCTGCAGTTCAAGCTGTTGTACAATAGACTAGATTATTCTTAGACTTTCCATAATCAGTGGCATACAGTATATTCTTAAATATTCTGACTTAAATTTAACCTGAAAACCATTTATTCATTACTAATGGTGCTTCAAGCATTAATGGCTGTTAATTTTTCATTAAACACTAGGCCCATGCTCATCTTATCAGCATGGTGAGGTTATTATGTAATGGTTCTGCAAAAGCACATTTTATTTTTGACTTCTTTACACCTTGTATATCAATTGACTGATTTCAAAAACTTCATGTTATGGCCTCACTTAGAGCTGGTAAGGGCAGAAGGGTTCCTTAAATTTAAAATACTAACAGACAGGGTTTTTGGTGTCAGCAGACAATAAAGTCACGAGGAATCTTTCTGCTGAGAAGACTGGGCTTTAGAACATACCCATAATAAACATCTTTAACAACACTCAGAACAGGACACAATCTGGTGTTCACTCAGAACCATCAGTATTGCATCATTACAGGAAGTGGCTAAAAAATCACCTTTTCTAGCTACCGTTGAAATCAGCATTTAAGGCTGTTCCTATTTGCTGAAAGAGAAGTTTTGAGTAAAAGGTGATACTTTACACTGATTTAAAAAAAAAAAAAAGAAGCAGTCTTAAATTTTAGCTTTAGGAAATAATTCATTTCTGTTAAGTAAGTGGCGAGTTTGAAAATGCAAATGTTCAATAAATATTAACAAATTGCTTTGCTAATGGTCTATGTCCCACACTTAGATCCCTTTGGAGATAAGAGCAGTGTTATTTCTAAAACTGAACAGTGATGACCAGAATGAGCTTGCCCCATGGTAGGAGCACCAACACAATGGAGAGCAAGAGAGAAAATACTGTTACAATATTGTCACAATTTTTTTTTCTTTTAAAAAAGACAATGCATGAGACAGTCCTCAACAGGGCTGTCAAGACTGACGGTTTTTAACATTAAAATAAAGTTATGGAAGTGTCCAATAATAAAGACTGCAGTTCAGAAAAAAAAAAAATTATAGATATATGTAAAAATTTAGTCTACTGAAAAAAAATATTCTTCTATTAAGGAACTGAGTATTTTACATTTCAATTCCATCATAACATAAACCACAGTGGGTACTGATGATAACCTGCCTCTCATAATTTGACAGCTACCAAAGAGGACTTTGAGACACTTTCTGTGTTGCCTCAGAGCTTTCTTTGAGAAAATGAGCTCATAAGTATCATCATAGATATGCTGGATGCCTTTGGAAGTCATATGGTTATAGGGAAGTGGAGACCCCAAGATGCATCAATAGAGTCACACTGCACATTTATTTCCCGCTTTCACCACAAATTTAGAAAGAAACAATTTTAAAAAAACCCACTTTTTTAGCAATTTATTACTTTTGGAAAGTACAGATTAACCTTGAGGCAGTTAAAGCGCTTTTATCTCTCCCTGTCCTGGATCATTGACATGACAGTGGGGATGTCAGGTTTACTAATACCTCTTTCATCATCTGCTGCAGATGCTCCATGAGATCCAGATTTTGCTTGTAATCTTCCACAACCATGTTAAAGTCATTCAGCTGTTTTTGTAAGTCACAGATTGGGCCCAGCAGAACTTGAACTTTGGCATTAGGCTCATTTGCAAAAGGGTCAACAACTTTCTTCTCTAAATTATCCATCTTCTTTTTAAGAATCTGTTTTAAAAATATAGCAGTGTTAAATACTGCAACAAAATGTTAATATTTTTAGAAATTTAATAAGCAAGGGAAAACCATACAAACATATTTCTTGTCCTATGTTTTGAAAATTACAAGCTGCTCTTTCAAAAATCAAAGGAAACTGGAGGGCCTCTGCAAAGCTGATTAAAATTGATATAAATTATATTTATTAAAGGTGTAATAGAGCCAAGTTTTTTCAGCTTAAAAATAAACAAATATCTGTAGTAATAAAACACGGTCATGCATGACTTGCAACTAAAATGGCCATTGGAAAAAGAGTTTCTGGTGAATGCAAAAAATGGGTGAGACTAAGAGGGTTCAAAGGTGCAAATTAGCATGATCAACTCCAGGCAATGAAGGCTATGAAGAAAAAAGTTCATCTTATAGGATGAAATCAGAAAGACAAGAGAGGAGCTTGATGCAAGACATGATTATTTTGGGTTACTTTAAGGAGAAGAAAGACTAGGTTACACAATGGAGGTAAGAAGAATAAAAGATTAGATGGAAAAAAATGGAGGATTAAAAGAGTGAAGTCAGGAACTGAGTTAACATCATTTCACTGAAGTGGCAGAGTAACAGGAATGGAGCAGTGAAAAATGCGTGAGTCAATGACAGACAGGAAGGATACAATGAGAAAAGAAAGACAGAAGTGCACAATAAATTTTGTGATGTGCCAGTCTCCTGTAATGTGTTTGGCATAGGCCAAGTAATTTGACGGGTGAAGCATTTACCAAGCCTAGAATTTTATTACCTGTAGCTTCTCTGCATATGTATCAACTTGCTGAATCTGTATTTTAAGTACTTTCATATTTCGAGCTTTTTCAGTTTTCTTTATATAGTTAAACTTCAAATTGTTGAATTTCTTTTTGAGATCCTTAAATGATTCTCTGAGCTGCAACAGTGAAAAACGTATTTGTTAGTAAAAAAAATAAATCATCACACATCAATTTATATTTTTTCAAGAGCTATTTAATGGACAATTTAAACACTGAAAATTTAATACAGAAATTAGTAATACTATGCCATCTCATAAAGCATCCTTAATTCCTCAGAATTTCTTTACATTAATGGAAAATCATAATCTTGCTAAATCAGCATTTTTGCATTCTGGATGAAAAGTACTGTTTCCAGAATAACTGGGGCAAAAAACCTATTGGAACAAGGGATGAGATTATTGCTCAGATAATCTATGAAATAATCCTGTCCAGGAGCTTCCCCTGCTTCTAACTAGAGGTAGATACTCTTCACATACTTCAGTCCATTTCGTAGAAATGGTAGCCATGTAATTGTCCCATTCCTCATCCCTTTTTCAAAAGTCCTGCTTCTGAAAAGAAATTGTACATGGGCTTAATTTCACACACTGTGCAAGTCCAAACATCATAGTACAATTACTCACAGCACACAAAGAGGAATACAGCTCTTTGCAGGATCAAGAATGACCACCTGACTTTCAAATAACCATGCTCTGAGTATGGCAGCAGAGAGATCCAGCCTGACAGACACAGAAAGCCTTGCCTAACTACTGCTAGATGTACTCTGGAGAATACTTTCACCAGTCAGCACTGACCTGCTGCAACAAGCCCAGCAGCAGGGAAAATTATTCCTACAATAATACAAATTAAAATGAACTAGTAGGTCCAATTATGACGCATCCATGCCTTTCAATACTTTTCAGATGAATTCATACCAGCTACCTGCTATTAAGCCTAGATATTAAATTTGTTCTAAAACTCTTTTTTTTAATTAGATGGAATATCGCTACACTTTCTTTAATCTACAGAAAATATTATAATGTGCTAGAATGATAGGAACTACACTGATGAAGCCCCAGAGAGCTGCAATTTCATTTACACACATATGAATCAGACACATTGCCAATTTACCAGAAAGAGTTTAATACATATCAAAAAGAAGATCCATATTTGATTAACATAATTTTAAACTCAGTGTTTACTTACCATGGGAGCTAGTTATTATATAGGGTTGTTATATTCTTTATCTTTTCTTTTCATGATAATTATGTTTCCTTTAATATTGTCTTACAAGTGAGCTTTTAATAAACCATGTCACTTTTTATTATCAATTTTATATAAATAAGCATATCAAAATTATTTAATTAAACCATTGCTAAAGGTCTATGAAATTTTTAGGCAGTTTTCCTTATACTTTTTTCTCTGAAAGCCAGGCAACTTCCAGTTTTATTCAACACTTTAAAAATTCCTTTCAGATTTTACTGTTACATTTTAATTTCTTTAAGCAAGAGATTGAAAAATCAGACAAGTAAAAATCCAGCTTAAAATCAGTACTATTTTAATTATGTTGCAATTCCATATCACATTTTCAAATTATTTGTAATAAATTCATAAAATTTGAAATGGAAGAATATAAAAATGATGACAACATTGGTTTGAAAAATTTCAGATCCTTTAGGTAGATATTATTTTGCTTTTAGGATAATGTATAATACTAATAAGATACATATATAATAATAATAATATAATAATATATTTGTACGTAATAAATAAATTATGTACAAGTATATTTATTTAAAGACACTGATATAAAGTAATGCAGAAGTTCTAATGCTTTAGGATCTGTTACTCAAGACACACAAATGAAAAGAACTTATTTAATTAGTGTTAACAACTTCAGGTCAAATCCACAACTGGATATCTAAATATGTATTTGAGGCTTTTTTTAGTATTAAAAAACCCTACAGACTTCACCCTGCCCCCCTCCTCCTTTCTGCCAAAGAATCCAGGGAGTAATGAAGGCTTATTTTGCAGACACTGTTATTGGAACAGCTAACAATCAATCATTGTTATTATTATTATTATTATTATATACTAATGTTAATCCATCAAGGGATATATTTTTCATTTTCATTTCATCTCGTGGGATGTTGCCACATTATTTCAGCAGTGAATAAACAGATGGTGTTCACTCAGTGTAATGGAAAGAAAGGGAATTCTATCACTGGCCCTGTGATCTCCAATTAGTTTAAGCTCTTTATCCCACCTAAGTACACAGAATAATAAAGTCCATCTAAAAGCCCTCTGATAATATAATCACTTGTGCAAAACAATATTTTTTTTAATTCAGAGCACAAAAGTCTTATTTGCTGTTTCAAGTTTGTGGGAAAGAAAAGATGATGAGTTTATTTTAGTTTATATCACTGGCTAGTGCATGTACAGACTAGGTAATTTATAAGGCCAGAGGCTCTCCTCATAGCAGTATGTGAAATTAAATCTCCTTGTTTCAGCTATGATGGCTCGTGTGTCAAAGGTCTGCAGCTGCTGTCACTCTTCTCTTTCAGCCTCAGTGGAAAAACCAGATTCAGCTCTGACTTGTACATTAGACTGCATTTGCACAACTCCTGTTATCATCAGCATTCTTACCAAGGACAGTGTGTGGCTCCCAGTTTTTAGAAATCTAAGCATATTTCAGTTTTGCAAGATTAAATGATAAATACTGAAGGGACTATGCATCCAAATAGCTTCAGTGACTTCAGCCCACTGCTTTAATGGAACTTTGTACCTTGTCTATTGTGTCATAGTCTTTAATCAGGCTGCTGCTCCTAACTATAGTTGCCCTGTCATGGGTGGAGAATGATAGTGGAGGAGAGGGGTTTAAGTACCAATTGTTCCTATTTATCACAGGACAACAAAATAAATGGAAAAATCAAGTTCTAAAATGCTTTAAACTTTTTTTTTGTTAACATTAGCTTTCCAGCAAATGCTTTGATTGCTGTGTTAGCCACTCTAGAAGGAACTTCAATGTTGTTAATCCCTCACTTTTAACTTTCTATTCATAAACAAAACTTTTCATAGCATCAATAATCAAAACACCCCATAAAAGCAGGTTGCTGTAAACAGATATTTAAAGTCACAAAGATTAAGAAACAGTCAAACAAAAAGTTGAAAAAAATATAAATAGATGCTGTTCAAGTCATTAATGACTACTTTATTCCTGGGGCAACAATCAGAATAAATTACAAGGCGAGAAATGTGGCTACATATCAGTTCCTACTGACCTCTGAATAAAGATAGCTCATTACCATTTATGGTTAAAATCCATATTTCCAGTCATATCTTTTCATAAGTGAAGAAGAGTGAAGAAGTGAAGTAGAAATGAGATATAAAATAGTATATAAATAGTAATAAATAGTGAAGAAGAAATGAGTTGACTGGGAGGAGCTGTGAACCCACTCCAGTGTCTGCTGCTCTTTTGTTGCTAGTTTTACGCAGACACACCTAAGTGTTATTTTTGAAGTGATCACCTGAAGAAAAGGCTTTTTCATGGCAAAAGCTATCATGTGTGATTAACTGTGTCACTTCCAATGCCCTGAGCAGATCCAGTGCAGCATTCCTATACCCAGTGTGTCAGTGTACCCGAGGCTGAGCTCAAATGACTGCAGTGTAACACAGTGGAGGTGCAGCTCTTCAGAGGCTGCTACCCAAACTCCCTCGTGAAACAAGAGGTCCCAGCTGGCAAATACAGATCCCAAAGATGAGCTTTCCTCGTGAGATATTGAGGACGTAAATACTTATTTTTTGCCTTTTCAAATTCTCTTGAAATTAGAGAAGGCCCAGAAAACACATGTATTTTAGCATGTATATAGCTTCTCCAAAGCTGTTTCAAAACTCATGCTATATATTCTCATCTATAAATTTAAGTATTTGTTTCCTTCTTTCTTATAGAAGCACCAATATGTTACGAACACAGGGAACTTGCTAAGTCCTCTAAGGATCTCTTTAAACTCCACTGAGTCCTAAGCCCTAATTCACATGCTGTGTTTACACACTTAGTCACATCAAACATAAATTAATGTAAGTATTTACAACAGAATCCCGAATAGTTTCAGTCAGCTTAAAAGTTTGCTCTGTAAACTGATAAATCACTACTAAATTATCTGTTTGGCTGTTTATTTTGTGACAGCCATGAACAACTGCTACTTGCTGCTGGCACATGAAATATTTATTTGTTTAGACACAGTAGATAGTAAATAAATTGTTAGTTTACACAGGTCTGTTACATACTACCAATATTCCTGATGATAAAATTGAGAGAATTTAAAATACTGAAGGTAATACTTATAAATAATATTCTTGAAGTAGTCTAGTGTCTGTTTCTTGATCCCTAAACAGAATTTGTCATAAATACTTAATGAAAAAAAAGAAAAAGAAGTAAATTATAGTATATTAATGCATATGCAGGTACATTAGCCAAATATTCTATGCTAACCTATAATATATTCATGTTCTATGCTAACCTATAATACAAAAAGAACCTAAAGAAAATGGTTTCCACATGCCAAATTAGTATATTTCTATTAGTTTATGTACAAGATTTAATTAGATTTGGGGATGACAGGTTTTAACTTAACCAATTAACATGGCTTTCCCAACTGAAACAGAAAAATAAACTAAAAAACCCCCAATAGTGAACGCTGTATTTGCTATGCAGTTATTTTACAGAGAGTGTCCAGTAACTACTAGAAGACAAAAGATTTTGCCATAGGGCATGTGGTGAATAACCCACCTCTGATGTGACCTTTCATTTAAATTTGAGAGACAGAAGATTTTTTCCTTTATTTCCTGTTTTCCCTTATAGTCTAACAAGCAATAATAGAAAAATATAACAGGCAAAATAGCAAATAACAAGCAAAAAATAGAAAAATAATTCTTCTTAGAAGGGAGTCACATTTGGTCCCAGAACCAATGGACAGAACCAAGAGATTCTTTTATTTAACGGCGTGTGTGAATACAGCCAGCCTTACATACATACTCCTTTTCTTCAGCAAATTTGAGGGGTTTTCAGTAAAAACCTGGAACACTTTATTTCAAACCTCAAATAATCTGATTCTGCCATGACACTGTGAGGTACAGTGGGATTTCTTGTTTAGGTACTTCATGCTTCCTTCATTTTCTTTTACAGCATGGTTCCTTCTGCCAGAATGCTTCTCCTAACCACCTCCTCTTCCTGTCACCTCTTACCACCAGACAGGGAGTTACAGAGGACCAGCGTGAAACACCCTCAGCTCATAACTACAAGTGTAACTCACATTCAAAGAAATCTTCTTTACTAAAATATTTTTTTCAATTTCAAATTATCTTTTTGTGAAAATGGATACTTTTCACAAACACACAAAATACTTCTCTGAAACAAAAGAAAACCCGAACAAGAATTTTCTCACTAAAAATAGGAGAAAAATCTCAGTCACCTCTTCTTTGGTGATTTTCAGAAAATACAGTCTGTGTTTACCTAGGTGTGGATTTACTCAGCAAAAGATAACAAGAATGCAACTTTCAGTGTCTTGTATTTTTATCAGATGTGCTTCATGCTATAGAGAACATTAATGTGAAATCCTTCCAGCTTCAAATCCACCTTCTGTACTTCACAGATGCAGAGGAGTACAATCTACAGAACATCAAGTATAGAGCCCATCAGCCTCTTATTTTAATGGATCACTTTGGTAAAGTTAGTTCTTTGAACAGTTTTTCCTAAATTAATTTTTGTGGAAACATCTAATGAATGTAGCTTGCTAATTTGTGAATTTATTTGTATTTGGCCTACCAAGATGTTACATTGATAACCATATTACCTGAGTAATTATTCCTAACCTAAGTTCCATAATGCTAAATTCTAATTTCTTGTGCCAGTGAGCATTTCCTTTCCTCCTAGCAGTTTTTCAAGTATCATATCTTTTGTTTCAAATTTTTCATTTGAAAAAATGTTAGTACTAGATTATTATGAACTTTTCTTTGAAATACTGAAATATTTTAATAAATACATTCTTTCCAATGGCCTGACATCCACAATATGTACAAATTCTACTTTTGTTTAAAACTTTAGCTTCATAAGAAAAAAATTGTGAAGACTCATGTTTCAGATGAAGCTGGCTGAGCTGAAAGCCAAATAAAATATAGCTGCTCTATTTCCAGTCCTTTTGGTACAGTAAAAGCATTTCATTGCCAGCCCAACAGCTTGATAGAATCCACAACACCAGAGCCATAAACCACAGATTACTGTTGCTGCTGCCTAAATCCAAGGTTGCTGCTAAAATGAAAGTCTGTTTTTGCGTGTACATATAAAGCATTTAGGGGAATGGTAAAAAGTAGTGTATATTATGGAACACAACAGCTCTTTTAAAAGTCATTAAATGTGCTGGGATTCATCCCATTTACCTCATTTATATCCTCCTGAGTGGTGCAGTGTTGGAAATACTGTGACAGTTCCTTCTCATACTTATCAGCTCTGGAGCTCCAGTTTATGCTATCACACTCAAATCTAGCAAGTTCTTGCTTCAGATTCTTTACCGAAACATTCAAGCAATTCTAACGAGGGAAGAGACAAAGAAATTTATCAGTCTCAGGAAATGTATTGATTTAACCAATCCAAAATAAAAATCACTGTGGCAGAACGTGCACAGTCAGCCACAATGGGCTAAAGTAAACTATTAAACCTTTACTGGAAGGAGAGCAAGGACATAACAGTTTCAGGCAGTCTGGTAGTCTGGGGAGTAGTTTTGGGTCAAAGCCACAGCCTAAATGTGCTGTCTTCTCTGAGCAAAGAGGGAGTGACCTGCTCCAGTCCTTTGCCACCTGGAGAACAGCTCCTTTCTGCCACCCATCAGTTTATGGTGTCTGAAGGGCAGAGTGCCAGTGTGAGTAATCTAGCCAAGTCATAAGGAACGCTTTGTTTTCTTAGTAAGTGAATGAATACAGAGCAATGAAAATTCTTCCCTGAATAAACAATTCCTTTCTAAACTGATATCCATCCTGTCACGCAAATCAGTCTTGAATTCACTGAAAAGGTAACACCATCATTACATTTTCTCTTCTGTTCTTCTGTTATCCTTTCTTTATATGAGAAGCTTGCAAAGCAGCCTTTAAAAGGTAGCAGGGTTGTAATGTAAAGATTCAAAAAATTGCCATCAGGGCTTAAACTTCACAAAACACACTAAAGTAAATTATGGTTTATTGTTTTTCCAAGCAATGATATTTTAAGATTAATATCCTTAAGGGTCTCTCTGTATTTTTCTGAGTAGAAAAACATAGTTGCACACCTAAAATCCAGCCAAGTCCAATAATCTTTCATATTTATCCTTGATTTCATAAATCATTCTACTTATACTCACATGTTTCTGCACTGCAGACAAGATGTCCACTCCCTGGGTAATAAGTAGAGTATATAGCTGTCTAATATGTGCATGTTTCTCCTGAGAATTCACAAGGTAGGCTTTAGCCTGGTGCACATTTTCAGGGTCCCCATGTATTTCAGGAATATCCAGTTCTCCTGATTTTGATAGACATTCCAGCTGAAAAATACAAAAAAGAAAATCAATGCCTATTTAAAATAAATATTTTTCCTTACCTTTGGGTTTAAGTAATAAAAATTGGGTTCAAATCCAAGTTTTAAATTCTACCAGTTCACGCACTTTTAGATCCAAGATTTTAATTGTGATCACCGGGCTGATTAATCTTATTTCTTTGGGAAAAAGGAAAGAAAGGGACCAAAACCAAAGAGAGTTTAGCTACAATGGAAAGAATTTATATTTTAAAATGTTATACTCACTTCTTTTTTAATATGATGGAATTTGACTGTCTTGCTGAAAATCTCATCATATTCTATCATTGCATCCTTTACTGTTTGATGGAAATGAATAAGCTCACTTATTGTCTCAGAATTCTCTTTCACAGGAAATCCTTTCTGGCTTGGCAATTCCAATAATTTTATCAGGTACTCAAGCTCAGCATTCAGTTGCTAACAAAAATCAGAGAAGTTATTCTATTTGCACAAACACAATTGTAATTTTTCCTTTACATTTCATGAAATAACCGCCTAACAATGGTAAATTGCCTTGGGGAGAAGTCAATGCCCTGCACTTTAAAACACACAAACATTTCCTCCTGGAAAACTGATGTAAAACATAAAACACAGAATATCTGGTGTCAATGAGGATGTGAAACTTTATGGGACCAAAAAGAGCTTTCAAAGCACCCTTCACTCCACTAGCTTGGTTGCTCACCTCATAGTGTGGTTTCATTTGGTTCAGCTTTTTCTGTAGTTCCAAAACAATTAAAAGGTCGCTTCCAAGGTCAACTGGTACTGCAAGCTGGAGAGCCTCTTGAAGAATCTCTAATCCACGGGCAGTCTAAAAGAGAATCAAAAAGTTCAGCATTTCTAACTGCAATAAATTAAAAAAAAAACCCAAAATTTAAAGTCAAACCTAAATTTGCAACAAAAACCTTCCTCAAAGCAGGCGCCCAAGTGCTGTCAGCAAAGCCTCTCTGTCACAAACCTCCTGAGTGACAAGGGTGATATCTTTAAGACAGCATGAAAAGACAACTCAGGAGCCAAGAGTGCAGGACCCACAGACTCATTATTTCTGTGATAACAGATGTGCTGGTGCACTGCTGAGCTGCCCTAGAGATACAGCAGCTACAAGCCTAGCTGGTGTTTCTGTTAAGGAACACTGCACACCCTCCCTGTGCCAAGAAGGTTTCAATACTCTTTCTGTATGAACCTGGATACTAGGAACTACTAGGACACAGTTTAGCAACTGTTCAGTCTCAAAAGAAAACGGTGATTTTAAAAAGAAATAAAATCACTGCTGGTAAAGCATTGATTAAACTTCATTAAAACTTAGAATTCAAAGTGGAGACTTGAACTTGTATGCATTTGACAGAACAGGGAACAGATTATGCACAAGTATTGTATCTTACTGATCATCACTCTTTATTGAATAATACCTATCATAGTTGATGAGAGAGCCACAGACAAGCTAATAGCAATCTAGAAATATTTACCACACTTGCTTTCTTCCTTGCTATTTTACTTACGATTTTTAGTTGTTCTTTAAATATCTGGCACTGTTGCTTTATGGGTTTTACTTGAGTAATTTTAAAATTCCAGATTGCCCAAAGATGAGACAGCTCTTTCCTTTCTTTATTCAGATTAATAATGATATCTTCTGTTACTTTTATCGATTTTTCCACTTCTAATATTAAACTCTCATTTACCTGGCAAATAAACAGACACATTTTTTTCCACACATGCTTTTATAACAGACAATGAAAACCTCATAATTTTAAATAAAGTTTCATAAAACCTCTACTATTTCAGTGTAACTTTTTTTAAAAAAATGATACTTTTAAATACACCTTTCCCTTAATACTGTCTAGAAATAGGCACAGATTGACAGAATTTGTAAACAGAGGACAGATATAAAGCTGGAATTTAAAACATAGAACAGGTCAGTAATGACTGGATTATTGCCATCTGATGTCTGTTTCACACTCAGACAAAATAAAAGAATTTCTGACTACACAGAAGTACCCAAAATGGCCTTTTGGAGAATAAATAGCAACTGGAAAACAAAGTAGGTGAAGAGAAGACCATCCCTTTGTGTTGATAAAATAAGCAGCACAGGAGGGCTAAAGTGTTTAGTATTTCAGTATTTGGTATTTTTTCCTCTTTTCAGTAGACTCTCTATGAGAAATACCAGAAAACTGGGTAATGACATTTCTGGTTTTTCCATTTAATTATGTATTTTTATTTTTTTCTAAGAGAAGTTGTTTTTGTAAATTACTAGTATGATCCATATCTTCCAGATATTTAAAAGCTACAATCTGGGAATATGATGTGAACAGAGTAGTAGAAAATATGGTGACAATACCCTGGTGTTTAGGGAGGTAATGTCTGAAGATTTGAAGTGACTTTGCCATTACTCTGACCGTCTTTGCTTGGCTGCCTCCAGCAGGGACACACACCCTGCAGCCACACAAGCAGCCTGAGCACTTTCCCTCCCTCAGCTGCATCCTGCTGTAGCTTACCAACACCACCTCCCTTCCCAGCTTATGGTGGAACTGCTCCCTAGTCTGTCCTATAAAAGCTGAAAGGACAGCTGGGTCTTCAGGGTGTCCTCATTAATTTGGATTAATTTAGCAGGTGTAGCTTAGGGAATGACTGCACATCTCAAACGATCATCTCATGAACGGTTGTTGGAAAATTGAACAGGGATGCCGAGGCAGTGTAGCTGTTGAACAGAATGTAAAGACACAGGGAAAGATCATCTGCAAGGAAGTAGCTCTGACATCCACTTCTTTACAAGAATTCATACACTCAGTCAGTAAAGACTCCCTGCCTCTTAGTGGAAGTAAACTTAGTAGTGTACTTATGTATATGCTGCTTTTAACGTGAGAAAACAAATATGATCATGTATTACATTTGTATGCATGGACTGGGTCAATAAGGGCTCTGTCACTGCTAACCACAAAACTTTTTATATTACCATAACCACTCAAATCCTTTCTTCTTCTGAAAGTGTATATTAGCATTAATCCCTTTAAAACTAGGTACACAGTCCATCAGGCATAGAATTAGGATTGGACCTCATCACAGGCAGGTAGAAAATATTCAGTATAGTTTATCAGATTATACTCACCACATTTACTAAATTAAGAAAATAGCAACCCATATTTTGGGTGGAAAAAGTCTTCTTTATAGTCTCTTGCCACTGAGTATTAGCTGACTCTATTGCAACTTTATTTTCAGTCTCTCTGTTTGTTGGTAGGAGTTTTGAATTATAGAATTCCTTTAGATTTTTAATATCATCATTTACCTGTAGAAAGACATTAAATAAATATCAAAAAACAAATCAAAACTTGAGATGCTATAATCAGAAGTTTCAGAGATATGATAAATTTGAATAACACCCTCAGAATCTTTTAATTTTAAGATCTATGAGTCCCTAAAATATTTACAAACACCAAATAATAAAATAGTTTTAAATAACTTGCCAACCAGTATGTGGCAAATAGACAGGTGGCAGCAATTATCTCAATTTCTGTCACATATGGATTTTATGTACCAGTATATCAATGCACAGATTTTCATTGATCTGCTTAATATGAAGTAACTGAATTTAGCAATAATCAGAAGTAGATGTAATACAATTTTTTTTGTAGTTTATCATGCAATAAATAAATCCTACAACTAATTTTATCTCATAGGTTCCATTCCATCCTCAATTTCTTTCTAAATATTAAAGAACTGCTACCATATCATAGAATCTTAAAATGGAATCCAAATCCAAATTAAAATTAATACATTAGCACAACTACCAAAATTATGTTGGTTATTGATTGATTATGATTTGAGCTAGAGCTGGTTATTGTTTCATTTTTAAATCCAAACATATGAATTAGCATTAGCCAGTGTAAGATAGCAACAAAGATCAGTGTAAGATAGCAACAAAGATCCCTATGAACATATCATAGGACATTTTTAAAAGTTATATGAAGCAAATCTGAATTTAATATTCAGAATATTAATTTAATATTTAGAATACCTATATGGAAGCATTTTTATCATGTATTTAATAAAAGAGTGCACATGTGCAGAGGAGAAAAATCTAAATAAATTACAATCCTTACTACAAATTTTTCAATTGTAAGATTTTTACAATCTAGTCACAGAATAAACAAGTAATCCATACCTCTACAGCTGACTGTAAAAAGGCCACATAAGTTTCTAGAATTTCTAGCTTTGAACTAATATTATTTTCAATTCTTTTCAGTTCCTTATTCAGAAAGTCAGCTCTGCTAGAAAAAGCTGCCACCTGCTCAGGTTCCAACTCTTCCATATTTTTGATGATTCCTTCAGCTGCTTTCAGTTCACATAAAGTTTCCTATGAAGGTAGAAGCATAGGGAAAAAATATATATAATGACTGGAAAGGACTTTTGAATATTGATATCACACTGTTAATTTTCATTAGGATTGCTTTCTTATGTATAATTTAATTACTTTTTTGAAGAAGAACCCACAATGGAGATTAAATCACAGAAATAATAATCTCTTTCCTAAAAATGGTAGGTGTAGTTATTAAAATAGCTATTTTGAAAGCTAGTGCATCACAGTCTCCAGAAGGAGTAGTTAGAAGAGGTATATAAGGTATATAGTTATAAGAGTGCATATATCTGTCAGGGCAAAGTAGACACTGCAGTAAACAAAAGTAACACCCTGTCATGAAAAAATTTGACAGAAAAGACACTTAAAACTATTACAAAAGCCTTGAGGAACAAAAATAAGTTCCTGCTTATCTGCTGAGATTTTAATATTGTTACTATGTGCTCTCCAGAATTGTATTAAAGTGAATTTTATTTCCACAGATGCTGTACAGATCCATCCCTTGGACCCCATCAGCTGTTGCCAGAAACAAGTAGGAACTCTGCAGGGGTAATGGAATTTTAAGTACTGAAAATACATAGGATACCTCTAAAATACACACTGCCATGTTGTTCAGCTTAGGCTGAAATATGTACCCATGCCCAGGGTGCATGGAAGGGATTCAAGTGGTTTTAACCCACTTTCAGATACTGCAGGGCTGATATGGGAGTGGGAAAGGCCCTGGGTGTGACTTAAAAATAACCTCCTCACATGTGTCACAGGGCTGAGCGCTGCTCTCCTTCAAGGGCTGCATTTCCAGCAGGACCAGTGGATCTCCTTATTGCCCCTTCACCGTTTCTCTAAATGAGAGCTACTTATTTTGGTTTTTTGCCAGTTCATCCCTTATATTTGGCATAATAAACCACAAGAAGGTTTTTCTCTGACTCTGGCTGCCTAGACAATTATTAAACTTGCTGCCTCATGTAAGAGAAGCAATCCGCATTTGAAGAGTCTTCCTATCAAGAGTTGGTATGAGGATCCTGAGGCAGTAACAAATAACACAGTGAGATTGAGACAGTGGAGAAAAACAGTGGTTTAAGGACTGTAATGTTATCTGTGATTTTGTTCATTAACTACAGTTTTAAAAAAAAACACAGATCTATTTTCTTTACAAGAAACTCTCAGCCTCTCACCTTATTTAGAGCTACACACAGGAAGCATTTGCTTCTAAAAACACTTAACATTACCGAAAGGTTTCTTACCTTTGTTTGTTTGGCCAGTTCAAGGTGTTTATTCAAAGCTCTTTCTGACTCACACAAATACGAGCCCATCTCCATACCAGCTGCGAGCATTGGGGCGAGTTTTTTAATTGATTGTGACACCTTTATTTGAAAGTATTATTCACATGGTTAATTTATATAAGTAGACATCATAAAACTGGTATAAAATATCACTTTTTACAGAAAAAAATATGATGTAACACTTGTCTGTTGGTGCACAGAATATGTTTCTGGCTCTAATGTCATGGTTTAAACCCAGCTGGCAACTAACACCACACAGCTGCTCTCTCTCTCTCACACACACACACACACACACACACAGAGCCCTCAACCCCAAATGGAAGGATGGGGAGAAGAAATGAAGAAAAGGTAAAACTTGTGCTTTAATATCATGTATAGTCAGAGAAAGACAAGAATTAAAGGAAGAAAACTCTACTGTTTCTTCAACAGGCATGATCAAAACTCCTTCTTGTTTGCTCTCATTTTATTGACAGTGCTTTTCTGTACCCTAAATATCTGAGGATTGTGATTTCAATATGGCACAACTGCATTATAATCTTGCTATTATAACCCTGGCAGAAATATTTTGATTCTACTCCAGGATTTTTTCAGATAGTACATTTAAAACTTCTCTAACAAGGCAAGAGACTTATTTTTGTGCAGAGTTCCCTTCCACTGTCACCAAGATATTACGTATGCACTATGATGACAAAACAGATTATGAAGAGCACAGGTAGATGTCGCCAGACACAGCACACATACTTATTATTAGACATGTGAATTTACATCTAACATTTTTCTCAAGAGCTGTCTGCTAAGCAAGGTTCAAACTTTATTATATGAGGCTGAGGGGCAACTGAATTTGGCAACAGGTTCTTTGGGATACTTTGCTTTAGAGAGCTGGGAACAAAGTCATTGGAACAAACAGATTGAAACCTTATGTTCAAGTTGAGGTTTATATTTTATTTAAAAATTGCATTCATAATTTAACTTTTAGGTGAAGATTCACAACATAATAGTGACATCATTTCTATACACATAAATGGTATGGAAAAGGGCCAATTTGTAGCAAATTGCATTCACCTTTGATTGAGCATGGTTCAATATAATCATCATGCAAACACAAAATATCAGATTGCAGACTTAATTATTCAGTCATTAAGTTTGATTTACTTTTCTGGTCTACACTTCTGGTTTACTTCATATGAACTTTGCTAACATACTATACTTTTTTAATTTGAATTTACACATGGAAACTTATTTAGTAGCTATTCGTCTATTCCATCTCTGACAAGTCATTTAAAAGGTCTGTAGTACTATATGACATTCATGCATTTAAAGAGGGCTACCATGTCCTTGATGCATCAGTTCCTTAATTAACAAAAGGAATTTTTATAGTGAATAGAATATATTCTCCTGCAGATTTACTGAAAATTTGCTGTGGTTCAGTCACCATGCTTATTAACCCTCAGTTTTGCCACACTTTTATTTTTATCTTCAGCCACATAAAACAGAGGACAGAAGCAGTATAAGAAACCTGCTTACAGGTCACAGGACTGATTGCTCAATTCTTTGCCAAAAGAACAAATTATAATAGTTCACTATCCAAGCAAATCCATGCTTAATTTAACATCACTGGTAAAATGTTCTCATGGAAACAGCTCAGTTTTTCAGAACAGCTTTCAGTTCCTTTGTGTTGATAAAAGCATTCTGCATTCTAACCACAACTGTGCTTACTTGCTATTATTTGCTTCAATTTCAATATTCACTACAACTAAATTATGGAAACACAATGCACTGTTCATGAATGCATTAAGAAGATGGGCTACAGTGATGATAATAATCATCACAAAGATGATCAGAATGCTGGAGCACCTCTCCTGTGGTGACAGGCTGAGACTTTGGGAAGACTTTATGGGAGACCCTCACGGTACCGAAAGGGTAAGAAAGAAAGCTTGAGAGCGACAAGTGACAGAGCAAGGGATGATGGCTTCAAACTGAGACAAGGTAGGTCTAGATTAGGTACAAGGAAGAAATTCTTCACTGTGAGGGTGGTAAGACACTGGCACAGGTTGCCCAGAGAAGCTGTGGCTGCCTTGTCTCTAGAAGCATCCAAGGCCAGGCTGGATGGGGATTTGAGCCACATGGTCTAGTGGAAGGTGCCCTTGGCCATGACAGAGAGGTTGGAATGAAATGTTCTTTCATATCCCTTTCAACCCAAACCATTTTATGAATCTATGATGTACCTTATTCAGATGATCTTCAAGTGAGGCAGTCCATTGTTGTTTCTTCAAAGTAAGTTCATCATAACCTGGACACTGGCTGTTTAATTGATCTACTTTTTTTTGGACATATTCCATCATTTTCTGAATTCCTGCCACCCAGGAGCTAAAATGGAAAAGTAGAATTGTCATTTATTTCCAATTTTTTACTCAACACAGAGGATGATTATAATTTTAAAAAATAAACAAACCCCACTCATTCTGTTGATTTGTATGATGACTAACTTACGAATTTGAAACTCTTACCCTTAAAGGAAGATAACCAAGAAAAATATTAAAATTAATCCAAATGAAATTGATAATTAGTAAAACACAGGACTGAAATTTCCAAAGAAATCATTTGTCTCCAGTGCCTAAGGTAGACTCACAAGACAGATACATTAATTCTCACAAGACACATAGCCTGATTCACTGAGAAATGGCTCACGTCACTTTTCACTCTAGCTATACTATCTAAAAACAAAAATGACAAATAGATGAGTTTAAGAGAGAAAATATATGGCATATCCATTCTACTTTAAAAAGAATGTTTTCTTTGGACTCTAAAATATTTCAGTGTTTTTACAGTAGCCGAAAAAAGAATGTCATATACATTCAAAGTCGACCTTTCCTTAAGGGTGTTGTTTTAATGGGAGAAAAAACAACACCAATTTACAAAACAGTGGCATGCCTTATCACTTAAACCATAATATCAGGGAAGCAATTCAGAACCTGAATACTTGAGGCAGTCTGCTTTAGATTGTAAAGGAATTACCTCATACAATTAAGAACTGAAGTTTTGTATTAACCCACTCTCCCCACACATCAAGTTATTTACTACTTAAATTTATATTCATCATAAGAATTTTTAGAACTGACATGTTCAAAATAAGTTTTTCATTACTGAAGTTTCATCAGAAACTTATGTCAATACCTGTGAGAATCTGCTTTATTAACTAAAGTCCGTCCCTTTTGCATGGTAGTTGCTGTACAACCCTTAATTTCTTCCTGCAATTCCTTGTACTTCAGTGTCAATACAGGTAAATGTAAGCCTTCTGAAACAGAGATTTTATGGTAATTCTCAATACTTTCAAGACCATCAAGTACCTGAAGAAAAAAAGAAAAGCATATGTTATCAATATTTCTGTTGTTGGAACTCTCCTTGGAAATTACCTGGTTTTAAAACTTCTATAAATGATCTGAAAAAAAAATATAAAGAAGGCCCTTTGATCTTTGAACACCCTAAAATATAAACTTTTCTAAATAGTCTTTTAACAGAAAGATTTTGGACAAAAGGTTGCAATATTAATAATACTGATTATAATTAGCCCCTGTGGAGATCAGTGCAAGTATAGACATTGCTTCTGGTGTCCACAGAAAAAGAAATCTTAAAGCTCAATTCTTGGCAAATAAATATTTTCCAAATACCTTATTTAGAAACCAAGCACTCAATATACTTAAAGAAAAAAAAAAAAATAATACATTTTTGAATGTATTTGCCATTTTGGATAGAAGCTTGAGGCAAAAAGTCATATAAAAAGGGTAATTGGATTTGCAATTTTCCACTTCAAATTGTTTAGCCTACTGTTTGCATAATCCCACACCCACCAGCCTTCAAGAGCACACTAATAGTTTTATTGACAGGTTATTATTACAGACTTGGCTTCTTACCAACCTTGCCAGCAGCATGAAAAAAGTCATTGGCCTCTTGCAGCAGGGCTTTCCTTTCTTCCATATGGAAGCACACTTCTTCTTGCAACAGACAGATTTTCTGATTGGAAAGTTTTAGATGTTCTTTTTCTGTATAGTCCTCTGAAAGCAAGATCCTAAATGCTTCACCTTCCAATTGTTCCACAGTGTAATTCCATTCCTAGTGGGGAAAATACCACTTTAGTCAATTACACATAGAAAAGTAATATACTGCACGGTAATGATATAAGCTTTGGAAAACGTGCATTGTTATAGGCATGAAAGGTAACATGATTTAAAAGAAGATTTCTACTAGGAGGGGCTTTGTTTGGTACAAGATGCCCAACAGCAGCTTTAAGTGATATAAAAGCAGATCTTAAACTCTGCCTTGTTTATATCGAGGCAAGGCTCTTTATATTTTCACAGAAGTTCAAAACCCCAATTTATTATAGTAAATTATATTTTAAAACATTCCACAAACATTACAACCTTACACACTCTCTGAGGGAATTAAATTTGCTTAGACTAATTTGCTATCTTGTTTAAGCATTCCTCAAACTTGGTTAAATTTCCTGTATAACAGCTAGTGACAACTTCATTTTCAGCTCTCTATTTATAAGGAAATCTTTCTACACATAAAAAGCCTCGGCTTTCCATCAACAGGACATAAAATCTCAGTGGAAAAATCTTAGTTAGCTTCTTCTGCTCTTCAGACCTCAACATGCTAAATTTATAGCAGTCTGCCAGTCAGCACTAACATTTCTTTCTCATTTTCCTTGAAAGGAGCACACAGCCTACTATTACACTGAGTTTTCAATTTATCAGCTGATGCTTGTGAATTGTTCTGACATATTAAAGACACGTTAAATGTGACTTCTTAGCTCTTGTCACTGTTCTTTTCCTCACATTAGTAAGTCTTAAAAATCACTTTTACTATTCCATTTGGCAAGGAAAATGAGTCCTTTCTAGGTTCTTTAATTAAACAGGTATTTTTCAAAAGTGTTAAAACTAATGAATTAAAAATATTGTAGCTATAATTAAAAGTGTTGAAGATTTTCTACCTTCTAAAATATTCAGCACAAGTCAGGGGAAAAATGCAGAAATACCTAAAAATTAATCTTGTAATTAAACAATTATTGTGGGATGAATTGACTTTTCTTGTCCATACAATAAAACTTTTGGACTGTGAATTAAAACCTAAGAAGCTGTATAAAAGTTTTTTCACTGGAATGTTTCAGACTTAAGCTTAAAAATCTTTGAAGCACATACATCTGACTTCAGATCATGATCCATATATTAGATAAAGCAGCACCGAAAACATAAGTCATTTAAAGATAAAAGTATGTGTTTTTTTCAGAATGTGTGATAAATTAGCTTGTTCTCTCATATGGAAAAATGTCCACAACTGAACCACAACAATTTTCTGAGCCCCAAATCTGCCTGTCATTGATTCACTGCATACACCAGCACATTGATAATTTAATCCTTGTGAATATTCAAAATACTTTCACCTTCAGGAACGACATTGCAGTATAACTACCAATATAGTCATATTATTCCCTCAAACTATGAAAGAAGTAGTTGGCACTAATAAAACCACGAGGGGTTGAGAGCTGCTATGACAATTACCATACAATGGGACTTTTGGGGAATCCAGTGAACGGCTGTAGCAGTGTATTTAACGCTGAGCTGATAGAATCAATAAACGGAAAGAGGGAGAAAGTAATTCAACGTCTGTCACCCCCCAGAAAACTGCTGAGATATGTTAAAAATTATTTGGCCACAAAGTGGTGCTAGCAGTTCTTCTTTACCATGTCAAGCACCTCCAACAAGCATAGAAGTGTGGCAGCAAGCAGGTGATCAGTGCCAGAGTACCCTTTCTGAAACATGAGCTCCTAAAAGTGCCTCTTCTCTCAAATCTTGGTGGGGGGAGCCGGGAAAGTCCTTGCAGGAATTGGGGACAGGAGGCTTCTTTTAAACTCTGTGAGGGTTGAGGGCTTTTTTCCCAAATTACAATTTCTTGGGTTTGTTTTTGGTCTTGATAGTGTTACAAACTAGTGATAATATTTTTAGGGTTTTTACCTCTTAGCAAGGTGAAGTCCAACATAATACCAGCTTGAGAACATAGTAGTAGTAATAATAATAATAATAATAATAATAATAATAATAATAATAATAATAATAATAATAATGTCATTCTCCCTTCTCCTCTCAGCCCAGTCCCACTAATTAGATGCTAGGCCTGTAAATGCCTCTTAGGCTGGCTTCTGAACAATTCAAGAAACCATTTCTCCTGTTCAGCCTAATGAAACAATACATGTAAGCAAACACATTGTGTGAAACAGTTCAGACATTGGAAATTTCCACTTTCTTACTCCCTCTGAGAACGATCAAACTTGCTCTGCATAGCTACTGCACACTAACATTTTGCCCTGATCTACAGTACACATATGAAATGTTACTTGAAAAGATTTATTTACTCTACTTTAAACAGGTTCCTCCTTTATTCTATTTTCAACATCTGCAGTTCAGTTCTGCAAATGCTAATGCCCATAACTCACAGCTTTCTCCATTATATATATATTATCTATATTATTTATATATTGTTTCAATAATTTTAAACAATTTCAACCTGCCCACTTTTCTGCACATCATAAACAAAACCAACATGCTCAGTAATATCCCCTTCAAGAAATTAATTTTTCTCTTCTAGAAAATGCTGGTGGTAAGAAATGCAGAAGGCTAAAAATAAGATGCTCTAAATCATCATTCACATGGACGTGTAACAAAAATGTTTAATGCTAAACACTTTAAAATAAGCTCATTAAAAAAAAGGCAATCAATTAAAATGATAGGAATGATCTATTACATATTGCATAGGAGAAGGATTGTTATGTGAAATTGTAATAATAAGTGTTATTATTATAAGTTAGTTTCTAGATACTCAACCATGAAAAGGATTATTATACAAAATGAAAATGCATATTGTTTTCCTTTCTGCACTTACACCCTAATTTCTAATTCAGAGAGCAAATTACAAGAATAGCCTGTGAAAATGAAATGTGGGGAAGACTAATTATTATTTGGTTAGAATTCAGCAATGCTCTAGAACAGCTTTTGCTGTAGGTGTCTCTCTGAAAACACTCCACAGCATACTCATTTACTTGTTTATCTGTTTTTCCTGTGCCAAAGGTCTGTTTAGAATAATTTATCTTTACATGCTCATCTTCCCTTAACAAAAAAAAAAAAAAAAAAAAAAAAAAATTTTTTAACATGCTGCTTGGAGAAGCATTAGAAATATTATTGTACTGTTTTTACATGACAACCTTGAAGCTGTTAACTTTTATGCAAAGAGGCAAACATGAGACATTTAACTACAAAGCTTAGAAGGAAACAGATCTGTGAACAGTCAGAAGCTTCTTACTATCAACACAATAATCTTTTAAAAGGCATTTACTCCTATTGCAATAGTTTCTGGATCATCTTGGTCATCTGGGTTATCCAAATTCAATTGCATGATATCCTGGGGAATGGTCCTGACCCAGCAACAGCACTTACTGATGGCAGCACAATTCAGTTACCTAAAAAAGGTTCTGAACACAGGCAATTTATTTCATACTAAGATCCTTTCCTCTTACAGCAACATTTTCTTTAATCTAACCTTGCTTTTATGAGCAGCAATAACAGATTTATTCTCTGGAAAACTATTATTAACTATAAAAGTAGCTTTTTCAGTTACTTTTAATCACAAGAAATAAACAGGCAAACACCTCTTCCAATCTTGTACTCAGTTCACTGACAATTAATTATGGTAGAAATGGCTGGGGTTTAGTTCTTTATAAACATTAAAATCTGTCCATATTCTAATAAAATTCCTTTGTTTTTCACCACAGGATTTTACATGTAAATTGCCAGTGTGGAACTTGATCACTAAATTGAAAAACCAACTAAACAAGATCAAGGGTTATTCTTCATTTAACTTATGGGTAACTTTTAAAATTTTAAAAGGAAAAAAAATCTGAGAAACATGCAGGCCTTGTGTTAAAAGAAGTAAAATTACTAAAATAATTTAGACATATATCTCATGTACATATAGAAAATGTCTACTAATTGTTCAATGCTCAAGTTCATGTTTTGCTACTCATTTTTAAAGTTGCTTCACCAACCAATTATGGTATTTCTTACTTTCACTTTGACTTCCATTTCTTCAAGTTCCTGAAGTAACTCTTCATTTTCCAATAGTGATGAGCCTAAGTTTTGCTTCTGAAAGTAATCTCTGATGTTTTGCTTATACCAAGATGTTACCTAATTAAGTAATAAAAAGAACTCAGTGATAAGTTTGAGAAGTAATTGTCCATTTTTTAAAATATGTGCAAAGCAGTTTAATTAAAAAAGCTCACATTTTCATTCATTTCATTTTTCATTCCTAATGTTCATGCTTCTATTTAAACACTTGCATTTGTGTCATAACAAATGGGGAAGGAAAGGACTGATGCCAAAGCAAGCACATAGTGGACATATATGACAAAACAGACAAAAATCTATTCATCAACTATGACCAGATTGTAAATTAACACAATAAAAGCAGAATCAAGTTCTAACCATGCATAGAATAAATGCATGTTTTTTGATACCATAAAGATATTGTTCACTCTCCCTTGACATACAGTAATTTAAATATTTGCATACAGTAGAATACTACAAGTCTGAGGACTTCTGACCTAATAGAACCTCTCCATCCCTGGCTTGAAAAATCCAGTAAAGATAATGAGATACTATTGTGTAGAATAATCTTATGTGGATTTACAAATTTATTACATCTTATTATTTTTTTCAGCAAGTATATACAGCAAACATAGGCACTATACAGTTATATCTTCTAAATTCCACAGAATTACTTGCATTTTTATTTGCTTGATTCAGAGTAGGTACCTCTCTTTGTAAACAACACATGGCAAGAATGCCTGAAGAGAAGCTCTACATTTTTAAACAGTATCCAGAATTAGTTATTGGTGTCAAGAGGACTTCCTCCAATCTTTCCAGTCTGGAAAATCACCACTATACTTAGATCATAGGCAACGTGCTAAGAATTTCTGTACTCTAGGTACTACAGATTTTAATAGCCCACTAGAGATTTGTTGTTGTTGTTGTTGTTTTATCTGCTCATGTAGAATTGTGCTATTTTTTAATAAATTTAAGCAATTATAAAAAATTAAAAAAAAACCTTTAAAATGTGTCGGAAATGCTTTCAGTTATACATAAAAAGTGTTCACTTTATGAGTCCAACAGAGCTAGGGAAGTAAGGAAATTATTTTAATACTAAGCCTTCATTTCTTGAGTATATCCTCCAGATGTGTACTTACTGCCTGAAACATTTTTTCTGGAAGCACATTTTCACGGAACATTTGCTATGGGTTCATCAAAATACAAATAAATTGAGTGGACAATAAAAACCGTGCTAAAAGGGAAATAAAAATTTCTTTGTAAATTAGGCCTGGGTTTTTTTATCATGTATCTGTTTAGCAAAACAAACCAGTATTTCTGTAATGTTAGGCAGAGGAAGAAGTCATTTTTAAACCCTGTTATAGCAAATTGTTCACCCCTTTACCAGTTGGCAATATTCCTTTCCATTACAGTGAGTTTAATCAGTTGCCTTCCACTACAGCTAATACCTCTGAGTGATTTCCTTGTGCTACCTTAGCTCTGAAGGAATGGATGAGAATTCTCAACTTGCTTTATAAGCAAGAAACCCACAGAATTTCACTTTCAGTGATTTTGCTGAAGGGATTACAAAGGAGGCAAGGTGAACACATCTTTTTGAAAAAGACAGTGGTTTTCCTTGATTGGTTGAAACCCAAAATTATTCCTGTTTTTCAAGAATCAGATTTTTCTTTCATTTACAATAATTATTGAATGGATTAATTACTTTCTTCTTCCAAAGATAACTAATTATGCATAAAATAGGCCAATCTGCCTTTGATTTTCATTAATGGAGATATCAGAAAATATGATGCTGACACTTCCATAAAGGAATCTATGTAAAATAAATATGTTTTCACACATTGAAAATTCTGAAAAAGAAACACGTTACAATCATGACTATCAGAGCACCACATTCCAGCTAGAGATCAAAGGGAGATGTTGCATTTTCAGTGTTTCATAATCTGATAATAAGAGATAAACAGCACACAGATTGTGCATCCTCCTAGACTGCACAGTTGTGCCTAGCAGAGGCAACACAAAGAGTGAAAACCTGCTCTTAGATTCTATACAGCAGAGCATGTCTCACGTACTCTGCTTCCTCGGTGTCCCCTTAACTCCCATTAACATCAGTCAAACATTCAAAAGTTAGGATTTCCTCAGAGGGGGCCCAGAAATATTAGCCTAATAGTTATATTTAATCTCTGTTTCTGTTTGTACTGTAAAACAGCTGCCTGGTTGTTTTCTATACTGTGATTTCCCTTGATATTTTGTGTCTTACCTGGCTCTCTTGTTGGTGCCACAAACAAATTTGCAGAACCTGCTCGAGTCCTTGGCGTTGATGCCTAAGGAATTTGTCCAGCTGCCGTCTCCTGTCCTGCAGCATCTCAAGGAGACTGTCAATCTTCAAGCAGCTGCTCTGGGCTCCTTGAATCAGCTCTGGGTTTGCATTTGGCCCCTCACATTTGAACTCTTCTATGAACTGAGTTAGGTCTTGGCTTTTGTTTAAAAGAGCAAATGACTTCTGCAAAAGTTCTGTAAGGACAGAATTTCATCAGGAAAAAAGCCAGAATGCTTTGTGATTCTAGAACCATATTTCAAATTTTACTCAAGTATCTTTCAAGATATCTATTTGTATACATGAGCACAACATATTTTCATCCATTGCATGAACATGAATGAACATTGCATGAACATGAACTTTAGAAGAGATAAATAAACACCTAGATATTTCAATTTGGACAGCTTTTATGCAAACCTAAAAAAGTACAATGGTGTATACACAAACATACATGCACACACATATATAATGGTGTAGAAACAAAACCCAGAATGTCATTGTTTTCTCAAAACTGAGTTCTTTTTGATGGCTTCCCAACCTATGGGTAAGCTGAAGTGGAATTTTCTACCCTACTTCCCGTGTGGGTCAGTACCCTCTGCAGTTTTTCATTAGTGATCCAAGCTAAGTTTAGGTCTTTATATCCCTCATAGGCATTGGGAAAAAAGTGTTCTCATGTCTGGGAACATAAGTAAGTCAGGAGTATCAGGAACTCTTACCTTCTTTCTATAATCTATACTTAGACACATTCAGGGTTAAAAGTCAGTGGACTGTTTCACTTTAATGAGCTATTAGTGACAAACCTTTGTTCCAGCTTCCTAAAGTCATATAGTTTAGTTTCCATGAGCTCACTGCAACAAGCCTGTCCATTTTACTTTTTCCCTTCAGAAAAGTGATATTAATCAGAAATGTTTCATTTCAGTCCATCCAAAATTGAATACACATAGAAATGGGTAAGCAAATATGTTTCATAAGTTTTCACCTTTTTCATTCCATTTTTGTCTTTTTTTGTTTTTGTTTTTTTTTTTAATTCCAGAGTGGTAAACATTTGTGATAAACTATTTATCACATACTGCTCAGGGTTGTATTTTCGGCCACATTTCTTAGGAGTGGGTAGATAGTATAATTCTTACAGAAAACACTGTTTTTATCAAATAGCTCAATATCAGCTTTCAAAATTTTTATTTTACTTTAGGGCAGAATAAGAAGTCAATAAGTTTCAGCCATTTTCCCCCATCTGAGGAAAGGCTTATTGCCATCAAAGCAGTCTTTCTCTGGCAATTCATTTAATCTGATCCCTACTGTCATAGACTGTCTTCTCAGCAGTAAATTGTTGCCAGATTCTTCAAGTTTAAATTGGTATGCAGTGATCACTTTACTCCCATGAAGATAAGTTTGGAAGACCCAAAACCCATATTAGAGTTATCTAAATTGGATTCTCTGTTCAGCCTGCCAGGAAGAATACCTAATGTTCAGGGTAGCTAAAAATATTTTAGCTAGGGCTCCACTGGTGAATAATAAAGTCTAATTGATATTCTGCCAAGTGTTAGTAATCATATAACAAAATTTGATAAAATGACAAAGATGGAGTTTTAAGACTTTTAAAAAATGCAGAATCACATGGAATTGTAAAGGTGTCTGAAGTAGCCACACAATGAGATTAGTTCCAAAAATTTTTTTCTCTTTTTGATTTGAATGTGCCACAATATGGTAGAAGGTGCTTCACATGGAAGCCTGAATAAAGAAAAAGAATTCACATAGAAGAAACTATGGGCAAAGGTATGTGCAGGAAAGTTGTTGAAGTGGAGGTGCAAAGGCTAGCTTGAAACCATGAGTTTCACATCTTTCAGCAAGTCTGCTAAAATCTATCTCACCATTATATTTTTCCAAACAGAACATTTGTGTATTGTTACAAGATTTTTATTTTTTTTTTAAATATGCACAGAACTAATAAAATGACTCCCTCAAGAACTCAGTGCACAACCACATGCTCTCAGGAGTGGAATACCTTTGTACCTTTTGTATGGTGCTCCTGCTGCAGAAGAAGTTCTCTCAAAGAGTCAATATTGTCAAACTCTTGAGCATTTTTCAGGAAATCTTCAACTTGGTCAATTTTAACAGCAAACTGCATTCAGAAAACAAAGGACAGAGAGAAGCACACTGTAACTTTGTTTTGTGTAACTACATCATAATCTCTGTGTTATTGTGAAAGTTCATAAGAATTGAAAATTCTTGGAGAAAGGCATTTTTAGTGACTGCCAGATACAGATACTTTGTGGCCTCTATACCCCTGAGCTGTTTTTTACTTTGAGGTACTGATTGATTGAAGGATTTTAGTTGACACAATCTGTAATTACAGTTTGCCACTTTGTGAATCATCTTTCCTACAAAGCCTTATGCCAAATCTAATTTCTTTGTACAATACAGATTATCAGGACACAATAATTAGTAGATTGTTGATCTCGGATTTAGGACAGTTAATAATCCCATGGTTGCTTCTGCAACTTACAGGTGGCACTGGCATACCATAGAAACAAAACTATCAGGGGGAATTATTAAACTCTTGGAGTTCCAGGATGTGGGGACAGTTGGCTACACAGAGTGGGCACAAACCTGCAGGGTATGGAATCCCTCTCTTCTTTATCTCCTTGTCTGTATCAGTGAATTAGGATAAGAGAGAAATGGGTAAACAGCAATCACAAAGTTGTTCTTTTGTGTCCATCTGTACATCGAAGTCTCAGGTAAAGGACTGTCATATTAGACCAATGTTTGCTTTATGTATTTAGGCTTATGGATATTTTGGTGCAAAACCTTCACTGACCAGTATTATTATAGATGGGTAATGCAATGGCTGGCTCTCACAATTGAGGGATTAATATCATGCTTACATTAAGAGAAGTTTCACTGATGTATAGCTACGTTATTGTGATTTGCTCTCCACATAGCCCCCTTTCCCCTCTCCCTTGTGTTGTTGCCACTGGACAGCCATGGTAGCCTGGGCATTTGGGAGGAGGGCAGGCTTGTTACCAGGGGGCAGGGCATGGCAACAGCTGACCTCCACCCAAGTGGCAAGAAAGCAGTCTGCTCCCATGAGCTGCGAAGAAGAGCTGACTGGCAGAGTCTGGGAGCGGCCAGAGTTACCTGATGCAACCCCTGGGGGAATAAAAAGGGGAGCAGCCATTCTGTGAGGGAGCATGTGGTGGTTTAGTTCCACTCTCCCAGTGCTGCTCTTTCACCTTATTCAGTCCTTTTGTTGTATTCTGTTAAGGTTTAATGAACCTTTGAAATTTTAAAAGTGAGTGTCGTTTCTCACACCAATCATCGGTGTGCATTAGTGAAAGCACCTGAGAATAAGTTCTTTCAATGTCAAGTAATTTTAAACATAAGGAATGGAAGATATTCTGCAGAATGTCCATAGCCACTGAAATAAATATTTTAGGGTTTGGTCCATTTCCACTTTCCACTGGCATTTTCTGTCAAGTACAAATTTGGAAGACATCATGACTACAATATTTCTTAATGTCTACATGGTTTTTTGTTCAGCTTCATTGTGTACTCTCCAAAAGGTGGAAAAGGAAGGATGCATCCCAAGATTTTAATTTTCTTGTTTGTCTCAACCTTTAGGAATGCAATGAACAATACAAAACACATTAAAATTACAGTGGTCAGAGTACCTGTAAGATGAGGGTGGCTACAAATTAACACATATTTGATTTAAACACAAACCTGCAGAGCGTTTTCAAAGAACACTGAAGTAAGCTCCAGAAGTGCCTGTCGCTTTTCTAACATGATGATGAGGGCATCCCATGCATCCCCAAGGGTCTCTGCCATGGCATCATAAACCTGACTCTTTTCTTTGTTCTCGTCTGCCACCTTGTCTGCTTCATGCAGCAGGTCCCACACCTTGTCTTCCAAAGCCTGAGAAGGAAAGATACCAAGACAAACCAAATATAAGAAATCTGTATACAAAGTCCAAAACACTGTGCTGATACTGGTGTCAGGATATTTTTACAGTGAGTCTGTACAGGAGCCACAAACCTCCTACTCCTTCTTTATTTCCAGTTCCTAGTGATAGGAGTATAGCTGTCTCTACATGTTTTATAGCAAAGCTTCTGAATTTCATCTGCGCTTAAGAGGCAATAATTTTATAAAATTCACATACAAACAAGAGTTATTTATCATGTTATCTCTAATATTTACACTCCAATGTTTTTACATCTCCATAAGCACAACTCTGTCTTCCTTAAAGTGGTAGCAGTGCAGACATTTTGATTCCTCTTTTATATGTCATCATATTACACTACTGGGCATTAGAAGTTTTAGAAATTTGTGAGGTAATTAAATCATAAGTTTCTGATGACTACAGGGCAATCCAGACAAATGTGGTTTGAACATAAGCACATATTCTCAAAAAAACACACCTAAATTATGTAATGTTTCAAGTTCAGGTTGCTGCACTGCTCAAGCTGGCCAACAAATAATAATGCTCTATTGTCAAAATAATTCTTCTGTGTTCCATTCCTTTTATTAATCTCACCACAAGGAAGATAACTGCTGGCCCATTTCCAGCTTATGTTACAAATCTTTAGTGTGTCAGAAAAATTGCTTAACATTTGTTCTGTGCTCTTCTCAACCCCCATCGTGGGTTTTATTATGAGCATGAATTAATAAAGCATCACTTTTTTTTATTAGAGGTGCTACCAAATTAATATGTAATGTGAACATTTTATTAGGCAATTTAAAAGGCCACTCATATACTACTGGATAAAAAGTTGATAAAGTAAATCACTCCAAGGGAAGTCTTTATGGTGTTTCTTTCTTGATGAAACATAAAATTGTTACATGCACAACAACTCTGTAAAAGTAGTGGCACTCATTAATTATCCAACATGAGATATTACTAACATTCTAGGCTGGCTCTGTAAAATACAATAGGAATTAAATGAATATATGAGATATTGATAATCTCTTTACTAACTCAGCATCTTAATAACAATTAATGAGAAGCATTATAGTCATGACAATGCTGGTATTGAAACAAAAGAGGTAAAATATTCTCAGAATTTTACACCCAAACTGCTTGTCACTAGGTTAGTTTTACCAAATTGATCAGACCACTTTCACTGCTGTTCTGAATACACTATAGAAAAGCAGGTGACATCTGAAGTAGTTCCACTTGGAATTTCTTGGCAAAGACTAGCTTTTTAAAAAGCTGACCATTTTATATTTTTAAATAAAACTAGGTATGCTTTTATCCTAATATTACATGTGCTTCAACATATTTAAAAGACATTTCAAACGCTAAATCTTTCCTAACTACTCAAGATGAATGCTACACAAATGGTAACAGACCCAGAAGCACATTTTCTTCTTTTAGAAGCCCTTTTTCTGAACAGGTTGTTAATTACCATTTATCCCTGACAAGTAGGCTCTGTTTTCTAGTAACTGATTAGCTGTGAGGCACAGCTAATCCCTGAAACACAGAGAAAACTGATATAGTTTTCAAAGACTATCAGTCATGCTTCCTGCATCCTTTAAAATTCAGTTACTATGAGATTAATTCAAATCCAACCAAAGAAAATTAGAAGGTTAAAGCAAACCAACCTGCTGCATTTAATGAAATGCAAAACTAGTGTGCAAAAAGTTACAAAAAAAGAAAAAGAATTATGCAACTGTTCATGTGTAATAGCCTTTTAATATTTAGAACTGATTAATGGAAGCTTTCAAATACAGACTTAATTTTTTCTTTAGCATGGATTGAATATGGTTCACTCATTTAAAATGCATGTGTATTTGATTGCCTTCAAATAATAATTCCTGTAATGCTACAAAAAAAAAAATATAGTGTAACAAGAGTTGTCATATTGTCTGTTTCCTCAGCAACAGAAAGAGTTATTTTTTGAGGAGACTAAAAAAAATATATAAATATTTTACAGGAAACTACTCTTTGTCTGAGAAACAGTTCAATTGCCTAAGATGGTCAGAGTGATATTAAGATTTTATTGGCATGAGTTTAAAATTATGCTTCCCACAATTGTCAAAGCCACTAGTTACTGTGTATTTTAAAAAAAAATTATCCTCAACTATGTTTCTATATACTACATATGTGAACAGTTTGTTTTAAATTAAGTAGACTGAAGTTTTCTACTTTTTATCTTTGAAATATAAGTGTTTTATCAACACATTCAAGGAACAATTTGGGCAGGACTTTTCGGGTCATCTATCTAACCCCTTTCTCTAGTTGCTCAAGGTCTTAGCCCATGAAGTCTTAAATATCCCTGACAATGGAAAATCCAGAGCTTTTCTGCACAACCTGTTCTAGAATGAATTGATTTTCATGGTGAAATTTTTCTTTCCCTAATATCCAATTAGTATTTCCTTTTTTCCAACTTGTGTCTCTTGATCTAGAGGCAAACTTAGCAAGAGAAAAAATATGTATTTCCATTAAAAAAAAAAGGTGACTTATGAAAAACAAAATATTGCACAGAAATAATTTTAATGAAGAAGAAGAATTTTTATGATGTTTTCATCAACTGAGTGAACTGAACAGAGCTTTCCAGTAAAGACTTAAAATTATTTCAAACACTTTTGGAATCTCATGTTTCATTCCCTGTGAACAGAAAAAGAAAAAAAAATAAAAGACTTTGGACTCTGAGAAGCTGGAATGGAGCTTGACAATAGAAGGAATTCCCAGCATGTAGTCAAAAAGGAGCTTGTGCAAACATGCAACTTCTGCTGCTGTCAGTAAAACCATGTCAGAAGAGCATTGCTCTAAAAACAAAGACCAATTTCAATTCCTATTAAATATCTATGATAAGTCTAATTCTACCCTAGCAGAAGAAGAGCTCTGGTAGCTGAAAGGGAGCAATGCTGTGGTTGAGAGGGTCAGAGGGGATGCTGGGTGGCTGCAATCCCAGGCCTGCAGCAGGAATGCTTTGCTGCCTGGTGATGCAGCTGCTGCACAGCCACACCTCTCCCCCCACTCCTTCTCGGGGTACATTTGCCTCTGGTATTGTAGCAAAGACAGAAAAGTATTTTAGGTAAGTTGTGTTGGATAGTACAGCTCTTGTATTAATTTGTTCACAGTCCATTATTTGGGTACTTTTCCTTCTGTTAAAAGAACAAGGAATGAGAGGGGGAAATGATCTTTTGCCTTTCCTGAGCTGTTGTACACTGACTACATAACTCGGAATTTTCAGAGGTGTGAACTACCCTCCCATTCTCTTAGCACTGAGATGCTGCTAAAATTAACCTTTAGTTGGTGCTAAAAGGCTGTGCTGAGATTATACAGCACAGTTGTTAACTTGAAAACAGAAAATAGTCATAAAGATACTTCGAGACAAATATTATTTTGCTGGGAATTTTGCTCGTACAAATATTGAAAGTGATGAGTGAGCTGAACTAACACTGAAGAAAAGATATTTATTACATTTTAACTTTTCCTCTTTTTTTTTTTTTTTTTTTGTTCAAATCACTTGCAAAAAATCAGCTCTGGTTTGACACAAATGCAGATGAACTTTGCTGCTAATTGTACTGTTGGGCACCTCAACAACTAATTGCCAATAATTCAGAAAATATTAACAAATAATTTCTTCCATAACAAAATTACTGGAAAATAAGCATTTTGGAAACATCTTTGCTTGAAATAAGTGAAAGGCTTATTTTAAAGATATCAAACACAAAAAATGAGCGTATTATATGAGTGCTTTTTGAAGAATCTCATTTTCTAATTTTTTTCTCTTGGCTATTAGCATATAAATTAATGTTTTGCAATTTATGCTTTGTGAATTAAAGTAAATAAAACAATTAGGAGCAATCCTCAGGTTCATGAGCCAAATTAATAGTGATGATGGTTTTAAACTTAAGTTTATGGGCTAGATTCACTTCATTTTTGTGGCTGTTCTGCCACAGTCTCTCTCATGATAAAATCCAGAACTTTGGAAGCAAGCCAAGAATGCCTCATGGGGAATTTTAACATTGTTATGGACACACACACACACACTCTCTTTCTTGCTTTTTTTTTTCCTCCAGATGATCCAGCAAGTTTTGATATTGAGAGACCCAAGCACTCAGAAATGTTATCTCCAAGTAGCTCTTCTGTTAGAAATACAGGATAATGGCAGAGGAACGTCTCTGCAAAGTGCAACCTATATCATTTCACCTCCTGGAAGTTTTGTCCCAGGTTTTATAGGTTTGATTCTTCTCATTTTTCTTTCTAAATTGTGAAGAATGAGACATCCAAATGTACATATATATGTTTTCAGGACATATAAACCTGCTGAAAGTTACCTAAAGAAAGGTGAGTCAGATATGGGGAAAGAGACTTGCATGAAATCTCAGAAGTTGATGGTTTCAACAACCCTGGTATGGTCTGATTCAGCAAAACAGAAACAGAAAGTATTAGCTTAGAACCAGATGATATTAGATAAGACTACTGAGGGGACTTTCAGCTGGATGTAAACATTGTATGTATATTCTCTGTTTAGTCTCAGTTATAATCTTTCCTGTTCAACATTTATTCTTTCAGCTCTATTAATAATAACACATCTGTTTCCTAATCCATAAACATTTGAAGTGGGGCCCTTTTCAAAAGTTGTATTCTGCTTTTTATTTAAGTAGTAGGGTGTTCCAAATTCCTAAATTTAATGGAACAAATGTAAATAAGTAATTAATATGGTGGAGTATATTCTATCAAAGCAAAGTATTGTGGATATGTTTTTCCCTATGGCCCTGAAGATCACACACCAATTTTTTATCACTATAATTTGAACATTAAAAGAACTTTAAAAATTATCTAGAAATCATTATTTTCTCTTTCAACAAGTCTATTCCAATTAGTGTTTAAAGTACCATCTGCCTTAATAAGTGTCCAACTGTTTGTCTGGCCTTTTTAAACCAAATTAGCATTGCCAAGTCAAAACTGAAATACTGAGCTGGATTACATTCCTTTTCCTCTAGCATCAGAAGTACTGTAAACTGATCACTGTGCCAGATTTTGTCCTTCCTTACACCTGTGAATCTTCAACATATTAAGCTGACAAAAGAAATTGGCCTAAATATTTGGATTATAACTTCCAATTAATATACTGGGATGGGAATAATGAAGTTAAAAGCAAAGGGGTGATCAAAACCTGGAACAAGTTTGATAAAGAACATGAGATAATGCCAGAATGAACAACTATTCCATAAATTATCTTCCAAAAGTCAATAGGTTAGTGATTGAATCATTACTCATTAAAGAGTTTTTCCCTGACCTGCACAAAAGTTAAATTTTGAATTGAGTTAGTCTAATCAGCAAAGTTGAGCATGTGCTTATCAAGTATGGGTAGTTGTTGGGATTTATTTTCCTTTTTTTTTTGTAAAAATAAAAAATAAATGGAGAAACAATTGCCCATCTTCACACAGCTAAGGCATAATTCATTATCAAATACTAAGTGGAAAATAATTACAATAAACAATATCTAAAAACTGAGAATCCATCTTGGAAAAACTTTTTATGAGTGATTTAGTGATTTTAGACTAAGTAATTACTGACAAGTGTTAACAGCTTACCATAGGTCACAAATGGTCATGGCTGAAAAATGCACAGCCAGGAAGAATTACAACATTGCAGTCCCTTATTAGCACAGCTCATATTATTGAGGAAAAAGTAGTCATTTTGAACTTAATTCTTTTACAGGCTATTCATTAATTAATTCCAAATTTTGCAAGGATCACAGGCATAAAACAGAAAATAATTGTATTTGTTCCCAATGTATTTGGATGAGAAGCATTCTTTAACATTTATGCATAATACATTTTCTGATATGATTTGACTTGTTAGTAAAATGGTATTTGAAACTCTGTTTTTCTTACAAATATGGGAGTTTCTTTCAAAGATGGGAATTACTCTATTTTCTTTCCACACTTCAAATTTTCACTAATTTGAAAATTAGGAGAAAAATAATCAGCTTCTTCCTGACATCAGTATGCAAGCACTCAGCTAATTCTGAATTGCTCAAACAGGATACAGGAACTTGTTCCAAGAACTCCCAAATGTTGGATTAGTGACCATAAAGATGAGGCACTTGTATACAAAAGGAAAGCAAAACCACCTCTCTAGGATTTGGATATTTTGGTTGATTTTAGGTGTTTGGTGGGTTTTTTCCATAATTCTATTGCTCATACTCTTCAAAATCCCCACAAAGCAGTGTATTGGCTACATTCTCTATATACTCTATTGAATTACCTCACACTCACTGGGTATTTTTCATGACTGGGGAAGCACATAGTCATTGGTATTAAATCAAATTCTTGATCCTGTCCAAATTATGTTTGTTCTTTCAGATCTCATGTTTATGTAATCTCTCTAAAAGTTAAATAGGTAAGTTATTATTCATAGCTTCAAAGATGTTAATTTATTTGTCTACATATATAAAGTCAAACTGCCCTATCAGAATATTAAAACAAAACTTCTTTTTAGGTGACTTCAGACTTCTCTCAGTGTCAGACATCCACATTTAAAATTATTCAGTCCTTTCATGCTAGCCTGCCCAAATGCCACCATTCCTATAATCTGCACTCAGGAATGCCAAAATCTGATTTTAGGGCTGTTACTTAACTAAAATATTCCTAGATTAAGACAAACTGTTTCAATCTTACAATATCATTCCCAAAGCAATTTACATCAATTAAGATTCAATTAAAGTATTTGTGGAATATTTACTTCAGGCTTACAAAGGCTGAACACATTTTTTTCTGTGTGGAGTTTAACCTGATCACCATACAGCAGTAGGAGGCACAGGCAGCTACATCAGCTGTTGTACCTGAACTGTAAAGATTTGAGGAATTTTTTATGGTCTTGTCACACCTTACCTTCAGCTTGGACAGGAGGAATTCATGATCTTGAAGTAGTTTTTTAGTCTCATCTTGATTGCTGCCAATTTCTAATATATTTGGTGTTGATTCAGCTAGCTGAAGCTTCACCCATTTTCCACACTGTAATAAGGAAATAATTACAGCTTTCAGAACACAAGGTTTCCTTCATTTATTTACTCACACAGACTCTCAGCTCACACATACTTTCCATGGTCCTAGTAGCACAGGGACCATACACACAACAGAGTCACAGAGAATACAGTATAAACTTCATTTGAAAAAGGTAACAAAATCCCAGACCAGTGTTTTCCAGAAGGCGTTCCAAATATTGATTTTTCCCATAAAGAGTAAAATTATCAGAATGAGACAAAAGGTTTTCTCTGACTCATCTCCCCTTCCAGCTGAAGATGACACAGATAGTTGAGTGAATTTGGTGGGTGAGTAGGGGCAAGCAGAAGTACCAAATATGTTACAGCAGATGCAAAACCCATGGACTCAGATCCTATTTCTACCACATCGGTCCAGTGTAGGTCTGTACTGAATACATGGAACAAGACATTGCACAAGTAGCAGCAGGGACACTTAGCAGCCTTTGGAGCAGGAGCCAAAGGACTCTGATAAGGACCGAAGCTGTGTTGTCACTGGAAGCTAGCATGGTTCCACACCACAGGGAGGAAAAGCAAATGACTTCACCCTCAGTTTGAGTCTCCTTGCAGTGAAATTACTCCCCTGCAATAGCATTCCACCTCACAAGAAGGGTGAAAACTGACCACGAAAAATCCTTCCCACAACTGAGGTAAGCCATCCTGAATAATCACCTAAATTAGGTGACAACTCAACTCATTATCGCCTTGTTCTGTGTTACAAACTCTAATGGCTGACTAGCACATATTCCAGGCTGCCTGGAGAATGAAAAATCAAACTGCCAATAAATTCCAGCTGGGATTCATTACTAGCATCCAGATTTATTCCCAATGTTGAATTTTACGCCAACTGAAGGTGTGGATTCCAACTCACAAAACAGGCCTTTCAGTGCTGATAAGCACAACTGTCTGCACACAAGGGCTTTACTGAGACATGTGGGACTGTGGATTCACAGCTTTCAAAAGTATTAAGTTTAGACCTTTTTCTTCCCCCCAGAAAATACCTCGTCTGTGGAGCTTATATAGTCACTTGTTGTGTAAAGTTATTGCTGAGTACAAGTTAAAATAACTCAGGGAGGCTTAACTACAATCATCATGCTTTAAACACATTTTTATGCCATTCTTCATTTAACTCTTTTTAAAAAGTAAGAGGAATTTCTCCCCTCTAAGACCCTACATATTTTCACCAAGTTATTTTTCCTACTTGAAAAACAAACGCCAGCAACCCAAAAGCCACCAGGAGTAATTGTGAACAGAAACAAGTGTTAACTTCCAAGAAAAGGCTGTTAGGTATTGACTCATCAGATGGCCTTGTGTTATCATTTTATGCTAGCTACTTCTACCCAGAATGTCTGGAAGGAGTGTTAATCAGGGAGTAGCAGAAAGACAAGAGCAGCCATGCCAGCAGTTGCTGCCTTACCTTGAGCACAGCTATAACAATGCTGGCATCCCCAGCCTGCACAGCAACTGAACTGACTGTGGTTGTAGAAGGCTTCTGCTCCGAGCTGGCTTCATCTGCCATGGTGTTTCACAGAGGGACTGCTCACATCAGAGCAGACTGGAGACGCTCTCTCAGGGTCCACTGCTCATTTCAGACAGCACCAGAGTCGCCTGGATTCATTCAGTGAAACTGCTCAGCTAACACTGATTAGTCTGCCAAAGGAAAGAACAGGAGGTTAAAAATAGACAACTCCACTGAGTTTATCATTCTTGAGAGAGATTTGACACACCCCTAGTTTGGTAGCATTAAGCTGCCTGTTCTTTTTTGTCACCATCTGAAGTGTGAAGGGCTTCTTCCATGGACATCACCTGACACCAGCTAACCAAATCAAAAAGAGTTCTCAAATTGAAACAGCTAGAAAAAAATTACCACTGATTCTATACTGACAAACCCAGTGTTACCAGGTTTCAAACATGCAACTACCTAATCTACATTTTCACATTATACCAGTAAAATACTTTCTCGCTTACTAGTTACTGAATATGTATGTTCGACATGATTCTCCCGCTGAATCACAGTCTTGTATACACATCCTTATCCTGTTTAAAGTCAAATGCTAAATCAAAACAGAGGATTTTAAATCCAAAAATACTTAAAGGTATAGTGGCCTTGACAATCAGAGAAGGAAACCAAGTACCTTGAACTCTTAAGGAATATTTGATTCCTAAAATTAAGATAAATTACCTGCTTTTCAATTTAATCTTAAATTGTTTCTGGAGTCTTCATTTTGTTCTGAAGGAGCACAAGACCTCTCTAAAAGCTGCTTAAACATTGCTAAAGTTTTTCATTTAGTATGGGGAATTATTAGACATGTTTAGATTACAATATTGGTCTGACATATTTATTTTCTTGCCATTAGTCCAAAGCATGCCACAAGTAGCCCACACTATGTGACAGCAGCTGCTGGGTTTCCTTCCACAGAACAGCTGAGAAAGTGACACTGGTGTTTAGGCTCTGGAAAAACAATTCCACCCAAGAAAATACATGCATAAGTCTCCCCTAAAGCATCTGCTTGTTAGATTTGTTTAAAAATATGTAACAATTAAATACATTTTTATATAAATTAGATTTCTAATTGCATACAAGGACATGCACACCTGCAATGGAACCAAGATCTGGAAGCAAATTCTAAAACAGTTTGGATTAGAAGAAACTTAAGGTAGTTACAGGAAATTTCATTTTATGTATCAAGGTGGGATTTTTCTTTTTTGTTCATTCACTTCTTCCCCCTCCAATTATTGGCAGATTATAATCTTAATCTGAGCACCACCTTCAAACCATAGGTTTCAAACAGGATAAGAAGAAGCCCTTTACTGTGGTTTGTGCTGAACAAAACGGGCTTGGAAAAGCAAAATCCATCCCTTCTGCCAAAACACAACCATGAACCCTCAAGCTGCCAACCAAGGAACAAACATCACACAGTTTTCTGAAACTGTGTAAGAGGCCCAGGGACCCTGCAATGAAATAACAGACAAATCTCCTTGGGACTTGTATGTATTCCTGTAATAAGTATGGAAGAACAAAAATTTAATATTTAATCCTAACACAAAACCTGGAAGACAGAATTCCTAAATAAAACTTCAAAACTGAAACATGAGAGAGACCTATTTTGGTTTGGCCGGAAGATAGACCCATTCTACAAAACCTGCTAAGTACTCCAGCTTTCAAAAAAATATTCCAGAAGACAAGCAACCTGGGTTTTTTACCCTGCAGGCAGGACTGCACTTGGAGGACAAACAGCGCTTGGCTCTTGGAAAAACTAATTAGGAAGAAACAGCCAAACCTCTTTTTACTCTTACAAAAAGAGTTGCAAACCAATTTTGGTATTATGTCCTTGAGTTTTTGTTCTCTCAGAAGAGCATTCTAAGTGTATTTTTTCATGGCACAAGTTGGGCCAATCCATCATCTCCCTGGGGTAGCCAGACATAAGAGCTGTTTTTCACTCAAGTTAAATGAGGTATCATTTTTCATAGTGCTGACAGCTGGAAATAAAGGAAAAATGCCTCACTCAAGAAGTTGACTATAAACAAATTTGGCAACAACCAAGACAAGTGATTCAGAATGTATGATAACAAATGCATGGATATTGTATTTATTCATTTTATGCTATGCATAGAAGATAGAGACAGGGAAACATCAGAGTAGTGACAGCAAAAAGTTATCAAGGAATCAAAACATATCTTAGCACTGGGAGAAATATCTTAGACCCTGGGAGAAAAATAAAAGGATTTTGGCATTGCATGATGAGCAGTTTCAGCTGTGTCCAAGGGAACAAAATTTTACAAGCGTGCCTTTCTCTGTCTTGTTTACTTATCTGTCTGTTCCTCTGTCTGAAACAAACAAAACTCCTGGTAGCAGCCAGAAAAAGGCGGGCTATTTGTGTCAGGAGAGAGAAATATTTTCCTTTTGCTACTGCTGTGTGAAAGAGAGTAAGAATGACAAGAAGAAAGGAACATTCACCAGCTGTCCACAGGAAACAAGAAAACTGAACAAAGGAACAAAGGAAACAATCTGACGAAAGCAGAAAAAAAGATCAAGTCTCTCTACTGTAAATAATGCCATTTATTATCTGGAACAACTGTCCGTAAAAAGGATTTGAGAGGTAATGATAAAATTCACTTCATTTTCAACACTTCAGGTGTCCAATCCACAGGTTTTTCTCATGTATAGCAAGCAAAGCATGCTAATCACAGTTTTGGTAGCAATACAGAGAAAAAGGGTCTGATTTCTTGGAGATGAGTTTCTTTCTGTTGAGAGCTTTTGAGCTATTAGCGCACTATGAAAATGCCTCCAGGAAAGACAAAGTTCACTCCCTGCAGCCTCAAAGACTCAAGGTCCTTCACTCTGACTGGTTTCTAAATGTAGAGGGTCTCCTCTTTCTTCCTTGTCTCACTCCTGGGAGAACAGGCATACACAGCCAAGGAGGTCACATCAAGGGTGAGTGTTGAGCAAAAGGTACGTTTTCCTCCTGGGAAGAGGTTCCTTTTTACCATACACTGGTTGAATAAGTTTCTAGGGTGACAAACTGGTTGAAATTCTAACCTAAAACCCCAAACCAAGAATGATAAGAACCACCCTGGCAGCAGTCAGGGGACAAAGGTGGGATAGAGAGGTGCCTGCTCCCAGAGGTCAGGCAGTACATGGATGGCCTGTGGGGAACAGCAGCTTGGAACATCGTCTGTTTCTGAACACTGAGATGGAAGGAAGTTTTCTTGCAGAGAGCTGCCCTGGAGAGAAGGATGACAGAAAACAGAAGGGAACCACGGTGCTTGCAGACATTCCTCTTTAACTGAGGGCCAGAGAGACAGGACAAAGAGTGGCTGAGCACAAACAAACTTCCTGCATCCAGAGGCAGGGGAAGGACCAGCATGAGCTACTCCACAGCCCCAGCAGGGCTCCCAGCCGGGAGTGATGGGCACCCACACGGGCCTGGCTGCCCCACAGCAGTGAGGGGTCACTGCTGCCAAGTTCTGGAGGCAGGACAGGAGCTGTGAGCAGGGCAGGAGGGAGAGAAAGGGTCAATGACATTAACTTCAGGTAGGTAAGCGCTGCAGCACAGGCAGAAGGCATTTCCCTGTCAGTTGAGAGCCCAGGAACTTAGGAAAAGGTGACTCTAAAGTAGCCCAGGAAGGATCCTGGGTCCCAAAAGGATGTTGTTCTGTCCTTGCCACCATGGAAAGAGAAAGAAGTCCCAGTTAAGGGCTAGGAAACAGCTGTGAAAAGGTGCCCAAGGATTTGAGAACCTGCTTCTCTCCAGCAAAAAGTTTCAAGAGCACAGTCTGTGTAGCCTGGAGTATTGTTTCAGTTCCAGAAACAATAGTTCCAGATTAACTTTATTTTAAAACATCTAATTATAGTGAAGAACCATATTCTTGTATATTCCCATTCTTCTTCTGCATCACCTTAACAAAAACCTTTCTACTCTTTCTCCTTCATCACCTATCCTGAAGACACTTCACACCACACTGAGAAATCAGAATGAAAAGAAAAAGCTTCCCAAAAAGCACCATCACACAAAACAGAGAAAATACCAAAAGTAAAGTTATCCCTGTCATACTGAACATCTCTGTGAGAGAAGAGAAAGCAACACTGCAAACTGTAAAACCAGCAGTATAGCAGAGATCAAGAAACCAGCAAACAGCTTAACACTGCTAATTCAGCGCAATGGTAAGAGCAAAAATCACTATTTGTTTGCTTCCAAGGACAACAACATTTAAAAAAACCCATACAGTAAACAGACATGGGGAGCAATGACAGCTGAAACATTTCAGTCATCAATTTATCATGTTCTGCTCTTTCATCCTGAAGCTTGCTCTTTCCTGTATCCCTTTTTATCCCTTTTAGAGGATTTCCACAAAGTACACATGCTACTTGTACCTAGAACCTGTAAATAATAAATAGTACCTAAATCTCTATTATTTATTGAATGATAGAAAAGATCCAGCAAATTTAACTAGAGTTAAATGTCACTTCAGCCTCCAAATTAATTTTAAGAAAGCTCATATAACCTTTAAATGTACAGCTGCAGATTGTAAATGTTATATAAACAAACACCAATCTTTCTAGCATCTGTTATTTAAAAAAATGTCTTCCAGTTCTTTATTAGTCTTATATACAAGATAAAGAGGTATGCAGCACATAGGGACTGCTTCTTACATTTATTTATTAGGCTTGAATTCTAGAAGAAGGTATAACCATCCTGTTTTCAGAAATACAGAAATAATAATAATAATTAATAAACAACAACTAAATTTGGCAGTAATGTGCTCATCTGCTTTCTTCATATCTTGCTATCTTAGAATATGATTCAAGATGGACAGCACAAAAAACTGAGGTGTTGGATTTTCTGCTTAAGAATCCCTACAGCAAAACAAATTTCTTATTCTGAGAATGGATTAACACATTAGTGCTTTCAGAAAGAAGTTCCTTTCCTTGTTAAAACTAATCCCATGCAAAAAAAAATTCTTTAGATTCTTGACTTGCAGATAACTTTGAGGTGGTTTCATACAATGATAAACTGAAGGAAGAGGATAGAAAGCACTTTGAGGAAAGGAAAAGAGAGGGGAACATGGGCCCCTGCAGTAATTCTGAAGCCATTGACAGCTCTGAGTGATTAACATCTGTATCTCAAAGTCAAACCATCTGAACAGATTTCTCCAAATTGAAACATATTAGTTACTTGCTATCATATATTTTAGCAAGTTTAATTTGATTTTGCTACCACGGACAGTAAAAAATACAAGTTGGATTTACACCTTTCCCTAAAGTGACAACTAGAGAAAAGACAAGAAAGAAGTGACTTGATGACTATTCGAGTGTAAATACAATGGCAAAATATAGACTGTGAAAACTTTAACTTTTGAATGGGGTAAGAGAAAGCAAACAAAATAGAAACCAGTTCACAAGTGTGAATTGCAAAGGGATCATGTCTTATTCTCTCTCACATTCCAGGTGAGGACATCAGCACATCCTCTTCAGTTTGCTGCAGAAATGGCAGGGAGGCTCTCCAGTTCCCTCGGAATCAGCCGGAGAACAGACTTACCCCATCAGCGCCCCTGGAGCAGCTCAGCATTTCTGTCTCCCTGGGTGTCGTCCAAAGCAAAAGCTGCACAGCCTCCGGAGCTCTGCCCTGGAGAACGCAGAAGTGGAGCCGTTCTAGCAGCTCACAGGTGGCACACACACAGCTCAGCCCAGCTGAAAGGTCGGCAGCAAAGACGGTGGCCCGGGATATTCAGCTCTGTCAGGAGGGTGAAGAGACATCAGAGGGTTCATTAGTCCGGTGCTCAGGCTCCAGCAGCAGCAGCAAGAGTTTATTACACGGGATTACTATGTTCCCTTGCCCATGCATGTAAGGAAAGCCAACAGGACTTTTGTTACTAAATTCCTTGGGAGCATTTGAAATTCCTTCCTGATGTGGTGTGTTAGCATAGTGGAGTATGCACTCTGCACCAAATATAGACGTGAGACAGGCTACTCTCTCTCTGTAAAGAAGGAAGATTAAGATACAGATTGGTAATCTACATCAAACTCTCAGAGTAGCTACTAACTAGAACTACTAATAAGATAATTTATCATGGTAGCACTTTGGGCCCATGTCTCTATTTTCTATGTTGAACTTGCATTTACATTTCAGTTGCATGAAAAAAACTGTTTTAGCTTATTTTTTTTAAATGTTTATACATAAATACAATTGTATGTATTAAACTTATGATAAAAACATCTGTTAAAAATCACAGACTGTTCAGAGTGCTCAAGCAGTGTACCTGGGTTCTTAGGACCATCTTTTAAAAGTGAAAAGTCTCTCTTCAGACCTATGAAACACAATCATCAAGCAGCGATGCAAAAAGATCAGTATAAGCCATTCAGTTAACAGGGGACTAATTAAATAGATACAACCATGAAAACTACACAAAACCACAAAAGCCATATTGTTGCTATTGTTTGGAAAAGTTGAGTTATGTGAATACAACTTTCAGAAATTTAGAACATATACAAAAATATGTTTCCCAGCCACACTTCTAATAGAACATTACTTTACACCTCCAATATTGATCCAGAAAAGAAATATTCAGCAGAGCAGTTGAATTTTAGGTGTTAGAGAACTACAAGAGTCTTTTAGAGAATCCTTTTTTAAAAGTCATTTATCAGTGAGGTTATAAATAGCATGCTTTGTTTTGTTTTAAGAAGATAAGTCCATCCTGCATAACTGCTTCTTGAAGTGAAGACACTCCTGGTCACACATTGCCCTCCTCCAGACCTTGATACCTCAAACACGGAGCACATACCAGGTCCTGCCTGTCCCTTTCAGGTAAATACCGAATTCTGTCACATACTTAGGATAGAAAATCTTGGAATTCCAGCCCCACCCCAGTTTATTTGCCTGGAGCTCTGTTAAACAAATGGGAGCTTACCCAAGGATACTCCCAGTTTAGGTGACCACTCTACAAAGGTTAGCATGTAACACTTCAGAATTCAAGTACCACATAAATCTAGGAAGCATTGCCTAATTAAAAAAAAAAAAACCCAAAAACGAAAGGAAACTTCCCCTCCCCACCCCAGCTCAGTACTGGTGAAACACCAAAGACCCGTGAAGATGGATTTGCATGTTTCAGAACCACAGTTTGCCATCCATAGCAAAAACACCATCACCAGGAGCAGGTGATTTCTTCCCTGTTCTGGGTGCTCCAGCTCTTTGGATCTGAGTGCTGCTGTCTGCAGTAGCAGGTGGGTACCTGCCAAAGAGAGGTTCAAGGGACAGAAACTTGATGCTGGAGACTTGACATCGATCAGTGCTCCTCATGCTGCTTCCAAGGGATGCCGTGATGGGTGAGCTGCCTGCATGACAGTATGGACTACAAGACACCATGGTGTAATCCTGTGTCTGGAATGCATGTATGTTTATCCTAGTGAAAACTTTAAGAAATTAAATCCCCAAAGTTTTTTTTTGTTTTTTTTTTTTTTTTAATAGTTCTGGAGTGGCTTTTATTATTGTCTAGCTTTGCAAAAAAGCTCTGAGTATGGGAAATTGAATGCAGGCTGATGCCATGTCATACCATTAGAACAGCATTACCTTTTCTGTGTCATATCTGGTGATTTTGATTTCTTCTTCCAGAACCTGAAAATTGAGGTGTTCTCCTCCCTTCTTCTGAGGGTTTGAACCTGCTCTGTAGGTCTTGGTTACTGAGAAGTGGTCATCTCCCACTGCCCTACACTGCTTGGGGTAGGGATGGGAGCCTTCAGCTGTTTTCTTGGGTAAGAACTAACAGCAAAAAGGAGAGATTAAAAGCTCTCATTTTCACCATGCAAGCTTCAGCTTTTATTTGAAACTCTTCTCAGGGAGTGGCAATGTCCTTCAACCTCATAATGGGCCATCAGTCATCTTTGCCCATGCTTGCTACTCCAGAGTGTGCTCACAGCTGGGCCTCTACTGTTCCAGGAATTATTCCTTCTCCCCACACAAATATACAAGAATCCAAGGTGTTCTCACGTCTTTTCCCGTGAGAGCATGCAACAGCCTGTGTATGAGCTGGGACCATAAGGCATAGAGAACTGTGCTAACTTGGTGTTCCGCACATTTGTCTCACCTGGGCACCAGGACTGGGTACCCTACACAGAGCAGGACCTCGGCAAGTGCACTTGAACAGGGAGCTGCTTCAGGAAGATTTCTGTCACAGCCCAGGGTCCTGAAGGGATTGATTTCAAAAGCATAGCAGCCCAGGTGACACTTCTCCACACCACTGCAGCCAGTGCTGTAACATCACCAGAAGCCTCTCTTCCCCAGAGATGTACACAGAATATCATTACCTTCAGCTGGCTGTAGTGGTGATCTATCAGCATGTCCTTATTGGATTTGTCTGCACATCCCAGGGACAAGGACCTTGGATCAGCTCCAGAAGGTGCACTTGTTCACTTCATGTGATATTTGACAAGCATCCTGTAATTAAACTCCTTTCTTTACATTAGTCTTTCTCACTGTGTGAATACTCCTCCTTTTTGCAGGGTGTTTGATTAACTGACTTCAAAGGATAAGCTTGATCTTCCAAAACATTAAAGGCCACCTATTGAAGCCAAAAGATTATTATAAATATTGTCACTGTATGGGAAACACACCATTCACCAAATTGTTTTCCCACCTTTCTTTTTTTGCTTGCTACTGCTCTTCAGGTCTCACTACTCTGTATAGGGAAAAAAACCCCATCATCATAGTGTTCTATGGTGGAAATTATTTCAGCTGTGCTTTTTATATTCTCCATGTGTGTGCATGATTTTCATGACTATAATGTCTTGCCACTCCTTAATATTGATGAATTTTCCTCTCTAGTAACTCTGTGAAGTGGGGAATGCAGCTGTCACCCCCTCCCAACACACACTGACAATAACAACCATTTCATCCCAAAAGGAAACACTTTTTTGAAAACAATGACGAAACTCTTTTAATGTCTGTTGGATTACTTGCGAAGTCTTTGATGAAACTGCTGCTAAAGAAGAGACTTCAGTGGTATAGATGTGGACATACCTCTGATAAATGTCCAGAAGACAAAGCAATACCTAGAAAAGAGGTAACAGCTAACAGTGAATACAAAATCACTTAAATAGTTCACATTTCTGCCACCTGCAGGAACAAATGCCCTGGCTTCTTCATGTGTGGCTGGTTCTACAGAGGCAATGCACCATGAAATGATGCCTGCAAACAGCAGCTACCTAACAAATTGGCCACATGCAACGAGGGGAAATAAAAAGCCAACAAGGCTCATTGATCATGTGGCTCACTGCAGCCTTTGGATGCTGTTTCAAGAAAAGCAATAATATTAACCCTGGCTTACATGTCACCATATTACCATGTTCCTGAGGATACATCAGTCTTGGGGAGGAGGAGAGGAGGAAGGCCACGCTCTGAGAGGCACCGAGTGATGTAAAGCAGACAGTGGGCATCACATTCACATCATCACCCCTGATATGTGGAGTAGCACTCAAATGTGTTGAATACATTGCACAATCATCCTCACCCTGCTGAGCCCAGCTTGCAGTTATCTATCATCCAGTGAGGCACACAGAGCTGTATACAAGGGTTAAGGAAAAGAACAGGCTGCTCTTAGTGCCAGTTTAAAATATGGCATGTTCCCAAGGCTCTGAAAGTCAGACTCATATCACACAATCACATTAAATATCAAGTAACCATGCTGTAAGGCTTGCCTGTGGAAGTGGCTGAGGCACCATGAAAGCTGCTCTTTCCTAGTAGGCTAAAAACCTTAAGGGGAGAATGGAATGTTAAAAGACACTTATCACACATAAATCCTGGCATGGTATTTGAGAGAAACGTCCTACTGGAGCTCCACAGCCCACTGGAGCTCTGCAGCCTCTCATCCTGTGAGGCACAGGAATGATGAGCAATCCTGGCATGCCTGGAAATTCAGCAGTGACAGTGGGAATACGTTGCCACCCAGCATCTGCAACTCACGCTAGGAAAATGAACATTGGAAGCAGAAAACCAAAAATTGAGATGGCAATTCATTCACTGCAAACCAAGCATAACATAGTGGGCCATGCCTGAAAATTACACCTCTGAAATAAACACATTGACTGCCCCTGCCAAAATGGAGAACGCTAACAAATTAAAAACAGGGTTTTGATAGGTATTTGTTCATGCTTCATTCTGATACAGAACATCTCCAGATACAGGTCTTCTCTCAGTACCTCTGAAAGTCTGTTCTTTGAGCTCAGATAAGCTTTCTTCTCCACTTCATTTTCATAATTTACAGATGATTAGAGCTAATATTTGGTATAAGGCTCAAAAGTTTTTAAGGCCCAACCTAAAAATATTTATATCCATTCAAATGGAGCCAGTGATTCTCAGGACTTCACTGAAGTCTCAGGGCTGTTCTACATGAGCTGTCACAGCCTTATTCCAAGCACAACACACATCTACACAGAGCTGCCCAAACATCTTGCTGTGTGTGTTCTAGGACCTACCACTCTTTTTTGCTATTTTCCAATCCATGTAACACATGTTGTCTTCTGACAGTGACAGCATTGTAGGAGAGCAGACAGCATGCAAATCCCAGAGACTGGGATTTGTAACACTGGAACCCTCAGAAGAGCCAAGTGTGTATTTATGTGTCACAAGTGGACACCACATTGTAGCAGGACGTGCAAAGGAGTCAGAGCCATCTGGGCCATGAACAGTCAGTGGCATGGTTTGCTATAGAGGTTTGGCACGTAACCTGGGGCTAAATCTGCCTTCTCAAAGACAGCTTTACATTCTGAGTATGAGAAATCAGGGGTGGTTACATTAGGTCCACTCAAACATTTTAAGCACAGATGTATGAGCTCAGTAAATCAATAGGACATTTTACATAGCTTACAGTATTCTCCCTCACTTTACATATACATCCAATGTGCATTAAGAGGTTTCCAAACAGGAGCTTGCATCAGTGGTGTCTGATAGCAATTATCAGCTAGTTGCTGGTGGAAAAGCTAAAAGGCTTCATAATATGTAAAAAATATCTATTTAACACCATAGAATTATAAATAAAAATGCATGACAATTTTAAATTAAGCTTCTAAGCACGCTTACTTTGAAGCACATTTTGTCTGTTAGCTACCTGTGCACAAAAAAGTAGTTTCTTCTTGGCATTCAGTAATCACAACACATTTGATGTTTCAACGCTGTCATTAAACTGCAAATGAAACTGCATTATTATTTAGAAACCTGTGGTTTATCTGCACTAAAAAGAATGTAAATTATCCACACAACTTTTGCTAACACAACCAATTGTTTCCACTTAACAACCTTCTCTCACCGTATTCCAAAATGATACCAAGTAAAGGTTCCTTTGCTTTTCATCATGCTTCAAAAGTCAGAAATGTTAGTCCCACTCTTTGCTCCTTGGCCTATAAACTGTAAATATCACTAGTATCTGGAAAATTAGCTGAACTTTTCCCATTGAGCTTTAATTAAAAATGAGGATTTTCACTTTTTACTGTTTTCCAATATATCTCCTCAACACATATGAAATTTTAAGAAAGCATTTTTTTTCGCAAGAGGCATTTATCTCCGGACTCAGCCTTCCCCTTGTCTCTGTGTTATATTCCCATAATTTTTGCTGTAATAGAGACCCATGTAAACTAAAGTCAACTGACAGGAAAAGAGAAGGCTGTTACATTAATTTTCCTTGCTATTTTGAGCTTAAGTGTTTCATTGGTGCTTTAAATACACTAAAAGCTTTTTAATATATCCTGTTTCTATTCATTCTTGTATCAACATAACTAAAATTTACACAAACATCTATTTTGATGGGTATCTTTGATATGTGATATGTTGTCCTCCAATTTCACAGAATCAGATGTATTTTTACAAGTTTCTTCAGTGATTCACTTTCAAGCTCCAAATTAACCTTGGAATCACAAAAAAATGGTCCTAAAATATCATGTATTTGGGAGATCTGTATAAAGGGACCCATTAGAAGTGGGAAATCAATCTCCTTTTTCTGTGTTTATTTAGTCTTACCTGTATTTTTACACAGTAAAACTTCACAACAAAACTACCTCCACTGAGCGTCAGATAAAAATACCTTGAAGTACTCCTTGACTCCATAGCCTTGCAGAAGGCATGCAATTAGATTTTTAATTGAATTTTCACTTAAGATACAGTCTTGACAGGCATCAGTACTACAGCAATTCCCTCCATTATCTAACTGAAGGAAACAAAAGCGGGATGACTGCAGAAATCAGTAATTTTAAAATTATATCACATAATATTTTCCTAACATCTGATTTTAATTCCACTGAATGAACTCTGCAATTGCTTGCACTGTTACACATCAGGAAATTGTGGAAATAGAATACTACAGAAGATTCAATCCACTGAGACTCAAAATGACTGCACAAGGAATCACAAATACTGCTTGCCTTATCTTACTTCAGAGTGTATCAGTTCTCCACAAACCTGGGAAGGATGGTACCTCTCTGAAGAGATAATGAATTAATTACTTGGAACAACATTATGCAAAGTCCAGATACTCAAACAAAAGTTCTTGGCTCTGCAGCTCACATTCAGGTACTTTTGTAGCTATTAAGTATGTATGGATTGTCATTCTATGTTTCAATCAATTATTTTTTTTAAACTTGAAGAGAAATCTAACAGCCTAGCATTTTTACAGTCCTAACTCCCCTTTTACTAATACAACAATCTGTAGAGATACTAAGTCAATCCTTCAGAAGCTAGGAATCACCAAATCTTTGCTTTCACCCATTTCTCAGCATTTTAGCTTCAGAGCTATTAGAGAATTGCATCTGTAGCTCCAAAAGCTTTCCTTCTTCCTCCTTTTTAATCATCTGCTTGAACAGATCAAAATTATCTTGTAGAAAAAATTCAGGAAACTACAGGCTATTGAAACACCATAACATGTCATAACTGTTGCAGAAAGCCCATGACAACCTCACTTTGTTGTCATGACCTACTGGCACTTTTATTTTTTTACTGTGATGGAAACAACCTCTTCCCCTCGTCTTTTTGTCAGCTGGCACTGATATCCAGGGCTAGTATGATAGAATAAGAAGTGCTATATGATCCTGGTCTGCACACAGCCCTTCTCCACCCACTGCTGCACCTCCAGAGTGGCTTTATTTGAATGCTAGACCAGTCACTCACACAAAGCTATAGAAGTTCATGGTCCAAAGCTGTCTCTTTTCCAAGAAAAAATGTAACCCTATGAATCCTACTAAACATAATAAAAAGCTAAGCAGTGTACATTTGGAGCACCAAACATTTTTATGGACTTAGATACAACTGTCCACACACCTCCTGCAATAAAAGAGCTTGCAGGTACAAGCATTTCCTATGGCTGCCAGCCTGTGCAATGGATGTTCTAGGAAAAAGGGATGCCACTTATTGAGTCAATCATCTTTCCATTCACTGTCACAAAAAGCACACTCATGATTACATTACCAGCAAGAGTAACAAAATAATTATCATATTTTGAAGCATTTCAAATACAACCAAATTTGGCTAATGGGAACACAGAAAATCTTGGTGCTCATTTTATTACCATGATCAAGATTGACTCCATCACTTCCAAGTCATCAGTTGTGGGGTGTAACAATTACAATCCTTATAATTAATCCTTCCCTTTCTGTGGGTGTCTCCCCATCTCACACCTAGCAGCACTGTATCCTCCACTGCAGGTGATTGCTGTTTAAAAAAAATCTGAAACGTATTTGCATCTTTTGGAACTCCATTGTTTGGATTACTTCTGCAACCAAAAAAATGCAGAGCAAGAGCTACAAGTAGAGCCACCACCTCTGTTTGCTGTAGTAAATCCACAAACAAGTGAAAATGGATTACCGGAGAGTTTTTTGCTTTTTAGCAAGTCTGTAGCTCATTGATTTTATGTGCTATTAAAGGTTATTTCTAAAGGTTCAGTAGCAAGTACAATCACAGAGAATGGAGTAGGAGTACAGGACAGCACAAAAATCTCCCTCCCATTCAGTTACATTCAATAACAGCATTATCAGGAAATGTTTATTCCATTGTTTCAGTACACTAGGAAGTCTCAGTTCATAGGATTTGAAATACCTGGCAGATTCTCATGCAACACAACTTAGAAAACTACTTGCCCTCATTCCTGATACATAGAAAATGGATAAATATCAAAGTGATGGTCAACAGCCCTTTGCCAGACACTTGACTTGCCTGAAGGCAAGGAATTCCAGAGGAAGAGAGCAGAAAGGCAGAGTAAAAGCTGGCCCACCTCCCGATGCTGTATTGGAGACTCCATTAGAGTCAACAGGGTGAAAGTCAGGATCCACTGGCCACTAGGAATGCCAAATGACAGATAAGAGCAGTGTCAAGATTGGACTACACACACTGAGCCAAAATTAACATCAGGGTTACTGGGGTGAGCAGTCATCAGTTCCAAGTTGTGCATGCAGCTGTCACAGGAATGAGTGAAGAGCTTCTGATCCTGCCCTGGGTTTGCATACAGTACTGAGACCCTAAACAAAGTAAAAAAATTAAAATAAAATAAAGTTTAAAAACCAAAATAAAATAAAAACCTGAAAATAATTTAAAGTGTTAGCAATACTTGCTTACTCTAATATTTTAGTGAAATTTTATACTGCAGACCATTACTTACTGTAGGCAAATTCAATTTACAAATGCTGCAGAACTGGAGACATGGCGCTTATTAATGACTACATTAATTTACTTTTGTGTTTGCATCTTATATTAAATATATGCATACTTTTCATGTTTTGGTTCTTTCTAAATGAATTTATATCCTCCAAATATTAGCCATAACATCAGCCTTCTCAAATGCAATTAAGTAACTAAATTAAATTTTAAAAGACTTTATCAAAAAAGACTCCTTTTTGATAATAAGGTCTGTAAAACTTCAGTTAGTTTTAAACTAATATTAATGTAATATTGTACCATTGCATTAATTAAAAAACAATGCAATTAAAAAAACTGTATTTCCTCTGCCAAAATACCTTAAGAGGAAAAATACCTTCATCACCAAATTTACAGGTAAGCAATTAATTTGGAATTATTGCTTTTTTAATAAATGGCTTGATTTGAAACATCACTTGCCTCTGGAGGAAAAAAACTAAGAAAAATAAGTAAATATAATATTTGGATGACAGATCCATCAGAAAATCTGCAGAGTAATAGCAATGTCTGTAGGAAGAGAGCATTATCTTTATCATGAGCAAAGCATAGTGTGATAAGCGAGTTCTCAGAGTCTGATGACAGAGTTCGCAGACCTACAGTTGTTTGTTCCACACACAGTACTCTAAAAATGGTCAGATCCCACACCATCTTCCAAAAATATAATAACTGATGTATCCTGAATGCATCCTGAAGATTAAGAAGTTAGCCAAGCCATACACACAGTTGATTAGGTTTCAATCCAATTCCCTTCTCTGAATAAATTTCATTTTATTACTAATCTCATGGTTTTAAGTTATGAACCTCATGTTAATTTCTTTCATAACATGAAAACCTTTAACTGCAATGGCACCAACAGGAATATTCACATTATTCAGGATTCTCCATTCAAAGGGAAACAAAGGACTTAGAAATAAAGCACAGGAAACATGTACCAGTCTTACAAGGGAACAAAACTATGATTAATATAACACTGACTTATGCAAATATCTTTTGTGCAAGCCCTGCTATCAGAAAGAAAGGAAAAAATAGCCTGGACTTTTGTACCCATCAATAATAGTTCAAGAGCAGTTCCCTTACAGCTACAATGTATTTCATAAGAGAAAATTATACAAACTTTCTAAATACATTGGGGGAGTAATTATTTTTACTATCATTTATCATAAAAATGTAACATAAACAATATTTGGAAATACAGACCAGAACAAATCTTAGATTTTAAAAAGATGATTTTTATTAAGCACAAACAGCTTTTAATACATTATCAATACAAATAGGAAAACATCTGTTTAATGAATTTGATATATCAAAGATCTGATGGCAGGTTGCATACTGGCACAATAAAAATGATTTTTTTTTTTTCCAAAGTATTTCAAATTAAAATTACAGGGTTACCACAGTCTACACTGCAGATACTTTCCTTACAGTCTAAAATTACTACATCACCTGGGCATGGGGGAAGCAAAGAACTAGAGTTTCATAATATGGAACTTCTAACACTTTAATTAGCACCACTCAAAGCTTGCATCAGCTGTCTAACTAAGAAGCAGCTGACAGTTCAGGTAAAGCTTTACAGCAAATTTCAGTGCAAAGTTTACAGTTCCTTTTCATAAGATACTTGGAGTCTATGGTTTCATAGCATGTTAAAGAATTATGGCTTGATAGATGTACAGTATTAAGATGCTGAGAACATTTACTTTGAAAAAAAGATGAGACTCATAACAGCTGTGAAATGCATTTTAATATATTATACCAAATTCTGTAATATGCAAACAACATGCTGGATTACAAACTGAAGTCCTGTTATGAATTCATAGACAAGGTCAGTATTAGCTCTCTGGAGTGGTGGCTTCTGGTTGTCTCAGCTGCTGCTTTTTCAGGCTAACTAACTTCATCTTCTCTCTAATGTGTTCTGCTGCAGAAGCCATATCACTTGGGCTCCCAAAGTACTGCTCAGACCTAGGAAAAAACCCAAACCACAATAAATTATCAGTAATAAGCAAATCAGTACATGAACACACCTGTTAATTGCAGTAGAAAACACAAAGTAGATAAAAAAACCAGCCACTTTTCCCTCTTGTCATTTAAATGCCACCTTTAAAAGGCTTAGTGATGAGACTCAAGAGCAAATTTTTATGAAATTGTTACAAATACTCAATGAACCTTTCATATCCAAAAGACACTCCCAACAGAAGTTTGAGGGTGATTACACACTAGCACAGGTTGCCCAGAGAAGCTGGAGGTGTTCAAGGCCAGGTTGGATGGGGCTCTGAGCAACCTGGTCTAGTGGAAGGTGCCCCTGTCCATGGCAGGGAGATTGGATCTGATGATTTTTAATGTCCCTTCCAACCAAAACTATTCCATGATTTGAACAGCAAGGCACTATTCTACAAGCACAACTGGATGCTTCCCAACGCTCTTTCTTACCTCCCTTCTCTGTCTCTCCCCTAAATGAGTCTGACAGTTTTGAATGCTGTGACTATCTATGATACCTGTCTCTACATGAACTCTGAGTTTGTAAAACTGCCCCATTATTAAAGGACTCTTCACAAGTTAAGTCAACCACATGCTGTCAAATTATGCCATCCACCTCTCAAACTGAAAGGAACACATGGCTGTGTAATTCAAATACAACAAAGAACAGGTGAAATGTTAAGGGAGACCACTAACCAAGCTGTCAGCAAAGGGAGGGTTTAAACAGAACACACATTTCAGATGAACAGGTATTAAATCTAGTTACAAAGCAGAGAAGCTGTACACCTTGGAAATGGTAATAGGCCAAAGGACTTTCAGACGAAAGTGGAAAGTTATTTCATGCAGGAATAGACTCATTTGAGGAGGTAACTGGTCAGACTGCATAACTGCACACAGATCACAGCATTTCCTCTTACAGAGCAGAAACTGTGAGCAGGACAGGGAACAGTGACCTGAACTTCCGATAAGATACTGGTAAAAGTCTGAAGAGGTGAACAGACTGATGAAAACACCCCCAAGCATTTATGACATTAGGCACATTCCTGAATCTCCAACTATTTCTAATAATGAGCAAACACTTTGCAAAGTATTTGTTAAACGCTTCAAAAGCGGAATGCCAGGATGATGAGCAGGGGGTCCTGAGATACAGGACAACTACAATACCATTTTTGTGAAGAGGGATATTGAAAATTCTACTGAAATGCCAGAGGGGTCAGAAATAACGTTCAGGATTGAACAGTTGCTACTTTTACCAGGTCACTAGAATCTGCTATACAGAAGTTACACTAAAATACTTCAACAAACACCTCTTGATCTGGTTCTGGGTCAGTTTTTTGTCTGTTTTTGGGTTTTCTTCCCCAGCTATACAATCCCCCACTATTTTCAAACTCACTAATGAAAGAACAGTAAAAATCACTAATTCAGGCCTGGGCCCATCTTCATGATTAGCACTCCATATTGAAGGATCTACACTCCAGAAGGCATATGGCATTTTGGAAATAAGATGACAGTAAACTTTCATGACCAGCTTCCTGCAACTGTATTTTTCAGACAGACTTCAAGTAACCTTGAAGAATGCAGTTGCCTGATGCTGTCTCATAAGGTTTCAGCCTCTAATTCAATATACTTATTTCAGACCTTTCTCATTATGGTATGGAATCCTACACACCAGAGACTTGTTCCATAGCTTGGCTGTAACTCACGTAGAAATTAACTACAAGCTCAGCATAACAACAGACATCATTAAACACAGAACTGGCTGAGATTCCAAATTCAATTTGCTTTTGTAGCTCAAGAATACTACCAATTTAAAGTTAGTATGAACACTTCTTGAGAGAAGCACTGTTTTGTTTACTGAATAAATCAAATATAAATTTATCTTCAATATACTGGCTTAGATAGATAGAATTCCAAATAAATAGAAATCCTGTAATTCTCATATGGTATCTTTTTTCAGGGAGAAGAGACTGGGACTGGTCATTCTTCTGTTACTTCTGCATACTGTGCTGGTGCAAAGACTGCATAAATCTAATAGTCATTCAGTGTGAAAAAATCACTATTTTAGAAAGGCAGTGCATTAATACTCATTAAAAATTCTTTCCCATCTTTTCACAGAAAGCAGGCAGGTCCTATTTCAAACTTTCTAAAAGCAACATGCTCACTTTTCTATTTCAGCAATAAACCTCCAGGATTCTTCTGCATATGTCACTATTAAAAAAAGTTTACCAAAAGCATTATTCCAAAGGCATTAGAAAAATCATTCCACATACCCATCAGGATAAACTACAGGCACTGTTAGTCTGTCCAACAGTGATTTCCCAACTGCTTCAATTTCATCAAATTGATCCATTTCATTAAAAGCTTCAGGCTGCTCTGGACATTCCTGCAAAATCTGTTTAATAGAAGAAAGAAAATACAGAATAAAATACACAAGGTAGTAGTTTTTTAAGTGCCATTAACTGGCAGAGTGAATGTTCTTTTGGCATTTTCACTGCCACGTTGACATGAGATCAACTGATATATATAATGCAAGAAAAGAAAATACTGATTAAGAGCCATTAAATTAGTTTTAAAGTATCTTCCACTAATACAAATTAATTAATTAAACCAAGGAGCATATGAATCAACTCTGAATCCATGCTCTCTTTCAATAACAGAATGAATTTATTTTTCTATGTGCCAGATTTGGTTTTTTTTTTTTTACAGTTACATGCAATTTTATTGTCAATATTTGAGATATATACTCTAAATTGATTTTTTAAAACATACTGCTTCACAAAAAATGTGAAGTAATGTAGTTCCTCATGACCTACATTAAAGGACATTGTCTCAAATTCAAGCATTTGAAAGCTCTCAACATTTTCCCCCTTCACTAAGGTGTTACTAACAGCAACTATTCCTCATCACATTGTTGTTGACTGCTCATCCTCCACTGTGCTTCCGGCATCACCTGGCTGGGGGCAGCCATGAGACATTTGGTTACAGAAGTCTGAAAATCATACCAAGGTAGAGGTATGTTCAAGAAGAAAGCACGTTCAAACCCTCCAGGAGCAAAACACAAGATGAAACAAGACAGCATGTGTGGAAACTGAAGTGTCAAGAGCTGCTCTCATTTACAGTTTGTGAGGTTATCCCATCCAAAATCCATGCAGCTTTAAGGGCAATACACCTCTAACTCTCCAAAGAACTTAAATGACCTGGCAGCTTTGTATCATACCTTGCACAAAGAAGTGTTCCTGGCTTTTAAGAATTACAGTCTAAAAGACACAAAGAAATGCTTTATTATCAATATCAGAGTTTCCATTTGAAGAGTGCTGTTCTCCTTTTTGTTAAGCAGGCCCTATACCAATATAGGTATAGGAAAAATTATTACATTAAGTACTGAAGTTAATGGTTGGAAAAATATACTTAAATTCTCCTTTTTTTTTTTTTTTACTATTTAGAAAGGGTACTGGCAACATCATATTTCTTACATTTTGTTTGCCTGAACTCAGGTAAGCAATTTTTATTTTAATAAAACACAACACTCACCTTTTCAGCAGTAGAATGAAATGCAACAGCTGTTTCCAACCGGTGTACTCTTTCTTCAGAAGTCACCGTGAACTGTTTCCACACTCTGTTCAGTCTGGGAAGTGTGTCCCCTGAGGACCTGGAAGTGCATCGCAAGGACTGGCACAGGACCACGGTTGCCTGCAGTAGCTGTCTCCCATAATCGTAAGTACTCTAAAAATTGGAGGGGATGGGAGAGTAAGTGCATGTAAAAACTCTGCACTTTACCTGGAAGCAAAATAGCATCTCAAAGCAAGAGCAGGCAAGTTTATGGAAGCTCCATAATTTAGGTTCACAAAGTACATCGAACTAATCTGGTCTACTAGAAAATGCTGATGAAGTAAGAATAAAACTGGAATGACCAAACAGTGCTTTCACTCTCAAAAAAAAAAAATCCAGTATCTGCTGCTGCCTAGCATTCACACTGGCAAAAGAAGAGAGCTTCCCAAAAATTCTGTAAAGCTGTTTGGATTTTCCAAGGAATACTTGATATCCTCTCCTGAGAGGACTGTCTCCCTGACCACTGGCACCATGTCTATGATCAGCCAGCAGCAAGGTGCCCTGAGGCACATCACTGCAACAGCAAATGATCCTCCTGTCATCTTCAACTCTTATTCTTCAAAAGAGAAAAATCAGCTCCAGTGCAACAGGTGGAATTAAAAAACATCACATCTGTTAATTAACAAGTCCAAGTTAGACACTCCTAAAAGCAGTAAACGACTGACAAAGCAACTGACCAGATGCCTTAGCCCAGCTTGTCAAAAGTAATTTTAAAGACTGCTTGAGATATGTCTTTCACAAAAGCCAATGAACTTTGGTTGCTTGCTTGCATTGCCTATGGGAAGGTTAACTAAGGTAGTGACCTGCAGCACTGCTGTTCTTGATGGAACTGCAACATCTCATCAGGCCCACTGCCAACTTCAGCAATCAATTTCTTCACTCAGGCATTGAGGCAAACCAGCAAGACTAGTGACAGCTGTTCAATGGCTGTCTATACTGATATTGATTCTGTTTAGGAGAGGATGTGAAACTGCACAAACCCCATATTGCTAAAGAAACCCCACATTTTACCTGTGCAACATCAACAAATTTTCGATGTTTCTCCAGTAACACTTTTGTTTCTTGAGCATCATCTCCCAGTCGGATGTGTGTCTTCAGCAGAGCATCCAACAGTTCGCTTAACCATTCTACGGCCTTAAAAACAACACAAAAGAATATAAATTAATACATGAAAAAGAAATTAAATCAGAAGGGTGGGCATTACTTCAGTACTAGCATATACTTTTGATACAGGAAAAAAGTTAAATGGGCTGTCACAAGCTGGTAGATCATGCATGCAATCCCCAAATATATTATTTTCAGACATTGCTATATCCTTTATTTTCACTGTACATATTCCCTAAATAAAAATACTTTTCAAAGTTGCAAGAAAAGTACTTTAAAACTACCAGTCCCCATAAATCAACCCAGCAGACTACAAAGACCAGAAGGATGAAATTCTAGAGGTATTTCCATACCTGAGCAGCATCCTCTTCACATTTAAATAACTGCACCATCTGAAGCATCTTCAGTCGCCGCACATCCACCATATCCTCACACCTTAAAGAGCAGCACAGAAAGACTCATCAACACATGTACAGCAGACACAAAACACTCTGACATTGAAAACAATGTTCTCAAGTGAGAAATATTAAGGTACAAGTGTTCATGAAAGGCTGATCAAAGCTGCTTGGTTTGGCCAAAATACCTAATGCCACAGAGAACAATAAGAAACTTGCTATAATTAGAACTGAGCACTCCAAGTCAACAAAATAATGATCCTAAAGATTCCTGATATGGCTAAGCTGGAGGCAGTAACATCAGAGACAGCTACATGGTCTTGCAGAAACATCCCAGGCTCCTTACCTAGCTGCACTGGTAAGCTCTGCAACACAGAGGCTTCTGTGGCTAAGACAGACTTTATCCTACTAAAATTCAGATGAAAGTTGGCTTCAACCTGTCATAATTCTGAACCATATTGTTTGTTGGGGTTAATGTTTTCTTGATGAATATGATGAGGCTATTAAAAAGATAATACATTTTTCCATTTTTCTTTTTAGCTGACTAAAGATGGTACTACCTGAACCCTTATATGATGATGTCCTTTGCTTTACTTGTCAGGAATTATTTGAAAATCTAATTGATATAAAAACTGACCCTAATTATCTTGTTCTGAGTTGAGCACAGTTTGCAGTTCTTTCTCCAGAATTCCAATAAAAGTGCTGAAAGTCCTTCTCTTTCCACAATGAGACCTAAGCTAATACATCTAGCAGAATGCTTTCCACCTCAATTTCAGAGCCTACTAAGTAGACAGCAAGACTCACACTCCTGTTCAGTGCAAATGGAATTACTAATGTCAACAACAGTTGGCTTTATAAGCAAATGCAAAAGACTGTGTGCATGATCTTTTCCAAACTGGTTACAAACATAAGCTCTTCCAAAGAACAGTTTGTTAGCAGGCTGTGTTTTGTTAGATGTCCTGCAATGCTTACAGAAAGGACATCAGCTGCTCTAACGATGCAGGAAAACACTTTATGGGTTCCAAAATCATAAATAAAGCAGCAAAATGCCCCTAAAAATAAACATTACAACACATATGTATGTAAATAACAAGAAATGTTCAACAGAACTTTGAAAAAAACAAATTAAATGTTGCAAAAAATAATATTACATGCTACTGAGAGATGCTTAGTCCTTTTACTTTTTTTGTCACTTATCCAGGCTAAAAAACCTTGTTTAATCATTCCAGATCTGAAAGCTGCTTCATTCCTTTGTCTGGAAATATTATTGATGTTTTAGTCCTCTGACTGACTTCCCACAATTCTATAACCCTTCTGAGAATAGGGACCAGAATTGTGTAACACAAACAGAAAAGGACTACCCAATCTATACAGTGACACAATGACATTCTTCTTTCCATTTTTCATTCCTTTCCTAAAATTTCTTGGCATTCTACTTGCTTTTCCCTGTATGTTTGAACACCAAAGCAATTTCTGCAAGTTCTCCAATGTTTATTTTTGAGTTCACAGCTGATTCAGAGTCCATTACTGTGTATATAAAGTCTTTCTCCCATGTACATTTCTTCTCTCAGAAATGAATTCCAACTGCCATTTTATTGCAGTGACATGTCCTCTGTAGCTTTTTGCAGCTGACCCTCTAAACACAACTATTGCTTAAATTAATAGGATTCAGAGGGTAGATTTATAACAGTATTTCTTTAAGCACTACTGCAACACATGCTTTCTTACACTAAGCTCCCTAAGAAAACAGTTTATGAACAGTAGAATTAATTTGTAAAATGGGCAATTTGATGCTCACTAGACCTTGCTGTTGCCTAGAGGCACCTTTTTGCTCAGCCAATGTCCTGAATGTCAGGCATTTCTATGCCCTTTCTATGGGCAGCATTACATTGTCTCAGGGGTTCCAACCAATAGCATCTGATTCATTCACATTGTTGACTAGGAAAAAAAAGGCAGTACTACAGAAAATCCAGTACTACTACATCTTTAGCTACAAATAATCAAAATATGGAGGAAGAGGACAAAGGCAAAATCCATCCTTCTTATAAACTCAACTCCAAGATTTTTCCCAACTGGAACTTCATCCCTCAGTATAATTTTCCAAAACTCACAAACCCCATGTTCTAGGGTGACTGTATGGTCCAGTATCCCATCACCTGTTCTTTTGAAAACTGAAAATCTGTGCCTTCACTTTGTACCCTGTCCCCTCCAAGACCATCTCACTGGTCTTCCTATCTTCAGTAATGAAAATACCATACTCAAAGGATAGAGCTTATGATAAAGACAATAAACAAGGCTGTTTAACACGTAATTTTAACACCCATCACCACTACTGTAGTCATATTATCCTTCCATCTCAAACTGACAACATATAAAAGATCCCTCTTGCATATTTTCATAACTCCATATAAAAAGAATGTATCATTTTTGAGCATTTACAAGCAGAGGAAAGCATTCAAGTACTCCATACAGTACACCAAAATATAAAAACTGCTTGTTTTTAGGAATACATTACAATGGATTAGTCAGGGAAGTTTCTGTCCCATTCAAATATACTACAAATATATTGTTATAATACATCCCTTAACTGAAAATAAAACAAAATAGGCTCTTTTAAAAATCCTAAATTGTATAAAAAGTGAGTTGTTAACACAAAAATCTTAATGACTAGAATTGTCGTTCTTACCTTTGTTTTCTTAGCTGCATATCTTCCATCACTCCTTGGATATGGTCCACATTTTCTTTGTTTTCAATGGTCACATCTTTCCCATAGGCCCATGATGCCTGGTTAGATATCTGATCAAGAAGACTTTGACCTTTCTCACGCAAGCCCTGCAAGCCTAAGTCTAATAAGAGAAAGGAAAAAAAAAGATGATCACTCAGAATTTTGGTGGGTTTTTTCCTCAGCTGAGAGAAATAAAATGCAACAGAATCATACATGGATGAAGACTGGAACATGGAAAATTAAAAGAACATTACTATGTCCTTCACCATCCTTTCCAACTTAATTTTGAGTGAGCATTTGTCTATATTTACAAAGAACTAAGGCTTTGCTATTTTATGACCTAGCAGATAACAAGAAAAGGAATAGAAGTTGACAGCACGTCAGTTTTTCAGCTTATATATAGTTAATTAATGTTTTTCATCCACATAGTTATATAAACCCTAAAATATTTACCACTGCTAAGCCTAAGTGTTCTTCCACTGCTGGCAGAAGTTACTACTTTATAATACATCTGATATAGCTGATATAACTTTCTACTTTTTTACACTGAAATTTGCCAACCCTTGGGATCTGCTGTTACATCTGTTATTTGGAAGCTCTACTGTCTGTTTTCCTGAAGGAATATCTCATTTATGCTTCAAACTGCTATATTCCAATCATACCCACTTCTACCATCAATTATTTTTCTTTGCAGCTCTTTCTCCCACAACTTAATGAACAATCTGATCACTGCAGACCCCTTCCAACTGAAATAATTAATTCCATATGCTTGACAGTGTAACAACCTCCAGTGTGCCATTTATTAACATACACATTCAAAGTTACCGCAAAACACCCGGTACAAGCATTCTAAAACTGTGTGGACAAAACCTTAATCATCAAGGTGTCAGTTCTGGAGACAAACAGATCATCTCTAAGCACTATAATCCCAAGTCACTGAAGAAGATTAATGGGGGAAAGAAGTTTGTTTACAGATGAAATGCATGATAATGGCATGTAACAAATATATATATATCTTAGACGCAAAGCATTTAAAAGAAAACAGTTCCAGATCATTTTTCCAGACAAAACTACTACAGAGCAGATGGCATCAGCCAGCCCAAAGTAGCTCAGTGGAAGATTACATAGTGAGGAATCAGAAGTCATAAGACCTTTTCCCCCTGCTTTTTTGGTGATTTTTAAAAGGGATTACTGTTTCTCCCCCTGTAATGCACTCATTAGAATGCGTGTGCCTGAAATGCAGAAGTATCTTGCTTACCAACACTTTTCAATTTCTCTTCCAGCAGTTTCAATGTTTGTTGAATTGATGCTCCATCTGCTGGTGCTACATCCACACACAACATTCCTAGTAAACCATCCAATTGCTGAGACAACTAAAATGTAAGAACATAAATGCTGATATTTAAAAAATTTGAGGTTCAGATGGTTGGGTCTACAATCTTCTAAAATGCCTGGAGATTTGTCATTTTCAAATTTCACTTTGCAGCTACAGGAAATAAAAGTCAAGGTGAAAGATAAATGACCCATCTGCCTTGTAGCAATCCAAGAACACACATCCCTAGATGGTGGGAGAATCCAAAATTCTACTTGTTTAAGAAAAATATAGGAAAAGAACATGCCATGTGACAAAAAGAAGCTATGAAAAGTATAACAAATTCCAGTTAAAATAATGCATATGCCTCTAAATAAAAAAAAAGAAGGGCAAAAAAGTAACTTTTCAACTAATAACTTTTTTATTTCAAATACTAATGAAATGTAAGACATACTACAAAGTGCTTCCCTTATTAAAAAAGGGGGAGCCAATTTTCTCAGTGTTTCAATTACACTGAGACATGTAAATGACAACTTCCAGCATTTTCCAGGTGACATTATATTTCCCTTCATCTCCCTGAATATTTTTCCAATCTATTCAACATTTACAATACTAAAGCACTGATTTATCGACAGTGCCTCAAAAAAAATTAAAAAGAAACACTTACATCCTGGGCAACACTGTGGAATTCAAGTGCTGCTTGTAATAGGTTCTGCCTGAATTCCAGCTGACTGGCCTGCCTGTAACACACATCACTCAGCTGTTGCTGCAATGCTTTCAATTCCACAAGGTCCTCCTCATCCCCTGCATTTAGAAGAGCTGCTATCTGCTGATTAAGCTCAACATAAACAGCAAACCACTCCTAGAAACACAAGAAGATGAAGAATGAAAAATGACAAATACAATTGTAATTCTCTTAAATGGTATACATCCAACTGCAGGCTAATAAATAATCAGATTGAAAAAGCAGCTTAATACAGATTGCATTATCTCACAGAGAAGGAAAAAGCATTCCTGATTTCAAACCAACTCTCAATAAAGTGCTCAGTAGATGTTAATACATGCATTGTAGTATAAAAAATTTAATGCAGAAAGATGGGAAGAGTTCAACTCATGGCTCCTAGTCTCAGCACAAACTTACACCAAAAGAGATATTCCAGTATTTCAAAACAAATTTCTAGTGCTTAAATGTTTGCACTGGTCTACTGAAACAAAAGATCACTTTTGCCAAGTGATCAGCTATTATAAGCTGTTCACAGGACTATCCAGGTGTTACTTTCAGGGACATGACTGAAAAGAGCAATAATTTGCTTAAAATATTTAGAAAAAATACTGCTTTTGACAAAGTGGAAGTAATCTCTATCCTCTGAACAAAAGAGAGTCCATGCACAGGAACTTCAAAATGATCCTTGTTTCTTATTTACAGAAAGGCTTTATACTGTTTAATTCAAAATGTGCAGATTTGTTTTTCACAGGGTTTTATTACTGAATACATACATAAGATTTAATTATGTTGTCATGTTGGTGTATTTGCAGAGGAAAATAGTTCAAATATTTAACAATTTGGGGAGATTTAAAAACAGCTTGATACATCCAGATCACATCCACATCTTGCATGACTGCTGTCACATGCAAAGATGCCTGCAAAGCAAAACATGTTTGCTCAACAGCTCTGATTTTGACCTTGAAGTGTCCTATGGATTTCTATGGAACAGCACCATCTATTGGCCTACAATATTTAATTTGTATTCTTGTCTCACTCCTGTTGGGATGCTTAGAATTTTGTAAATTATGTCTTCAGCTTCTGCATCATTTATTTACAAATCATGCAAAACGGAGTATAAATATCCATATTCTAATTTTTTTTATTTTTTTCCCAAAGCTGCCTCTACCATCTGCTCACAGCAAAAAAAGAGTATGAAAAGAGCAAGAAGGGGAACAAAGAGAAAGTAATGAAAAAGTTAAATTAGCAATCAGTCAAAAAATTAAGAGCAGAATAAATCTCTCATCTGTTCCAAAAGGGGCAACTATGATGACATAATGTGAGAACATCTTCCACTGTGACATGTGTACTACAGATACACAGATTCAGCACAATCAGTTCACAGAACATAGCAGTTCAACACTAAACACACAAATCCAGCTAAATGTGACATATAAACTATAATATGAGAAGTCAAAAAATATTAGATTAATATGTTTAGAGATTTTGGGTTTTGGTTTTTTTTTCCCAGTTTTTATTTTTAGCATTAAAGTAAGTAAGAATTGCAGTAATTGATTTTGATCAAGCTATCAGTAAAATCAAGATACTAGCAAACCAGATACAAAAAGTGCATTTCTCATCTTTTTCATGGGAGAACTTAGGCACAGTTGTGACAGTTCAAACCCATGGAGCAAAGACCTGCTCAAAAACAACAGTTCTAGTGTATTGCTCATGAATAAAACTATCAGAAAATTAACCCCCCCACAAAAATCCAACCAACCTCTTACCACAAAAACAAAAAAACCAAAAAAACCAAACAAACCAAAACACACTCAATGGAAATTATTTTTTTCACTTCAGAGTAAATTGAACTAAAAAAAGTATCTTCATAACAAATAATTTTTGAAAGTCTCTTCAAAATATTATAATCAACATTAAGGAGAAGGTGATGAGAGAAAGCAAGCATACAAACTGTCAATTCATTTATTAGGAAAGAAAAAGCAGGAAAACAATGGAAGAGGAAGCGCACACTAAAAATCAAAGGAAAAGGCAAAGCACATTTTTCTAGCACTGTTGACAAAAAATGGTTTTAATCTCTAAACAAGCATCTAAATTTAAGGTAGGACAGTGGTCTTCCAATTACTTCTTTTGATATAATTTTTTTTTTTTTTCTGATTTATTTCTGCAAACTCCTGCCAGCACCTGAGAACCAAGCTGTGTTCCATGCTGTCAGTGCTTCAGAACACGGCAGGGCAGCCTGCAAACTTCAGTGGGATTTCAATGATTTCAAGAACTGCATTTAGCCCCAGCTAAATCACAATTCTCTGTTATAGATATCCAAGCAAAAAGAAAGGATGTTCAATCTGGATTTCTCTTTTCAGTTTGAAATACCAATGTAACTAAAAGACACTCAAATTTATTTTTGTCAGTGGAGCAGTTGGTCTAGGGTGTTTGTGGGTTTATTTTTTTTTCCTTTCCAATTAGGATTTCAACTGCATGATGTTTTACACTTCAGAAGGTACTGGGTTCCAGACTGCTTGAAGAGCTTGGAAGCAACGACAAGACAGAGGAAACAGGATTTACTTAACCAAACATAAACACCTGCACTGCTGCATCCAGCAAGGAAACCATACTCACTGAAGGTGGGGTCAGCAGAACTAGTGCTGTCTAGGATGCTGTGTTTCTCAAAGGTTTGGGGCTGGTTTTTTCCCCTTAAATTATGTCCAAAAAACGATAACCTAGTGACTATTTTAGTTGCCATGACTGCAAACAGAACTTCAGAAAAGTGGAAAAAATTGCCAGTGTCTACATCAAGGAAAGTCAGAAAAGGTGAACAGCACTGTGAGCAAAACTCCCTTTGGGAGCACTGAATATTCATAACCTAATTATAGTTAATCATCTAATGGAAAGACAAAATTCTACTGAAGCTTAGGAAGTATTCAAAATTAGAAGCAAAGGCATAAAGTTAGTGTAGTTACAAAATAGCATCCTCATGATGTCATTATGAACAAAAAGTATATCTAAATTCTTGATCTATGAAAGTCTTAAGACAGTTTTAGCTACTGGTAAGTGTAGTTTAATAGAGACAAAAACATTAAGTTACTCACTTGAGAAGTGCAGGACTTCTCAGATATTTTGGCAGAGAGGAAAAAGTAAATTTATTCCTTCTACTCTACATGAAAATTTAAGTACTGCTGTAACATACTAAACCCAACAAAAATCACAGACTGTAATCCATATTTTTCTACAGTGGAAAAAAAAAAAAAAGCAAATATAATGACCATATTAGTTCTATAACTGCTCAGGTAATTTCCTCTGTAACTCATATAATCATACACTATGCAAAACTCATAGATACTCATAACCAAAATATATTGCTCATAACTACATGTATTTAGAATTATTTTGATACTTGAAAAGGGTATGGGAAATCTCACACTGTGCTGACTCTCAATCTCTTCATGTTTCTGTTGCAAAGCTTGTGATGCTCTAATGGAATCTCCTATTCCCCACTGGGTTCTTAGCTGCTCTGATCCAGGTCCTTCAAGCCAATTGACTACCTGTCAGTACAATAAAGATGAGAAAAACAAAGTAGCAAATCAATTATACAAAAACTGGTATAAACAGAATTTCATAACACAAGCAGAAATAAAAATAAGCATGTTTATGAAAAAAACAGATCTTTTTCAGTTCTGTAAAAACCTTGCTGTTGAATCCATTCACATCCTTCAAGGTTTTAAGTAGAAATTACTCTTTATTAACCTTAGCCCATCAGCTCCATGAAAACAGGTGGCAGCTACAAGATTTCTCATAGAGACAACCATCATTTTATATCTCTTGTCAATAAAAGAGCTCAAAACACCTCTTGTGTTCAAACCAGATTTTTTTTATTGCCCAAGTGATTACAGTGCACAGCTGTATTCAACCTCACACCTTAGAGCTTTCTCCTTTTTTTGCTGAATAAACTAATGCTCAAGTACAGGATGCTTAAAATTAAACTTACACACCCACTTGCTCTATTCAAGTAACAGAAATCTTTTACTGATTTTTTAGGGAATTTGTCTTTGCAGGATCACAGCAACACAACTTTGCACTACAGTATTGCATTTCTTTTATTATTTTGAAACTATTTTTTGATGTAAATATTACTCCAAGCGAAACAGAATGTCTCAAATCTTGGTTTCCTTACACATATTTGAATTATTGGATTGCATCTATGGAAAAAAAAATCCTGATAAATTTTTAAATATCTGGGAAACAGAGATAGCTGCAATGAAACCAAGTGCAGAAGTCACTTAACTGCTGGAGCCCTGAACTAAGGAAATGCAGGAATACCTCCAGGTTCTGAACCTTAATAAAAAGGCATAGGAAGCCAGCTTCCTGTCTTTACTGTGAGTTTTGTTTAAACATTGATCACACAACAGCTTCACACAGATTTTCAGGAAACATAATACAATACACAATGTAACCCCATAACCACGAAGACAAATGAAACAGGGACTAATTGGACCATTTTCCTAGTGCTGCTAGACTGCGCTGCAACAGTAATCAAGAACAATCATTGTTACAGAAAGCTACCCAATTCACTCCATCTTTGAGTCATTCATTATGTATCTGCCTTCCCCCTGCCCTTCTTTTCCCCATGCTGAAGCACTGTTTCAGAGCATATATTCATTGCTCCGAAAGCATTCTGAGTGTTCCTTGTTTTTATCATTTCTAGGACAAATTAAGACTCTACAGTTGCAGGTTCTTTTTGTTTAAAGAGAAACTTCCTGTTGTGCTCAGCACCTCTGCACAGCTGTTACGGGTTAAATATGGAACTGACCTAAAAGTGAAGGGACCCAGATGTCCCCCTCTAAGGCCACAGTGGCCTGGAAAACACACATGGAAATGACAGTTCTCATGCAAGTCTGAAACACTGGACAAGGCTACTGCTTAGCAGTTGCCCTCTCTGGCCAAGGGCCAAGACCACCTCCCCATTACAAGTTTCCAGAAACTACTGCATTGACTCTGCAACTGCTTAGGCCAGCACATGGCCATTCTTGTGACAGATGCTTAAACTGAGGAGGGAGGAGTTACTAGGGGACATGCAGAAAAATGTGATGTAATTTTCATAAAATAAACTTTAAAATCATTAGTGACAAGACTACTGCAATACAAGGTCAAGACTGGCCATTTATTTTTGTGAATTAAGATTAGATAAAGAATAATTAACAGCTCTGCCTAAGGAGGGACAAAGACAGAGTTTATCCTAACCTACAGAGTTGCAGTAATAAGCAGCATTTAGAAAAATTACTTTTTACAAAGCATCTGACAATCACTGCAGCCTGTACACTACAAAATGAAAGACAAAGGAAAGGGAAACAAAACCACAGAACAGAAACAAGAGGGGTAATTCAAAAGAGAGGGTAGAATATTGAAGGCATAAGCGAGAGAGTTGGTTTTGGATCAGAAGGCTTTGAGACAGGAATAAGAACACATCACAGTAAGGAGAAGCAGCAAATTGTGAAATTGTAACAAGAGCACAAAAGCAAGCCAGGAGTGGTTAGCAGTATAAGATGGTACCTAAATAATGAAACAGGAATGTAACTATAAAGAAACCTAGCAGAAGATCAAAACACAAAAGAAAAAAGTAACAGCTACACAGGGGAGAAATACCCATTCTAATCGAAGTACTGTAAGTAGTGTTATATGGCAACTTCTGTTCATTTTGTCAAAATAAATTCCATGGCACTTTGCCTGCATTGCCTTCCTTCTGTACATCATTAGTCTCTTACTTTTAGCCTTTAACTCTTTCTATTAAGCCTACTTTTTGTGTAAACCAAAAGTAAACTAAATAATTTCGTAGATTTATTAACCTTTTCTCAAATATTTGTATGCCATTTAGAAAGCTTTTAAATGCTTTAGAAAAACTGATTAGTTTGGCAGAAGAGCAAAACACATTCTTCCTGTGTACTGAAACTCAGTTCACTTGCCAGGTAACATCTGTAGTGTTCACAGAGCAAACAAGTAACTATTTCTACTATAAATATTGCAAAATGAGGCTGAGTAATGGTAAACAATTCTATTTAAATGTACTAACAATGTCAGTTTGGCAAAGTATGATAAAAATCACATCTTGTTCAACCACTGAAACCTATACACAGGAAAAAGCCCTCACCTGATTATACTCACAGCTGTGCTGATATGCTCTATATAGGATTATATTAATCTCTCATATATTTTTAATACTCCCAGCTCAATATATCAACAAATGACATCTGATTTTTAGATATTTTACAGTAATCAAATTACTATAGAAATTCAAATGTTCTCCTCGGTAGATTTCTATTTTCACTGCTAGACATCACAAAATGGATTAGTTTTTATTTTTACCCATATCTACAATGCAATAAAGTGCAAGTACTCAACCTTCATGCATTAGAAATGCCAATGTTGAAAGGTTAAAGGCAATTATCTATTCCATTTTCTGCATATTCAAACTACACAGAATCTTTAATATACACATATCTAATTTCAAGTGATAAACACAAGAAGAATAAATTAATTCTAATTCCTTGATTTTCTCTACTGAGACTCTGCTGAGAAAATGTTGAAAGTGCTAATTACATGGCTGTTTCCAAAGGACCAAACCAGTTCATCATGACCTTTAACATGCAATTGATTAGGAAAATTATATTCATTCTTGTCGGGGTGTTCCTGAAATACAGTTTAAGCACTTCAGCTTACATTAAACCACCGAGCATTAGACAAATATAGGAATATATAATGGCTTATCTCCACTAACAGGAATTTTAAATGATGTGGGCAGGGGAAGGTTTTCAACTCTGATGCTCAGTCAGAGGTGTCCCTGTCTTTGCCAGAAGGGCAGGAATTTGCACCTCCAACAATGCCACCAGGCACTGCCACAGTGCGCAGCAAAGGGGCAGCACCAAGGCAAGAGAGCATTTATAACAACCTCCACATGTCAGAATAGCCTTTGGAAAGCCACTGTGGCAGTCACAATGTAAGGCACCGAGTGAGACTAGCACACTGACATTTGTGAAGTGATGAGAGGCAGTAAGGTCTCCCCTCTGATTTTTGCAGAAATCACAGTCTGGGACTTGAGCTCAAAACTCCACCTCACTGCTTTCAAGAACAGCTCCAAGCTTACCTGCATTACCTTCTGCTGTATCTCCTCCAGCTGTGTGCGTTTGCTTCGCTGCCTACAAACCTCCTGGTAGCGGGTGTACTGCTCTCTGAGGGAGTCCAACAGCTTCATGACCTGTGGCTGAGCCAGCAGCTCATCATCCATCGGAGACCAGGAAACCCCTCCGTCGGATCCATTGAATCGGCGCTGCTGTAACTCAGAGAGTAACTCGTGACCTTTAGGAGTACATGGAATGATGTGGTTAATCTAGACTTGAAGAATAAAACCACAACAATTGGTAGAAAGATTGCCTGCTTTTAAACCATTAACAATGCATTCTGGCAGCTAATGATCTTTCATACATTGGGCACATTTAGAGCTTTGGTCGCAGTTTGTGGGGCTGGATCAGTCATAAAACAGAAGAAAAGAAATGTGTAATATTTCAGATATATACTGTGACTAACATTCAAATTGACAATAGCACTGATCAATGTAAGAAAAATTGAAAAGCACAATCCTGAGTCTGAAACAGCTCTGGAGTAAGGTGAGTAGCATCCAAAGTATTTCTCTCAAACAATTCATGATCTTATATTGAATGAATGCTCTGGAGGCACTAAAAATCTAACTATATAATTTCTCTGTTGTCTTTCAGAATTTTTATAGCAAGTACAACTCTTTCATAGAGAGTGTGAAGTTGACATAACTATTTTTTCAGTATTCTGTTCTCACCTGTCTTGCCCTTTACTTCATCCTCTTAAGCATCATATCAGGGTACAAACTCTCTAGAGTACAGTGACTTTCACATACACAAAACCAGCATGTTTTGACTATTTAATCTTTTGCTTAAACTGTTTGAAGAATGTTGTGTTAAAGTTCTCAGTATGTAAACACAAGTAAACCCAGATCATCAATTTGTTCCTCAAAATTTCACTGAAACAGTTAAAATAAGTCTTTGGTCACTAAAGAGATGTTGGTGTCAAAGTGAAAATGTGCCATTTGGAGATCATTAGTTCTGCAGCTCTTATAATGGACAGTTCACTAAAAGAAAAAACCTACTACTTGAGTAATAGTAATACCTCAAGGAAAATGCAGGAACAAAAGGCTAAATTCAACTGCTATTATAGAGACATTGAAAATGCCAAGGGCTTTGAAGATTGCAGGAAACAACTTTAAGTTACTCAGCATATATTATTATGAAATGAAAATGTCTTAAGAATTCAAATACATTTTGCTGTATTATAGCACAAACATCTCGGATTTCATCTTTTATAACACTCCATAGATAGGCAGAGATAGATGCAGGGCAAACAGACTTTTTTACAAGTTTGTTCTACTGGGGTAATTTTGAAATTTTATTGTATTGTTCCAGCAGCAAAGGATCACCATTTTTCCAGGTAAAAACATCTTTTTGAACTAACTTCTTATCAAATTTTATGAACTGTATATATGGATTTGGAGCATGTGAAAAGAACAGTACCTGTAGACAGAAGAAAGAAGCCTTTTATCTAAACCCTCTGTCTACATCTAGCCTGGGAAGATAAAAAACTAATTGGGGAGAGTTTAATTTTTCTTTTTCTCAGCCTTTCAGTACAGTGACTCTAACACAGAAAGGCTGCCTCTTAAAACTGCCATGATTTAATCACAGAATATGATGAGATGGAAAAGAGCCATAAGGATCATCCAGTCCCATGGAAGTTATGAAACTTTACACCACCAAAAAAAAATTAATTACTAGAATTAAGAAAACAGAGAATGTGCATAAACTAATGGGCTAAAGGAACCATCTGCTTACACAAAATTGAAGTGTTGTTTTGTCCAAAAATCTTGGACACACAATTAGGCTAAAATCTAGTGACACTGTCTACAGACACTTCATGTTTTAAAAACTTCAAAGATCAAAGTAAGAAATTATTTTTTCACTATTATCCCACATCTAGATAAGCTAAAATTTTACATAATGAGCATGTAAAGCTACTGTGAGAAGTATGACATGTGATCCACACATTAGTTTATAGGAGGCTGTAAGGTAAAACTTCTAAGCATTCAAACTCTGATTACCACCTAACACTATGCATTACTTCTTGTTCCAGAGGAACTAGGTAAAAAAACAAAACAAAAACAGTCCAAATCAATAGACTATTATACTTTATTGTCAATAGGAAATTCACCCTAGCATGTTAAGGAATCCCAAATCATTTAATGCTGAATTGAGAGTCCAAGAAGCAAAGTATGCTTCATTTTTCTGACAGATGGTCAGCTCAGAACTAGACTGATGCAAATTGTCAGAACTGTGCAGGAAAATGCTTTTTGTGTTGGAACCATTTGGTGGCTACTGAGATGAATTCATTCTATAAGGCAAATATACTCACATTAGCTATAAACAAAGCATTCCCAAAATTAAACATGTTATGGTAATATTAGTAAGATGTTAGTGAGATTATAAAAATATGTTATTTAAAAAGACATGCTTGGAGTTCTTCCATCTCTTAGCATCACTTTTTTGAACCCGAAGATTACAGTGGTTGATAAACATAGTTTATATACAGTTGATAACAACTGTGCCCTCTGTGCTTTCACTTGGGGCCTAAAATGAATTATGTCACTTTACTGACCAACATTCTAATTTTTTAACTTACTGTACCTGTCTGCAATACCGTCTCAGGATCAACTGATGGAAGGAAGTTCAAATCTATTGATCTTTGAAAAAAATAACAAACACATTATTAAAATTTGTATTATAATAACACTAAAAACTTCAGCTAAGGCTAGAACTACCTAATGGTCTTAAAAGACTAAGTTTTTTTCTCACTTAGTAAAGTCCTCACTTTTTCAACTCACTGAATCAAAACACACATGGAGGTGCATGTAATCAGTTGAATGAGCATCCCCCTACACACATACTCAGATATGTTGTAGTCCACATTATAAAGGTTTAAAATTTCCTTACACATTTCAAGGTGTTAAAGGTGAATAATTTTTTCAGTATTTTTCTGGAATTCAAATGAACTTTTATAATCCAAAAGCACTGATTTCAAAAAGTGAATCATGTACCTCTCTCTCTCTTGTTGAGTTCCTTTATCACTTCCATTGTTAATTAGAGCAAGCTCATCCAGTAAAGATGTTGATTCTTTAGTGAACTTTTCGAATACCTAAATAAGAGGAAGGTTTTAGTTCAAGAAATAAAAATTTTATTTAGCTGTATTGAAGGCATCAAGGAAAATTTATCCAGTAGTTCCATTAGTATAGCTCAATCTCTATACAGAGTAATTATCTCCCAGCATTCAGATGGTAGGGAGGAAACAACAGAAAAGAAAGTTTTGTTCAGGGAACACTTAAGAGCACTCAGATTCCTTAGGGAGATAGTAAATATTACACTGAATATAATGAATACTGAAAACAAATTGAGAATCTGCAAAACCTGTAAGATCTTATGGCCATATTTATTCTATATCTTCATTTAAGCCTTTAATAATGCTAGAGAATCAAGATATGTTACACAACTACCAGATAGCTTACTTGGAAGGATTTAAATGATTTTGTAAAGATTCCCAGCTTCTAATCACTATTAAAATGGACCATATTGTAATAAATAACTAAAAAAAACTGCTGACAAAGGTTTTGATGTAGGACAGTCTAAAACCACAGGAACAAAGACCTAATAGATAACCCAGGAGGATCTGCAGAGTTCTGGTATTTTCTCCTTGTTTTGGTCTTTGCCTACAGCAGCCAGTTTCCCTTTATAGCAACTACAGCACAGACTCAGGCTCTTCTAGAATTAGTGTTACTATAAGAGCTTTATTAAGGAACTGGTTGCTCAACAAATTGATGACATTAGCTTTATCATCCCTTGAGTAACAGCAGTGTTCCTTATCACAACACTATTCATGTAAATGAACCGCAAGACTACACATGACCATTTTCTACATGCTTTGTAGTTCCTACACAAATAAAAATTTCAGGGTTCAAGAAGGAGACATTAAAAACCTCAACCCCAGAAAGCAGATAACTAACCAGCCTCTTATTCAACCAATCCATGTGATCATAGGTGAGAGTTCCTCCAAAATCTTCTGTTAGTTGGCATGGTTCTATATATCGTGTCAGCTTGTTAGCAGATACTAAAATAACCTGCAATGATAAAATAGGTCATTTGTAGGTAATGCTCATATTTTCCTTCAGTATCTGAGAAGTGTGCCTAGAGATAGTGTGCAGATCTTTCTGTCACTCAGATTTTACTGCTAAATGTTTAATGAAATGTGGCTGTTTGCAATTAATGTGGGCCTAAACTAGACAGGTAATTCTGACATGCAGTGTATACCTCATGCATAATCCTGTAAGAGCATCATCTCTACCACCTTGTGTGTTTACAGTGGGAAGAAGAAATGTGTTCCCTGGATATCTGTTTTCCTGCTGGGAACTGATGCTTTGTGATTAAGTCATATACTACACAATCTATATCTGGTGAATATACTAGCAGGCTATCATACTGCAAAGCACTCAGTATTTTTACCACTCCGGCAATGCATTCAGTCCCAGAGGTGAGTTTGTGCCATTAAAGCTAAGTGCTTGCATTTACTGTGCAAATATGCTCAGCAAAAGTTGGATCAATCATACTCTTTCCATGAGTAGTAAAGAATTCAAATCTTAGTATGCTTAAAAGCCTGAGTCATTCACCTAGGAGACAAATCTAGATCATCAGTTACATCAGGGCATACAGGAAAACACAGGTCCACTGCTAGATGGAAAAACTAAATTCTTGCTTCCATTTCTGCATTCTAGAGGCTCCTGAATGAGCCTTTCTCACATAAGCCTAACCCAAAAATTGGCAGTACAGTTTGCTTTGATGAATGATATGCTAAGCCTGGAATAACTCCTGTGAGAAAAAAAACAACAAGAACAATCTCTCCATGGAAGCAGGCATATTGGAATATAAAGCCAGAAACAAAAGAAAAAAAGGAAAGAAAATTTCCATAACCCATTAAATCATTCACATACTCTTGTAGGGCACAAGAATATGTGGAAAGAGCTAACTAGAGAGAGACCTCTATTCCAGCTCAATTTTCCTGCAGATACTGAATCTAAAGAATTCGGAGTAGCTCCAAACAAACGGTCTATTATTGCAGAGGAAAACCTTTCAGCAACATCCAAATATACACTATTGTCCTGTACTCCTGATGGTACATGGTTGCTGTAAATGGAATTGGCTAGTAGTTTCTTCAAGTAACGCCAGTAACCAGAGGATTAGAATCCCAGAGGATTCTACATCCAAGAAAGAAGAAAAAAAAAAGCCTTTGTTTTTCCTTCTTTTGGCACACTTTACAGTTTAGGTAATTTTTAACATTTACCTCTATGAGTTCATTAAAAAAAAGAAGAATAATTTTGGTATAGGAATTAAAACAAAAAACAATCAGGGCAGCTGGTTCTCATTACTGAAATTCAAGTTTTGAAAAGATCCAAATAGCCTGACAAAATAGATGGACTGCATTGAGACCACGTATTTCAGATTATTTTTAACTGAGATCTTTCAAGAAGGAGAGTGGGCAAGGGATAGCCATCACAAACTTCTACTAGGGAGATGATTTTTAAAAAAAAAAATTCTGAAAGAGCAAAGCCTGCACAAAAAAATATTTTAGCCATATGAAAAAATAATCTTCTGACAAAAAATAAACACCCATGTCAAAACCCAAATTTTCTACATCTTATTAGAAAATCCTGGAGAAATTAAAACTTCCACCTTATTAATAAACCTTGTTGTAACTTAAAGCATTACTCTCAAACCCATTCATTCTCTAGGTTTCTGACTTAAAAACCACTTCTTTCTTAAGCTGTTTATTTACTGTTCACTGGGCTAGCTGCTAAAATCCTGTCTGAACTTTTCATAATATAAAAAAAAATTTGAATTTTTGACTAAGTTGTGGCAGAAATGAAGGTTCCTGAACAGAATTTAACTCTTGCGCAAAACCTGAACTAGTGGCAGTGCTAACCTAACATCCTCTATATGCTTTAAATTAGTAAACTAGCTTTGATATTTTCTAGGTGTCAAAAGTGCAATTTGCCCCTCTGAAGCTTCAGAAATGATGTTTTAATCAGCTATTACAGATTAATAGTCCATAAGTACACCAAAGAAGAAAACAATGTTGAAAAATGCAATGTGCACAGTGAGAAGACACTTCTCTTTTACAGATATGAATTCTACTTCAAGCTCAGCAAACTTCTGCTGTCAGGTTCCCACTATGTTTCAAAATCCAAACAGAGTAATTATCTTTGACCTTTTGTGAAAATAGATGCCAAAGTACCACACCCTAGAAAAAGCTGTCCCTTATGAATTAGTGTTTCATCCTTGCCTTTAAATTTCACCCTTCAATGTATTTCCACAGGTAAAGATAAGGTAATTTACAGCTGTAAAAACAGGAATAACCCCATTATTGCAATTGAAATGGTTTTTTGCTTTCCTTTTTTTTCCAAGTCAAACAATATTGATTCCAGAAAAAGGGGGGAAAAAAAGCAGCTTTCATAATCCAAAGTAAAAGCCTTTGGACAGCAGATTATAGCTGGATATTAAAATGAAGAGCTTAAATTTCCCAAGGGAGAAACAAATAGATCTGGACAGATGGTAAAACACACACACAAAAATAAGTATAAATTATTGAATCCTTTAATCTTTGCTTCCCTTCCCACTTGATCCACCCGCTTCTGACAACAGGGACAGCTAATAAGCTGACAGTCATTGCAGGTTTCCAACATGTCCTGTTTGCTACTGACCAGAGTCATGGAATCATCATCTGCACTCAGCTCTTTTTAAAAGCTGGAAGAGTGGTAGCAGCTCTCATTCTTGCTCTACTCTAGTCAGTAAACTTGATCTGTACAATACTGGCCTGCTTGTGAAAAATCCTTGTGAAAGCCTTTAAAGAAATAACTCAGAACAGCGCTTTGGGAAGAGTAGTGCTGTAGTAGTGCTGTATTTTTTAATAAAAAAAAAATTAATTTAAAATTTAAAACATCCTTTGTAAAAGCTGTCAAGCAAAAGAAGAAAGACAAAAAGACTGCAAAGTCTCATGGCTTAAGTGCAAAATTCTATTTCTCCAGAGTGAAAATACATAATTTTGACCCATGCAACATGTATCTTTTGTAATAAAAAAGCTTTAAATACTGTTTGCAGTAAGCTGACCTCTCTATACCATTTGCTGCTTTCTGCAATTTTCATTGATCATATATCTACAAGGAGATAGAGGCAGAAGTCAAGATGACAGAGGAATTCTAGATATTCAAGAGGACATGTAAAAGCGCCCCCAAATGTTAAATACATCTTTCTGAACTTACTTCCTCTCTTAAGGGAAGAAATGAAAAAGCTCTTTAATACAAATGTCACAGAGTCAAGCCCAGGAGCTGCTTGAGAATCAGATGCTGTAAAATTTCAGTAACAAGTATCTTTTTTCTGAAGTGTGTAATATCAGAGCAGCCACACTACTGAATCTGAAAAGGAGCAGATACTTTCCAAAAGAGAACAAAATACACGTCCCTTGAGAATATAAAATTTAAGAAAGTGTAATCTAAATATGATCATCATTGCCACAGAACAGTACAGCACAGGCTACCTCTTCCTGAGGAGAATAATTCTGTTTCAATCCATTTTTTGAAATACTATCTGATTAAATGCTGATTAGCATTGCATATTCTTTAATATGGAACATTAGTCTAAACAAAGATCATTTTCTTTAACATTACACCAAGAAACACAAGTTAAATATTTATCTGGCCATTGCCATAAAAATCTGTCATACTAGAAACCCAAGAGCAGTTGGCAGAACCTAGATAAACACAAGATTAACTCCACTCTGAGGAACTGCCTCCTTCACTCGTGGTTTTACCCACTCACCTTACCTTCCAGGGCTCACAATAATTAGCACACGTATGAATAGATGCCTACATATGAATAGAGATGCAGTTAAATAAACATTTTTGACTGGAACTCCTATATGCCTTTTTAGGAAAGTCCATGGAAGCTACAAATTCTGGTGCCTCAGTCTTAAAACACTGAACTGAAAATGGACAAAAATGAGGTACTTCCTACAAAGTGCTATTCATTCTTCATTCTGTGGAGCAATACTCTGCTCATTAGCATCATTCTTAAAAGGTAAATTAGAGATTTGAGATCTTCCAGTGCAGATGCTGCAGCTAAATTATCATAAGAAATTTCTGACGCTCTTTACTAGAGAGTTAGAGCTGTCAGCTGCTACAGTAGAAGTGTGAAGCATTTAGAACTATTCAGACTTTGGACTTCAGGACTATAAGTATTCTTATGCTATACGTTCTAATTTTTTCAACTAATTCATAGTAGTTTACCACCCAGTTTTTTCCTTGGAAAAGAACAGCAAGCACATCCTCTTCTTTCCTGCTCCTGACAAACTGATTTTCAAAGTACTACTCTAATAACTAAATCAGGCTCAGAGATTACTTTTCCTCTAAGTTCCTTAAATGAATGGCATGTGCAAAATAGCCCCACCAATCTATAGGCAATTTTGCGTTGTGTACAAATTTCTCCTATTTTTATGGCAAATTATTTCTTCCAGTTATGCTCGTTGTTCTCTTAAGAAAAGCTCATGCTCAAATAAAACACACTACATCTACTAAGAGTGATTTGTTTCTCATCACTATGTAGTGTATATTAATAAAAAAGCAAAAAGCACCACCTCCCAACTCTTTCTAAAACACAGCAATTTTTATACTCAAATCCTGTTCTTCAATATTTACAAATATTAACAATATGAAGTATTACAGTGTCTTATGCAACATTTCAGCTGAAAACAGCTTTGTAACAATTAAGACAACTCTTATTAAGCAGGGCACAGGACCAAATAAAACTGCTTCAATTAACACATTAACTGGTTGCTAATAAGGGAGGAATGAAGTTACAGAAGAAAGTTCTGCTGGAGGACAAATGGGAATTGTCCTGAGGCAGGTCCAAAACCAACACTAATACTAACCAGAAATAAAGATATGAACTTTTACTCAGCTGAATCAGCCCACCTCTTTGTACTTATCCACCCAGTACTGTTTGATCTCAGTTCCCACATTTACTTTCAGTGCTTTGCAACTCATCATCACCACATCTCACTCTGAAGCAGAGGATCTCTGCCTTTGAACAGAAAGGAAGACACTGTGATTAATTGCTTCATATGGTAATATTAAGCAAGGTATTAAGAACAGATCAGGTAGTAGGAAATAGGAGGTAGATGTGATGCCCCATTAGAAATCACAGTTACACAGCATTTACTTCAAATAAAATGAGATTACACCCAAGTGAATAAAAATATTTCATATTTTAATTAAAATTTTTAGTTCATAATTATTTTGCTGGTACAAAACCAATCCTGAATTTTCCTAGCAGTTAACACAAAACTAACCCTTGATCCAAAACATGAGTTGGGTGTTGTTTGTTTTTACTGCCAGTAATTCAAAATTATGCAGCTGTAGATTTGTGCATGAGCTGGAGCCTTCCACAGCCTTATCAGTGCTCTGCACTCGTATTTGGAATAGAGACAAGACATACTCCTGTCTCTGACACAAATATTTGGAGCCCGGAGGAGGTGGGTCATTTTTACTGAAAGTTTTCCTGACTACAACCAAGTAACAGAAACCAAAAGGTTTATTACATAATTCCAGTAGTCTGTGCCAACATGATTACTAGTACAGAACATGCTTTATAAAATTACTAAGATTACTAAATTAAAGGATTATCATTTAATGACAGTTAGCCAAACCTTAAAGTGAAACAAAAAATCCTTTTATTATCATAGTAATGTAAAGTTATCCCTGCTTTGTTGATATATTTTCTGTAGGCCTTCTGCTTATTTGTCTAAAAATGCATTCTAGCTGAGTCATGTTAAAGAAAAACCCAGGAAGAATCTTCTAGGTCTAACTTTCAAACTAGCAACAACATGATACATACACTAACAACTGCTGTATCACATACTTTTATATCACAACTTCAAAGACTTCCTGAACTTCCCAATAACTTGATTTACAGGATTGTAGCTGGGAAAAGAGAGCCTAAATCACACAGTAAAGGCTTGTATAGAGGGGCTCTGCCTTTTTTACTGCTACTTTCTGGGCTCTGGCATTTTACTTTATGTTGTGAAAGATCTGTGTGAAACTGAATATTGCATACTTAAGTCACTTTCCAAGCAGCAGCTCTCAAATCATATTTTTGAGTGCAGACGGTTAGTTCAGAGGCTTTTCAACTTCTGATCTTGGATGTGGCTCCAAACAACATGCTTGTTTATAGAAGTGGCCACCACCACACTCATGTTTTTGATTAAAGACATCGTGACTGGGCTGCATGTTACATGCCTGTTGTAGTTCAAACAAGATTAGCTTACAAAAATGAGTGGAAAGTTTGATGACACAGATATTTTCTAAAAAAACAGGGAAAACTGAGGTTTCCATTAACCCCCCAGACAGAGATAACAAGGGAATTGCTAATATTAGCGTGTAGTCTCTTGTACTCTTGTCTCTTGTAGTCTCTCTGCCTCTGTCAGCTTGTATTTGGCAAGGGATCTATAACCATTCCTGATGTCAAAGAACTCACAAAATGAGAGAAGATGCATGCAATATCAACAGGATATTTGTCAGAATGGTTACAGCTGCTAGTGACACCATACACCATGTATCTCAACAGCCTATTAGAGAAATCATGAAAAATTTCACACTAAATCCTGTACAACAGTTTCTGACTCAAAACACACACAATATGTATCAAATAGCTTTATTTTCTTGCTAAGCAAAGAATTAAATGCCACACATTTCTAAGTTAGGGATATTAAATGAATAAAGTCTCATTAAAAATGGAAAAAGTTAAAAAGCCACAATGGTTTGTTAAGGCTATCCACAAAGCATCTGGAATATAGCTATTCTGAAGACACTTTAGTTGTCATCCAATTATACCAGTATTTCAGGAACAGTATTTTTGAGTGAAGTTGACAAAAGCTCAACATACCTCAAAGCCAAGTCTATCTTTCTCTTTCCAAAAGCAGAAATGTGTAACCTTCTTATCCCAAAATTCATCTGGCTTTACTACACAAACAAGTGATACCTCAGCTGGAACAACATTCTGTAGAACAAAGAAAAAAATAAGTAAAACATTCAAGATTAAACCTTCATTTTCCACAGAACTGAATTCCACTTAGATTTCATCAGCTATACAAGAATGTAAAAATTGCAGACAGTAATTGAAGTCTACTTCATCTACATCACATATTTGCTTCATCCTGCTCTGTAACATTGCACAAGATTTCACAGCAAACTGTGTCAAAACTGAAAAGAAAATATAACCTCTTTACTCCCAGTCATAAGGACAAACCATTAGTCTATGCTGTGTTAGTACAGAAAAATTAACTATTGCCTAGATTTAATTTTATTTATGGTATTTCATTAAAAAGAAGAAATGTTGAAAACAAAGGTTTCCACCAATGTTATCTTCTATGTAGAAGGAAACTTCTATGTAAGAATCATATTAGAAAAAAATTTGTATATTTGTTACCAGATCACATGCCAAGATCCTATCCTAAACTTTAGTACATATTACTTAGACTAAAATGAAAAGGTTGAATATTGACATTTCAACATATTAATTCATCAAAATACTAACAGGAAGGCATTTCTCAGACTAAATCAGTAATTTAATCTACTAAATTGATTTTATGATGTCCCACTGAATGTAGATTACCCTACACTCATCAGCTAGAAAAAAAGTTTAATTGGAGTAGTGATATAAAGGTGACACAATCCATGGGATTTCTCTTTAAATACCTAATTTTATTCATAAAAATTGAATTCAAAAGAAGTTAAAGAAATCAGCAACAAAAAATTCCATTCTTGCACCATTTTAATGAACATGCAAAAACTGTTTACAAGTAGACAATATTTGGAACAGAACAAAACAGAAGTGTTTTTGAGAACTACACATGATGGAGCAGACAGAAATCTCATGTGACCTGCACAAGTGATCAATTAACTCAGGAAAATCTTTATTGCTTCCTTCTCAAACTTAAGACACAGACATGCAACCCATGTTTCTGCAAGCTTTGCAGAGGCAGGATGAGTGCTGCCAGGAAGCCAGAGAAATAAGGGTGTGGGCAAAGAGCTGACCTTCCCCACTAGCTGCAGTTCCCACCGACCCTCACAACCACACAGTGGCTGAAGCAAAACCCAGTTAAGATCATGATCTGAACACAAGGGACTGTAACTCTATTAACAGCAAAACCATCTTAGTCAAGAATAGGTGAAAGACACCTTGGCACAGACTTCAAAACCCAGAAGCAACAATGATCCAGCAGGATGAAAAAAAATAAATTATTCGTATATGACACACTTTCTGAGGCTTCACCTAAGTCTGTGAGGAAAACTGCTCTGATAAAGAGGAACCATCTGTGGAGTAAGGAAGGTATTCAAGTATTCTAATGTGTTAGAAATGCTGTATCTCGTATTTTCTTTGACCACTGAGACCAGAAAATAATCTATACTGTTTAGCAGAAATAAGACTCTGCTTGTAAGCCCACAGTTCTGAAGAGTTTAAATATATTTTTTTAAGAATTTTTTTTATTGGAAATTGTAATTTTTCTTCTTCTACTTTCTGAAGTACACAGAACATAATTTGTGACTGGAACTATGATCCACAACTAAGTCAACTATTACCTATTGCACAGCAAACCAGGTAGTACAGCATATACTGCATCAAAACCTGCTCAGCTGCAACCTGTGTGAACTGCAGCCCTGGCACATTCCCACTACTCGGTGATGCCACGAGCATATTTCTGTAAATTTTTAACTAAAACTCCATTTCAGAAAAAGGTCTACAACTCTGTGTTCTCAGCACACAAAAAATTTGTTTCCTACTTGACTGAGCTGTAACATCTGCTTTTCAGAATTTCTTCCTGCCGTACAGAGCTTGTCACAGAACCACATTTTAAGGAAATGACTGTCACTAAAATAACGTAGCCATTGGTTCACATCCATAAAATTCATCAGTCAACTATGAATGTATAAATATTTATTTACCTGGAGCATTAACACAACTGTCTTTACCACGTTCCACTGAGATTTTCTGCCATCCACTATCACAGTGAATCCTCGAGCTTTACACTTCTCACTGAAAGAAAAAAAACACTTAGAAAAACATAAAATTCATTCCAACAAGTATCGTAACAGCTTTGGATTTCAAGCCTCCTGTAAAATACAACTACACAGCTTTTTTCCTTATAGAAACATGGTCTTATAAACCTTAAGTTTATAACCTTCTCATTTTAATGCTCCAGCATATTATTAGATATGAAAAATTACAATTTTTCAGTAGCACTGAAGTAACATAATACAAGTTTTTCTTTAAACTGTAGCAATTCTGAAAAGGTCTTATAACCATTAACTTGACAAAATCCTCAGAAAAGAGATCAATTTACAGTATCATAAGGAAGGCAAAGGATGTCAGTTTTCACAAGGAGCATCCAGAAGACGGCTTGCAAGTGAGCCCATGGTTTAACATTAGTTACCACACTGGATATCATGTCCCAGGTTGAAATTCTTGTGTTGGCAAAGTTATAAGCAAATAAAATCCATGACATTTATGTGAGGTAGGAAAGCATTATGTAATCTTTCCCAAATCTGCAATTACAAAACAAAGCTACTTCTGTGATCTCCTTAGCTTACAAAAAACAAGGCATGCAACAGTAAGCATTATGTTTCACAACAAAAAATGAACTTATTTATTTTATGCTTAAGCTGAGCTTTGTCAGGCATGGGTGGAAGACAAATTCATCTTGGAGTAAAAAAAAAAATAAAAAAAATGAGGGATAAATGGCACTTTACTAGCCAGTTTAGGAAAAATTAATCAAACTTGGCTGTTTAAACAGTCCATGAATGCTTTTGGTTTTAAGGAACCTCTAAGATCACACACATTATTTTTCTAGAAGCAGTCTGAACATTCAGGCTTCATGAGTTCAATTTGCAATCAAAACCAACTCAAAAGGCACAATACTATTGCTTTTAAGAATAAGGTGAAGAGTGTTACTACAGCATCTTGAGGCATGACTTCCTTAGGCTCACTGGAACAGAGCAGTATCAGCATCTGCTCCTCTACTACTAACCTTATCAAAAACCCCAAGACACAACAAAATACCAATACCAACCAATCAAATTCAGAAGTGACCTACCACTGCTAAAAAGTTTAGCCAATGCAAATGTTTGTATGCAAGTTAAAATAAAAAGTAAAAAGCTTGGTGATTTGAGACACAATAGAGAGAATACAACAAAGGAAGCAAACTTTAGTATGAACAGACAACATCATAATGTTGCCACTTTTATTCTTCTTCAGTTCTGAACAGACCTTTTCAGACTCCAAAAATTTTAAATACCATCAAAGAAAGGCATAACAGTAGACGTCAACACTAGAAATAAGTTGTCTGAAATTTTAGAATGGCTTTACACACATATTCCAAAGAAATTCTAACCAAGATACTTTAAGCAGTTATGCCTCTCAAATTTTGGACACAGACAGCAACTCACACAAGACTGCAGATCTCAAACCAGCTGTAGTAACATTGTATAGCACGCACAACTGAATTAAAAGTCAAATATATTACATTACCTTACACATAGAACTTGGGGAAAAAGGTAACATTAATGTTGTTTGGACAGCTATCTGGCTTTGGGGCAACATCCCTCCTCTAAGCCTTATTTTTCCCAAACAGTGTCCAGGCAAGTCTTTCCAGAATGAAAAGCAAAGCGCTTAGGTCAGAGTTTGCATTTCCCACTGAGAAACAACATGCAAACCAGAGTGCCAATGATTTTTCCATATTGCCACCCTAGAAGAGAGGTATTTTTTTCCACAACTGGCACAGAGCATTAAATGTGGGAACACTGACTTCACTTTCAAACAGATTTCCCAGTTTCTGCTGAGTACAAAGAGCACTTTGGTTGAGCTTTTAGACAGTTATTGTTACACTAATATATGTAAAGACATACACCAGGATGAGACTGTGGAATAATTAATGCTTACTAGAACAAGAATGCCTGCATCTGTTCCATAAATATGGCCAAGTCCTTAAGTCAATGACATGACTTGTGTGGATGACCATTTGGTGTTTCATTACTTTACAAAAGACAACAAGCTGTTTGAAAAACCCTAAAACTTACACAACTAAAATGTTGTGCAGTATACTCATATACCTACTGAAGTTTTACTTTTAAATAATTTGCATTTATTCTTTGCTTCTCTCCCATCGATCAGGATTTTTTAAAGTCTTATTTACAAAAAAAATCCCAAGTTTGGATCCTTTAACTGTGTTTTATAAACATTTATAGATTACAATATGCTGAGTACACTGGATATCTTTAGTTATGCCATTGTTGCTCTGCTTCCAGAAGAGAAATTTGAAAAGATACAAAAGCAAACATTTATCTGTAAGCTGGCACTGGTACATGCACAGAACTTGACCAACAATAATTTTATAGCAAGCTGTGGATTACAGGATACTTAAGTTGTCAGACAGCACATTTAAGCAGTACCACAAGCTGCTCACTAACTTCGGTAAGACTGTATTTTTAAACTTACTGCACTTTTAAACTGAAGCCTTACAAGCTACAAAGCCTAGGCACGTAGCACAGAAAGGGTAATGGGCAATGCTGCCCTTGCAAGCTTAGGAGTTTGATTGGGATGGCTCATTAATTTACTTAGCAATTTAAGTGCACTGTCATTAAAAAGAAATTATGAAAAAAGCTATTCCAAGAAAGGAGAACATAAGGACATAAAAGGACACAGACAAGCCTCAGTACATATCGCTTAGCCTATTGGGATGTGTGCTTCTAACTCAGTCAGACAGTATCACATTCTAAACAAATATTTACATAAAATTAATTCCGTAAAGAAAAGCAAATAAAATTAAAAACAATAGAAAGATTCCTTCTACAACCAGGAGGAAAAAACCCAGCTCTGAACAGAATGCCTTCCAAATCACCTTGGTATACTTAGAAGATAGTCTAGTGTGACACTCAGCTCATCCATACTCGTCTGTTCAAGGCATAATGGAATCGTCAGAATGAGGCCACTTCTTCTGTCCTTCCCTCCTGTTTTAGAAAGAAGAAGTAATTACAAAATTAATATGATGAGGTTCAAGCCGAAGAAATACTTTGCAATTAAGTCGTCTCAAACTTCATCATAAAAACAATCTTGATAGGAATTCTCCCCATCCATGAGGTGCATACAAGATAATGAACAAACACTATTTACACAACATATGTTAGAATCTTAATTGCAACAGGCTTTTTTCCTGTTTCTAAAGCTGTGTAAACTCTCTAAATTTGGAGTTTTAAAGATCCACTGATAAAAAGATTTTTTCCACATTTTTGTAAAGGACCTACTGCTTTCAGTAGTCCACTGCAGTAGTTGTGTTCCCCTCCTTTCCTCTCTTTTGTGAGAGAATTGTTGCTGGAAAACAGCCTCAAACTTTTTAATAACTGTATTTCTAAACTTATGAATTGAAGAATGGTGCTGTATGAGAAAGGACAAATGGACAGATGCTTCCAGCAGAAACAATCTAAACCAGTTATTTACAGACTGTCCACCCCTCTGTTTCTGAATGGCGGAAAGCCTGAAAATTGGAGTGAAGAAGCAGAGAAAAAGGAAAAATGCTTGGATTTAAACAGCATTTGCTGAACTGACTAAACAAAACAAAACTTAAATCCCAGAAATACAATCTCTTGACATTTCACAAAAAGACCACAATAATTATCTAAATTATTACTTCATGACAAGTCATCTTGTGTAACAACTGACAGGTTTTTCCCCCAGCTTGTAAACACTGCTAAGGAAAGCAACTGAGAGCATCACAAAAGAAAAAAGAAGAAAAAAATATTTTTTTTCAGTTAATTTTGCACCAAAGTTGTTGTTCAAGGCTTTTTGTTGACTTAGGAGCTTGCCTTTTCTTCAATGCTACATGTAATGACTTATCAACATGAAAGCTACACCAGCAATAGATTTCCATTGGAAACCACCGTTTTGCTTCCAGAAATCAACAGGCAGGATCAACATTATTTGTAACAATTTAACTCAAAAAAGACAGCAGAATTAGGCACAAACACTGCACAATACACTTTCCTAAAATATTACTTTTCTGAGTATATGTTTTTAATCATTAATGAAACTATTATCAATCTAAATGGAGTAAAATTGATGTAAAGAGACATGGTGAACTGATTTGTGTCTGTCAAGTTACATACACTGAAGAATTTAAAAACTACTGCAACAAGCTTTACCATTCATTAAATTAAAGCACTGATTAATACTAAACAATTTCAAAATGATCAAACCTGCTTAGAAATACATAGATTCAAAATGGCTTCCAGCATTTAAAATGCCACTCAATAAATTACATTCCACTAAGAATGTCTGTATTTTGAAATGGATCAGGCAGCTTTAATAGCAATTTGAAAATGCACTCTAGTTAATGAGAATATCCCCTTGCAATATAATGCTGAACAACCAACTCACTACAAATCTGCTATTACTGTGGAAGAACTGTCCCAGGTTTTAATGTGAGTTGAGTTTTACGGGTCAGATTGTTTCTAAAAAGGAACTGTTATATTTGTAATTGCTGGGGAAAGTGGGAAAATTCAAAGCAAAATAAATTCTGTTAACAAAAAGAACAGCTTTTGCTTCTTAGGTGACTGGAGCAGGTTAAGCTAGACTGGTTAAAAACATAAACTAAAATAAACTAAACCAGAAGAATATTGATGGGAACACTTGTCAATTTTTGAAGTTGACAAGTGTTCTGTAAGTTACCTACCTACACTAGATCAAAAAATCAAACACCAAGAACACAGTTATCTACAACAGAAGTGAAACCAGCAAGAGAATGTCATTCCCAATCTGAAGCATTCCTTTTATTTTTTTTTCCTGGCAGATGGAGGAGAAAAACTTACCTTCAACATAAGATTTAGGAAGTTTTAATAAGTACAATGATAATTATAGCCTCCCCTGAATTAACTAATCGGCAATAATCAAACTGTTGCAATGCATGGCTAATTCTGCTTCCACATGTTTCTATGTTGGAGAAAAGACAGGTGAAAAGGAAAGAAAAATTTTCTACAGAAAATCCTGAAAATATTCACTCTGTTTTTCTAAAACCAAAAAATCAAACCAGCAAGGATTATTTCTGGACGTCTATTAAATCTATTAAATCATCAGTCTCTTACATATAGACTGAAACTTCTAAAAATCTTTGCAGGTTGAGCTACAGGCTACAGCAAAACCAAGTCCTAAACATCAGCAGCTTGCCTACTAGAAAAAGGGTTCAAGAGATTCTTTTGGAATATGACAAAGCACTAACCAACAATATATTTTTGTTAAATACATCCAGCAAATACAAATAAATAACTTAAATATCCCATCCAAATTATGTAAGGTGGAATCAGTTGAGCAAAACTGAAATTGTACCTGAAAGAAATGCCAATTTTTTCTTCAGAATGGGTAATATTACTGACGCTTCCATTCTACTTCAGATTATTTTTCACAGCTCTGAAACACAAGAAGTTGAAACTGTCAAGCATGGGAAATAAATTACAGTGTTTCACAGTGTTAAACTTTAGTATCCTTCTGAAGGAAGAACAGAACACTGTAACCAAAATCTAAAATACTGTAAAACCTTAAGAAAAAACATCATTGTAAGCATTTATCCATACAAATATTAAATTAAAAATTTCTTTTCCTCATTGTGCAAACAAACAGTCCAACCATGAAAACCAAAGCAGAATCTTAACCAAGGACAACAAGATAATTTAGATAAAACCCTATTTCCCAACCCTAATAAACTACAATTAATTTACAGGTAGGTCATCTGTTTGCCCATTCAGATGTAAAATAAGTGCAAGCAGGATTGTGCTTTTGCAGAGTCTGGTATTACCAAGAACATAATAATTATTTGAATATGTTATGCCACATTTCTGTCAGGACACTGCCATTAGCAAGGCTTCAGCTGAAGAAAAACATCCAACAGTTTGAATAACTATGTCCTACCTATAATCTATACCTGGAAATGCTCCTGCTTCTTTTGCCTCCTCCTTACCCTCATGCAACTTTTATCGCACTGTGAACTCCAATTCACTGTGATGAAGCTTTTTTTCTTCACTGACAATTCCACAGGACGCTGCACTGAACCTCCTCTTCCAGCCTACACAAAGTAGGAACTTGCATCTGCTTGTAACTTTCTTTGGTCCTACTTCCACAGATCAATCCATATAAGTAAAAAACTTAATTCTGCTTGGAAATACACAATTCAAGATACGTGCCAATATCCAGTCAAAATAAAAACAGATCAAAATTGAAACTTTTTTGGTTCCAGGACTGCAACCTGGAACTCTCCCTCTGGATACTTCAGAATGCACATAAAGAGAACTTTTTTTCCTGGCACGGGGGAAGTTAACTGAATAAAAAGTATAAATTACTTAGGAAAACAAAAAATTGAAAAAATAAAACCCAAAAAATCCAGAAAAATCCAAATAGCCTGAGGAAAAATAATTATTTATTTTTATGTTAAAACAATGAGCTTCTTAACAACAATAACAAAATTATGATCAAATTATTATAAAAAAGATAAAAAATTTCAACCACTTTTTACTGTCTCTTCCTGTTCCAATGTGTAAAGTGTCACAAGGTTCATTCCCATCTCCTATCCCAGTATCTCCATACTGAGGTGTAATTTTTGAAAATAATATAAAATTCAGGCTTCACATATTACAGAAGGAAACAAACAACTTTCAGTTATCTCAGGAAACTGAGTCCCATGACAGCCTGAACTTTGAACAACTACTCAAAAAAGCATCCTATTAAAGCTCCCTGTGTTTTTTAGACAAAAATTTGTAGTTATTTGTTGCATAAAACACAAAATTCAAGAATTACTCAGGCAGTCATTTCTGTCTCTCTAACCACTCTGTGTAAGCTTTTCAACTTCGGCTGTTCTCTATTTTCCTTTTCTTAAGATGTGGAACACATATCTGAATGATTTTTCCCCCTTCTCCCCAAGTTACATTTCCAAATTATTACAAATGCCTCTTTATTATAATCAATGAATGAAGTTCAAACCTACACACACTTCATTATCTTCATACTTTCACACAGGAACAAAAGTCTGCATCAACTTACTGACTCTAGGGAACATGTTTTTCTGCTGTTCTGAAAAGACCTATTTATTTAATATGAAAGCATCGCTTGGCTTTCTGCCACAGTAGTGCCACTGTCCATGGATCAAAACAGTTCTTTTATTCAGTATTTCCTGGAACCAAAGGAAGCATTCTGTTCAGAGTGGAGGGAGGTGAGTCAGACCAGTTAGAACAACTGCTGATAATTCCAAACACCTAGCCTTTGTTCCAGAAACTCCTGAAGTTTACAATTACCTCTCTTTTGTGAGAGCTTTGATAGTTTCATCTAGAAGAAAACTCTCATCAGAGCAGGTTATCAGAACATACCAGAAAAAAAAAAAAATCTTCACATTTAAAAAACAAGCTTAGCATTCTTCTCCATTTTTGTCATCCAAAGAGTCTCAGGATGAATTAAACAAAATGCCTTTTTTAATATTGGAAAGTGAAACCATTTCAAGAAAGCTGGAAATCTACTTTCCAATGGGAGCTACTAAATGTGTTTTGAAAAGGTACACTGCTTTTTACTTTTGCAATGTATTTAGACCTACAAAATATATATAGTTTTCAATTTGTTGGAGGAAGACAAAATGGCAGGCTCCTAAAATTTTCCATCAAGCTCTCTATTTAGCACGAGGAAAGAGGGATTTGTTGCTTAATAAATAGCTTTTTGCTTTCAGCATCTAGCTGAAAGAAACATATTCAGTGTCTATTCATCAATAAAAAAACCACATTTGGTTTCATTAAACACAGAAAAGCTACAGAAGAAAAACAAAAGCACTGAAGAGAACAGATTTCACGTGAGGAAAGTGAAATACTTCAGGAAGCTGCATTTTAACCCTTTCAAATCAAAAGACATAACTTTTTTTTTTCTGAAATGTTACAGATATGAAACAAATAAAGAGGCTAAATTTGTTTGCTGAATTTCAGAAAATCTAGAGTACTGTATGCCCACCTAGAATCTACTTTGCCATAATATCATAAAATACCATATACCAATCTGTAGAACTTGTAGTTCTTTCATTCAATATGTTTCCTGGACACATTCAATACACTTTGAAGAACCTCACTGAACCTATTTAGAACATAGAACATGACATAGGCTTCCAGGTTATTAAATCAATATAGCAGTGTCAGTCTCCAACAAGGTATTCATTCTTTTGAAGATTTCCACAAGAAGGTGGCAACACTAAATTTGTATAATACTTGTATTTAAAACCTAAATATTTGAAAGGCATTCCAGTGTAATAGAAAACTCTTCCAATTCCTCCTTGACAAGCAGAAACTAATACCATTTGTGGAAAAAATTCTCTCATACAAACATGAAATATATATACATTAAGGAGAGAATTGTAAACAGTAAACAAATAGTCGAAAAAGATTACAGAAGGGGTAAAAATGCAAACAATATTTAAGGCTGCACTCTAATGTGAAATCAAATCACAACTTAGTAGGCTGCATCCTCTATCCTTACTAGACTCTGGAATAACTGTAAATTGCAATGTTTTACTTCACACATCACAAAATTTCTAAAGTTCTTCCAAACACAAACAAAAAAAAAACCAAAACAAAAAAACAAAACCTACCCCCAACAAATAAAAATTAAAAAAAAAAGAAACAAAAAACCCCCAAAGAAAAAATCCAGCCAAAAATCAAAAAAAACTCACACACTATGTGTACTATGTGTAATTCATCAAAGTGCAAAATTTCTGATGAATGGAAAGTTTCGCCTACATTTTATGCTACCTATCTTCATTGTCATTGAATTAAAAAATTAAATAAGAACCAATGTCTCAACACTTTCTAAAGCCATTATAAAAGTCTGTTTAAGACAGGGGAAGAGGAGCAGGTTGACTAGGCAACTAGAAGGAAGATGTTAGAGAGCTCTCCTGAAAGTAACAGGTGTTTTCTTTCTAAGCAACCCAGAGGAAACCATTGCTCCAAAACATTAACGATTAAAACAAATTCAGGGTTAATGAGAATTAATATTAACATGTTTATTCATGTTTGTTAGACCTGAAACCTTTAATACTCTCAGTACATGGTTTTTCTCCAAAAAGGTCTTGAAATGGGTTAGTCTGCACATGAGCATCTGTTGCAAGATTCAAAGAATGAGTCCTTTCTTCGGTCCTTTAGCATGTATCTCACAAGAGCATGTAGCTGGTCTGTTAAGCACAAGACTACAAGCAAGAAAAAAAGAATCTGGTTTCTATTCCCTGTTCTGCTATGAAATATACATATGGCTTTCAGCAAGTCATTTATCCTTTTTAGTCTCCATTCAGTTCCTCCATTTAATTCTCTTTTTACAAGAGTATTGTGATGTTTAATTCATTAATGTTTTTGAAGACTTGAGAGATTAGAAGGAGCTCCACAAATCTGCCTATAAATAACCAAGGAGCAGATGGGCAGCTATATTCAAAACTGTAGCAGCTTGCAAGTCCAGGCAGAAACAATAGCACAAATAACAATAGACATTCTGAAGTACCAGAGGAAAAAAGCCTCAAATCATACAGATTGAAAACACTTTTTCTTTTAGATCAACTTTTGAATTGCAGACCTTCAAAATTAACATCTTCATTCTCTGAATCCAGCATGCAGGCTTTTTCAGATGCAAACTTCAACCCACAAAGCATTACCCTCTTTTTCCCCGAATCAGCTTAAAACTAGTTAATCTGTTCCACACAGAAATAAAATCCACATGTAAAAGACAGGAATAAAGCTGAGTATCACAATTATCTATGTAGATTATTATTTCACCTTCCTTTAAAGCTACATTAAAGGATGTCATCTCTCCCACAGCAAAGCTGTACAAAGAGAGAACACAAACGAAGGTGTCTCCAGGGCTGATGCCCCAGGGTAATTTGAGAAGCACAAACCTGCCACAAAAGTAGAAAAAGTCTGTAAATATTTATTAGTTAATGCTGTCTTCAATTAAAAAGCACCTGGAAATCAGCTACTCAGCTGGACAGTTTCAAAATAACAATAAAACTTGACAGATGAACATCAGCTTACATACGCAAACAGTGTTTGGTCTTTACTCTTTGAGATATTATGAGCAGCACTAATATTTAACATTAGAGCCCTCAGGAGAAAAAGTAACTTCAGATATTTAAGGATGATCAAATTTATTTTTTTTTTTATTTTTCAACCACTTTTGTATTTTTAATTTTTTTACTATCTGTAAAAACTATCCAGAAAAAGCCAACAGAAGTTTTATACTATGTCTGAAGTTGTACACAACAAAAATATTCCTGATCTTCTGCAACCTGTCAATTCATACTAAAGAAGTCAGAAAATAATAAACACGGACTAATTTCATGAGTTTGTAAGCTTCTTCAATTTTAAAGTAAGATGCAACCATACAGTGCCATTTCCATTTCACATGCACAGTTAATACCCTAACTCAGCAACTTGCCATGGCAGTTCAATGGACACAATGAAAATGTACTCTGACTTGGGTTAAAGCTGAGGTTAACAGCATGCTAAAGCCATGATCCAAAAGCACATTGTCACAGCCACAACAAATTTAAGCTTGGAAAAATTCCAATTCCACTACTTTTTCATTGGAAGGTTCAAATCTTAACTTGTCTTCTAACTAAAGATACTAAGAGAATTCAGAAGAACTGTCTGTTAAACTACTTCTATTTAACTCATCTTCCGTATTCATTTCCCACCCCTTTTCAACCCCTCAACACTCTGAAAAGCGAAATAGAAAGACGAGCATCAAAAGGAAGTGATGAGCAATATAACGAATAGCAAACCAGCAATTGGAGAACAGGTGAGTAAGAGGTTATGCCATCTGAGAAGAAAAAGACATTGTGTGTATGAGTTCTGACTTTGATCATGGTCAGCAATTCATTTCACACAAAGGCAGAGCTTTTCCTCAGACTTCAAGCAAGCGCCAGAGGGAAAAAAAGGAAGAGGACCAAGCACAGCAACAATGTAACCAGGGCTGCACAGCAACACCTGCATGTACAGCTGTGAGACACAATACCAACACCTCAGTCTTTCCATACAACAAGGCCAGCCCCAGGATACAGTGCAGCAATGAGCACGCTCTCAAAGAACAGCACTCCTTGGACTCACTGGCCATGTTCAGAGAGCAAACCTGCCCAGCCCAAAGGAACACGTGCAGACATTCCTAACAGCGCCGCAACACGGGGCATCAAAGATGACAGCTTGCTGGAGTTTTCTACCCTTTCCAGGCTCAGCCCAAGCCAAACACATGTATAGCATTATAGCAGTTTTCAGTCCTCTTTAATCTAGAATAGGAGAGAAAATAAGCCACAGGCTTTGTATGCATCTCCATACTCCGTTTTGTGCAACATTCCTGCCACTTTTTGCCATTCTCTCACATACAGTGAGAGATACCATACACCTTCCTGCAGAACCCCACAGCTTGCCCACCAGCATCAAAAGACCAATACAACTCATACCCTGCTTCCCTTACAACAGGCAGCCAAACCAGCAGAAGTTGCAGTCATCTGGTACAGTCCCATCTCGCTTAACACTATCAAGTGACTACAGAATACATAAAACAATGCAACTTGAGAGGCTGCTTCTTCTACCACTTTCTCCATAGAAATATGTCAATTGAAATGCTATGTTCAAAGCATAGCTGAGACATTTTCTCTTCCTCATCCATCTGCAATAAAACTCATTAAAAGAAATACTTATTTTTAGGTAATTTTCCTTAGTCAGAAGTCACATGGAAACAGTACAGAATCACACAGATTGCAAATTCTACCACAGAAATACTTTGTGAGGTTAGGGGGAAGTAAAATAACCTACAGAGAGTAGAATAAAATTACACAGTCCTTTCCTAGCTCCCTCTTCTTAAAAAAACAATGAAACACCAAACACAAAAACCCCCAACAAACAAAACAAAACCAACATACAAGTCACAAGTGCTTAGAAAAATAAATACTTCATCATCAGATCTTTAAGGAACTGTCCAAAACCAGTTTGTGATGAAAGATCAGAAAGCTCCTATGCTTCATTAAAAGAACTAGGACAGCGGATGGAATGAGATTGGACAATCCAGGCCATGAGTAGACAAGTCAAAAGACAAACAGCTGCACTGATAGTTCAACTGCTAGAAGTCTGGAACAAATGAAAAACACTTTCCTCTAGGGTGCAAGACTAGAACTTCTTGTTCTTTTTGCAACACTTATATAAGAAAACAATCTACCACTTCATAACAATACACATATTTGGCATAGGTTGCAAGTGCATGTGGCTCAGGGCCTCAGGATTCAATTCCCAGCTCAGTATAGTGACACTCAACTGAGTGGAAGCAAAAAGAAAAGCTCCCCCTACATCAAAAGCCATCTCGTGCAGCAGACACAAAAGCAGTCATCCTTTTGGAGTGAAGAAAACTGACTAAAACAAGATGACAGGGAAGGAACGGCTAATAAAAAGTCTGTTTACAAATCCCTAAAACTCTGGAGTTGCTACCTGACCAAAAAGTTATTAGCTGAAGAGTATGGTTTTGTGTGGACCTTGAAACACGCTGAACAATTTTCTCTGGCCAAAAAAACAATAAAAATAAAAATTACTGTGTTCCCCCATCATCCTGCACAATACACAAAGTATCCATGAGAAGATAAGATATTCAATAAGATATAAATAACTTGAAAATTTTGCTAATTTTAACTAAATATCAAAGTACAAGACATTGAAATATTCCAGATCTGGTAAATAAATACTTTGTTCACATATTTCAGAAATCCATTAATTCACTGCTCTACAAAGCAAAAAAAATTAGTCCTTAAGTTAGTGGGTGCAGGAGAAATAAATCTTAACTTTCATGAATGTCTTCAGTTTTTGTACTCAGATTAAAAATTCTGAACATTTCAACTACAAATCACAAATTAAATACAGCAACCACCTGCAGTAATCACAGCACCTCTCCCTCTCTCTTACCCCCTTCAAAATAAAACATGTAGCTTTCCATTAACAATGAATAAATCAATAAACAAATGGTCACATGTTTCAGAGAATATAAAATCAAGCTCTCTAAGCTGCTCCCTGGAGCATCCTGCATAGATGCAGCGCTCATACATTTTCCAATTATACAATTTTCTAGGGTCAAGAGAGAATGCAAAATGAAAGAATTAGCAAACAGAGCACCAACAGAGAAAAAACAGACAACCTGCACTGAGGTCTCAAGTTCAGCCATAAATACTATTTAGTGACCAAAACATCAGGCTAACATCAAACCCATTTATCTTAATCTTCCAACACTTTTTTTTTTTTTGGCCTTACTTGGTCTGGTCAACACTCATCCTTCATGATACCTCACTAAGAACACATCCCAAATACAACTCTGACAACATCACAGGAATTTATCTTGGCTTTGAATTCTCAAGTACCTACCACATCTATCTCCCTTGAATTATTGTTTCTGCAAAGCCCTAAGTCATACCTTCATCTCCTCTTAACTATTGTAATTTCCTTCTTAAAGGGTTCTTTATGTCCCAGCATTCCAAACTTCAGCTTGTCCAAAATGCAGCAGTTCATCTTCTCACCTGGAAACAGGAAAACAACACTCCAGATTGATTTTCACTTGCTTCCTTGTTGAGTTTAGCATCTGCTATAAGGTTATCCTCACTTCAAAAATCTCTCACTCTTATTTAGTCTGAAGAGCAAAAAGCTTTGCCAACACATTTTTCTACTTGCTCAATCAAGGCTCCCAAGTCACTCATTTATCTTCCTGCACAAACTTATCAACACCATCAGAGCAGCAACAATTACCTCAATGCTATTAAAACTTCTTTCCTTACTCTCACCCACTACCACAGAACCCCCTTATAAAGTAGACTTCAGTTATCTCCAGTCTTACACTTAAACACCCCCCTAACACATTTGCAGCACATTTACTCCTCTCCTTGTGAGACACTTCCACTACATGAGACACAGTAACACAAGCTGCACTGTGAGCTGCGGGGCCAAACAGTGTCATTTAATATCAGTTTTGTTTATGTTACAGTGATTTTTAAAGCCTTTTAAGAAGTCACAAAATGAACACAAAGTAAAGCAGGTAAGTTAAAGAAGGCATGAGTTAAACCTAAGTAAGTCTCTACAAAACCAACTGTAAAGATGATGTTCTAGGCAGTATATTCACCAGTATCAAAGCTTCCTAAGAACCACATATAACACATGAAAATTATAAAGATTTATTTTTGGAAGAGACCTATCTTACTTACCATTGGTACTGGAATGCAAAATTGTCTGCTAGGGTTACAAGTTTGAGCTCCAGATCCTGGGTTCTGTAAATTTAAATGAAAAAGCATTTGACAATATTTTTTTTTATTTTGCTACTCAATCTAAAACTTCATTTCCCTGGAGGTTGAAAACAAGAGTTTCTCACAGAGCTACATGATAGGGGAGTCAACATATTTCCGTTGTATATCCACAAATACTAGTAAGCTAGGCATTTGAGTTTAGTGGGACAGCAGGAATCCTGTGCTTTCTACCAAAACATATGGTAGACATCAACATTGTTTATAGTTAGCAGGCAATGCTCCTGAGGCAGCACCGGAAGCAGCAGGAAAGTAACAAGAACCAGAGTCCCTGTAGTATGCTTTCAATCAGAGGTAACCTACACGGAGTTTTAGGCTAAACTGAAAATACAACAGTGTTAGTAGATTTTTTGTGAAGAGGAACAAGGTATTCTTACAAAGGTATTCACCGCTATAAAATTAAAACAGGCAAAGTGTAACTTGAATAAGGAAATATAAATAGCCCCTCTTTGAAGAAGACACGGAATTAACGTACAAGCATCAAACGTTAAACCTCAGCAAATGTTACAGGACTTGCACGAAATCTTGTAACTTGATCAAATTCCACCCATGAAACGAAAACCAACAACAAAACCCCAAAAGTTCAAGTTAGTGTATACTGTGTAAAAGGCAAAACCAAGACGACAAACACACTTCACTGGTTTCACAGTAATTCTGATAGATCGGTCATTACAGCAATCTAACTCACATGAAATTTTAAATAAAAAACACCTTTCTATTAAAGGAAGTTTTCTAGCCAGCCTCAAAAAGATGGGAGAGGAGGCAAGAGGACCAACCTTTAGATTGGAAACAAAAATACAAACAGCAAGTCCTTGGGACGCACTGGAAATCCTGCAACTTCATCTCCAGGGTAGACTACCTACTTTATCAGAAGCTGCCTGTTGAAGGTGTTCTGTATTTCCCCACCCATCATCACTGGGGAATAAATGTGTTCCTCTTTATAATCTATTCCTAAAGATAACTGACAGTTAGGTAGCACTGTTCTCAAAGTTCTCAGAGAAATTCCTCTAGTTTCCCTTCCCACTACCACTGTCAAGCAACAGCCAACTGAAACTGAGCTGAACTTCACCTGACTCCTTTTTTTTGTTGACAGAAAATGACAAAACTATGTAAATTCCCCCTGTTTACATAAGCTTTACTGAGGAATTTGAATCCATAGCCAATTCAGAATTGCAGCCTACAACACAATGAGACATCACACCAGTTTTTCCTACACTGAATGTTCTTTTAAGAGATTTAAAAATACATCTATTTCCTGCTCTTAAATTGTATTTCTAGGAAAACTGACATCACCGATCAATTAAACTTTAAATTAAAATATCATCTATTAGCATACTATTCCAGGGAAAACAGTCATCTGAGATGATTTTACAGGACTCTTCAAGCAGCAATCTGTGATATAAAGAATTATACAAAATCCTAAAATCCACCCCTAAAACCACATTGTAATTACTCTTAAGTTTTGGTGGAAGATTTTCACAGAATCACAGGATTATTAAGATTAGAAGGGACCTCTGGAGATCATCTATTTGAATGGTTCTAATGGAACCCTATTTGGGGACATTCCTGTGTAACTGCTGATGGTGACCCAGCCTCGGTAGGGGGTTTGGATGTCTCCAGAGAGGAAGACTCCAGAATCTCCCTGAGCAGCCTGTTCCAGTGCTCTGCCTCATTGCTTTCCTCCTGAAAAAGCAAGGCATGACCAGCACCTCACCAAGCCATAGGCCTCTCTGAGCAAGCTTCAGCCCTATTCTGTAGTCCAGCTTCCCCCTTTTCCCTCTTAAGTTTCTGCTTGGTACAGATAATAGCATTAGGACTACAAATGCTCGCATTCAGATAAAGGTGAACACTTATTAGTACAGCAATTAATAAACCACCAGTAATCCTATAATGTTATAACAGTATTCATTATTTAGTATACATTGAATCTTAGCAGTCACAGATGTCACAGAAGGGAGAAAAGAGGGAAAAACCCAGTACTTCCTCGTCACAGTGAGTTATAATGCATGAACAAAGTGAAGATCCAATTGTGAGGACACTGCAGACACTGCAATACTAAAAATGGAGAGGACCAATATTTCCTTTGGGATGCAGAAAGATGAGAGAGCAACAGACAAAAGCATCTATTAATACATATCTACATAAACCTCACCAATTTTGCTCATTAAAAAACTTACAAGAAGTCCAAAAAAATAAAGAACCACTCTCCTTTAATTGTTTCCACGCTTGCTTCCATAAATTTCACAAAAACAGTGCTTTAGAGCATCGCTTCGTACAAGTGCCTGGCGAAAAAGCTCTGTTAGGGGGTAGCAAGGGACACTACAATTATGGAGGAGAAGGCAAACTGCTGGACAATAGACCTGTCAAAAATCAAAGAAAGGGTAACCACAGCTATGAGCAACGACGTCTTCAGCAGTGAATCAGCTTCCCGACCAGGCAGAGCTTCCAGAAACCCAGGAGCGCCCGACGCCACGGCAGTGACACGGCCGTGACTCGTCCCCAGCCCGCCGCCGGAATGACCGCCGGCCACGCTCCGCCAAAAATCCCCACCGGGAGCCGAGCGGCTCCGCGAGCCCGGGGAGCCGAATCCGGCCCCCGCCTGCCTCCGCCTGGCTCCCCTTGCCCGAACCCCTCTCCTTCCTCGCCGGGCCTGCCGCGACACCCGCGGCGGGGCCCGCCGGGAGGGGCGGCTGTCCTCCCGCGCCCGCACAAAGGCGAAAGCTCTGCCGGCGGCGGCCACTCGGGAGCCCCCCTGGGGAGCCCCCCCCGCCGCCGCGGCCGCGTCTGTAGCGGCGGCACGAACAATGCCCGAACCTGTTGCGCGGGCTCCCCCGGGCCGCTCCGACCCGCCGTGCCCCCGGCACCCGAGCGGCCGGCGGCCCCCAGCGCGGGGCGGCGAGCGGGGCGAGCTCGCAGCCGGGGCTGCCGTGCAGCACGGCCCCGCCACCGCCGCCCCGGGAGAGCCGCAGCCGCCGCCGCCCGCCAGAGCGGAGCGCCCCGCGGCGCCGCCCGCGAACAAAGCGCGGCCAGGCCGCAGGGCCTGCGCCGCCCTCCGCGGGGCTGGGGCCGGGGCAGAGCCGCTCCGGAGCGCGGGTGCTTACCCGATGCGGCGCTGCGGGTGCCCGGGCTTGGGAGGACGCGGGGCGGAGCCCGGACCCGCCCGCTCCGGCCGGGCTGCGGTGGCTAACCTCGGCCGCCTCGCACCGCCTCGCTCGCCCGGCGGCAGCCCCTGGGGACGGGGGCGGCTCCGACCCCTCCTCCGTCGGCAAGGAGACGGCGAGCGCCGGGCGCTGGCGGGCCCGCCCCCGCTCCGCTGCCCTCGCTCAGCGCCGCCCCCGCCGCGGGCGCGGAGCCGCCGCACCGCCCGCCCGCCCCTCGCGGAGCCGCCGCGGCCGCCCCGCCCCGCCCCGCCGGGAGACAATGCGGCCGGGCCGAGCGCTGCGCCCGCAGGCCGCCACACCGCCCCGCACGGGCCCCCGCGGCCACCGAGGGCCGTGGTACAAGTGGCACAAGTACCCGGCGTGGGACAAGTCTGTCCGGCTGCGGAGTTTGTAACGCTGGCAGCCGCGTTGAGATAACAGTGCTCTCGTTCTGCTCTTTGTAGAGACCCGCTCCGAGTGCTGAGTGAGAGCCCAGAGGTTCCCAGGTGAACGCTGGGAGTGCCTCAGGCAAGTGTCGGCTGTCCCCGGGGCTCTTCGCCAGCAGCGTTTGAGCACTCAGTATCCCAGAATATCCTGAGTTGGAAGGGACCCACGAGATTCTTTTAGTTCGGTTCAGCACTGACGTGTATTTTGTTTCCCCTCCGATGGCAGATAATAACCCATTGTCTGTCTTGGCTCCTGGGCAAACACCCTAAAACTCTGTCATGCCAGAATAATACAAGCAGAAATGTAGAAAGAAATGCTGTGAAGAAAGCTGACTGGGACACTTGCCTTGCGTTCAGCTTAACCAGTCTAGGACAGGTTGCAGTCTTAAATCTCATAGCTGGATACATCATTAGGTGACTTAATGGCTCTTTTAAAAAATTGGCCTCTGCAAACTATCTTAACCATAATTTTGCTCCTGTTTTTTCCAGAGCAGTTGCATATCATTTACTGAATCTCAGTCTGAGTGTGAAAACTGTCTCACAAAGGCTGTAACTGCTTCATTTCTTCCCTCAAAACAAGAGTTTGCAGAACCGCTTCCGTTCACCGCCTTTCCTGGTTGCTGTCCAGTCAACATCTGCTGCAGCCATCACCCTCACCGTCACCATCGGGGCACGCCTGTGGCACTGACCTCATCCCTGGCATCTGCTAACTCGGAAAGCTGTCCCTCTCTCAGCAACAACACCCACTGGACATGCAAGAGCTAAAGACATTGTCATTCAGATTTTCAGACAAGGCGTAGCAGCCAAGGCCTCCCAGCTCCGAGAGCATACCTTCTCTGTTGGGCCTTTCTTTCCTGAAAGAATGCTTAAAACAGCAGCAGGAAAGAAAGAGGAAGAGCAAAATTAGTTCCTTCACAGCAGGTTAATAGAGATAAATGGTCAGCTTCCCTCCAAAAGTAATTGCTGTAGAGAACCAAATTAATAATTTTTTACCTTATTAAAAGGAAAACTTTAGCAATATTTTAAGTGTTAATGATTTAAGAATGTGCCAGATAGAGCATTTAGATCACTCTTCTACCTTTATGCTTATTGCATACTTGTGGGCAAAAGGTAAGATAATAGAAGCTTTCACAATTCATCAATATTTACTTGAGATCCCTCAGGCTGTGTCTTTGTAAGCTCTGACTGTAGAATAGCTAGTATTTCAGAACACTAGGTAAGTGATCTGATGCCCAACACATGTGAAAACTCATGCTAACACATGCATCTTTAATCTTTAAAAGGAGCAAGACGAAAATCAACAAAGGAAAAACTACAGCTGATTGTCATACATTAATTTCTTATTTCACACATCTAAGCTCCTCCATAGCGCAGATATTACATTCTGTGTACCATACCTATCACAGCCTACACAATAAAGGAAAATGAACCTATTTAAATTGTGTGGTTTTGCTTTGGGTTGTGGATCTCAAATTTTCAGTACATGTGAGTTCATTAATCCTAATACATTTTCTTATGGTTAATTTTGGAAAAGGAAAGGAGTGGGAGAGAGAGAAGAGGGAGAGGGAAGGGAATTCAGGCCAAAAGGACATAGACCCTATTGCTCCATTTTTCTGTTTGCAACTGGAGTCTGTTCTCAAGGACAAGGCTTCTCCAGAGGAAGAACAGAATTTTTGCAGTGCCTTCCATAAGAGAGAGTTGTGCTCTGTTTGGAGATATGCTAGTTTAAATGTAAAGATGTTGCAAGAGGTTTTCTGACTTTTATTTTCCATGCATACTCTGCTGAATGAGTTGCCAGCACAGAATCTGACATAATTAATTTTAAGGTCATACCATCAGTTTAGAGTTGTAGTTAATTGCCTTTTCCATGTGAACTGCCAGTAGGAAGAAATCAGAGTATCAAGGATCCATTTGATTAAAATGACCCTTAATATATGGTGTTATTCTCTAGCAGCTGTGCCAGATTAACTCAAATACAAATGAAAGCAAATGGGCTGAAAACATCCTGAGCTTTGGGCACTGTGCTGCATGCCAGCACAACAGAGCCTTTGTTACAAGGCAGAACAGTGCTCTCACAACAGTTACCGCTTCCAGCTTCAGTTGTTGTGCTTCTAGAAAAATCAGCCTTCAAAGAAAAACAAACAAAACCCCCAAACACCTATGGTACCATTGATCTCAGGTGCCACCAGATGTGACACTGGCCATCCTGTACAGCACCCCACAGACCTGTAATACACCTTCCCTCTTGCTGCACTTGCCACTGAGCTCAGGAAGGTCCTGCCAGGCACAGCCTTGTACCTGCTGGGCTGGAAATCCTCCACCTCAAGTGATTTACCTTGCTGCCTTGCTTGTTATTTGCTTCCACATCACCCTGCAAGAGATAGGCAATTTAATTTACTTGTAGCACAGAAATGAATTTGAGCAGTTAAGTTAATGTAAGCCAGCAGTATCCAGTGTACTGGCTAGAGATGTAACTTACAGAACAGTCCCACTCATAAAAGGTATATACAGCAAATAAGCAAATAACTATATGTAGTGGGAAAAGTATAGGCTGGCAGCAATGAATTGTAAATAAAATCTGTAGAATGTTTTCTACACTGTAGGCTTTTCTACTACTTTAAAACCTTATGTATTTGTCATACAGCCAGATTCATGTTGGAAAAACAGTGAAAAAAGCCCCTTCTATGTTGATAAACAGTATCAGGCGGTTTGGGAAGTGAAAGTGACAAAAAAATACAAGCATTCAGTGCACATTCAAAACATCACAGAAACAAACAAAAGATCTGTGGAATTCAGTGCATGAGCTACCATTCACTGGCTTCTGAAGGTAAGCCACATTCACCTATTAGCATCAAGATTTGAAATTCCCCTTTAAACACAAACACTAGGTTTTAATCCTGAACTGTGGAGTAATTGTTTCTTCTGAAACAATTACAACAAAGCCTTAAATTGTGCTTTTAATAGAATTTGAAACTTGAGTCTCAAATAGCCCAAACCCATGAGATTTTGTTTACTGACCAGCACAGGCTGAAAGCTCTGGCAACTGTGAATAGACAGCACCTAGCACATTTTGAAGGATCTATGTTTTGTAGTAGTCATACTTATCAGAGGGTGTGTAAAACAATATTTTAAAAGCTTGGCCATAAGTTTGAATTTCTTCACTTTAATTATATATAAAAAAAGATAAATCCTTCATTTTATCAAGGTATGAGTGACATTCCTGTAAGGAGATAAAGCAGTATGAAACTTTGCAAGATTCTCAAGAATCTGGAGTGTTTTCTGGGTTTTTTTCATGTGCTCTTAATGCTCAGGTAGAAACAATAAAGTATCCTCAGATATCATCGTGTCCTTCCAAGTACTAGAGGCTGTTGGATTGTGCTTCCTGCAGAAAGCCCGGCAGTGACTTTTATTACTTTCTTTAATTACTTTTGATTTTCTGTAAAATACAGTCTTCATAACTTGGTGTTGTATAAAATAAAATAAAATAGAAGCCTAAAAGCTGAATTTCCTGAGTAATATTTAAAAGGAAGCAAAGCTATCTGTGGTTAGTATTTTGCTGCTCAGATTTCTTAAATATGAACGTGGCTTCCTTACAAATTTATTTCATATTGTGAATGGAAAATGGTTTATGTCTGGCAACAGATCCCAAGCATTTTTGGTACAAGGGGGATTGCCACCCCTTCTTCACAACACCTAACAAAATAAGAAATTTGGTTCTCATGTCCTTCCCTTGTGGGCCTGTCCTGCCACAAACATGACCTGAGATACGAGGGCAGGGATCTTGTTCCTACAGCCTCAGTGAGAAGGTACACAGCAGCAGAATGGAGATGGGCATGTCTCAGGTCATGTTTGTGGCCACAGGGGAAGGACGTGAGGACCAACTTTCTGGTTCTGTTAGGTGCTTGTGCCATACCACTGAGCAGGTTTGGTGGGATGTCTGCAGCATACTCTGTCTTCTGATGGCTCAATCTGATCAGGGATTACTGCTGGTGTTTGCTAAGGAAAAGGATCTGTACTTACCATACTAGTTATCACATGAGGCATAACAGCTCTGAGAAGACTCTGGAAAAATGTTCTGAAATGCTAACTCTAAATGCTAACTCTGAAATGCTAGCTATAGAAGTAACAGAGAGCTGATAGTCAATGACATTTTGAATGACTCCTGTACAAAGCACCTAATGTTCTGCTGGAGCCATATTTGCAGCTCCATGCTGCAGCTTTCTTCTGCTTGCACCACAAAAAAGGAAAGAATGGGGAATTTCCTGATGAGACTTGATTACCATCTCCCTGCAACTCCCTTACTCTTAAGCCATGGAGTGTATTAACACTGCAGAAGCAGCCACATTCAGTCCCACCACCATTTTTGCTTACATTAGATTTACATTTCAATTCCTGCTTCAAAATTAACTATTAGCAAAATGTTCACAGCATAAAAGAGGTTGGATGGCAATGTCAGTCAGGGATTGAGAAATGGGTGCCCTCTATTGTAGCTATTAATTTGTGTGGTCTTAGAACAGGAGAAGACAAAGACAGCTTTACAATTTTTGTGTGCATTTCCCATTATTGTGCAATTCTATATTCTAGCACAGTTCTGACATGGTGATGTTATCAAGCATCTTCTTGAGAAAAAAAACTCTAAGTTTCTTCAGAGGGCCATAAGGGGGGCGCTTGGAAAGAGGATAAATTGAAAGGAGTTTCCCAATAATAGAATTTTCTCTAAGTCTAAATAGATTATCTTTCTACATTGGCAAAAGACTATTCTTTTACATGAATAAGTAAAGGTTCTGCATAGGTTCCTCTTCATATGGCTTGAATTTCTTATCTTACAAGCAGTAGCATGCTTCAAGGTTAGATTGTACACTAACAGCAATCACAATCATTTTTAGCAAAAGTGAATTGCAAAAGGGCAAATAATATGAGCTATTTTTAGAGGCAATAAGAGACAGAGCTCTTCACTTTCAGAGAAAAGTAATTTTTAGATATGAGTGGCTGAGCTGGTTAAAGTTCTTCTCTGTATCTACATAGATGTCCCTACCCAGAGCTACCTGACTTCATAGTTTATTATGTTCATGTAGAACCTTTAAATTGTAACCCTTTGAGTCAAAAAGAGCTTGTTTTATAAAGATTCAGTGCTATTTGATGTTCAACTACTCAGTATTCAGTGTTCACCCAGAGTCAGAAATTTTCTTCAAGACAGAAAGAATATCATGGCTAAAAATCCAACTATTTTTCCAAAGAAAGGAATTACCTTTGTAGCTATAATTAAAAAAATAAAACATATTGGAATATGTGGAGTATATTTCCCATTGCTTTATCAAAACTTTTGTGTACAAGCTTTACTTTAATGCATTTTGAAAGAGTTGTTTCAAGTATAATGAAGTATGTTTATCCTTAACATAAATTATTTCTGAAATCTTTGTCAGAATGGCAAGGATTTTCAAATATATCCAAAAGCCCTGGGAACCTAATCACAGTGCATGTTTCTAATCCACAGAAATGCTTTAAAATCACACTGATTGGTTCTTGTTTTGTTGGTTTTTTGCATAGTTCTCAAGTAGTTTGTAAAACTCTTCCTGTTTCTGTTTTTTTTCTGCTCAGTTGTGGGAAATCGGGCTGCAATAGTTATCTTAGTCACGGAGGTCACACATGTTACAAACAGGTGTTAAAGTTATTCAGGCCATCTTGAGAATAAAGTGCCATTTAAAAGGAATTTGAATAATACTAGCTAATCCAAAATGCTGATAATTTTCCAGTCTGCGACAAGTATTTCTTGAGCTTGTCATCTTTACAGTATTTGGTGTTATACAACAACTAAAATTTGGATGTAACTGCTGAGTACTAAATTAGGTACTTGGCACTTTGTCTTCTAGTACATGAACATAATTTCAGAACAGCTCATACTGAGAGAGAGGAAAATAGGGCAGAGATTAGCAAAATCATGCAACAACTTTTACTTAATAAGGTAAAACTGAAAACCTTTGATAAAAACAAATATTGTTGAAGAATATTATCGTATACTAAGTTACTCTACATAAAATCTTGTAAAATGTGAAAGTTTACATTTCTATATGTAAAAAAAAAAAGATAAAAAAACCCTTCCCTTAGAGACTCGTAGCAAATTTTATATCAGCAAAGGATCCTTTCTACAGAAAAGATAGTTAAAATCCCTCATATTCTCCCCATGTGCCAGTGAGCAGATTCAAAACACAATGTACTATGAATTAAACTTTCAGCTTTTTTATCCTGACACAGCAGCAAATTGTCCTGATGAACCTTCCTTCCCAAAATTCATGAGCATGTACAGTCAAAACCAGCATGTTTTTAAACCTTCTTTAGGATAAACAGGCCCCAGATGTTTTCATTGACTGGCCACCTAAAAGCCCTCACAGAAAGAGGTCCTTTTGGCTGCCAGTTGTTGTCGCCAGTGCTAGTGCCGACTCTTCTATAAAACTTCCTCAGCACCCTCTCTAGGTCAAGTGAAGTCCTTTTCTGGGCTCAGACTGGCTGGCCTGCTTAGTACCCGGAGTCTACACTTCAGGGTTGTGCCATAAAGGGAGCCAGCATCCTGCTCAGCTTTGCCTCCCACTAACAGTCAACACTTCCTTACGCATTTCTCTGTTTAGGTTTCCTCGCTACCTTTCCCTCCTACCGAGCACGCTCTGGGTTTAGCTCAAAGGGCTCTCAGTGCATCCACTCTGCCTACCCATGTACTTCTGTTGGTACATGTCTCTCCAAACAGGCTCTGCTCCATGGGGGAGCATCTCAGACAGACTTTGATAAGCCCTAACTTCACTTTCACCCGCCCTTCTGGCCACTGCCTTTTGTTGTGCATTTTAATTTGTGCTGTCTCACAGTGAGTCAGGCTGGAGAAATCAAAAGAAGATCAAAACCAGCTTCTTTCCCTCCCTGCAAAGTTGATTTATCCACTTCCATCAAAGGAAATATTCATCAAACTCTAGCCTGGGTTAAAAAGTAAATCTTTCCTGTTAAGTCGTACATGCCCTTCCCTCATAGTATTCAACTGGTCCATTGTGCCTTTCCTGGTATCAATCCTTCTCTTGAAACGTTTTCCTGCTGTTTGACAATTTGATTAGCCAAGGTTTTCTAAGCTGTTTCTGTGCCATTCTTCAAATCACTTCCCCCTAATGTGACAGCAAAGTTCAGGGGTCTTCCAATATTCCAGTTTTTGAACGTCAACCTCTGTCAGAATGCGGCAGGTTACACCTATGCTGTGATATTTAGTAACACAGAAATGTTTTGACATCAACCAGAATTTCTCAGTTGCACAACCATTACCCTGGAAGTTATGTATAATTCCTTCCTTCATTTTTTTAAATTTACAACCCATTTTAAAAAATTAAACCATTTTTGATGGAATGGGAAGAAAAGTATTTTCATAATTCTTGTTTCAGTCCTGCTAAGCTTCCTCAGTACAATTAGTGCTCTTTGAAGTTGACTACTCACGTATATAAAGTTGCTTATTTCAGTAAAATAACTGTAGAAATAGACATACTTTTTGCACTAGAGTGCAAATCTTGTATTGCTTGTCTCTGGTGACAAGGACCTCTATTCATCTCAAGTATTTCTATAGCTCTGCTGGGAGGTTTGAACTTTAGATCACCTGTAAGCTGTATAAGTATGTAAATAATATAAAAGACTTCAGAGTGGATTTACATTTACCAGCAGTCTTTTGGAATAGCAGGATGAGCTGAATGAAAGATGAGTCAAACCAACAAACCTGTCTTTGGATACCTCTGTTCTGTAAAGTGTCCATTTGAGTCCAGACCCAAGCTGCTTTTACCAAATGAAGTTTACATCCCAGAGCCCGCGTGTAGGATCGATCTCAGGTCACAACTGAAAATGCAAGGCATTTCTCAGCTTCTCACAGGGAGCAGGACACGGACAGGCAGCTTGGAACACTCACAGCAGTTAATCTGCAGCAAAGCAAAATAGAGAACAAATAAAACCCTAAGTATTTTTTGTGTCATACTTGGCAAATAAGATATTGTATTTGGGTTTAATCCAGATTATGCCTTAAAATTGCCCCCCTTGAACAAATACAAAGTTTTTCTATTCTCCATATTAACTAGTATCTTTATTTTTATCAGTGGCCACCATGAATTTTTTCAATTACTTTTTTAGGCTTCCCTGGCAGAGCTGTTAATGAGCTACAGTATCTTGAGTGCTGAGTCACTACACAATCTTTTAAAAATATAATCTTCATTTCTAATTTCGTGTTTAAATGCAAAAAGGATAGATTTTTCTCACTACATCACAAAAAAACTATTTAAAAATCTCCATTAAAATAATTGAAAATAAATTTTATAAAAGATGCAAAATATTTGCCATTTGTTGCAGTAAAAGGATTCTACTTTTTAATAAGATCATATTCTCATTTTCATTACTATATTAACAATAAAGACCAGCAATAATATGTATATATAATAGTTATAATCAGGTTACATCCAATCATAAGGAAACTAAACAACCTAATAGAAGCATTTTATTTTTTACATAATTGAATCAATAAAACAGCTCTGTTTATTGGTAATAAAAACAGGATGCAAACAATTATATTTCAAATAATTATAATATAGAAATCATATGTTTGGTTTTTTTTATTCTAGCAATATACGAAACAGTACATGCCCATTCTTGCCAAAAAGTTTCACTTATTTTTTGCTGGAGATGGGAATTATTTCATAGTGGTTTTGAAAGCTTAGGCATCTATACACCATTCCAGTAAAAATTCACTTTATTGATCAGGTTTTCAGAGGTTTTCAGTTGCTCAGAAAAAGTAGGAGGCTGCAAAAATGTTAGCACAGGAGGAAAGGTAAACAGCAGTTATGGCCACATTATTTGTGAACTGCACAATAAAATAAGGCTGATGTTGGTTTGACTTTCATTCTGGCATTTCTTAAAAATAGCTATAAATGAGAGTACTGCACAAGCATAATGAAGATTTTGTTTATTTGGGTTGTTTCAAAAGAGGAATAAAAAATAAATAGAATTATAGCAAGAAAACTGCAGTGGTGGAGCCTTGTGCACAGGAGAGAGGAAGGTGTGCTAATCATCTTCATATCCCATGCTCAAATCCCTGGTAGAGCAGCTAAGTGATAATCCTTTCCTGTGCAGCACAGGAAGATATCACTTTCAATCTGGACATCAATATGAGAAGTGTAATGACAATTCAGAGCTGCTGCTGATAATTAGAAAGCTACAGGGACTGATTTATGAGGAAATGCATTGATTAAAATTTGCATTTAGAGGACTTTGTCGGAGAGGATCACAGTGCTGTGCTGGTGTTAGACCAACATTTTCAAAAGCAAGCATGAAGGGGCTGCTGTTCTCCTGGGGCCTCTGGTAGTCAGCAGATTTTCTGAGCAGGTGTTCAACAAAGCCAAAGCCTGCTGAACACCCTTGTGCTAAATACTCTGGGAGGAAGTGGTGGGGATTTAGTTGAAGCACCAGACACATTACTTTTATTTGTAAAAACACTCGGGCAGCCACTTCACTTTGTTTCTATCCAGGTGCCTCTGATTTAAACAGCTCAAAGGCATAAATAAAGTGACAGGAATGAAGGGTCATTAGAATTGTATAGACACTACTGGTAGTTCAGCAGACTGTGTACTTGGAACCTCTGACAGAAAAACAAAATGAAACAAGCTCTCTGCCACTATTTCCCCTAAAACCTCAGGAATAAAAAAAAAACCTGTCTGAATATGAATGGCACTACAATTGATGAAAGAATGCAGAAAGAAAGAAGTGGTTATTGAGATGTTTAGATGAAACTGAAATTGGGAATTGCAATTCCAAGGGTAATTACAGCTGCAGAGTCACATTCACCACCAAAGGTACCACCAAGGTGAAAGTAATACTGTGGACAGGGGAGATATAGGTATGAGATTAGATATAAGATGTATCCACACTCTCAAAATGGTGAGTGAAAGTCACTGTGAACTTTCCATGATTTTACCAAAAACTGCTTGGAAGATAAACATTAACCAAATGGTTGAATTTGAGAAGGACCTGAAAATATAAATCATTTAGGGATCAGCCAGGCTTATGACAGACTTATGCTGTACATTCATGATCCTGTGGTTTCTGCTACCCCTACTAGCAAATAGCTCCTCTTCCTCTCTTTGCTACGCAGAGTTGCAGTAGAAATGTTAAGATTGTGGTGAGTGGAGAATGAATGGGAGTGCCTGGAACAGGGGGCAGGAGAGGACATAAGGGCCCACAGGTTGTTGGAAGCCAGATTAGTGGATCATTGGGATGCCAGCAGACTGTGTGCAGTTTTTAACCCAAGTTAGTAGACAAAGGAGAGTGAGTAAATCCCAATGACTCACAGAGCTGGGACAGGATGTAGAGACTGAGGATTGTCAGCTCCTAAATGGTGTATAAAAGGCATATCCAAAATCAGCACATGGAGCTCATTGAGAAGACTGGAGAAACTGAAGGAAAGCTCAGCATGCAAATACAAATCAGCTCAGCTAACAGAAGAAAGGAAATAATATCTGCTATAAAAATAGAAAGGTATTATAGAGCACTTACATTGTTTTCCGTGGCTTATTCTGTGGAATAACTAATTTGTATTAATGGAAATGAAGACATTGCAAAGCATTATGAGATAACCTTGGAGAAGGAGAGCTCAGCCTCAGCACACAAGTAGTTCTGTGCAGTGAGATGGGTCTTTATGCCCTAACATAGGACCAAAGGCAGCTGTGGCTTAGGAATAAGTACATATATCAGAGGATCTGGCACATAAAAAGACTTTGTGGTGCTGCTGCTAGTAATTATAGTTTGCTTTTTTTTGAAGCAGATGCATATAGGTCATTGCTTTGGTGAAATACATACTTCAGTAATAATTTTCAAGTCTCTCAGGTCCTCATATTTTACCCATTGTTAATTATTTAACAATTATGCTGATGAAAGGTTAAAAATTATTTCAGAGGCATTTCTTCAATCAGGGAAAGGAGAAATGTCTTAAAATTAAATCCTTGCAGTTGGTGCTAAATGGTAATGACATGCTATTTTTGTATTACTGGAAGTAACAATTGATTACTTAGAAATTTCAACATTGGACAGTGGTCTAGAAAATATGGTGAGCTAAATAACAGGCAAGCATTTCCACCATTTCCATGGTAGAGGCAAAAATACAGAAATACAGTTTACAAATTAATATCTTGATGATCACTGAAAAACCACAACATGAGGTTTCTATGTTGGGGTTCAAACATAAAGTAGGCAGAGACTACAGATAGGAGTGTTAGGAGAAAGTTTACCTTTCTAAGAAAGAACAAGGTATATTTTTATGTGTTACTAATGCAGCAAGTCATGCATATTTAAATGAAAAATAAGTTTTGTCAATAATAGGTGCAGTATCTTTTAAAAATCATATCTGAGCTACCAGTAAGTTCTGTTAAATTGCAGATTTTCTTCTAGTTTTTGAAATTTAGCATAGTTTAAGGAGTGTAACTACCATGTCATATCAGCCATTTCAGATTGCAAAAATGAAAGTTAAATCTATTTCATTTCTCCCACAAACAATAGCTAGTGTCCAGGGTACACAGACAAGTTTATACTTCATGATTCCTTCCCCTCTTTAAAGGAAAGTCAGAACAAATGAGCCAAGCCTTATGGCTCAAAATTAGTAACTCCAGAATATTTCAGAGTAAGAGCAGGAAAACATCTCGAAGAATATCCTGCCAAGCACCCACACTTATAATGAGGAAGGTGTATTACAAGCAGGTTTACCAATTTCATACCTGACCCCAGAGGAAAGCAGAGGGGAGAAATGTAGTCTGCTCACACAAATTGATCTCAGGTTGGCAATCACTTCTGGTGCCTCATTTTAGACATTATAAAATCTCCACTGAAAGATAAGCCACTCTTTTGAGTATGGCAGAGGCATTTAACATAATTCTGCATGCTGTAAACAAGAGTGAGGCAATTGATGACCTTGCACATGTTAGAAACAGCTAGAGCATGTGTTCAAACTGTAGTTAGAGGAGAGGTATCAGCACATAAAATCTAAGAACAAATTTGAAGATTCAGTGATGCCTGGCAGTATATGGAAGTATATGGCAGCATATGGAATTTCACAAACATTTCTGAGTATTTATGAGAGCTTAGAATAAAAAGTCAACTGTGATATATTTTAGGAAATACCATGTTTATGAAGATATAACCATTCTGTCAGGTTTTTACTGACAGCAAAAATATGTAAGTTTTAAGTTCAAAAGTTTTTAATAAACACCAGCTTAAATTTATACCCTGGAACTTGAAAATATAAAACTAAATGAACAAATTATTTCCATTTGCAAGTGGCAGATGAGCTTAAATCTTAGAAAAATATTTCACTGCAGCAGGGAGGAAGAAGCAGTGAGTGAGAAGGGAGGTCTTTAATACATAACCACTTCTTTCTAGAAGTGCAAGTATATAAAGCATAGTCCTTCTCTTTCATCTCTTGTGCTGGGCCCTGTGGCTATTAATCTCTTCCTGTGCTAACACCTCAGTCTTGCAGGCAGCTGGGTTGTGGGGATGTTTTACCTTCACTGCTGAGGAACAAGGCCCATAGCTTCTGAAGCTCCGTGGGTCCAAAGCTGATAATTATTTGACATCTCTGCTGATGGCTTTAGCCAGTTGGCTCAGGCCCCCTGTTGCTCCAATTGGCCTTTGCAGTTCCCAGCTCACCTGAGTAACCACTGCTGCTCTGCTGCAGGAACTCCCTCAGTTCCCTCTGCTCTCCAGCAAGTTTGCCTAACACAGGGCTGCACAGGGGTCTTTGCTGCTCAAAGCAGGCTTGCTAAATAGACATCCTATCCTGCCTTGTCAGTCTTCAGCCTTTGCACCCTGAATCACTCTTACCTGAGCTGATTTGCCCTCATATCCACTCAGGATTGCGACTGCACAATTTCATTCGTGTTATGATGCATCTGCTTATTACAAAGAGAAATATCTCACCTTGTACACCAGCAGCAAACTGTGTCTCAGAGCCATCCATTTGTTGCTCTCCTGTTGCCAGGTATTAACAGTTCTCCTTCTCTTCTGGCAGGAAGGCAGCTCTTCCCTTCAGGCCACAGCCATCGGGACTACATTTGTCTAAAACGAGAGAAAACTGTAGCCAGTCTTCCTGGTTCTTTCTTGAAACAGCAAAAGAGCAGACAAAAATAAATGGGTTGACTGAAAACTAATGTGAATATAAACTGTGGTGCAGATTAAGAAGTTAATTTTGGTCATAAGAGTGGAGGTATCTTAATATTTTGTTGCTTTTAATAAAAACTTTCTGCTGCATTTATATGCAAAAGAAAGGGTAATTTCTTTTAAGCTGAGTTGTGTCTGTCTGTTTTCCTCTGTGATTTCTAACATACAGAGTTTCAGGGCAAATATATCTGAATTGCACCATACCTTTCTTTTTCTGTTTGGGCTTGGTTTGGGATTTTTTGGGGTGTCTGTTTTCTCATTTTTGGTGGGGTTTTCTTGGTTGGTTGGTTGGTTTGGGGGGGTGGTGTTTTTGTTGGGTTTTGTTGAGTTTTTGTGGGGGATTGTTTTTGTTTTGTTGGTTTTTTTGGTTTTTTTTTTTTTTGTTTTTTTTTTTATGTCTTAGACAGTCCAAAGTTCCTCAAAGTTCTGACAGACATTTTTTTAAATTTTTGTCTGCTTCTTCTCACAGTGTTCATCAACTCTGAACACATCCTTCATTCTTACTGATGCTCAAAAACTCCCACTCATTTTCACTTTAGAAACCATGCCCACTTGAGGTTTATGTTTGTGCAGATTTTTGGTCTTTTTGCAGCATGTTTTTTTTTTTTGAGATACAACATCTCTAAGATCAAACCAGTTCCCCATTATCTGGGAGATGTTAGACATTAGTGTTCTGGGGTCATCTAAAGCACATACAGGTTCAAGTAGCAGTTTCACTGAGGTTTTTACATTTCTTAATTTGTCTGTGTAAACCTGTGTTAGAAGGCATTTTCCAAACAACAAAGTAGCAATACCTGCTGAGAGGCCTCAAGGGTGAGGCACCATATCTAGAATGACCCCCATTTGTAGGAGCATGGAAATTAATGAACCTATATTTCAAGGAAAAATAAGCCCAGACCTGTTACCTGAAGCTTGGTATCCATGCATCTCTGAAGGTCCCCAAGACTATGAAATTAGCACTGCTGGAAATCAGGAGAGACATCAATGTAGTCAGGAAGGAAATCCTCCTCCCCACAATCCTTAGAGCTAGGTTGGAGCAGATCTAAAGTATCCTCTCAGCCCCAAATTACTGTCTAAACAAACTGCTAGTCAGTACTCTGGAAAAGGTGCTATGTGCTGTGAGTGGCTTTTAATCTGCTTCTCTCTCCCCACATACTCTATCCAAACATTTTCTATTTGTCTCATAACACATAAAGCTTGGCTGCCGTCACAGTATAGAGTGGAGCTGAACTATTTCAAATGCCCACAGGACTTCAATTATTCTCCTTGCTCTTCTGCAATGATTAATGCTTTGGAAAACAGCTGCCCTGGGATGGCTGGAGCAAATACCTGCATGTCAGACAGCTGTAACCAAAGGCAGGAGCAGAATCGCTAAAGCTCTGCTGACTGCAGTGCCCAATCAATAATCCATGGCAAAGGCATCACAAGTTATACAATATACCTTAGGGCTGACAGTGGTATTGCTAGCAGCGGGATCCCTCAATGAGAATCCAGCTCTGGAAAATTTGCAATATTTGGAGGTTTGTTTTTCAAAGTGCCTACTTGGTATCCACACAGTAGAAATTTGAAAAGGAATTTGTTTGGTGCATTACTTTGTATTGCTCCATCTCCATAAAGCTGGAAGAAAAGCTCTACTTGAAAATTAACATGAATATAAATTTTGTTGTCATTAAAATGATTAAAAATATACATAAGATTTTCACACAGCCTTTTAGTCCTACAGGAGTAAAATCATATGTGCTAGCAGACTTGTTAAACTGTTTCTGCTAAACAAAAATATGAATTAAAGATTATTTTTTAAGAATCCTTCAGACTCATATATCTGTCACAAATATGTAATTTAGTAGCCAAAGATGGATGGAAGAGCAATTTTCTTTAGGGGCATCTAAAGGTCACTTTGAACCCTTGAGCTGCATTTGGGAACATACCATGGAAATGTATCTGCTTGTAGGCAAGGCAAGGCTTTTCAGCCTGGTTACATGCAGTCTCATCCTACAAAGATACACATCACTGTGCATCAATGGCACATCAAGGCCATTTCATAGTTTCAGCAGAAATCCTTAGACAATCCTTAGTGTGAAACTCAGAGACCACAGTGCTAGGTATGGGGCTCATGCATTCCATAATTCTAGTGGTTGTTTTTATTTTCCCATTTTCCCATTTTTTCTTATTTTAGTCTCTTTCCTGATACCATTCTTTATTTGTCTTCTGCAAAGCTATTTATTTCTGTCTGTCAAACTTTCCCACAACCTTTCTTTCCTTCACTTCTATTCCTCTTTCTATATATTTTCTTAAATTTCTACCTTCATAGTTTCCCCATTTCTTCTTCCCTTAACTTGTGGTTTTTTTCCTTTTTTTTTTTTTTTCTTTTTTTGTGCTTCTTAAGTCTCAGAGAGTTGTAGAGTTATTACTTGAGCCCCTTTAAAAGTAATTCCTTCTTTTCCAGCTCTGTCTCTGCATTGGCCTTAACCATATCTCATTGCTTAGATGTTAATTAATTGTTAGCTTGTAGAGAAGCCAAGCATACTGATAAGTCGAACTCACACATACAAACAAAGAAGACTCCAATTAGATTCCTTAGCTGTAACTAATAATTTAACACCACACTGATTAGGTTTTTAGAACAGACTCCTGATAAGCACAAGAAGTCTTCCTGGGCACCTCTTCTGTCAGTTATCATTTGCTTGAAGTCTCCTCACAGTACTCATTTTTTCTGATAAGTGCATCATCTCTCTGAAACTACTGGCATTTCTACAAATATATTTGCTCATGGAATGACAGCCACAAGCAATTCTGATAACACTAAATTAGCAGGAGACTGAAAATAATGTGCTTGTCAAACACCTTCCAGTCCCACTCCCTTTCTCTGAATGTTCAGGCAAGGGAATGTATTTTTTCCTCCTTTGCTTTTCTGTGATTTGCATTTTCATTTGCTAAGTGTATTACAATGTCCTGTTTATCTTGGACTGCAGCATCAAGATCTTTGTATATCTTATTCCCTCCAGTAATTTCCCAGGCAAGAATTTCCCCACTGCACCTATTTGTTAAACAAAGACAAAAGATTTCTCTAATGTGGAAAAGTAGCAACTGTCCTCAGAGAAAGCCAAAATATTTCTAAAGAATAATTAATTTTCTGGAAACAATTCAACAAAATGACATTGTGTGTGTGAACATGTGTTAGCAAGAAATAAAAGTTTCAAGTCATATAAGCTCTCTCCTAGTTGATTGCAATAATCAGAAAAAATAAACCCATTTCAACATATTTCAGGGTCCTCATATATCATTAGTTCATGCCCCTACCCAGGATTTCTAGAACCAATAAACCCTGAGAGACTTAAATTGTTCCCCACTTTCAAGCACTGTATTCCTGGGGCTGGGAAGAAAGATTACCATTAATATCCAAACACAGCTTCAACCCAACCCTGCCCCCAGCAATGTGCTTATGATGATGCAAAATGTATTCCCTTGCTCTAGTGTTGGAAATAGTCCATTATTTTGACTCCTCACTCACCAAAAAGAGCATGCAGGAGGCATGTATGCTTTTAGCTACCGCCTCTCTGCTTGGTGCATTGTTTTCATTGTGTAGCACCACCCAAAAGGGCTTGCAGAGAGGCTTCAGCCTCTTGGGAACACTGCCCAGCCCTGTCCCTCAGTTCAGCCAACGATGGCTGTTTCAGCCCCATTTAGTTCTGTGACAAAAGAGGCTCTCTTGGAGCTAATCCAAAACTTCTCTCATGGTCTTCAGTTTCTGGAAGAACTTTCTCTTTGTTTGGAGTCCTTCTGGTTCTTCCTGTTGTGGTGGCTCAAAAGCATCAGTAGGGAAGTGCTCAGCTGAAAGTTGATGCAGTTGAAGCTTTTTGAGGGCTGACTTTCTCTGTGTGCCAATAACTAAGAGCAGAGAGCATTTCTCTGTGGTTTTACCCCATCAGGAGTTCTGGGTAAGTAGTTTATGCAGATGGGCTAGCTCCCTTCCCATTATTCTCCCTTTCTGTGAAAGATGAGAGTCATGAAGATTCGGAGCATGGGACTTAAATGAAGTTTTATGAAATCATATTTTTCTGCTTTAGAATAAAACCTGTCAGAAGGAAAAACAAACAAAAAAAAATTACAGGAGTTTAAATTCCCAGAGCTGCAACCAAGTATTTTTTAAAATGTCATTATTCCTCCAGAGTTAGCACAATGTTGATGTTGCTGTGCAGAGGTGCAAAGTTCTTCAGCTGAATCACTCTGTTATCAGATGCCATGTGCTCTGTGAAAACAAAGTTTTTGTTGATTCAAGGTCTGACGAGTTCCATCAGTATTTATCTCTTACTGACTAGTCCAGAAAGTGCCTCCAAGGTTTAAACTGGTCAACCACAGGTGCATTTGAATGCATTCTCTTACATTTCCTCAAATATATATAGTGCTTACTTCCCTTTCTCCACTTCAGCATTCCCATGAGACATAAGCCTGCCTCCTCAGTATCCTCCCACCTTGGGAGGATATCACCACTTGTAATGTCAAGAAGCAGTTTCAGCTGTAGGATCCTGGGCTGACAGAACATACTCTTATCCCCACATGGCTCTGCATGCCTGTGAACAGCAGTTGCCACATTTCTTAGGGGGAAAGAAAGCGATTTTTGTGATTCTGCTTAGTGTCCTATGAGCCATATGATTCTTTTTTAGGTCTTCCTGCCTACTTATTTTTTCAGCTCAGTTTTGACTCTGTGGCTTCTTCCCTTAACATAAGGCATGAGCTTTTAGTTGCAAGTGTTTCTTATGCCCACTCATTCCAGGAATTTTTTAGCATTGCCCCAAGATTTTTTCAACTGTTACACTGCATACATTCTCTTTCCCACTTTAGAAAAATACTGAGATTGCTAATTGCTTTATCTAATCTTATCTTTTCCAACCCACAGCTTTGTAATCAAAGGTATTTGAAAAACAGCTGAACAGAGACCAGAAGCAAGGCATATTTGATTAGGGCTGGTACTATGTAAATATAGCTGTACTTACCCTGGGCCAGATCCAGACTGAGTCTTGTGGATTTATAGGCTCAGCTCAGCCTGGTGATGTTTGTACCATATTGTCTTCAAGGATATACAGACATATTCTCCCTCACCTAGTCAGTACCTATAGCTGTGCACAGCAGCCCTTTCCTTGGGCAGTACCCTCTTCTCCCTGCTTCACTTCCAGAATTGTTTTTGTGTCACTTTTTCAATACCGTGGCCATCTTCAATTTTCCATACTTTTAAAACTTGGCCTGACTGTTAACATTCTGTTGGCATATCTGAGTAATTTCCCTTTAACAGCTCCTAGCCCGGGTTTCTGGTCCTTGCTCCTTTCCTGCACTGCATGGACTGGGACAGTCAGTGTCTCCTCCAGCTCCTGCTGGGCTTTCTGGCTGCTGCCTGGTTCTTACTCTACCATCAGCAATAACAGATGATTCCTCTTAGACATATTCTTCACTGAATTTATTAAAAATTATTACAAAAATGTCATAACCACGCTTAGTTACGGCAGAAAGATGGACCTACACACTAGTCTGAACCATAGGAATTAATAGAAATATGAGCCCACTGCTTAGCAGATTTATCATAATGGAAGCAATTTTAATCCCTCTCAAGCCAGTTTAACCAATACACAAAAGATTCTGTAGCTAATTAGCAGGTCTTTGTAGTATTCAGATCCCAATAAATATTAATGTGATGTCCTAAAGGATGAGATTTATGTTCCTGAATCATACATTTATTAAGTCAAGATTTGACCTTTTTGGAGATTACATGGGCAAACTCCTTCATTCTCTGCAAACACAGGCAAAAATCAATCTCCTGCAAGCATTCTCTAAAAGAACCCAAATGCCACATCCTGCACTTAATGGACACAGTTGATTAAACTGAATACAAGAAGACAAAATAAATGGAAACATCCCAACCTAGCTACAAAAAGTTGAGAATTAACACAATAGCCACATCTTTAAAAGGCCATTTATTAGTTTTGAATAATGTCAATAATTACAATTCTTCTGTTCTTGCTACATTAAGAGAGCAATATATCTATATATATCTGGTGCTAAAAATCTGCATTAACATCCTTCTGCAGATACAACGTCAAACACACCCAAATTAGTAAATGCTAAAATGAAATCTATCAGTAGAGCAATCATTCACTGTCACATAGGCATTCTGCTATTTTCCTCACAAACTAATGATCAATAGGGTTTTAACTCTTGCATTTCCCTTACGTAGAGGAGTAAGTGATAACAGAGATAGTAAACAACAGCATGGCACCCTGTCTGCCAAAGGGTGACAGGGAACAGGCAAGGGCTTGCTTGCTGAGGAGATTCCTGGCTGCCAAGAGCCCGAGGGGGGCTGCAGTGCTCAGGGAAATGAGTTCAGAAGGGACACTTGTGACACTTGAATAACATACACGGTAACTGTGAAAAGCCATGAAAATGAGCTGAGAGGTTTCATTTTGCCCTGAGAGCCACCTGCATTACATACCCATAAAACTTGGGCTAAAGCTCTGGAGTGCTGTACTGACAAAAGCAAAGAGAAACTGCCAGCCTCCATGGGCAGAAGTATTAGAACTCGGCCAGTGATAAGACTCATGATCTACACAGAAATATTTACAGAAGCTGACGAAAATGAGAATCCATGATCTTGCAACTTCTGGCCTACTGTGTTTTAGCATGAGTGTGCTACGAAGAAACTCCCACCACAGGTGCAGCCAGGTGTGACAAGACTGCTTTATATCATATTCAATGTGGTATAAATCTCTGGGAGAGGTAGTCCTGTGGTGATTGATCCATTTGAGAATTATGTACTCCTCCCAAATACTTTCTACCTTTGGCTGACAAAATGTATGAATAGCTGCAAAAATTTGGGATAAGAAAAAACTTTTATCTTTTATCAGGCCATCATTACTTTCATATTGTTCTTATTTTACTGAAAAACTTCTTTTCCCTAAAGAGAAAGACCACCACAGTAATCAGATGTGCCTATTGCACATCTGCAGCAATACTGCTACAGTTACTTAGCAACCAGTGAGCATTAAAAAAAGAAATTATGTAAAGGAAGAGAAAAATTAGAAGCAAATTGAGCTGGAAAAAAGAAAGGAAATATGATATTAACTTTCAATGTGCATAAATACATGGGGCTCTCTTTGCTGCATGTATCACCAACTGTTGAACATGGTTAAATCAGCTTCTACTTTTTAAAATGAAAGCTCAGTGTAACTTAGACTTGAAGATGTGTTTTCTAGAATCTTATGACTATATTCTCTTCTCTGTTTCATATTAGGGGCCAAAAGACACAACAAAATGAGAAATGATATGTTGACCAAAAGTTTTTGGAGGTAAGCACCATCCCTGTCACTGAGAAGAGAAAGCAACCTCAACAGGAACAATTGACAAGGACTGAAATTCTGCTTCCTCTATTGAAAAAGAATAACCATAAACATTTGTGGGCTTTCTGGAGGACTGGAATTTTGGCTACTGCAGAAGGAAGAAAGAGACACCTCTGGTGGCCAATGAGTTGCATGCACACTGTTAAAATCTGCTCATATGGACAAACACATCATCCTCTTCTCGCTTGACCAGATCCCTCTTATTCTTCACAGCTCCCTACCAGCTCAGGCAGGATTTAAAATTTCATTTGATTTACTTTAAAAGGTGAAGATTTCATGTATGTTCTGGCATGCAGCAAACATAATAAAATTTCTATATGTTTGCCAATCTAACATAGATTTTTTTTGGGCTTGATTTAATAATTTAGGGAGGAATTAATCCCAATTTGAAAGAAATTACAGTCTTTACTGAAAGTAATGACGCTATGAATTATCACTCAGATTCTCAGCAGGACGTAATTATGTTTATGGTAATTTGAAAAATGTAGACTGCAGTTTTCTTTATAAGTCAGCAGTGTTTCATCAGGAGGCCATATTATATATATCACCTTCCAGTGCAAGGAGAGTCTTAAATGTGAAGTATCAGCGATCAAAATTGGTTTCTGTACTTAATTATTACATGATTTTTTATGTTGCATTTCAGCAAAAGTGCTGTCAATTTCAACTCAAAAATAGTTTTCTGTGGAATCAAATGCATCAAAATGAAAAAAAAAATTAGGATTTCATTTCATATTTTCCACTGAAACACTCTTTTGCCAATAAACCCCACATACTTCCTGGGCTTTGCTTTCGAATTTGTTCACAGGTAAAACCAGTTCAAGGTAAAACATCCCTCAAAAACTCTCCATTAACTTAATTTTTTTTTTCAAAACTCTGAAATAAAAATCCACAGTGTTTAATGTGGTGCAGGTCTGCCACTATCACATTCTACATTTTCATAAAACAAATTTTTTCTTGTCAAATGCAAGAGGAAAATTAAAGGATCTTTTTCAAGTATCAAAAATAAGGCCAAAAAAGGATTGTGAGCTGGATTTCTCTTGGTCTTAAATTTCAGTTAAGCATCAAGAATTTTAAAGGGAATGTGTGTTCAGTTGCACTTGGCAGAATAAACCTTCTCATTTGACGCTGGTGCTAACAAGTACCCAGCATTGATTTTTGCCTGCTGCTCTTATCCCAGCCTGTTGCTGCCAAAAGAAGCTCTCATTACCTTTGGACTTTAGAAATGGCAGTTTCCTCTACAGTTTGTCCTGGAGAGCAAGGAATGCCATATAAAGTTTCAACAAGGTGGAAACTTGTGGTTTACAGTAAGCAGAGGAGTGGAACAGGACTGCAAAAACTTAGAAGGAAAAATGAGCATTTTAAGAGGTTCAAATGAGGAATATCAATGCATAACCATCTCTTCATTCAGTCTTTGAACACTGCAAGAGTTGTCACTGAGGTGGTGTAGGTGCGAAAGGCTGATTTGTGTATTCTCTACAGCAATGGCAAACAGGAAAGTCTTGCTGTGAGACTGAACAGGGCAGGCCAAGTCCTTCACAAGAAGCACCATCAGCTGACAGATTGACTTTCAGTGATCATCTCAGTCCACAAACCTCTAGCCACTTGAGAGAGAGATCTTATGATTGCATCTTTGTTTAAATGACACATTTGGTACCTTTACAACATAATCATGTGAAGTTTTTTCTCATTTGTTACTTGCAGCTGGATTAACCCTGAAAGGCTGAAATTCAGTTGTCTTTTATTCCAAGCAAACAGAAATAGACCTTCATATAAGCAGATAAATAAACTATGATTATCCTCATGGGAAACAGGTGCTTTCCCTGGACTACTGAAGCACAGAGAATGGTTTGAGTTCTGGGCTGGCTTAAAGTCATGTTTAAGCCAAGAGTACCCACAGCGATTTTTCCTCCTGCTCTTTAAAGAGAGTTCATTATCTCTTCTTCACATCTCCGTGCCTCACTCCAAACCTATAATTCAGAGAAGGATACAATAAACTTTTCTTTCATTTATTTAACTGTGATAAGGTTTAATGACTCCAGAAGATGTAGGAAGAATCCCAAAAACTGGATGGGCAAAACCAGGCAGGTCTTTCTGGAAGAAAGATGAGACTGTGACAGAGTAGTTACATGGAATGCCATTTCTATTATTACCTATTATCCTCTACTCTTCTGTCCAGTTCATTTCCCTTCAGAGGCTCCAAAGTAGCTTCTTACATCAATTTATTTGTTGTATGCCTAAGCTGTGGGTTTTCTGGGACAAGATCATCTTTTCTGTGTGCAAGTAATAATGAGGACAGTGAAGTCTGATTGCTGACTCAGACCACTTGAAATAAAAGTACTGGTAAGAAATGCTGTGGGGGACATCGAGGAGTAATTCAGAGAGTAATTCAGATTATCACAGAAAAGCTGATGCTTCAACCTCACACAGAAGTTTTGCTTTCCCAACCACTGTACATTGAAAGAAAGAAAACATGATAGGTTGTCATCTAAATTATTACCAATCACTTTCTTACATTCTTTGTATTTAATGTAAGACAGATTTCTTGTATGTTAAGGTTGGTTCCTGTCAGTAGATTTGAAGTACTGTCATTTGATTTGACCTTGGAGGAGAGGCTGGATTTACTATAGACACACAGTCATCTTCCTACCTGAAGGTATTTTACCTGCAATCATTTCCCATTCAGAGGAGAGGTGTTAATAGGGATTAATAACTTTATTTTCTGGTGGCCAGATATGACTATTTCTCTTAAAAGTTAAATTACATGAAAAAATATGCACCTGGGGTTTCAAAAAAGTAAAGTGCCAGGCAGAAGATGTTTTTTTATCAACTCCTCATGCCTAGCACAACAGTTCTCACAGTATGTGTGACAGACACTGCTTTTTGTAAAGAGCTTGTGACTTTTGGAAACCCTTTGGCATACAGCTAGGTAGAGATCACTGGTGAAACCCATGGTTCACTTAGAAATATGACAACTGCAGTAGCTATTCTTCCAGTGTTGGGTATTCTAAACTTTGCTGACGGTATTTGAAGGATAGTTAGTAAGTCCTGTGTTCAAGACAATGTTTTTGGTCAATGCAAAAACTGGGTAACAAACTTCTTTCCTTTGAAAGATGGACACTTAAAAAGAATTCATGATTTTGTTCAGAACCATTCCATTTAATGGGCTGATCATTTAAGTCTTCCATAGTGGATAAATGCTGAAACATAGCACAGTTTTAATTTTACTGTTGTGCTGGGCATCTGTGCTCAGCAATGTATAAATAGAAGAATCCAAGTGACTATGCATCATAAATATTTATTTCCCAAATTATGTTTCCCTATCCATCAGACAGACCTGAGACTGATGTAAAATGTATTTGTGATAAACCCTTCCAGCAGCTGCAAAATGAGCAATGGGGACATCTTGGGGTCTTTATTAATTTAGAAGTAGCAGGAAAGTGAGACTGAGTTTCTTAAAACTGTGCCCCAGCGGCTTTTCCTGACACATTGCACAACACGAGCCAGACAGCTGTTCTCATCTTTCCTGCAGACAAAATAAAGATGACTTTTCATATCAGTGCAACTTATTTTTTAGTTAACAAGCTGTCCCTCTAAGTCAAGAGCTGCCCTTGATGGTCTCTGTCTGTAGATACCATTTCTGTGTTACCAGGTATCTGGCAGGAAAAGGAGCAGAAAGGCTGCAAGAAGTTAGTCGTCCCACCAGACTGCTCATCTGGGGAAAGCTCTTAACAGCTACTATCAGCTCTTGAATTACTGGTATTTTCCAGAAAAATAATAGTGAGTTCTTGATGGAAATGCATTTATTTAACAGGAAGGCCACAAGCCCCCATTGTTATTTGAGCTGTTGATACCATACAATCTTTCACACTGGGGGCTTCTGGGAAAAAAACAACAAACATGCCACTCATCACTCTTGGTTTCTACTTTTTGCTGTAATGTATTTTTAACAGCTTTAATTATTGTTTGGCTCTTGAAGTGTGCTCTCTGAGTCAGGCTAAAACTTAATACACAATAAATAATGAAAGAGAAGCATCCAATTAGTAAAAATGCATCCGAGTACTGTGCAATGCAACCATGGAGCAGCTGATACAGGATGTTTGATGTAATTACTGGGGCTTAGATGTCAAATGATTGAACAAAGCAGCAAATCAATGAACTGTGTTTATACAGATTATTAAAATCGAGAGTGGTGAGGGATCTCTAGGTATCAGTCAACATATTCAGCAGCAGTGAGTCATTTTTTGGCAAAAGTTTGCTGAGGGGTTGTGAAATCTCCTCTCTTGTAGGTTTTAAGAACAAAGCCTTGACAATTTATGCCAATGCTTAGTCACCCAAACGATGAGAATTTTTTCCTAACATCTCATTTAAATCTCACTGGAATGTAAGCTCATTGCCTCTTGTGCTAGCCTCATTTAACACAAAGAACAGGTTGTTTTATTATTTTCTGCTGGAGCCTTTCATGGACTTGGCATAGAGCAGATGTTGCATGGGGGCTGATGAAGGCTGCACCCTTCCCTTAACCCATCCTGTGCAAATCCCTGCTCTTGCAGCTCCTGTCCCAGCAGCAGCAGGGCTGAATGAGGGGCTGCAGCACCTCTGGGGGTGTAAAGATCCAGATCAGCCCTCAGACCAAATAGATCTCTGCATATCCAGTCTCTGCTCTCTAAGCCAAGACAAGGGCTCTCATTTACCTCTCCTTACTTGTTAGCAAAAATAACTAACTCTTGCTTTAGCTAGAGCTTGGACACAGACCTCACTTGCATACTGTGAGAATATTAATATTTTATTTATTCACAATTTTTTTTGTTTGACCTATTTAAATAATATAATTATAAAAAACTCCACATAAGCAGGACTGATAATGTTATTCAACCTTGAGAAAATATTAAAATGAGATAAAAAGCCCTAAACCAAGATTTTAAAGTTCAGGATATTGTCCCGACAGTAAAGAAATTACTGAGAGGTTGTGGGAGGAAGGAAGCTTTTGGAAGTTCCCTGCTTGCTTTCTTTTCTAGCTTATAGTTCTGATACTGAAGTAGTAGCTGACCTTTAACTGTGATATTACAGAGTGAAAATGAGGACATTCTGATAGGAAGATGGAGCTATGTGTGTCATCACATACAAATCATTAATGCTGGTGCCCACAGATAACTGACTAGCTGGGAAATGTTCAGAGATTTAAAACAAAGAGAAACCCGACTATTTAATTTCACTGCTTCCCTGAGAAGCTCAGGTTGCTACATTTTCAAATGAATGTTCAATTGACTGAGCAATCTCAAACTGGTAATTTGGTGTGCCCTCAGCAGTAACTGTGTGAGGCTGAATGCAGCCCCAGCGCTTTCACTGCGTGACAGGCAGCAGGAGAGGAGCAGGAGAATATGAACGGCGGGGTTGTCTCAGCCTCCTGTGCTATGCACACCTCTCCCAGTCCACACCATAGAGCAGCAGACATCACGCGGCAACTAGAAGCTGAACTGAAGCTCCTCCGGTGATTTCAGGGATGTTTCCATAAAGCAAAGGGAAGGTAGCACATAAACCCACGACACAGAACAGCTAAAAGCAGCATAATGGAAACCTTTAGGGTGAATGGAATCGTTGTGTGAGACAGGGTAGAAATCGGGCGTATTTTGAAGGTCTGGGACAGTGATGACGGACTTTCCTCAGTAAATCATCAGCAAGGTGCAGGAGGAGCATGTTTGAGAAATGAAACAGAAGTAAAAGCACTAAACCCTTTCATCAGTGAAAGGGCTTTCTCGGGGCTTGTGCCTCGTGTTTCACTTTAATAGTCTCACAGATCCAGCTTGGCAATAAAAAGACATAAATGTAACATCCTCAAACAGCCTGCCCACTGTTCATGGAAGGCACCTGTGGCTTCTTCCCTGGCCACTTTGGCAGGTTCCAGATGATGCTGGGGAGGGCTGCCCTGCACAGACCCCTTCTTTACCTCCTTTTCCCTGACAGCTACAAGGTGTTTGGAGGCAAACCCAAAATGTATCCTCTGAAAAGAGATTATTCCACATCAAATTCACATGACAAATCTTTATCTGGAACACAGGTATTTGTTACCCTGATGCTTGTGTTCCTGGTTACATGACATGAACAATGGTGGAAGTCCTTTGAATGGTATCCAAGGAGACAACTTCATTGAACTAAACTAATTAATCCACTCTTGTTGCTGTTCACAGTTCTTTTTAAGCAGGCAGTAACTGATCCCGTAGAGCCAGTTATGGCTCCTCCTTAAGGACTGCTTTATACAGATATGTAATACATTTATCAGAGCTAGGTTTGCCTCTTAAAGTAATGTTATTAAGCTTCTCCATTTCATTCCTAGCATATTATTTTCCACTTTTAGCTACCAGCCTCTAGTTTACACTAGTTCCCCATGGATTTAATTTCCCTTTAGTTTCAGCAACATGACTATCACCCATATGATTCCATTTCTGGTGTGTTATTCCAATTTTGCCACCAGGTGTCATCAAAAGGCTCACCAGCACAGTGGCTCATGCTTCCTGAAGGATTTGGGATCTCCAGGGTGTGCGTAGAGAGGTGTATGGGGGGGGTGTCATTAGCTGCCAATAAACTGAGAGTAACAGTTTATTACAGTTTATAAACAGCAGTAAGGGGGCCACATTTCTGATTTCCCCATGGTTTTCTTTGTTTAGCTAGACTTTGCATTATAGCAACAGAATGAAAACCACACGTGCCAGGTGTTTGCACCGTGGTGGGTGACACCAGCCTACCTTTGGTTTCGGTAGGAGTTATTCCAAAATCTGCCTGGATTTACAGTCCTCATAAGCAAGCCTGGAAGAAGTCATTCTTCTTGTGTCTGCTCTTAAAGGCTTTTCAGCCAGCCATTTGAACTCCCACCTAGATGAGATCTACAGGATGAAAAAACAGATTGGAAAGGCACCAGATAGAACACACTCATTCATTCCAGGGTTTCATTTAAAAAGTGTTTGCTTCCTTCCTCTCTTACTGGTAGATCGCAAAGTGATTTTTTTTCCGAAGAAAATGTAGCCCTTCATCTTTGTTCTCTATCTCCCCCTCTCCAAATTTTTGTTTTTTCAACAAAAAGTATTCAACACTGTTTTTATCTATCACAGTCTACATGCCCATTTCTGTAGGCCATCACTTGGCCAGCTCTCCATTTCTACATTAATTTACTGTATAGGGCATTTCCTTCTTTTCATCTGGACCAGAAGCTTGGATGAGTTAGTGTTCCCCAGGGCTGTTAATTAGACACCTGATACAAAGGAATAAACTTGCCCTCACTTCACACAGGCAGCCAGGCACTGTGGGGCTTGCTGTCTGCATGGGGGCAAGGCAAGACCAGCCAGCAGGGTGCCAAGGTGGCACAGCCACCCCTTTCTCAGATACAATCTACTAGCAATTTACAGAAAGAACATTGCAGCAAGGAAAGACCAGCACCACTAAAGTCTTTAGTATCCTTCAGACAAGCAAATTTCCACGTTTTTGTTATTTTGTTTCAGCTCATACAACATTTTAATTGATTCATCATTCCTGCAAGGTCTAGTTTTTGGATTTTTCCCTTTTGAGGCGGTTTAGTTGGACTGGATGCTGTTCAACACCTTTTAACTCAGCTGGCTTCTGGCTGGGGCAGAACATGATCCTGCTTCCCTCCAGGATTTTGAGGGGGTTTGAGGGGAGCAACCCTGTGTCTTCATTTGCAGGTATCCTTATACAAGGCAAATAGCAATGTCTTCAGTCAATCTCTAAGGATAGAAAGAAAACTGATTAAACAAGGCTAAGGAGAGTCTTGACCTAGAAACCCTCTACTTTCCACATCCTGATGTCCAGAACTAGTAGAGAGGAAGGAAGCATGCCAGGGAGAAAGGGGTCCCAGGTCAGTATTGAAAAGTCTGGGAAACTCTGGCCTGTGCCTTTGTCTTATATGAGGTGGCTGCTTACATAAAATCCAGTCTTCAGAGAGTTCCACAAACTGAATTTACTGCTAAGCATAACCCCTAGATTTCACACAGGATGGATTATTATTAATATCCCATCTATTTGACCTAGATTCTGTCGACTGTAAAGTGCCACATTTAAATTTAACTTCTGAAGGAAAAATAATTGAATTGAAAAATCAATCACTAGGCAATTTCCCATTCAGTTCATTTAAGGTCAAGTTATTGCTGTCTCAGAGAATAAAAGTTTTCTTAATGGATCAAGTTCAGGAGTGATGTGAAATCAGGCATAATTACATACTGGCTAGTGGGCCTAAACTGGCATACAGCATACATATGGAGAGGTGCATATCCATTTACACCCTCTTTGACTCACTTATTAGTTGGACAAGAAGACAAGGGGCAAGAATTGCCACCAGGGGCTTGGGATGGTTCAAATGGCCACAGCTGAGGCAGACAAGTGCCACCTTGCTTCCTGCATGAGCGGACCTGGCAGGGGGATCACAGGTTGCTTCCCAAGGGTTTTTCAGCTGATATGCAGGAAGTGCTGTGCTAGATGTGATCTGCTGGGGCAACTGTCCTTTGCAATCCATATGGTACCATTTCCACCTTTCTGCACCTTTCTAGGGCTCTAAGGAAAGTCCCAGTCCAGGGTGAAATCCAACATGTTCAACTTGCTACAGACTTTAGTCTTCTTCCATTGTCAATTCTGACTTGTGCTTGGAATTTCTGTAGAAAACCAATCATAATCCAGTTTGAGAGGTCCTTTGACCTTACATCTAATTGGTTCTCCAGCTCAAGGTGCTTTGGCTTTCCACCTATTTTTTCAAACTGCAACAATTTCATTCAGCAGAATTTTTTCAACTGCATTTTGTAGAACTATGAAGCATAAATATTTTCTAACTGCATCATGGTATATTCATCTCCATTGTTTACAGATGTTAGCCCAGTGTAATTTGGTTCTAGATTAAGTAAATAATTCCAGATTTAAGCTTTGCCTGTTTGGCTTTGGGCTTTTTCTTTCCAATTTAGCTTATGGAATTTAATTATGTATAAAAGTATTTGTCTACAAAAAAGAATCACTAGTATTTTTGTTAAATCATGATAAATACCAGTTCAGGTTAAGTTTTTAATATATATTTTAACAATTAAGATTTTATCATATACTTCATTTTTAAATGTCTCATTAGGTTCTGTGGAAAACAATTTTATTGACTTATCACAATAAACTTTGAAATAATTAATTACTTTAAGATAGTAACCAGCAAAGTGCTTTAGAAAAATATCTTTTTCTTTTAATGGCATATTTCTCATTAGTCTGTTTTTAGGGAAGCAATGGTGGCTTTCCTAATGAAATTATTCTTGCACATGCAGTGTATTTAAAACATAGACTTAGTAGACTCAGTTTTACAGACATGCAAAACTTCTACAACTAAATTAAAGCTGTAGTGTTAAAGGGAAAAAAAGCTACATGCAAGTTTAACTACACCTATCTTAAAAAAACAGCAGCTAACTACAAGAAAATCCATCTATCTGCATCACTTTACTCTGAGATGCAGAATAAATCTAACATTCCTAGTGCAACTCAACAGAGTTACAGTTTTATTTCTAGTTTTGCATTTCAAGGTAGCATGGAGCATCAGAAAGAATCACAGATTGTTAGTCTCTATCTGCACATCAAGTCAGAATTTCTAGTATATAGATTCTTGATTTTCTTTCAACAGGCATGACTATGGGAGGAGCACATCTGGTGAGACAGCTGCAGTGGGGTTGCAAGGATTCTGCTCACCAGAGACTTACAGATTTTAGGGGTACAATTCTTTCCAGTTCCCTTCTTTCCTGTTCCCTTCATTCCTGGGTTAGTGAAGGAAAGAAATTCCTTAGATAAAGTTCTTTTATGCAGAGGTTCTATGACATTTTTGTCCACTGTATTTTTCCTTCATCAGGAGATCAAGCAAGGGCCATGTCAGAACATGGGGCTGAGCTATGTACTTCAGTCACAGGGCTTCTTGTCACAGCCAAAGCTGTATCCTCAGGAAAAGGCATTGGGCAGATCAAGGACAGCATGGGAGGACTGTTTGAAAATACAATTAATTACAAAATGAGATTCTACCTAATTAAAAAACTCAAGGAGTTCTTCTAACTTAGTCATATCTTGAGAATATTAGAAATTATTTTCAGTACATAAAAATACATCAAAAAAGGAAACCAAAGAAGGATACTCAGTGCAGTTTGCATGCAACAGTAAGCCATATTTTATCTTCCTTTTGTTTCTTCTTTCTTTTTTTTTTTTTAAATTAATCTGAAAGTTTCTTAGCAAACTGAATATTTCTATTATAAACCTACATCCAGCTGTTCCAGGTGTGACAAGCTCTACTGAGCTTTTCTTTTGTCTGTTGTTGTCCTCCTGGTATGAAGTCTCTGTGGGAGCTGTAGAAATGCCTGGCAGCAGCTCTCAATTCCTTACAATGCCTACAGAGGGATTTTTTTGGAGCTTCACATTTACCCTCTATACTTTCAATCAGTGCTAAGAAGAAATGCATTTCTCTTGGGAAGTGGTGGTGTTAATTTTTTGGCTTCTTTATCCTCTAAAGGGACTCCAGTCAGTCTTGTTATTCCAAGGTTTAACTCTGAAAATTGAGTTTCCACACAGCAGAAATATTTTGTTTGTTTACTTGTTTTAATGTTACTAGAAATAAGAATATCCATCCCAGGAAATAGGGGGCAAAATCTGTCTATCAGCAGTATATGCAGACTAAGTATCATGCCTTCTTAACAGTACACAGAAATAAGAAAATCAGTCAAACTGCTTTACTGTTACAATTTGCTTTTTTCCCCTTTACAATACCTGTCCATACTTTATAGAGATCAGCTTATATATGGCTCCAGGTTGTCTACCACACCAAGGCAGCCCTGCCTGTGGGCTGACTGCATCAGAGTCATGAGCTGCAGGCTAAGTGCCAAAGATCAGAGAAGCCAAGCATTCAAGATTTCCAAAAGCTGTGGCCAGGGCACTCAGCTGTTTGAGGAGAATGGTGTCAATGTTTGTCTTTGCTGTTATAAGGCAAGGAAAATAACTGTGATGTGATCTCCAATTTACTTTCTCAGCTATTTTCTTTAATAACAGATAATGGACAAGAGGCTGACTTCCCATCAGCACCGGGCCCTAGCAGTCTGTTTCACAAAATGCTGTGATTCAGTCCTGCTAGAACTGCCCATGTCTTCCTTTATTCCAAAAATGACTGCCTGGTTTTAAGGTCCTGGTGCTTCTTTTCATGAGCACACAATATAAAAAACGCCCTTTGTCTCCACTGTGAAAGAGACACTCCCAGAATCAAAATTTTATTTTAAATAAAACTAGAAAGCAAGTAGCTGATGTGTTGGAACACATCATTGTGTGAACTGCTTGTTGAAAGCATGCAGCCAAGAGTTGAGAGAAGTTGGGAACAATCACCACTATCAGCCTTCCAAAAAAAGTTCGATGATTTTCATGTTCTCTATCTGTCAAAAGATAATTCATCTGACAATGTGGTGAAATACATTCCTAAAATGAAAGAGGGTGACTGTAATTTTTTTGTTCCTACCTTCTTAAAAAAACCTTTATTTGCTATCTGAAGTCCATTTCTATTGACCTTATTCTCTGGAAACATCCAAATGTATTTTGGAAGAATCAGATAATTTAAGGTGTGGTCAAACTAAATTAATTTTCCACATGGCATGTTTTAAAAGATGTCTGGTCATGTCAATACAAAGTTCAAGTTCTATTAGTTCTATCTTCAATATCAATGTTCTATGTTACAGAAATAAGGAGTTGAATGTCTACTTTAGAATAAACACATGCATGTGAATAGAAAGAAATAACCATCACAATCCCAGTTTCTTCATTGCTTTCTGGTAATTCCTTGACTTGGAACATTTTCCAATTCTGAAGATGTTGATAGTAAATGTAAATGTGCCTTGTGGAAAATGAATAGAGTTTCTGAGCTTACTGCACATCAGCGCTTTTTCAAGTCACAGGATAAGTTTTGGCACTTAAAATTGCAGCTCCAGCAAAAGAAAATTAGAAAAGAAATTGAGTGTTTTAGCACGCAAATATATTTTGTAAGACAGAAAAAGAGATGCCAGTGGGTTAGAGTGGTGAAGTTCCTGGCACTGACGAATGGTCCACTTCATGAGATCTATCAAGCATCTGTAAAACAGCTCTTTAGTTTAAGTCTTCACTTAAAAGTTGTATTTAAGTGACGACTTAAGTGCATTTCAAATCACAACTTAATTCTTGCTCACTCACAATGTAAACAAAAACTGACAGTCTGAAAACCCATGTTTGTAAATGTCTTTTCCTCCTTAAATGCCTGTACCTGTCAGTAGCTCACACATCACTGCAGTGCAGGGAGAGCTCCCACTTCTCTTGCAGCCTACCTTGCCCGCTCTCATCTTGCTGTCTCCTCCCTGAACTGCTGGAACACCATCCTAGCACACGGCAAGCAGTCGCAATGCAGATTTAAAGTGTCTCAAATTTCCCTTGAATTCCCTTGAAAAATAGATAAGAGAAATGGCAGGCAACATATATAAGGAGTTAAGTATTTTCAGAAGGAGACTATTTAATGCTTTTTTCCCTGTGACAGGGGACTGCAGAGCAGGCCAGCTCTGATGATTTAGAAGGCACCAGAGTGTTCCCAGCATTCAGTCCCAGGGAGGGAACAGCAAGTCATTATTTTGAAACTAACTTTTGCATTTGAAAATGTAGATGTAATTCTTATCACCCTCTACATTTGAACAATTCTGGTGCCTTTGTTACCACTAATCAGTATCTTCCATACTAAATCAGTTACAGAAAGCGACCCATGAAGCTGATTTATGAGCCTGGTGCCCTGTCTGCCACTACAAAGGGCACACATGGTAGAAAATGTCTGTGTCTGCATGGTCTCCCACCCTCATATTTTCCAAAGATGGGTAGCAGAGAAGGGAGAGAATATAACTGAAGCCTGTTTAGCATCAGCAAGGAACTAGAGTCTGGGACTTACAGTTTTTTTCCTGTCACAGGTAAAAGCATTTCCCAGTGAAGTTCAGCTTGGTGTCAGACATGTTCCTGTTCCCATATCCTTTTCCTTGGGGGATGAATAATTCAGCAGCAAACACTTGCCTGGGAAAGCCACAGGTAAACCTCACACTGGATGGGGTTTTGTACATGAACTTTGCCTCTGCACTGGGGGAGGGAGGTAGAAAGCCAAGACACAGGAAAAACCTCTGGAAAGGAGGGAGGCATAGACTTGAGACACTCTGGAGAATTAACTTTTCAAGATATGGAAGAGGACTGCTGTAGCCCTGGACTCACATGCAGACAACCGGAAACATATCTCCTGTCTCTGATAGAGTCAGGTATTCTGCAGCAAAGGAAGCAAAGCCCCAGCACAGAACACATTATAAGGCACATGTGCACTCTCCATAGTGTGGCTACCCTGCAAACAGTGCTGCTCTCCAGGGTGCCTGGACTGTGTTCCAAACAGGAACATAACTCCCATTGGAGTTATACAGGCAAAAAAGAGCAGGGGTAGAGCCAGTGCACTTGTTCTCACATAAAACAAACTCCCACTGTTTCGTTTGCCTTGTTGGGCACAGGGTAGACTCACACTATTCAACCATGAGAGCCCCTGAGCAGCTTTGGTGAAGCAAGCAGTGAAGATCCATTTTTCATTCAGCCTTTGCAGAAAACGTTAGAGAACGCTTTAAAATTCAAATTGCATACGAAAACCTGATTTGGCACAGTTCAACGTGAAAATTAGTTTTGAATCAAGCTACCACCTCCCTTCCTGAGCAGATAATATATCCTGAAAAGGAAGAGTTTGCAGGCATCACTGACCCTCTAAGGCAAGCATCATATCTGCCAGGAAAAGTGCTTAGTATAGTCAAGGCTGACAGAGTTTAGACAGATAAAATAAGAAAAGTCACTGTTATGTTGTCCTCTATTCTTAGGCTTTCTTATTTGCTAAAATCTGACATCACAAAATCTCATGGCAGTTTTACTCTCCCTGCAGTGGTGGTGGTTCATTTTAGGGGAGGGGTAGGAGATGAGTTTGGGTTTTTGCTGCCTTAAGCGAGTTTTAGGAAAGATATTGAAAGTGGACTTTATAGTTTAGGGAGTTGAACCTTTAAGTTCAAGGGCAGAATGGAAAAATCTCAGCAGTAGCTACTGGAAAATGAAAACAGAGTTCACACAGGAGATGGAGAAGGGAGCTTGTCAAGAATCTTGACAAGCTATGAGAACTCATACCTAAGAGGCTGATAGCGGGCTGGAGAAACAAGAGCATGGTTTGATGTGGTCAAGGAAGAAGCTAGAGAGAGTCAGCTGATAGAGAGTGAGACAGGACAATACAGTTCAGTCATGGCATGGCAAGAGATTGGCTGGCAGAAATTAATCCTTTAACAGTGGGAATATGGTCTCCCTCTCACAGCTGGAGGAGGGAAACTTTCTAAATGGAGAAGTAACTTGGGTGGGTGGGTCTGGGAGAAAACTTAACCAAAAATGACATATTTTATGAGCAAGATACCTCCTGAAAAAAAAATAAAACATGCTGGGAAAACAAAATAGAAATGTCCCTTGCTGGACAAGAGCTCTGTCTGGGACTGGAGCTCTAGAGAGGGTGCTCAGTGCCTGAAGTATCCTGAAAGCTGAAAGCACAGATTTAGTACTCTGACAGCACCAACTGGCTGCTGAGCATATTGGCATTTAAATCTGCTGAAATTACATTGTATGTCTAAAGTACAAACTGCAGTTTTTGAAAAAGAAGGCTTTGTGCTGTGGTTGCTTCTAGCCTAGCAAAATAGCTCACAATAGCTAACATCTAACAAATGTGTTTTTCAGCACTACTACAGTCAAATGCTTTCATGTAAGATGGATATATTTGTTTTAGCAAAACTCACAAAGGCCTGAAACACATCACATTACAATTACTGCAATGTCCTTTTTCTGGTGTGAAAAATACAGCCTCAGCTCTTCCAAAATCCAGTAACAACAGTGCAGTACAAATAATTTCCCTTCCCTGCCGCTTTGACTGTCTCACATTTCCAGGTATATCCTCCTTCCAGTTCTCCTTCTTCAGCCTGTTGCAGGCAAGATGTTTGTCGTCATTTTTTCAGGCATAGCAGGTCCCCACAGTGTGGTGAATCATCAGTCAGTGTTTACTGCAAAGTTTCCATCAGCTGTTAATTGCTCTGTAATACAATGATTACTTTTGATTTTTCAGCAGACCTTGTTATCTTTTAGAATTATTGATTCACTTAAGATGGAAGGTCTTCTGGAGGTCACCTACTCCAGCCTACTACTCAAGGGAGGATATTGCAATAACCTTCCTGTGCAACCTGCTCCAGGCATTACCCACTATTACTTCAAATCCTTTTTTCATAGGTACAGTCAGAATATTCTTTCCTGCAGCTTCTGGCTGCCTTCTCTCATCCTCTCATGGTACTTCTCTGAGAAACATCAATCTCTCTTCTCTGTGACCCTGGGTTAGGCACTTGAGGACAGTGGCCAGAATTTCTGCAGCCTTCTCTGGGCTCAACACACCCACCTCACTTTCCTGAACACGATGTGCTCATTTCTTGACCACCTTCTGACCTTCTTCCAGATTTGTTCCCATTTGTCAGTCTCTCTCACACCAGAAGCCCCAGGCTGGACACGTTCCTCTGCGTGCAGCTGTGCAGAGGGGCTCTGCAGGTCCCTTAAGCTGCTGCCTGTGGCTCTGGTGTCACAGCACTGTACTCAGCCTGGCTGAGCCCAGGGCACACTGCAGACTCCAGCTCCCTTTGTCCACCACAGATCTGAGTGTCCCCTGCCCAGGCCCTTTCCTGCAGGGCTCCTGCTGGTGCTGGCCAGAGCCATACTGCACAGCAGGCTCCTTCCCCTGGCATCTCTCTGTGTCCCCCCAGGTTCCCATCAAAGCAGGTCTCCAGCTTGTCAAGGTCCTTCTGCAGGGCAGCCTTACTCTCCCACACACCACTGGAAAAGCAGGCTCCTGGTCTGGCACTGGACCTGTTCTTCCCAGGGACTCCTCACCTCACTGCACAGGTTCCCAATGGGTTCTGTCCCACACGGGGCACTGCTGAGTGTGTTTGGTGTTACTGGCCTGGGGACAGAGCTGCATGGCTCTCACGGGCTGCCAGCGGCTGTCCAGCCCTGCAGCTTGGTGGCCCAGGCTCTCCTACAGCTTGCTGTAGCTTCTGCCCCTGCCTCTGGTGCCCACATGTGCCTGCTGGGATTCTGGGAGAGCCGGCGTTGGAAGCCTCACCAGAGCCAGCCTCAGGGCACCTGGCTCCCCTTGGCTGTGCACACAGGCCCCTCACGGCAGACAGGCCGCACCTGGGCCTTTTGGATGTGGTCTTGTGTTCTATAAACCCACGCTGGCCAATCCCAACTATCACATGCCCAGATCGCCACTCTTGACATTTTTGAAGATAGGCATAAAGTTGTCCTTTTCCAGTCCCTGAGACTTTCCTCAGCCGCAGCCTTTCAAAGGCAGCAGTATCACACCGGCCTCCTCCACTTCAGGTACTCAGCAGGACCTGGCTCATGGCATTCAGCACAGCATTCTATCAATACAAATAAATATGAATAGGACATGGAACCAAATACAAACATTTCTAAAGCAGTGTTAGTTTAAAACATTGTAATACGGAAGAATTCTAGACACTCAAGAAAATATTAATTTTACCTGAAATGCTGGTGTCATTCCAATAAATACTTAAGGATGTTTCAGCTGTCACTTGAAGCAAGAGCGTTAAGCAAAAAACAGTTCAAAAATATAGAAGCCAAAGTAAAAAAATTATTATGACCACTGTGACCAGATGATGGCTGTGGAGATTTAATGTCCAACCAGGCATGAGTAAGTAGTGCAGTGCCTCGCTTATTCAAGGTGACACGTTCAAAAGATATACAGTAAGGCTCATTGGGTTATTGCCAGATCCATAAAGATAGTGGAACACTTCCTGCAGAGTTTAAAACCACCATGCTCTTTTTTCTCTCCAGAAAAATGTGACAAAACCTTTTTCAAAACTTTCTCACCATAAAATTCATAGCTCAAGTTCAGATTGTAAGCACCTAAAACAAGGCAACTTATTTTTAATGAAAAAGTCTCTTTTGTAAAGGAACTGTCTTTTAGTTTATCAGTAGATTGGCCCAATGTAACATTATCATCAGAGTCCAAGTGGTGATAATGACTGGGCAGTGTCCATGCTAGCTCCTGTCTTCTCTTGCTATCTGACCAGAACAGGAAGGAAAGATTTTATTACATTTTGACAGGAGAGACACACACACTAGTGGCCAGCAGAGGTTATAGAAGATCCTATCACCATTGTTTTTCTTTTTAAAAAAGCAGTCTACAGAAATTTTCAATCTTTACGACTAGTGTACCATGTTTGACAGCCCTTTGTGAAAATCTTTTGTGATACGGGGACCATGATCCAGTCACACATACCAGAATAAAGTTCCTGCTGATGTGTCTGTATCTGGTCTGGATCCTTCTTTTTCTGCTACATAAAGATGGCAGCACCAGATGATAATCCCCAACCAAGAGAGTGCCCTTGTAACTTTTGACTTTTCATACAATTTGCAGCTCAGGCTACAGTCACCAGATCTAGAATAATAGATGTACTAGAGGATATGATCCCATTACTGTAACCTTATTACCTTACTAGTTTCTGCATTTGGTATCTTACTCAAAAAGCTAACTGCACTGCCAATATTATATTTCAGTATTTGTTATCTGTTACAAAAAATGCATGAGTTTCATAGCCAGCTGAATGTAATGATGTAACACCTTGGAAGGTATCCTAACATTACAAAAAAGCAGCTGATTGCATTTGTTTCAAAATGATACAAGTTTTCTTTCTCTTGTAAAGCTAATTTTTAAAAGGAGAGATCTCAGCAGGCATAACGGGAGGATTGATCACTTATTCTGTAATTAGCATCTCAAATGCTTGGTCCTGAATGTTACAGACAAAACTTTGGTGGCAAGCAGAGTTTCAATATATAAAATGTAAGTTAACATGAAGTTTTGAATAAGAATCTTCCTTGGTAAACAATCATTTTTAGCTCTTTATATTTCGCAGACTAACCCCTTTCATTGCTGAATGACATAACACATTGCTTCACCCTTCGTGACCCAAATATTTCTCCATTTTAAGATGCTCTTTGAAATAACCAGTTGTCCAAGAAATCTACAAATGCTTAGCCAGTCCCCTCCTTTTCTGTATTTCATACAGGAACATTTTCAATTGTCAAAAAAACCTGTAATTGCTTTAAATTTCTAATCATCAACAGTAGATTATAAAAAGAAAAAAACAGTGGTTTAATACACAGACAACTCTTGTTTCTTGAGGAAACAGTTAAAATACAGAGTTCTGTAAACCTAGCTCATGTTGGACAGCAACAAGCTCCTGATGGGATTAACTCCTTTGAAGGGAGCTGAGCAGTTTTATCTGACTCCTTGCAAAGCCAGGCACAGACAGATGCACATGGCAGGGTGTCTACCTGTAACCCTGTGATTCTCAGAGTCCGCAAGATTAATACAAGGGTAACTGCTCTCCCAGAGGATGCTAAAAGCCTGGATTCTCTTACCTACCCCTTTGGTAGGTGTTTCTCCAGTGAATTATCCTCTCACAACACAGCTAACAGCTCCACAGAACAGTGGTAACTGGGGAGAATTACACTTGCAGAAAATGGTCTCTAATAATGTTGCCACTATGAGGTAGATCTTGGTCTGTAAAATCTCTGGTATAAAATTTCTGAAGTTTTTTTATCTTGGCCTTTGTGGATTTGTAATGGCCCTGCTGGCTTTGTATCAAGCCTTACAGTTGAGTCTTTATTCTTGTACTCCTTACTTTCCACTTCTTATTAACAAAGAGCAAGCTTTTAAAGAATAGGCCAAGCTTTTCAGCAGTAAAAACAAGATAATTTCAAGCTTCCCCACACACCTCCCTTCAAAAGTTTGCTTCTGAGTCAAGAAACTGCATACTTTGCTCATACTTCAGAGCAAGTCCTGGCTCCCTAGTTACCTACTTCCAGTCTCAAGTCTGCCCAGGCTGGTTTTAAAGTTAATCCTTAATCTCCATTAGCAATGGCACGACCATGGTGTAGCATTTTGGTGGTACAGTAAAACACACACATAATCACACACCTGTCTCTGCTGCATCTTCATCCGAAACTGATGTAGTGGATGTTTACAGTCTTGCTGCAAAAAAAGCCCCAGTAAAGGCTGTTACAGGCTACGGTGAAGAAAAGACATTAAAACACGAGGGAAACAAACACAGGTTCTGTAATTATACTTTATTGCAACTCCGATGCTTTGTCTATTCCTGGAATACTCCTTTAGCTAAATTTGTTTCAGGCTTTTTTTCCCCTGTACCAATTAAAACACAATAAGCATGTATAATTTTCTTATTATTTTATTGAAAAGGTACATTTAAAAAAATACACAGACATCTTACTATTATGGATTGCTGATAAAGATGCTCTAAAAGTTAATTCTCTCTTTTTTTTTTTCCCTTTCTTCCACCTGTAGTCCCCATTATCACATAATGACTCCACTCTGAGCACTGCATATTGATTCACCTTTATAAAAGGGTTGGGGAAGTAAGAAGATGGGTGGGACATTACTGCAATATATTCAGTAAACAGAGAATATGGTCAATTATAAATATTTTATGTTCTGTACATTATTGCATTAGGGAGCCACAATGTTATGCAGCATCATTACAAAGGAAACTAGTTAGAAATTAAGAAAACAGGATATTTACGTACAAACACATGGATCCATTGTCTTCTTGAACAACGCATGTGAGCTGTGGCAATGTGCAATTGAAAAGCTTTTTTTCTCTTTAAACATTGCTTAACAACACCAGTGAAGAAACAACAAAAATAAGTTAAATGAAAGTAGCAAACAAGCAGTAATCTTAACTCTATGTTAATATGGCTTTCTATTTTTGATTTCTCTAAATAAAGTATGACACAAAAGAAATAATTAAAAGCTTCAGCATTGCATTGCTTTCAAACATTTGCACAGAAACTAAAATATTAAAATCAGACATGGTACATCTGTAGTACTACACAAGATACACCAGTACTGGGGTCTAGGACAGCACACAATCCCTGTCAACAAGAGCACACAAAAAGAATGGATGCAATTATTTTTTGAGATGTTATCTGCAATCAAGCATTTGGTTCATCTGCCTTTTCCTTTTTTCCACATACCCCGTTGCTTTTCAGAGGAGTATTTACATAGGTGTGAGTGAGGAAGACCCTAGTTTTCAAGTCTGCCAGGAAAATAGTTTATGTTCCTTGATTCCAAGGTGCATCATACAAATTGGAAAAAAAAAAAAAAAGAAAATAAAAGAAAAAAATTAATAGATGCATGAATCTTTAATGGTATAAATTTTATGATGAATTTAATTTTTAAGCAAATCACACTATTTTGATTAAAAAAATAGATATGGAGAGAAGACAGAGTTGTCTAGACTCCAAAACGCAGTGCTGTCAATGATGGATTTTATGACGTGGTTGGATGATGTGTCACACTGGATGGCATTGCAAAAGAGAAATGTTTTTAAATTTCAACCCCTTTCCTGCTTTCCTTTACCCTTTGTACTGGCCATATTTATCTCTTTTTCACATCAATAAATTAGTACGGTGCAAAGAGTATGGAGGCAGGTGTTGCCCGGATGGGCCCGTGGGCTGGCCTGAGGAGAGCTGGCGGAATTGCTGGTGCCTGGAACAGGGATGCCGAGGGCCGGGGAGGGAGGGACAGAGCTGATGATACAGCTGCAGCTGCAGCAAGAGGAGATGAGAGGAAAGCAGGTGCCAGCGGCTTAATCATGTCCTTCTGGAATGCAAGTTTTGCCTGGAATAAAACACACACACAAAACCAGTAAATACAGTTCTCTCAACACCCACTTTTACATGAGGGAAAAAGTGAACCCTGGCACAGGGAACAATACAGCTTCTCACAGAAGCCTCCTACCATCTGCTTAGAAATATTACCTGCACTGTCCTCTTACCCCCAGGGCAATTAAAGCAACCAAATGCTACATTTAAAGATAAATAAATCTCTTGAGTCTAGAGACCATCCCACTGATGTTTAGAAGGAAGCATAGTTTACAAGTGAGTAACTTTATATAAATTAGAACTGTGCATGAAATATTAAAAATACCCCCATGATCAAGATGATTTCATACTGAAAATGATTCAGTATCAAAAGTCAAATTTTCCACTTGCAAAAATGAATTGTTGAGGAGTGGACAAAATGGGAAGGTGGTATTAGTCCAGTCAGCTTTGCACCTTCCAATGAAGACCTGCTCTTTCCAAAGTAGAAATATTATTTAGGACTGATAGCAGAAAGAATTTTTTCTGAGATACATATATGATTCAGTTTATGATCGACAAGCGTTGCTGGTGCTCGCAGTGAAACAGCTAATCAGAAATATATACACTCGTATCGGTACCTCTCACTGAAAATGGTTTGCACTACAATCATTCAATCGTGGAAGCAAAAATACTCATGTTCTTCCTTTATAATTGCTGGTCTCTCCTTATGCAATAGATGATAAAATGATGTATTATGTAAGTGAAGAAGATTAGCATGGGCAGAAGCTATTGAGTGGGGAGACAGAGGAAGCCTGCAGCCTTTTCATTTGCCTCTATACAATTACAAAGACATATCAATATTTTACCATTTACAGGCTTTTCACATTGTTTCTCTTGCTCACACACATTTGCATCTGTCTCTTTGCAACCTGTAAAATGTTTTTGTGCCATAGGTGGCATTTTCTCTAATGAATAAAATACTGCCTGTGTCATGAGCAAATAAACATACAAACTGTGCTGTGCTAAAGCCAACCTGAATTCTGGCTGCAGATGATCAGCAGGACCAGCTGGGGGATTCCTGGAAATGTAGGTGGGTGTGACAGGGATTGGCAAGTGGCACAGAGACAGGAGAGGTGTTTGATAGTCAGTGACAGACACGGTCTGAACATACAGGTCAGCAATTCTCCTCAACACCTGATGGCTCTTCTGCAACAACTAATAGATCCACCCAGCATTCTGGTATGCAGAGAATGAGCACTGGTACTTTTATATCTTACCATCCTATGCTCTTTTCCCTGACTGCATCCATCATGACTTAAGAGTTATGTCAGGTGTGCAAAAAGACAGCGTATAGTCATTGCTGCCTTCAAGGAGAAGAGCCCTCACCCAGTAGAGCTGATACCTTTCCATGGGGCACATGGTTCATTCCCCATTTCACTGATTATTCCCTTCTTTCTAGCAGTAAATAATACTTGCAGTGCTATCTGCATGCCTTGGACTGGGCAGACAGACTACATAACTATCTTCAAATCTGATTCCTGTGCAGACTCAGCCTGCAGGGAAAGAGAGGCTGCAGAAGCGTCAGGTCTGTCATGTTCCTGTCTCTGTGCAGTGGGAGTCCCCAAGGTCACAAATTCACACAGACAGTGATGAGAAATAAAAATACTTACTGCTAAAATACTTGGGTTGCGCTGCAGTTTGTTGTAAGGACTATATTTAGGTTTCATAGGCTTTCCTGCAACTCTGTCCTTATGCCTTCGGCTGGAAATGTGCTGAAATAAATATCCTCACATTTAATTAGCTCTTTAAACATTTCTCAGTTTTGTGTTTGAAATTGATTTATCAGCAGGGTATGCCTAAGCCCCTGTTTGTAAGATAAAGTAGGTTCTTTAGAGAGAGCAAAGATGAGTTTTGCTAAATTAAACATAACAATTTGGAGCTTATCAAATAGAGAATCAGAAACTAATCAAATACAGCATATTTTTAAATTCAAGACAGGCTCTGCAAATCATTGATATTTTGGTTAGTATTTCTTTTTTCACTTAAGAAGCTTTAAACCAGACAGAGCTGTAATCACTAGGTCATAAGGATATTCAGAAGTAAGAGGTAAATTTCCATCTTGCTGATACTGCTCAGTTGTATAAATAATTCAATATTAGCTGAAGGAAGAACCAGTACCCAGGGATATGTCTACACATGCAATTTAATATTATCTTAGAGCTAACTGAAAAAACAGGGAATAAGAGGACACATCCATGCAGCACAGCACCATCCAGAGATTCCCATTTGGGTATCAGAATCACTGCATCTGTATGGACACAGCTCTGAACCCAGGGCTAATTGGCTCAGACAGAGAACAGCTCCACAGGCACACAACAGCTACACTGTTAATGATAATGTTGTCCAACATAATTCAGACATATCTATGGTATTACCCTACTGGTGATTGTCCCAAACCAATAGATTTGAGTCATGTTTTCCTTCTCACAGAGCATTAAACATTATTCCAGCAGACTGAAAACAGCACCAAAAGATGAATTCAGGACCCAGAATTTCTTAGCATTAGAGGAACAAGGTTCAAATCTCTATCTTGAACCACAGAAAACTTTTAAATGAGATCTGCTATTTCATTCATTGATACTGACACCTCTGCTTTTATAACTATCAAGCCTATTTTTCCCAACTGAAATAATTAGGTGAATTTGACCTATGACAAAATATTTAGAAATAGTTGTGGGAAGACAGAAAAGAAATGCCAAGTTCATTCAGTATTCAGCAACACATCTCCACACAGCCCTACACTGCACCTACAACACTGCAATGCAACTTCAACCAACTGCTTCAGATATGAGCAAGTTACCTGTTTAAGCTGAATTTCTGAATTAACATGGACATCACAGATTTCACAATGGAACGTCTTGTTCTGCAGTCCTGAGCCTTTACTGCCATTCTGCACCTTCACTCGGGATCCAGGCCTAGGGTAAGACTTGATGGGACCAGCACCATTCCGAGCTTCAACCATGGTCTTGTGCTTGGAGCCTAAGGGGCAAGGAGATGCAGGTGAGTTCATGATCAGCAGCACAAAACATTCCCTTAGCCTTGGGACTTTGTAACATTTATCTTCAAGACAGAATGGTTGAAATCTCCACAGACTGGGACTACTGGTCACTCTTGTTTTGGTCAGTGTAGTTCCTGTGTCCTTGATTTAAAGGCAAGTCAGAAGGCTTTGTGAAAAAAGGGAACAGCAGGCATGCTGGACCTCACTATCTGGGGCAGCGTGTGACTGCATGGCCAAAGTGTTTGCTGCTTATTCTTTTGCCAAATTCCATAGAGCCAGTGAATAGCAGAAAATGGTATTAGCCAAGACTGGGACAGGAACCACAGCAATCCTTCAAAACCTGCCTAGGAACAGTAATACTTCAATAAATATCCTCTGATTTGGAAGAAACGGCTGCTTTGCCCATTTCAAGAATGGATTACAGCTGTAAAACCAGCTTCAATGGCTTGTTAACAAGCTTTACATCACCAGCAAACCATACATAGAGCACACTAGGGATTGCTGCTTGTGGCCCAAAAAAAGAGGATATCTAATCTTCAATAATCAGAAAACTCTAGGACATCTAGGAAACCTAATGAGCCCACCCCAAAATTACAAAAGATATCAATAAATAGCAATAAAAAATAAATGACTGTAAGTTTTATGAGCAAAATAGCAGATACCAATGATAATGAAACAAAATATGAGAGAGAATACTGACATTTTAGAAACCTTAAGTGTTATAGAAACCACTATTATCATACTGTGATCCTCAGTGCAAAGGTGTGAAGGGATCCGATGAGTTACCATGAAATGTAGGGATTTTGTCAACTAAGAATTTAGAGAGTACATGAAGGACAGTTAAAAAAAATAGAGAGTGCTTTAATAGAATATCAAAAACCACACAGAAGACTGCCATTAACAGGACTGTTTTTGTAACTTGCTATTTTATATTTTAACTAAAAGATACTTCAGTGAAGCATGGTACCACCTAGTTACACTGTGCTACGAAAATGTTAACACACAACTGACTTGTACCATATGGATACTCACCTGTATTGTGGGCTTCTAGTTGTGAAAGGGAATTCACAGCCACTTTGCATAATGAACAGTAAAGTAATTTTTTGGCTTTTTCCTCTTCTGACTCAGTAACTGTGTTAGCAGCTCCGTTTGTGCTCTTGGAGGACGAGGCAGGTGCTGCAGGCGTCACTCCAGGTTTGGGAAGAAAAGGATCCACTTCTGTATTGGACTGCTGACCTGCACTGTTGGGCTTTTCTTTCCCTTTATCTTCTAAAAGAAACAAAATACATGTTTTTGTTTTATGCCACATGCACAATAATAGTCCTGTGGGTTTAGTAAACATAACACAACAGGGGGCTAATTTATCTCATTTTATAAAAGAGCAGCATACTTGAAATCTTGCTAAAAGTCCTGCCATGAAATGTGTGTAATTTGACAAAAAGGGGGATTTTCTTGTTTTTAAAGTTACCAGTGACTACCAAAGAGTTCACCAAATTCATGCCAGCTGTTGTTGCTGCTGTGCTGCAGTTGAAAGGCCAGTTGAAAGGAGACCAAGCAAATCCCAAAGGAAGCCAGGGTTAAGGATTGAACAGCACTCAGAAACAAGCAAGGTTTTGCACTGGGAATTAAATAATATTCTTCAAAAGCAATACATTTGCCTTTGGAAGGGCTCAGGTTTCTCAGTCACTGGGAGGACACTGAAAGGCTCCAGCACCATCTTGACATTCCTCATTACAGTTCCAGAAGTTATGGCACCACACATGAACACAGTTGATAATATTTTCAGTTTTTTCCCTGAATGATTCCCCATATATTTGTGGATCAGATGGCTTCTGTGTGTATTCAGTGCATTCCTTTATCACTTCACAAGCATGAGTCAATCATCTGTGCTCCTATGAGACAAGTAGGCAGGTATTACTTCATTTTGCAGGTGGTGATCACAAAGCAAGAGATAAAATGTCCCATCTGTGCCTACAGAGGGACTTTGTGCCAGAGCCAGGATTCAAATGCTCCCTGCTTACATGCTGCCCCTCAAGGGCTCATTGCATTTGAAGCTGTTCAACTGCAGGCCTTGTGATCAGAAGCCATATTAGCTGCCAGCAGGAAAACAAACTCTGCTCAAAACAAACACAGGATGGGAGGGGAAGGGTGCAGTGGTGCTGGTATGAGCAATCCTGACAAAACAGACACGAGAAATGACTAAGTAACTGTCACTCTGAACAACTGGAATCAAATTTCATCATCTAAACAAGTACAACATCTACATAAGAGCAACCTCCCCATTTGAAACCCATGGCTAAATCTGAAATAGAGTTGAACTGACTTGAAATACTAGGCTCTATTTTGAGCATAATTTTTTAATATGGGCTCTTGCACTTCATGTTTACCACCACCAGACTGTCTTAACATGACTTTGTGTATCAGGCCAAGAGTGTGCTACCAAGAAATCTGAAAACAGGATTGTACCCACTCAAACAAAACACTTGAAAGTGTGTATGAACTATGAATAGCCATCCTGAAACCAAACCCCACAGTTGTTGGCATATTTCCCAGAAGTGCATTGCAGTACATCGATTTTAGATTGTTATAAAACAGGAGAAAGAAAATTCTAATAAAAGAACTATTATTTTTTAAAATAACAATAAAAATACTTTGAAATTATACAGTATGAACTGTATTAAACATTGAAAATAGTCAAGTACAAAGACTATTATTATGGCCAAATTATTGTTAAAACCAGATTCTGGAGGTATTTTGATAGACAAAGTATGACAAAAGAAACTAATGTTAAATTGTACTTCATAGGCTATTCAATTTTAAAGTCTCCATAGTAATAAGTCACATCTGCAAAAATCTAGAATACTTTATATAACTTATGAGTCTTCAAAAAATACAGTCTCAATAAATAGCATTTCCTAACATTCTAAATTAAAGAGTTTTCAATACTGAAAATTCTCAGAGGTGCTAACATCTACAAATGAAACACACTGAACAGCTGTCATTTGCAAATTTACATTACTGAAAAATTAAACTGTTGTTGTTTTTTTTGTTCTAGGCAATATTATGCCAAACTGCAAAAGGTGTAACACCAGGATATATGTCAGCCAGAGTGGAATAAAGGAAGGTTCCACAGTATTTTGCATTTCAGGCCTTAAAGGAAAAATACACCTAAAGAACTGCAAGCTGTATGTTAACCAATATCAACTATACCTCTAGTTTGGCTTTGGGTTGTTTTTAAGTTGTCCCCCATTTATTGTTTTTAATGTAAGCATAAATATTTGGTGCTTTTGAAACACCTCCTCGAGACAGAAATCATCACCCCTGTGCCACAAGCACAGTGCTTACCCTCCTGCCCACAGCCCCCGCCTGCACTGATCTCACTGATCCCAACAAGAGGGATCAGACTTTATTTGTTTTGTCATCAAGTGTCTGCAGAGTAAGATCCCAAGATATGGAAGAAGATCCATTTTACATTAACATTTACAATTGGGCCACCAATTGCCATCACAGTACAATGGTTTTCCAACCCTGAAATTAACAGATGATTGAAAAAATTAGATTTCATTTCCCACTTCTCCTCACTTAGCTGGCCAATAGCTCATGTAGTATGTTGACTTTTATAATATTCCTGAGATTTAGGGTGTTTTCACTATTCATATTCCAACAATTCTAGAGTATACAACATGTAACACAACAAGAAAACTTCTACAAAACTAGAGAGAAGTTACCAGCATGCAGCTGGGCTCAATTCTGCCAGTATCGCAGCTTTTGGAAAGAACCTCAGTTCACATAATAATTCCATCATTTGGAAAGCTTCCTGACACAAATAAGCTCTTCATCGATGCGGATGTATAAGGAGAGACATACGCCCCTCCGTGAATTAATGCTTCCTTCCACCATTCTAAATGTTTAATGCAGAACATCTTCAAAGATCATAATTGTAAGGTTATTATACAGTTTGACTCCCACAGAAAGTACATGGAGCTAAGTGCATATTTGTCACTGCAGTGGGGCCAGAACTGCATTTTCCTGGCTTCTAAAATCAGAAAATTGTACTTCTCCAAATGGGCTTTTGATAACAGCTTATTGTTTCAATCCACAGAATTCAAAACACCATTACTTACAGTTTTATGTTTGAGAAGAAATGCCAACTATTCAACAGTGCAAAGCACAGGAAATGCAAATTGCATGTATATACAAAGGACAAAGACGATTACTCTTTTATTTGCACTTATAGCACAGAGCTAACAATATCTGCACACAGAAATCAAAAATGTAACTGTTAATGGCTGTATGCATACCCATACTTCAAAACTGTCATCACCTCATGAAATACATGTGAATTGTGAGATGCAGCTGTAGGATTATAGTCCTCTTGCTATTTCTGAAGGTATTATTGAGAATAGGCTCAGATTTTCTCTGAGCCCCACCTGGGTTGGTACCAGTAGAGCCAGGCAGAGCCCAAACAAGTGCAGGGGTGCGTCCATCCTGCCTGGACCATGGACACACCAGCTTCTGCTGCACAGTTTAGCACAGCACAGCTGGAAGCATGAGACCCAGGTGCTACTAGCCTACTCCCAAAAGGCAGTAGCTATGATTTAATCTGCACTGGGGTCAGGTTGAAATGCTCACACCAAAACTCATGTGCAAGAAATTAATTTAAAATCTAATCTGTACTGTTTTCCTATATCTATATTCATTTTCCATGCAGAAAAGCCATATTTCATCTCTGCCTTTAATTCCAGAAAAGTAAATTGATGATTCAGGTTCTTACTGAAGCCTGAATTTATTTTGAAGTAGAGCCCAGGGAAAATAACTAAAGCAAGCTAATTAAGTACTGCTTTGGGCTTGGTAATATCAATGTTTTTCTCACCCATTACATTGTTTTAATTCTTCTTTGAAGTTGTTTTCACATATTTCTTCTTGTTTGACTCATGCTTGTGTCAGCGCCATGTTAAAATTCAGAACTTATTTACCTGATTACTACTGCCTCATTTTGAGTACCAAAGTCAGGGCAACAGGACAGGTTCAAACCTACAGGTTCTACTGCCTCGGTTCTGAAGCTGCAATGACTCACTGACCTTTGCAGGTCATGCCACTCACTACAGTTGCTGTGGCATAGACAATAGGTCCTACCCATTAAAGGCATTTATTTTTTATTTTTTTTTGAGGCAGTCATGCTTTGGTGCATTAGAGAGAAATTTTAATTTGGACTTTATGATGAAATCATACATGCTATTTTCAACAACAAAAAAATAGTAACTTAATATTCAGATGCTTAATTCAGAATTTATATCTTGATAAAAATAAAAACAATGTTAATTCAAAACTCATATATAGATCTAGAAATCTGATAGTTTTTCAGTACCAAAAATGTTTATTGCTATTTTTTGTTATTAAAATTTTTAAAATATTGCTAAGTATTGTATATATTGTCTAAAATAATGCTAAATTTTTATTACACCCCTCAACATGCATATCTGCCCAGTTTTAATCACTGATGATACATAAAACATCTTTACAATAAAGTTCTGTTTCACAACAGCTTGTTCAAATAGCAGTTAGAATAAAAATATCCAATGTACAAATGATATATGATACACTTGCAAGAACCCTTTCCAATACTTGTGCTAAAATGTTTCAGATATGAAGTTCTGCTGTGATCCTAATAACCCTCACAAAACTGTCACATAATTTTTTTGCTGTATGTAATAAATAAACAAATTTGCTCTTGCTGTGACGGTAACGGAACAATGTTTCAATTGCTGACAATACATATTTTGTATGTGACTGCATGCAATAAAAAGTACACCTTTGCACTTGCCTGCTTCTCCACCAGAAACTGGGACTATTGCACACAAGCTGTGCTGAAGGCTGAGCACAGGGAGAGGGAAGGATCCTGGGGCTGAGAGCAGCTGTGCAGCGCTGACTATGATGGGGCTGGCTCTTAAAACCACCCACCACCCAGCTTCAGCTTCACACCTTCCCTTGTGCCAGGTCCTTCACTGCATTCCCCAGTTCCAAACAGCAGCTGTACACAAAGTGCTCACAGCAAAAGGGCAGCACAGACACTGCAAAGTGGCCACTGCTGCTCTACAACCCTGCACTGAAGCTCTTGTGTGACATTCACTCATTTGCCATCCTAAGTATAGAAATCTGGTTTTATATTTCTTTTACTTGCTCGCACAATAGTGCACATTGCCAAGTTAGAAGACAGCATAATGGAAAAATTACTTTTGGCAGTAAAAAGTTTATTATTCTCTATTGTAAAGGTAAGAAAACAGTAAAAACTTATGCTTCTTTTCTTCTTGAAAAACATGAAGGAAAGAGCCAGACAATTTCCAGTGCAATTTCCAGCCTAAACCAGTCACAACATTTTTTTGCTGTGTTAGGAAAATACTGTGTAACTCAGTCATTGCATGGTTATCAGGGCCATACAACCCCTGAGCACAAGTGATGCACAGTTAGGGGCAAAGCATTTGGTCCAATCAGCCTTGTTTATGGTGGTGCCTTACAGTATCACATCAGTGCTGAAAGAACAGCCTTTTAAAAAAAGGACTGCTTGGTGATCCTGATCATTTTCAACTGATTTCTAACTATGTCACTTCCTATGGTAATTAAAATAAAAAGTGATTCCTGAAAGTAAATGTTAATATGTTATTTTTGGGATACTGAAAGTGTGGTGCCAATATTGGCTTGTGATGGCCTTGAGTTCTTGTAAATTGTGCTACAGGGAGCTGCTATTAGTTTGAAGCGTTGAGTTTGGAGACTAAGAGAGAGTTTGAGGGAAAGCAAACGTATCTCCCATACTGGCAAAGCTGTACTGAGCGAAACAGATTATCAGCTTTGCCCTGTAATTTCAACAGCTCCATATATACCTGTAAATATTGGGCTGCATTAAACAACCTTGGAAGCATACAGTGATTACAGAATGGGAGAAGGAAATCCGTGAGATTGTCAGAGAATTAAACATTCTTTCCCTAAACAACTGTATAGAAAAGGTAAAATCAGTTGTAATAATTACAGTAGTAAACAATCCAAGAAATTTTGCTGAAAAGCTTATCAGTAAAGCTAAATTAGCATCCATAAACACAAAGTAAAAATCTGTCCATTGAAAAATAAAATTCTAAGTTTAAATTTGACATGTTAAATGCTTGGCACATGTGAAATGTGACAAATTTCTTTACATTTTTTTCCCACACTTTACAGAACATGCCCACTGACAGTGCTGAAGATATGTGAGTTACTTGAATAGTTACTTGGTAGTGACCAGTTGACCTCTCTGTTCTAAGCTTTCTGCACACAGAAGTTCTCCCCAAATGATCAGTTTAAGAGCAGAGATGACCACTGCAGACACGTATGAACCACAGACAGACACAACAACCAGTCACTGACACAGGTACCACTGTGGCAGTCAAAATTCTCACAAGTGTTTTTCTGGTTTTCAGTCCATCACAGCAAAAGAGAAATTTTTAAAGGTGAGAATAAAATAAATAAGTTTTGCAGCTGATTGCAGGGAACTCCTTACAAACAGGTCCAGGCAAAGCAGGAAGCTGTATCAGAAGTTGATTTGAATGGCTGTGTGTGGTAGGTGCAAGACAACATTTGAAAGTGTAGTACAAAAGACATACAAAGGTACCAAGAGCTTTGAAAGTGAAGGATATAAATCTGGAGAGAAATCTGTACCACAGAAATATTGTAACAAAATTTGCAGCAATTAAAAACAAAAACTATTAAAGTAGATGTAATTAAGGAAGATGTTAAGAAACTACAAAGTATAAAGGAGGGAAAAACTTATTTAGTCACACTGTACTTGTAGGACTGCCTAAGCAAATCTTGGGATCTACCCTGGAACACAGGCCTGGGGATAGAATGAGAACACCCACAAATAATTATACTGGAAACAAGAGCTCCTGGACATCTCTTTGGACTGAAATAAGATTTGAAGGGAGGAGGTCATCAGTGACTGAATTGCCAGCATGAAAAGAAGAGCCTCTTTCAGTGTATGAGCAGAAAAGTTACTGAATAGAAAAGCAAGTTTCAAAACACTGTTCTTCACAGAAAGCATTTTCTTCTGGTTCACAGTGCTATAGAAGAATAAAGCACACACACACATACAATTAATTGTTCTTATGATGGAAAAAGATGAACACTTTGAGTAATATATGCTATAAAGACAATAGCAGGACAGCAGTTAAGTTGCCAGCGGTCACAGCCTTTACAGATTTGTAAGTACTCTGTCCTGCATCTCAGCATCACTCACAAAACCCTCCAACAAAATAAACAACAAAGAGCATTAGATTACTTCTTCACACTCATTAAGATGGAGTCAGCAAACCTTGATAAGGTATTTCAAAATATTTTTTGTTCTATCTGCACATTTGCTGGATAATGAGGTTCTAATGGCTGTCAGACAAAATACCTACTTTCTCACCAGTTGTGCAGTCTACTGAGAAATGAGGCTGAAAAACCCGTAGGGCTCTGTTCTAGAAAAATTCCACTGCAAACCTACATGCAAATTAGACAGCACAGTGTGCTATTAACCCTTTGGTTACTTTTAGTTTTTGTAAAATGTTTTTTCTTGTTCTTCAGGCACGTATGAAAACAAGCTAAATTTCATATAATGAAATAAATTTGTTTGACACATTCTGAATTTTGTCTCTATACAAAGATGGGAAAAAGATGGAAGCTATAAATACGAAGCTTTTCCTCTCAAACACAAATGTGCCCTCAAATATGCTGCAACATATTTTCTCAAGATACTGAAGCTACATCAGGGAATGTCAGGATGGCTGTGCAATATTAGGTGAACTTGGTAGCTATGATTATTTGATTAACTGCATCCCTACTCTCCAACAGGCTGAACCCCAGTATCTTTTTTCACTTCAGAAGTATTGCCTTCATGGCTATATTACAGCAGTGATGCTGACAATTTCTTAGATATTTTATTTCTGATTTAGCATACCAAAAGCTCTTACAAGGGAACCTGGATTTTCTTCAGAGTATGAAAATATTTGTGCTGATCAGAATAAAGATGTAATGTTAAAAAAGGTTTGCTTTTGCAATTTCAGTTGGTTTAATTTTTATGAAAGTGGACTGATGAGAATTAGAAAGTATTAGGAAGTACATGTAGTTCTGCAAGTGTAAAACCTTGCCTTGCAAAATCTATCCCTGTACCTATTTGCACACCTTTCTGAACTGAAAGTTCCTGCTGCTTCTGTTATTGGATTGTCAGAGGTGATCCTGCCGTATTGCCTATGATTTTTAATCAATTACTTACACATTTGGAGATTCTTAGGAAATTGGTTTAGGTTGACTGGCTAGTGTCTGTTTTACAAGACAAGATCAAGAAAAATCTGTATGCACTCACCAGCAGGGGAAGAAAAAAAAAGATATGTTGGCACATATATATAGAATATATAGCAAAATAACTGCAAAATTGTTATGTATCACCAAAGGGCATTCACATTTCAAAAACCACATTAAATAAGAATTTAATACTTCAACACAATGCAATTTCTCAGTGCAAAAGCTAGAGGAATAAAAAGGGTTGATTTTGTACTGTTAGCCAAAATGCAGGTGTGTATGTAGTACATACATGTATGTAGTTTGGAGAAAAGAAACTTTGAACACTCAAGGCCATTTGTGTTGCATCTTCACATCACCTGCTGATCTTTAATAACATTGTACAGAAAGCACTTGTATCAGACTTCTCTTTTTCTAATTTGAAAAAAAATTATTACAATTTTCAGCTTCCTCCTCCTCTAGATTTTAGACCTAATAGGGTGAACAAGTTACTGTGGCAAATGCAGCATGTTACTTCTGGAGAAAATAAGCTTGTCTACAAACACCAATACTGAGCAATTCCTAGTGTACAATGCCAACATCTAATTTCTCAGTGACATGTTGACAGGTTTGGAAAACCATCACTAGAAATTTGTTCAAAAAACTCAGCAATATCAGTAGCACTACAGTGCTGGTAACAAAAACAAGGTGGATCTAAACCACAGCTAGCAAGTATGAATACTAATTTAAAGAGTATCCATAAAGTGAGATCATCTAAAAGCCGTCTTCCAGGGTCCTGTTCCTTTAATAGCCAGGCATATTTAGTTTCATCTTTTCTGAGCTATGCCAGACTGTTTGGCCTGGAATAGGAAAATTTGTGAGTTGGAAAATTTTAATACAGTGTAAGCAAAGCTTGAAATACAGTATAAGATTTGCTATTACAAAATATGTCTCTCCTCTGGGTGAAAGCAAATTTTTTTGCTAGCTATAAACTTATCTTTTTCTGACATTAGACATCTATTATTTTGAAAATATTTTATATTCCCATTCCAATTTCTGCTACATCTATTTCTGATGTCCTGGAATGCAAACTTGCTATAGTATTGTACTATCTTTTAAACTTTTCAATAATGTAGGAATGCTTAGAAAAATAACTTTCAAAGATTATAATAAACATACAATATTTTGCCCAAAGATCCTTCACTTCTGCTTAGTCTCAGTTCATTATCTCATCTGTAAAAATAACATGATGACTCCATCATTTATGAATCTGAAATATATTACTAGAAATATATTTCACTTACTGCTTGTGCAAAACAAAATCTTAAAACTTTATGCTCAGATGCTGAAGTGCTTTGGAACTTAATATGAAATTTATGGGCATCTAAATAAAAGAATCAAGGAGAACTGACACACTCTGCAAGTAAATTCTCATGGACCTGTGTCTGAACTACTCACTTGGTACTTGCCCAGGCAGAACTGCAGTTAAAGTCAGCTATGAAACACTCATCTTCATTTCAGTTAAATGACATCTATAATTGTGCATTCTCACCCACCTCTGTAGCTGGTTTGTCTGAGCACTGTGAGTAGTCAGTCATTTGTCAAGATTTGACAAATAAGTTGCATTTCAGATATAACTTGTCTAACCAACATTAAAATATTTTTCACTCGCCTTGAAAACAAGTACTAAGGAAATAATGAGTAGCCTACTGTTTGTATAAGTAATTTTTCTACTATCGGAAATGAAGTATATTTCCCCCTTCACCACTGAAGCAGCATTGGTACTAACCCATTATTTTATATTTGGACACTAAATTCATTCAAGGGGTCAGAGAAAAGTAGAAAACAAATCTTGCAGCTTCAACACAGCCTTTAACTTAATGCAACTGAACACAGAGAAAACTGTATTCAACTACCAATTGTATGAATAATCACCGGAATCCTGTTATTTATTCTCTGATACTAGTCAAAAACACATATCTGGTATCAGAAGAACTGCCTTATTTCCTTAGGAACATGTTGCTTCAATAAGTGTTGTGAGAGTATTAAATACAATTGAAATTATTCCTCCCAGGGTTGCTAAAAAACCCAACAGAACCAGCAGGTGTCTTTTTAGAAAGTTATTTTGTTATTTCATACTCACTATCGTTCCATTATCACCACCATCCTATTAAAAAAAAACCTCTTGGGATATTCAATAGGCAATTCTATATTCAATCATTAACAGAACAAACAAGAAAAACAGACACCTGATTTCACAGTATGATAGAGGTGCTGAAAGATTAAATGTATATGAAAGGATTCTTTAAATGACCACATTCATCTAGCTAAAAAAACCCTGTAGCTGATAGCATCCCTGGCTCTGTTGCCATCATCCAGCACCAGTAGCAGAGTCAATTCTGCTGGTCCAAATGCCTATCTCTACTTCTTGAAGAAAGAAAAGCTTTGTATCATTTTTAAGAACACTAGTAAAAAAAATGCCATGAAATTCACATTTTTAGAACTTGAGTAAGTAGAAATACTAGAGGTATACAGTTTTGATGATGCTCAGGAGTGCTCAGACACAGAGCAGAACACCCAAAATAGTCTTATTTCACCTTACAATATATTTTTGATCTCAAGGTTATGCTGATTTTACTGCAGGAAAAGAAAAACCTTACCATTCCTTCAAAAGAAAGTTTCATGTATTTCTGAGAGAGACAAGTTTGGCCTTTCCTAGTTCGATCAAGAATTGCAGCAACTCATCAAAGTACGTGTCAGCTGCAGAGCTTTTTTTTTAGTTAATGGCACCTATATTCAGTTTTCAGTAGAGGTGTAGAATTTGAAACCCGCTAGCATTATAGACAGACCAAAGATTTCCAGGAGCTCCCAGGAGCTTATCAACAGCAAAATGCACAGTATGACTAGTTTTCCATTCAGATTTAGACACACACAGGAAGATGAGATTTGAATATCCACTCTTGAAAAGTATGAACAGTAAGGCTGGCTGGGAAGAAAGTGTTTCAAGATCCCAATTTATTATGATTTCCTGTTATCAGACTTTGACTTTCTAATTTTTCTTTTGGCTCACCTTTCATCCTAAGAGCATAAAGCAAATAGCAACTTCCTGAAAGAGTTGCTGAAATTACCTGCCAAAAGATGCCCAGAAGCTATTTACTATTAAATCAAATACAGTCATTGCATGTGCCATGGAAGTAAGTATACATATGGTACTTGCAACAGGGTAACTGTGATGAATTTATGAGCATTTATTACTCATATTTTATATTATCAATTGTAAATGCACTGTGGCCAAGCAGAAAATTCTATATTGTGCCTTTACCTCTGTTTTTGGGGGAGAGTTTCAACAGATGGCAATATAGAAAGGTCTTCATATGGCTGTGGAACACTGAATCAAAAAGGAACAAAGCTTACCATCCACAAAGAATGTAATGGAAAAATGCCCTTGAAATGACTTTCCTTGGTGGCTGAATCAGATTGAATTTACTACTTAGTTGACTGTAAACTAATACCTTTATCTAACAGAAATATGCCTATGCTTAGCAGGCACTATCTGAATCCACATAAACACAGATGCATGGTTATTTTATAGAGTATAGCTTCAGCAGAACTCTTTATGTCAGCATAAATGTGAAGAACTGATGAGGCTCATCAGTAGCTTTTGAAGGAGGCCAGACATAAGCACAAGCATGTTTGAAGGGCATAATGCAGAGCCTCTAAATAGGGCACAGTGACACTCTGGGGGGCACCAAGCCCAACACATCTTTGTCCTGTTCCTCTCAGAGCCTCTCCCTACCCCTGCCCCACCCTCAAAATTCAACTTTGTCACAACCTTTTTGGAGGTCTAGAGGAGTTTGGTACCTTACACAAAATTATGAGATTGAAGAACTGTAGCTTTGAGGTTCTTATAATGATTATCTGTGTGACAAATAACCTCGAATTTTCCAGGACAGATACACCACAGTTCAGCTGGGAAGGTTGTATGGCTCTGGCTCCTTGCTACTTCTGAAGGATCATATTATAAGGAACAGTTTATTTGAGCTATATAAACAAGTCATTCCTTTAAAATGTGTGGAAAACAAGGGGATGAATGGAAACAAATGCTAGGGTGAAATGGGATTTTGCTAAGAGATCTGGTAGCATTTTTTTGTATTAGTCCAAGTAGAGTTGCATATGTAAAAGTTCAGAATTCAAGCACTGTCAGAAAGATTTTTAAAACAAGCAATGAGAGCAAGATGAGTAAGGGAGCGTTCTGATGGTGGATTTGTGAAATAGGAACTGAGCCCTCCACTGGGACATTTCACCTCACTGGTAGTTGATGAATACACAGCACTGGCAATAGCGACATGGGCTGAGTAAATGGGATTCAACATATTGCATGCTACTTTAGGAATAAAAGAAAAAGCCAGTCAGTTTCATTGTGAAAGCATCCACAGATAGCCCTTGACGAACTAAAACCCACAGACAAGACTACAAAGTCAACTTTTCTAAGTCTGATAAAGCTTGGAGTTGCCAATCCTGTCTAACAGGACAACTAACTACTGTATGTCTACACAGCATCAAATAATTTATATATCCATCAACAGGTCCAGGTCATTTTCCAAATGTCATCTAGTTCACTCAGCATCAGACACTGCGCCACACTCCAGTATGACAATGTTCCTCAGAATAACCTCCAGCTATTTTGAGTTATGCAGCTGTAGAGACTGGAATAACTCTTACAGGACCCACTTAGGATCAAGAAGCTGGCAAAAAGCTTGGCAGTCACAGCCCTTTCCCACTGTTCTTGCCATTCACAGCAGATCAGCCCATGCTCATACACTGGAATGTCACCACTATGACCCTGTGCACTGCCTGTTGAGCTGTCCTGAGACAGCGCCCCAGAGCAAAGCAGTAGTACAAAGGGTCAGGATTTGGAAGAGGTTCTAGCAGTTGGCCTAGTTAAGTGCTTAACGTTCTCTGTTCCTCTACCAGCTGAACAAAATGGGGTTCCACAGAGCATCCAAAGGGTTTATCTCTACCTACTAATTCCCAAGGAGCAGCGTCTTCTGCTCTTACTGCAATGAAGACTGAACTTGAAATGCCCATACCTATCATTTCACAAACAGGCACGAGGCCAATAGAGCATACAGCGAAAGATCAAAGGCCAAAAAAAGATTATCTTTTATAATCTGAAATACGATTTTGACTCGAGTAGTTAAAAACAGTTGCGTTTACTTTCCAATTTTCATATCAAAGCAAAATGCAAAGAAGTTGATACCACATCATTTGTATGCTTCATTTTGAACTATTTATTTTGATTTAGAGGCAGGATCAAAGAACTCCTCTTTGCTTGGTAAGCAAACAGTGACATTTCAATCCAGTCATTATCATATGTATTCCTGAAGGATTCATCACTGTAAGCATCTAGACTATGCTGACCTGGGGTCACAGACACTATCTACTATTGCATTCTTAGAGCTATATTTAAACCACACTTCAAATATTCTAAACTATGTTGTGTACTGGGTATTACCCTTGCCCTTTCCTAGATCAGTGTCGTACATATACATATCCTGTGCAGCCATCTCGAAAACCCTGGGCTTCCACTGGGAGGGAGGGAGGGGAATCTTTGCCACCATGCTGAGTTTGCACAGCTAAGCTTTGGTAGTGGGAGGGCTACAGAGGTGGCTTCTGTGACAAGCTGTCAGAAACTTCCCTCAAGTTTGGCAGAATTTGACTCACGAGCTTCTTGCTGTATTTTCTCTCCCGTGCCCAGCTGAGGGGGGAGAGGTAGAGTGGCTTTTCTGGGCACCTGGCATCTAGCCAGGATCAACCCACCACAGCAAGAGCAGCTCCCAGTGCTACTAACACTGCTGTTCTGTAACCACACCTCAGAGCAGCTACAAAAAAGCTTGCAGGGTCACAGTAGTGATTTTCTAGCAGATGAAACTGTAGCCATTACTGGACTTTTCCTGTGTGGTTTGAGAAATTGTGTGGGAGACAGGTTATGGATACATTCCTTATGGCCACCTCCGATCTGCAAGTACCTATCAGGACAAGCAGGGATGGCTCAGCTATAGTAGGAGAGTAACAACTTTGTCACACAATCTGTGGTGATTTTTTTCCTGTCTGCAGAGTGAATGAGGTAGAGTGCTGGTATTTACAAGTACCAATAAAAAAGTATTTTCTGAACAGCAAGGAGTTGTGAGTTTAGACAATGAGATCACATAGTCACCTAACAAAGTTAGAGGAGCAACTTGTTCAGCTAAACCCATTGATATCCACTCAGGGTGCAGCCACCTGCACCATTCCTGCACTGTGGCTTTATCATTATATATTTGGTGATGATCAATTTACAAATGCCATTTCCAAGTCACACTGTATTATTAACAACAGTAGGGAAGCACTTTCTCTCACAACGTGGACACTGTCATGCTCAGACCACAGTCATGCCTTTCCACTTGGCTGAGGCCACTTTTGTCACCAGGAGCCTTCTGGAAATATCCCCAAAAAACTGAAAGATTAATTTAACTTTTGTATCTCTACCAGAAGCCATTTCTCAAACTGAAAGGAACAGCTGTAGAGAGACCACTGCATCATATGTTTTGAAAAATAAGGACTGGATACATTTGTGTTTTGCTTTGGATAGATTCATCACTAGCTGTGAAATTATTTTTCCTGTTAGTACTACAGTGGTGACTTCTGACAAATGTTTTGGACTTCATGCTATGTCTGACTCAAAGAACACATGGCTCTGTAGCAAACTTAACCTGACATTTTAGTTCAATATTTAACAATTGTTCTGTCTGGAGAGCTCCAAATCATTCATCATTATCTCATTCAAAATGACAGCACGTGAGAAAGGGTGCTACTCATGACTGTTGTGCCCCTTTATTAGCAGACCTACATAAAAGAGTAATTGCAGATTATCAGTTTACTGTAATGCTCCCTACCCTTTCTGCACTAATACCCATGGAAACACAGCAGAGAAAAAAGATCCCAAGAACTTATAACTGTCCTCTCTGTTTAGCTTCTCTTTCTACTACTCTTCCATACACTAGAAAAGGACACCAGAAATTATTTATTACTTGATGAACGTTTCTCAGGAACTCTCCCAAGTACACTGGCTAAACAACAGGCTCCCAAGTGATAGAAATTATCCTCCTTGACTTAATTTAGCTTATGTACTTCCAAAGCAATTTTTTCAGACCAACAGCACACATACACACTTTCAACTGTCCCATCCTGAAAGCAGAGTCCCTGGTCAGTCAGCAGGTCAAGCAGAACAGAGCTCATGTGGCAGCATCTTTCAGGATAGACCAAAAGTTAGGACTTCTCTTCTACCTAGGTGCCAATTTTCATCCAACTTATAGGATTTATAGGATTGATTTATAGGATTTATAGGATTAAAATCTCTACATCTCTTTTTTGTTGTTTTTTATTTACACACAAACTGAAATTCTTAGTATTAGAGATATTCTAAGGAAAATTAAATTATTCCCAAAAGCTTAATATCTAGTACTAGCGCATTTCTCAGAGAATGAAAATGGTGTTAAAAGATTCAGAAAATATGGTATAAGAAAAGTTTTAGCTCCAAAGCAAAAAAAAAAAAAAACACCAAAAAAACCCCCCAAAAAAACTCAAAAAAAACCAACCCCAAAACAAAAAACAAACAAAAAAAACCTCAACTCAAAATACCCCAAAAACCAAAACCAACCTAACCACCTCCCCCCCCTCCCTCCCAAAGCCCAAAACATTACCCAATGACAACTTAGTGACTGTTTCATTTGCAATAAGCATTATATTAAGGAGATAAAGACATGTCAAAGAATAGATGGGCAATAGTATCCGTAAGGGAAACTGTAGCTGAACAAAACTATGGTTTGTTCCAAGTCTGGTAAAAGCCCCAATCTTCAAGTTGTTCCCCATCTCTGTGACCAGATTTTCCTACAAATACAGAAAATTTGCTCCAAATTCAAGTTCTTTCCTCCCAAACATCCCATCCTCAGTCTCCTGTACAGCAGTAAGAGGCTCTGAGGAGCCTACTCTAGTGTCCCATTGTTCTCCTGATGGGAAGAAAGTGTTTAACTAAATTGCCACTGGGATTTATTTTTAATGTAGAAACAGTTGCAGTGGTGTAATCCAACAGACACAGATGGTAATCTATCTAATTTGTACAGAGCAATTAATACTGTAACAATAACTGTGAAAACAGGGCAAGTAAAAAAAATACAAAGAGCAGGTTTCCCTTTTGACTGGTTATATTATTTATCAAAACCTGAATGTAGATTTTAGATACACTGCAGAGGAAAGAAAATAATTAATTCAATTCAGACCTCATAGTCTGGCAAAGGAAACATAAGACAGCTCCAGATGGTTTCTGGAAGACAAAGATGGAGTTTGAAAAAGATGACGAAACTTTTGCTATCTGGACCTCAACATTTGGCATTGGAGAGGGAGAGCATTATAAAATTATGTTATCACAGATGAATTCTTAATATGTTAAATCCTCTAAAGTCTTAACTGATATTTTGCTTCAGCAGCTGTCTGGTTCTCATCATATACACCTGGAGAAGTAAACGATCTTAAACAGTTATTTTCAATATTTCAGAGAATAAAATATTTATCAAATATTTTAAATCTCTTTCTGTTCAATAGTCCACCTTATATTTAGATCAGTGGCAAACTGCTACTGTTTTATAGTAGCATGCCTTGTTTACCTGAAGATGCTACCTGGACTGAATTCGTCTCTCTCAAAACTAAAATGTGATTTTCTAGGAAAATCAACTCCGAATTTGGCACCCATTGTCATTGTTAGGACCCACAGATAGTTTTGAAGCTGCTGTAAAAACAGCAGGATGACAAATAGACACTGATACTTTTTTTGAGTTGGATTTTTTTTGTCATTTTTAATGCATATGTCAAAAAACTGTTATTCACCTCACAGCACCTGAGTCAAGATCAGCTCTGGTGAAGAGGATAATAAATGGCTCCCTAGGCAGAAGCAAATTTATCAGCAGTAGCCTACTGGACTGACAGTTGGGTAATCCACAGTAGGGGCCTCCTGAATAACACTGTCAGCGAGTTCATGAAAGTCTCCTGTTTCATTCCGTAATACAACACTGACAGAGCAGAAACTCAATCAATTCCACCGCTATTAGTGTTGCTGATCTTCCTTAGATTACTCATCTGGAGGGTAAAAAAGAAAAAAGGAGTGATGTTGAAGCACTAATGAGCTGTGAAAGTCAGGAAATACCCAGCCTCACATTCTGTAGGTGTGTTTTCCTATTAGAGCAACGTTTTTTCATTAAGAAGGGAAAAATTTCTTACAAAGGTTTCTTGTGCTTCAGCTAAATATATAACCACAGAACTAACCCTTCACCCACATCCATCCACTACTGCCAAAAAAACATCTATACTTTATAACAGTAAATTTGATAGGTTTAAAAAAAATACACTTTAGCATTCAGGCCCACCAGTTGTTTCACAGACGTGCAAAAGCAATTTGAGAGCATCAAAACAAATCGATTCTGTACAAAAAAGCATCATAAATAATTTTAGAAAAGACAAGTTATGGATCACTATCATGCAACCGAATTCTCTCATACAAACACAAAAAAAGAAGAAAGTAAAGGATGTATAGAACAAAAAGTTTTCATTGACCTGATTTGTCAGAGATGTTGGCTGTGACTGGCGTGGTGGAGCAGCCCGTGTTAACCTTTGCGCTGTCCTTGGAAGTACCAACTTTGGGTTTGTTTTTCGTTGCCTCTAGTGCTTTGACCTTCTTGGCATGTTTACTTCCTTTGTAGTGGGCCTCGGCCTGGCTCTACAAAGGAGAACAAATCAGGCTCACTTTTTTTTGCACTTGTATATAATACAATGGATAACAAGGCAGAAAAGTGACACTTTCAATAGTAGGCACCATATTATTCTACCTAAAAAATTTTAACAGCTTTATATTAATGCTTTTCGTGGATGTAAGTTCTTATATATTCCAATGAAAGGATTTTAATGAATACTACATGTTTTCAGTAACTTGGAAAAAGAGGCTTCAAGATTACATAAAACTCTGTCACTCCTAACGTAATTCTTTGCTTAAAGATTTAAAGGACTATACAAATGTAAACACATCCAATTCAGAAAGATGCTACTCAATTTTCATGTAGTGTTCCCTAGTCTTTATTGCTTGCAGTTAAAAAGACGTACTCTGCTGAAACATGATTAAATAATCCGTTTTCCCTTCTTTTTGATCTAATACAGATTTCATAAAATACTTTCACCTTCACATAACAGCAACTGAGACAACTGAAAATTGAAAAAATATTACTTCACTATTAGATCAAACAAGAAGGGTTAAAATGAGGAAACACTACACCTGCAAACTTCAGTAGACCCAAGTACAACATAGAAAACGAAATACTTGTCAGTCTTGATTGCTTTATAAATTGCCTTGAATATTACTTTTTAAATACTAAGGAAATTTGAAGCTGAAGGACAGAGAGAAGAGGAGCTTTTTAAAATTATTAATATTTATTTTGTCTTAATCTGCCCAAACAGAACAGCAGAATTATGTCCTGAGATGTTTACTTCACCTTTGCCTTTAAACTATCTTCAGAAACTAGGTCAGTGTTTTTGAAATTGCACAGCTAAAGCTAGATACATAAATATCTGCCCAGTTTTTCAGAAATATTGATTCCCCTTCACTGTTCCTGACTCTACATAATCAGGCCACTTTGTCAGAAGCAAAACTAAAGAACTGCATGCTTAATACAAACTCCAAAGCTTGGAAATTTCAGCTAATGAATTTAAGTCTTTTTCTTGACTTCTTAATAAATTAATTTACCAAATAATGGGCAAGAAAAAAGTCCTATCCAAAAAAGTCTGTTTTCATTACATTGTAGTCTTCAGCAGTAGATTTGTGTAATTAATATTTCCGAGCACAATTTCAAAACATTATTCCAGGCATACCACTAGGTGCCTCTATTGAAGGTTACATATTAACCAAATAAGTTAATATTGTTGTTTACTTCAAATTAAAACACTCAGAGAAAGCATGCTTCTTCTAAGCACATCTTGGCACCTGGCTTGTAAAAACATCAGTGCAAGTAAACTTTCACTGTGTTCATGCAAAACCATTCTCTCTCATCAATCAATTATCAACTACTTAGTTTGCTGTGTTAAGTGAAGCAAGCCATGAAACAAATCACGTGCTTTTTTACAGAGAGCAATTATAACATCTAAGATGCTCGAACTCCACGAACAGTGCTGCCGTAATGAGGAAAATTGTTTTAAGATCAGCAGAAATGGGCATTACAATACAGTCACCTTGGGACAGCATGTAATAACAGCTTTATCGTATGGTAGAGTAGAAGTGAAGAGTAGAAACAGCCGGAGCAGGCAATAAAACTGCATGTTGGAGTCCTCACACGAGTTACTGGCACCATTACACTGATGGAGAATTGTTGCTAAAATAGAGGAGTGAAGTTCTCACACACCAGAACTTCTTAAGTGATCATACAGCCCATGAAACACAGTGATTTCCACCTCAGAAGGACAGTGTGTGTTGTTGTGGGTACGTCTTTCCTTTCATAGGAGATTTTAGTAAGCAAGCATTCAGTAAGAAAGGCTGTTAGATTAGTTTTATTTTGAATTCCTCTGAAAGTGAGATGTCTTTTAAGAATTTTATTATAAAAACAGTGAAGAGTTTACTCATCAATTGCTATTAAAATATTTCTGGATTTTAAAACCTTTGAAATATTAACACTCATACAAACACAATTGAAGGATTATAAAGAAACAACTAACCAGCTATACCACTAGTACTACGTGCTCTACTTAAAGGGACACTTGTCAACTTCTGGGTTGGATCTCTCCAGTTCTGAATGCAGGCAGAGGAGCATAGTCCTGCTTGTGCCCTGCTATGCCAATGTGCCTTATGAGGCACAGGAGTCTCGCCCTGCCTCTCTCCACCTTTGCTGGGTTTCATCCATTTCTCTTAAGCTTTGCAGTTGTGACATGATGCACTGGAAGGGGCGTTTTCCACCAACAAAATTCAATAAACTATTTACACGTTGCGGTGTACAGAAAGTGGAGCTAAAAATTGGGGTGAATATAAATGCCCTTTCAATTCCAATGCTTTTAACTTTTAATAATAGCAAGTACAAGATTGTCCACTTAAGCATCCTCAAGTTGATGATGTCCCTTTAAATATTTGAACTCTATGCTCTGCGCATATGTGTGCTGTTGATAAGATCATATGCTGCCTGAGGCCAAAGCTATGACATAAGAGACATAAATGCACTCAAGAGAAAGACTTAGTAAGTCAATTCCTTGATAATAAGCCTTTCTGCTGATATTTGCAATAAAAATGCCTGCAATATCAGTAATAACCTACTACAGTCTGTGATTCCCTTCATTCAATCCTCATATAGTGTACATGTGACCTGTTGAGAACAAACAAGCCCAGGAAGAATTAAAATTAAGATTTCCATAATAACAAGCAAAGCTTCATGGACACACGGTGAATGGACTCATTTTTAAGCTAATTATCATAATCTATCAAATTCATAGTTGTATGTTATAGTGCCAAAAAGTATTGCTATGACCAGCCTAAGCAGGGGTTTGGAGATGCCATCCTTCTTCAGTACTGTCCCAACTAGACCATATTCCTTTGGGGGAAGGGGGGATTCTCCAGGTTAGGGGATAGCAGTTAGGGGATGCAAAAATCTACCTTTAAAAAATTGTTTCAGTGCCTCACTTTGTCAGTTAAGTACATACTATTTGTTTCTACATTGACTTTGTCAAGTTTCAATTCCGTGGGCTGGATATTGTTATAACTTTGGTTTTTAGGCTTTTTCAGCTCATCTCTGTTCTGTGAATAGAAACACAGATACTCTTCCCAAGCATGAAGTTAGAGAAGCATTCCTTAAAGTATTGAAGCAATCCTTCCTAACTACATAAGCACTATTTTCTAGTCCTTTCAGATTCACTTGCAAGGTCAGAGTTTGCTTTTTATGCACTATGTGATAAATCATTTGATTCAGCTGCCTTTCAGTAACTGAAATGCTGTATCACCATGTTCTGTAAACCTTTAGAGTTTTCTGGAGCCATAGCAAGCAAAAGAAAAAAGGGCAGCTGAGGCAACCTGAAATTGGAACTCCTGATTATTACGGATACCATTTTTTGTGATTATTATTTTCCTGATCATTAATAACTCTAATTTTATGAAGTATTTTCAAAAGCACAATATTAAAGGCAAACATGTTTGTTCCAAGTCTCACTTAAGACTTGCTTATGACACAAATACAGCAGTAGAGCAGAGGTTATAGCTTTGTCTACTACATCACTGAAATATTAGACTTATCTTTGAAATAAGCCATGACATATACAATTTTAATTTTTAGTTAGGACAAGAAGCTGAAAATTTATTTTAAATTGCTCTGGCAATCCAGAGGAAGTTGTGCACACATAGGGTTCAAAAGACATGTCCATAAAAGAAAGATAGTTTACCATTTTTAATATAAACACCCACTAAAATACAAAGTCAACTTTAGAGTAAATATCTTTGGAATACAATATTTTAAATGGAAGGTACTTTTTGAGTACATTAAGTACATCACTAAGTACAACTAATTAATGCAAATTCTGTGGCAGCAAAACAATATTTAAGAAAATGAAAAAAATACGAAAAAACAAAATGAAAATCTGTTATCTCAAAAAACATCTTTCTGTACTCAGGTACTATAATTATTTTAATTGAAAAATACTTTATTCCAATGTATACAGCTGCATTTGCTGCAGGGGTTAATTAATTCTACAGTAAAATAATTTATCTATGCCAAAATTCAATATTATTTAAATATTTATTTTTAATTTCAAGAAGATTAAGTTCTTGCTTACATCTATTGCTTACATAGTCAGTATTAAACCTCACCATTGAATTATCTTTATTACAATTTTTAAATTAAATGCATTATAGGTTAGGAAGACACTTTTTTGAGAAAGTGGAATAAAAATTATTTCTATGAAAGAACTCCTTAACTGAAAGGAAAGTTTTATTTTGAATTGAATCTAAAACTGACTGTGGTCTACTAGCTTGATATATATATATATATATAGCAAAATTTTAAAAAAGAACCTGCCTACTTATCAGACAGCACAGAAGGTCATCAAGTACTGGCTAGCCAGATTTAATGACAGGAAAAGCTTTAAGCTGCCATAAATGTGATGTTATGAATCAGAATGCAAAAAATACTTTTGTACTGACAGGCCAAACTCCAAAAAAGTGTTTATACATTTGTCTGGACTACTTTTTGATCAACAGGATGCATATTTTGTGACACTTTAAAAATATGTCTACCTATTTGTAAGACCATGGATTAGTGAACAGATGTTTTTGAAACTAAGTTGCAAATAATTAAGAATATAATTGACAGACAATTATGAAATTTTCCCCCATAATTTTTTTAATTTATACACCTTAGTTCTATCTACAACTAAAAGGCCCCAACCAACCAAACCTTATGAATTTTTTAATTTTTAAGAAAGCCTCTATATTATAAGGATTAATGACCTGTCTGTAAGAAAGGATAGCTTTTTCTGCTCTTAAAAATGATCCAAATGGTCTATTTTATTTAAAATCTGCATTTAATTGGTACTTTCAACTACAAATTATTAAGTTTGAAATCCAAGCAGGATGTTAAACTGTACAACTACATACAATACATATACAATTCTATACTAGCCTTCTATACTAGACTGCATTTAATAAAACATCAACAATTTAAATTATCTTCTACATGTAAACATACTTTTACTTTTAAATATACTTTTACTTATACTTTTGAAAATAAATGTGAATGACATTAACATATTGCAGTGCTTAAACAACCTCAGTAGCTTTACTCTGTAGAAAGTTAAAAATGTTTATAAATCTGCATATATTGATAGATCTAGATAACCAGGAAACAGGTAGATCATATGAATTAATTGATAGCAGTATTATCTTTAAGGAAATTGCCTGACCTACAGGCAAGACTGTAGTACAAAAGATTACAGAATCTTCCCCATCAGGAGCAATGACTGACAGTGTATTTGAAATCCACATGATTAATTTTGACATTTCACAAGCGACAGAATCTACTTGCGATGTGAATGACTAATTAACTGAATTTATTGCTACACAAAGAAACATTAATCTGATGAAAGGCTTGAGTAAGTCTAAAGGTTCAGTGTAAAAAAAGATTTTTTACAGGTTCATTCAAGTTCAGCTGAAGTAGCTCTTCATTAGGTCTTCATGGAAAGAAGACAATTGTACCATCAACTCTTTAGCTGAATGCTTGAATCTGCTAGCACATCATCCAGCCTGGAAATTAACATATACAATTAAATATATGTAGATCTGCATGGATAGAAGGAATGAGAAATGCAGAAATAAAGGGTGACTCTGAAGCATCCATGTGGGATTGCAGGTTCCTGCCTTGAGCTGAGCGCTATTAGGTGAGTGCCACAACTCAGGAGAACTGAACACGGTGGCTCGCACCTCCTATTTCTTCTCGCTTGCTACTGCAGCTTCTTAAAGCAGGAACTCATCCTGGATGGGAAATACTCTCAACAGCAATTCTCACTCTAACGGGCTGCCCAATGAAGTGGTGGAGTCACTATCCCTGAAACTGTTCAAAAACCATCTGGGGTTTTTGGGGATATGGTTCAGTAGTGAACATGGTGGTAACTGGACTTGATTATCTGCGAGGTCTTTCCCACCCTCAGTGAGTCTATCTCAAATCCTGTATTCATTTGGTGTTGATACAATTGGTAATCTCTAATGAAAAAATATTTTGTTGAAAACACCACAAAAGCCTCTGCCAGTAGCAGTTCAGCCACGGAAAATGAAACAACTGAAAGACTGAACAGTTACACAATAATCCTGAAATCTTCCATTCTGTTATGGACTAGTTATAAAAATGATTTTTTTTCCTGCATATCACAAAAAAAAATTTACATACATTCAAGCTAAAAAAACCCAAACATGTCCTAAATATAGTCATAACTTACATTGTAGAAAGAACATCTCTCAACCCCTGTATTCCTGCCCATTTTTATACATCAAGTTGATTACAGCGGTCCCACTAGAGAAGGAAACAAACTATGCAAAACAGGAGCAGAGAAATGTTTATGTTTGTAATATATTGTTATTTTAATTCACAGCAGATTCTAAACTAGAAAGCTCTCTTAATAGTAAGATATCAACAAAATCTTTGCTCATTTAATTTACCTGTTAGAAGCATTCTGTAAGAGTATGCACATTTGAGTATATAAATCAGGAAGAATTTAGACTAGAATCATAACTCTAATAAAAATTACATGATAAATTAGGAAGTAGTGTTGAAAAACATACTTTTATCTCATTTGTTATTAATAATAGAAGTAATTGAAGAAATCTGAAAACTTGGCATGTTCATACATTTTTTACACGAAAGCTATGCATTAGTTTTTCAATTCCACCCTTACGGATTTCTAAAACCTAATTGCTCAAAATAGTAAGGTAGATTATTATTGAAAAGAACATGGAAAAACCAAGGAGCTGTGAATATCAGCCATGTCATAAGAAGTCAACTCATATTTTAAATACCTTACCAAACTTAGTTAAAAGCTCCATTAAATAGCTGTTATTTGAACATAACTTCCATCATGTTATAACCCTGTACCCTATAATCATGTGGTATTTCTGTCATGTTGGAGCTAACAACTTTCATCATTTTGTCAGTTCTGTCTACAAAACAGAAAATTACCTTCACAAGTTCCTGAGATTTATGCTTTTAATTACCTCCTATCTGCTTCACTACCCTCCATAACCAAAGAATCAATATAGTCTTATAAATAAGAAAAATTTAAAATGTTTGACAGAAGACAATGACAGTTCTGTGGATTTTTATGTGATGCTATGGATTATTTTACTTATTATCCTTTTGGCAGCATGAATGATTTATTTAAATCTGCAAAGTCAACTTTTGGCAATACTTGCCTAAACTTAAAAAATTTCTCTTCTGGCTTTTTAAAAAGATGAATGCTATCATCACATCATCTTTATTAGCTTTAAATGCATTCAACAATAAGATGACTTTCATTGTCTCTTAATGCCAAATTGTTACATCTGATTTTCTGGTTTGCCTACAAAGTGTTTTCTCCTGATTTTTGAGTCACCTCCTGATTTTTGAGGTGACACCAAAAATCAGGACTGACTTGCAGTTATTACCCACACAGCAACACACTGTGCAAACACAAGTTTATTTTCAATCCAGTTATACCCTCTGAACAAGATGGTGCCTACCAGGCTGTACCTGGTACATGTCAATGACATTTCTATAAGAAACAGAAAGTGTGCAGGGGGAAGCAGACAATTATTTTAGGAGCAATCAACAGATGACAAAGTCTGTTTACGAAAAGAACACCACCAAACAAAAATCAGAACAATAACATGTTCTGCAGGCATGACGTTTGCAAGTTTGGACTATAGAGAAGCCTGGCTGATGGAAAAAGAGATTTGATTAGTACTGGCATAATTGTACAATGCCTAACATTCTAAACCTCTGTGGACTATGACAAAATCCTTTGGGTTGGAAAGGGCCCTTAAGAGCAAGTTCAAATGTTAACTCAGCACTGCCATGTTCTCCACTAAAACATGTCCCTACACATCTTTTAAACATCTCCAGTGGATAACGACACCACCACTTCCCCAGACAGTCTGTCCCAATGCTTGACAACTTCCTTTTGGTGAAGAAATTTCTCCTAATGTTCAATCTAAGCCTCCTCTGGCCCAGCTTGAAGCAGCTTTTTCTCATCATCACTTGTTTCCTGGAGAAGAGACTGACACCCACCTTGTTACAACCTTCTTTCAGGTAGGCATAGAAAGTAATAAGCTAACCCCTGAGCCTTCTTTTCTCTAAGCTAAACAATCCAAACAACCTCAAGGCTAAACAATTAAATAAAAATAATGAGGGAGGAAAGCAGATGAACTACTTGAACACAAGGTAATGATTCAGATAAGGAGAAAAGGGCAATTCTGCAGAAACCAAACTTCCAGCTCTAGAGGCAGGCATCTCATAATTTGGCATGTCCTCGGGTGTCCTTTGTCAATTAATCTGTTGTGGATGTCCTGGACACCTCAGATATTTGAACAGCAAGACACTTAAATTTAGGCACCTAATCCCACTCTGAGTTCCAGCTAGGATATCTTAAGCAGCTTATGCAAAAAAATGTTGTTGAAGCAACCTCAGCTATCACTGCTGTGATGTTGCTACTACTTTTACAGATATATTTCCCCTGAACAGTAGTTCAGTCTATTAAGACAACTTTAGTTTGCTGTTACTTCAGAGATGACGTTTTATTTTTCTGTTTTGCAAGACTTTGGATCATTTCTTCTGTACTACATTTTCTTCTGGAGTTGACAGAGATTGGAAGGGGTGTCCAAACTAGTTACATACCAGAATTTATTAGCAGAAATAGACAACCTCCAATTTGACCAAAATGGAGCTGAAGATATTAAAAAGGGACAAGCGAAGTATGATGGTGAATGTCTGTAAGTATGAGTCAAATACTATCATTTCTTTTTTTAGAAGAGGACAGGCATATCAAGTTAAGACTAGATAAAATTTAGAATTTGCACACAGAGGTTTTCTTTGTGTTGTACTTTTAAAAATTGAAGAGTGGGAGATCTTGAAGAGTTCAGTTAGAAAATGCTGTTCAAATTATAATATGGCAGAAGAAAAATAATTCTAGGAACTTTATTTTTGAAAACACAGGAGCCATCACTTCAACACATGCTTAATCCCACATTCAAGACAACCTATTTTTAAATATTTAAATTTTAAAATTTCCTCCCATCTCTGATCTCTTGCTGCAAGTAGCTGCAGATCCCTGCTTTTGAATCTGATACCAGAACAGTCTCACCGAAGCTAAACTTGCAGACGCAGAAGCAAAAGAAGCCCAAAACCTTTGCAATTCACTGAATTAATTTAGTGGTAGGTTTGACAACTATAAATTGACTAGTATGATTTTTCTTTTTCAGTCTATTGATTCAGACCAGTGAGTGTCCACAGCACAAGGAAAAGATTTCAGGCAAGGAAACCAATTTTCTTGTCACAGATGAATACTCACTGTCTGTGTGTTTCTTGTGCAATTGATAAAACACCACCAGAATGAGGTCAGCATCCTCAAACACCATGCAAGTGAAATTCATTTAGGAGAATAAAAATAAAAACCAAAAAAGACGCTTTATAGTTTAGTTTTGCCATTTTAATTTCATTTAACTGCATAATTTAGGTCAGAAAAAGTTCAAAGGAATGGAATGCCTATCAACAACAAGAAGCATGTCAGCCTTGTAGAACTAGAAGAAACTGTGAGTGTGGAGAGACTGTACTACAAATGTCATTCTGCAATGTGCTACCCTGAAGTTTTAATGCAGATTAACTGAGTTTGATGCTACTCAAAACCATGTCACATGGTGGTACTGATTTCCTGAAAGATTCAGCAGTTACAAGGTTCACACCTCCCTTCTTCCCCAGTCAGCAAAGAAAGAATGGATTGTAAAGATTATTCCATGCCCTGAGAATAATTTCACATTATTTTTGGTCCAAAGGGACCAAAAAGAAAAATACATGCAGAGTTCAGTTTTTTATTTCTGTACAGGAGTTTCAACAAGCTAAGAAAGAACTGTGAGTCTGCAGAGCTTGGTTGAAACCCCACTACCATTACCTCAGTGAAATTATAACAATGCAGATTATGGGGGGGGGGGGGGTGTTTCAAATGTCTATTTGGATAGGCAAGAATAACATCCAAATAAAATAGGTTCTCACTCTCAGAAAAAGGGGCACAGCACATGCTCAGATAAATAAATCTTAAGGTTAAGAACCTGAAGGAAAATTTAGAATCTTATGTATAGCTTCTCAGGAGAAGCTAAGTAACCCAATGAAAGGCTAGAAAGCTTTTAAAATAGAAATACTACACTATGAAGTCTCATTCTCCAAATATTCCTGGATGCTGAGGTTATGAAACAATTGTGAAATTAGATTTAGTAACGTAGTTATTTAAGTATCTTCTAGTATTTGTAACACTGCTATAACCTTAGCACTTTCCAAAATCAAATTTCTGTATTGTTAGTGAATGTCCTGATAAACTAAACTGCTGTAGAGAGGTGCTGCATTTCAGCATGTAAAGTCACAGTGCTTCACCATTTCTCACAACCATTTGTTTCAAAAGGATGGTATTTTCTAGTAACTACACCTGAATATATTTATCAAATTTAGGAAGAAAGAGCACACCACCCTATTGAATGCACTTGGCCCAAGAAGAAGTGTGGCTGTAATTTGCCACGCTTTTATGATGCAGCTATTAAAAGCAGAGTATGATATGCACTTTTTGTTCTACTTTGTAAGTCTAGACAGGAAAAATTGGTTGGTTGACAGATGTACAAAATTATATAACATTTCAGCTCTCTGTATGTTTCAAGGCACTCAGTTGTGATTCAATTTATCTGCCTGAAGTGCTGTTTGTCCACCTGAATGTCAGCACAGACAAAGTGAGTGACTCCTCTGGGCACAGGACCCATCATCAGAGGGACCCTGACTTCAAGAGTCAGGGAAGACTGGGAGAGGGAGAGGGAAGAGTGAGGACAGCCTGAGCCACCTCACTGGTGATGGATCCACCTCAGAAGCAAGATCCATGAAGCCAAAGAAAATTTAAAAAAATATTACTGGCTCCTTGATTAAATCCACGAAAGGAGATACCTGGACCAAGTATCAGAGAAGAAAATATTTTTTTTTTCCCTTAAATCTTAAAGTAGAAAGACAAGCAAACTAAATTTAAAATAATGACTCTGAGATCAGTTAACTAAGCAGATATTGCCACTTCAAAGGAAGTTTAATAAGCTTGTCAAATGATGACAGATTTAGAAATCAATTTGAAGCTAAGATAGCACTGCTTCAAAATCCTTACCAGCCTAGACAAGAAAGGCAAACTGGGGAAAACACTTTACAAGACACTTTTCAAAGTGCAATGTTAGAGGCAGAGAAAATCAGGGTAATGGGTATGGGTGCTTTACTGCAAATCTCTAGGAGCACAAAATACTCAAAGGCTTTGAGAAGACACCTGCAAATTCTTTGTGAGACCAAAATTACGACAGAAAAATATATAATATTAACACATCCCTTAGGGATTTATTCTTACCCTTGGGATAAAAAAAATAAAATCAGGGAATTAGGGTTTATTTTTATTAACTTCATGACATTAAGTAATAATCTCTAAGAAAAAATACATACTCCTTAACTGTCAAAGGTCATCATTTTCTTAGATACATTTCCTTGAATTTCTTTAATTTTCAAGCTACATAGGATAAAACATTAAATGGTTATGTATTTAAAAAATAACAGTGTACTCTCTTGTAATGATTTTTTTTAGATTAACCTCCAGGAAACAGTTTTTTTGAATTTCTCATACTCAAAATGACAGCTAGCACTAAGTGTTTGTATTTACTATAAATGAAATTATAGGAAGAGTGACTTTATTCAGAAATGGAAAGACATATCAGCAAGGATGTACAAACAAGAAAAAGCTATTTTTTCTGGAAGGAAAGCAAATATGACCTGGAGAACTCACTGGGAAGCTTTTCTGCTTCACCTCCTTTTAAAAAAAAAACCTCAGGCAAACATTTCCTCTGGAAGGTTACTGTACCATCAAATGGGATCTCACCTATGGACATGGCATTGGAGATCATGCCAGAGCTATCCAAGAAAATTACGAGTTCATGCTCTATAGATTTCTGCCTGAGTGGACAAAATACCAGCCCATCAGTCTGAGCAGAATGTAGGTAGAATTGGAATGAGTTATTTGGGAAAAAGAGATTTAGTTTAATTATAGCTAATGCACCAAATCAAAAAAAAAAAAAAAAAAAAAAAAAAAAAAAGGAAAAAAGGAAGCAAAATAGGCAATACTCACATCAGAGTTAAAACGAAGCTGGCAGACATTACAGGAAATCACTTGCTTCTTCTTTGGGGGAATGGACACTCCAAAGGTATGGTTTATGACTGCTTTTTGCACAGGATCCATCTGGAGAACAAACAATAACCAATTTAGAACTTTTCAGGGCAATAAAGAACACAGAGAAAAATTTAAAAAAAAACCAAAAGAAACACTTCAAGGAGAAAGGTCTTTTTTGAGATAAACATGAGAAATAAGAATACAGCCCTCACAAAAATTAGATTTAACATAGGTTAGGGAATTGGTAGCATGCTAAAGATGATGGAGAAAAGGCAGCTTCATTGTTGCTGTCATCCCCAGGTTACTAAACAGGTCTTTCCACAGCCCTGCACATCTTCTGGGCTGCAGGGCCCCACTACCACACCTGAATTGCAAATGAAAGCCCTCCCCTAACACCCACTGTTCCAACAGACATACTACAGAAGCCACTTTTGCACCCTGACAAGTCACTCTCATTTATTTCTACTTGTTTTCCTTTGAGTGATAAATAATAGCACTTATTTGAAAAATATTCTCTCCTGGAGATCTCTTTGTGAAAGGAGGTCCTTTGCAGGTTCCCTTACAAATACCACTTGCTGGGAAAAGAGGTTGCAATCCCCAAGCATTTCCATGCAGAACTGATGAGTGACAGAGCCCATGGGAAGGCTGAAGTTCGGAGGAACATGAAGGGGCTGTTTGTACCAGGAAAGTTAGCACGCTTCAGAAAACATTTTAACACTGAAAAAAAGGCAAGGCAAGTGAAAAACTGAGTATGTTACTCCTAAATTTGACTGAACATTTTCAGGAACTCAGAACTGATTACACCTTTGCTAAATATCAGGGCTCCTGTTGGTCATGAATACGCTCAGGATCGCAGAGCGCTCTGTTGTTAACACTGCAGAACCTGGGGAATGGCACAGGATGTTCAGAAAACAGAGTTTAATGCTACTGTGTTGAGGCCTCAGTCACATCTCATTCCTCCTGATGTGACATGAATACAGAACAAAATTAATTTCCTGATGCAAAAATATTCAAACATGACTTTATAATTTTAAAAAAAACCTAGAATATCTTGATAACAAGTGATCTTGCTCTGAGCAGGACATTGGACCAGATGGCATCTGAGACCTCTTTCAACCCAAATATTCCTATGAGCATCTGTGTATGTGTGGTTCCTCATCCTTATCTAAGATAAGCACTGCATTCTGAAGAGGAAAGGGGAAAAAATACTGGTTTACAACAAAAGAGAAGTGCTCATTTTCCCACTTTGTTTTTAAACCAGTTCAGAATAAAATAGTTTGATTTGTTATAAATTTAGATTTTTCTGAAGCTTGCTTTGCAACCACAGTGATGATTTTTTCCTTTACAATACTACTGGAAGAAACCAAATCTGGCTGTTTAATCCCAGGTGATACACAAGGCACACTTGGTGCTAAGCCGACTTGCAAAAGGAAAAGAGAGCAGCTGAAGTAATTGATACACTGAAGAATTAGAACAGGAAATTACTTACTTCCAGACTTTCTAAACATGAAGATAAAGACTTTAATTTTCCCTTAGTACAAACTTTAAGCTTCCAGACAAGCCTGCCCTACTGAGGATTTTCTGGACATATAGGTACACACACAAAAAAACAAATTGAAGAAAAACATACTGCATTGTATCTGCCTAAGAAGATATTCCCCAAATATATTACCCAACATTAAACACCTTTTTTACTTTTTTTTCTTTTTGAAATGGCTACACATGTTTCTTGCTGCATTCATTTTAAACCAAAAGGCATTAGTAATAAATTTTCCAGAGAGGTAATTTAATTTTTATCAGCTTCTGCCACTAAATACTGTATTTTATTACCACAGGGGTACCACATGACAATCCAAAAGTAAAACCACTTCATCTGGAATGATCTACTGAATTATTTAATGATGCATTGCTGTTACAATGAATTGTGACAAAAATCTAAAAAAACCAAACTGAAATAAATGCCCTTGTTACCCGTCTCTTCTATTTCTAGGACACAGTGAGCTTTTAAAGTCTAAAAGCTTAAAAACCAACAAAAACTCCCCTTTTTCGGAATTGTACCATTTATGGCATCACTCTACCTAGAATATCAAAATTATACATGCAGATTAAAAGTTTTTTGAGCATCCACTTTGTGACAGATATGACAGTCAATATATTATTACATTTACTATACATGTTAAAATACTGCTACATTATTAGGGAAGAGTTGGTTGGATTTTTTCTTACATGGAAGATATGCTTAACGTTTCAACTTCAATACGAAGTGCTAATCAGTTAATCTAGAAGAAAAGAGTAATGTTCAAAAGTACCTCAGCCATTTGGAGTGTCTGAGATCGGTGAAAAGAAACAGCAAAAACACGCACAAGTGTCTGCAGTTCCGTTTGAAACAAAATACAAAGGGAAGAAGCAGTGATCAGTGACTCCTCTGTGCATTCCAAATAACAATCCACAGCGCTAGCGCGAGGCAGGGCACTTCACAAGCACACAATGCAGACTGTGCACAAAGTCCCAGTTTCAAACAGACGTAGCAGCACAGGGACAAAAATCCATGAAAATAATACAGCTCTTGCTGCCTCCAGAAAGCACCACTTGTGATCCCCAGGGGAGCGGGCAATGCTCCTTCCAGAGCCCTGCATGCAGGCTGGTCATGATTAGAATTCAAGTGCAACATTAACAATTAATACGCTTTAAATGTATCAGAAACTGGGGTGGATTACAGCATGCTGGAGAAATAAAATAGTATCTCTCTGTTAGAAGATTAATGCTGCAGGGTAAACTGATCTTAGATCCCTATAAAAAATTATCCTCTTCACTGCAGGAGGGAGGGAGTAGGAAAGAGGGAGAGGGTTATTTGTTGAGGTATTTATTAGGAAATGACACAGCATAGTTTGCCCAGTGGGGAGCACCAGTATTTAAGAACCAGATCTATAAAACAAAATAATAACAGAAACTAACAGCTACCACAAATGCAAATAAAAATCTGCACTACGTTGTTTATGCTATAGAGGGATTTAACGAAGCAATTCATAGTGCTCTGGTAGCCATAACTAGGTTTAACAACCTGTTAGTATTGTTCTCCTATTTCAATGGGTTTAGTAAAAAGTTAAATTTAAAAATGTCTTTCCAAGAAAGGTGAAAATACCATCTTTTTTGCAATGAGTCTTGCTAAAACCACCCAAGTGGTTTTAAGTGAAGTGAGCAAGGACTAAAAGACAAAAATACTCTACAACTACTGAGATTTGCAACAAGAACTTTAAAGGCACCTAGAAAATATAAGTGTATCAACAGACAGGCCAGAACAGGGGCAGCACAGACACTGTACTTCCTTTTGCTTTTTTCATATCTGCCCACCAAAAATTTTCCAGATTCAGGTATTTTCTGTGTGTTTGGTAAATTCCAGTGACTTCCTCTTGCATAGTTACCCCCGAAACTGATGTAAACCAGTCTGCACTCTCTGCATGCACTTACATACACCTACATTCCTCAGTGCCTATAAATAATTATTTTTGTTGAAATATACTTTCATAAAATTAAATTTTATAAGACCTGTACCTGTCCCAAGTTATCTTTGTGCTACTCAGTCATTCTGTGTATAGAAATCATTCAATCCCTTTCTACATTCTTGTTGCCCATCTCAATTCTACCAAAAATCAACTAGTTCAGTTAAATATATTGAAGATATGGACAGGAACCATACAAAATACTCTGAGCAGATCAGTACAGAACTGTAAGCTGATGTTTTCAAGGAACCACAATTATACACCTGTGCTCTCACTCCCAAGTCTTGACAGCCAATTCCTAGTACACTACTTTCTACGTCAAGTTTTGTGAATTTTTACTTCCATGTGCCTCACTTTAGAAACATCTCGATGTAACTTTACCAACCACCATTGTCTGGCCTGTCAGTCTCATCAAGGTCTTCCACAATTTTTGTGGTCTTTCTTAGTCCTCACCACCTTGGAGAGCTTTGCCAATAGCAAATCTCCTCAGCTCACTTACCTCCCAAGCATCTTCCTGTCATGCAAAAATCTTCATATGCCAATGTAATTTTCCTAAAAAATCTTTGCCAAGGGGTTTTGTGAAAAACCTTGTTAATTCAGACCATGTAGATTTAAACACCCTTATTCACATGTTTGTTGACCCCTATAAACAGGCTTGTAAAGAAGGATTTATCTTTACAAAGGAATTATGTTGACACTTTACAGGCAGTTTACAGGATGAAGTATTCTATGATATTGTCCTTATTGAGGTACCTGTTCATTTGCTGGTGGAAAACCACCGTTCTTTCTCCATGGAATGGGTTTTAAAAACTTGTATCATATTTGCCACCTTTTAGTCCTCAGGTGCAAGAGCAGTTTTAGATGAGCTGTTACACCTTATCAGCAATTCAAGAATTTCATCCTTGAATTCTCTTATCATTGCTGCTACCAGAAACTCTTCCTGCCCTGCTGTATATCATGGTGCCTTCTGGTGCCTCCTGGGAAAGGAACCAGACTACAAAGAGACATGAAAGTAGGCACAGGAAGAAGAGGGGAAAAAAAACAAAAAAAAAGCGTTGGGAGAAGTCATAGAAGTCGTCTGGTGAAACTGAAGTTCTGGTTATTTGGGAAGATCTCTTTGTACACAGCAGACTCTAAAAACACCAATTTGCAAGTCTCAGAAACAAAATGGAATGATCCTGAGGAAAGGGCTGTCTTTTCATAACAGAAGCATAACTTTAAACCTGAGTAAGGTCTAAAATTGTGCCTGGCAACGTATGTCCTGTTACCTGTTATCAAGATGTAACTCTTGGGTCAAAGATAGAGTTAACTGCTAGACAAGCTTTTGTAAACATAATATTGGTAGAGGTGATAAGAGATGGAACTCAGCATCACTTAACCATCAGGCATAATAAGCTTCTGAAAAATAGAGTGGCCTTCAGCAGAGTACATTGGTTTAATCTGATAAAGACAAATTTTAAACCATATGTGGAATGAACTGATAACATAATCCAGTATTTCCCTGCAGAAAAAACCACTGGCATATAAAAATTACCAGTGCAACATCTAAATTAAGTTCTGTAACTCCTTATGTGTTGAGCTCCAGTTGTTATGAAAGCCAAGCACACTGCCACTGTGGAAAATGATCATACACTGAAGCTTATCATAAATTCTGCCAGATATACACAGCCCCCTACCATAACTGTACATACTACCATGACTGAAAGAGTGACAGAAGTGAATACACATACCCAGCAAAGCATATATTTAAAATGCCCAGCATAAAATCAGAAACATTAACATCATGATGTAATTCTTGGCATGCTTGGCCAACACAAACCAGCAAAAATCTGTTCTCTCCATGTCTGTGCGGCTTTTGTTCCAACAGGGAACACATTCCCCATTTGACTAATTCTAAGCATAATTTAGTGTTCAAGTCACTGAAATTCTGTTATACAGTTCATTGCTTATTTTGCATCACCAGGAACACTTGTGCCAGCTCTACTGATGGAGCTCTACCTGAAAGGAGGTTGTAGCAAGGTGAGTGTCACTATCTTTTCCCAGGTAACAAGTGACAGGACAAGAGGAAACAGCCTCAAGTTGTACCAGGGGAGGCTCAGATTGGATATAATGAGAAATGTATTACTGAAAGGGTTATCAAACATTGCAACATTGCCCAGGGAAGTGGTGGAGTCTCCGTCCCTGGAGACATTTAGAAGACGTGTACATGAGGCACTGAGGGATATGGTTCAGCTGTGAGCTTGGCAGTGCTGCATTAATGGCTGAACACAATGATCTTAAGGGTTTTTTCCAACATAAATCACTCTGTGATGTGAATAACTTTATTTTCTTGCAGGAAAGCCATCAATATTCCCTGTGCATCACCGCTCCTTGAGTAGCACAAAGTGTCTCCAGAGACATATTTCCGTAGGGTGAGCGTGTGGCTCTCTAAACACTACCTCCCTACACCTCTGTCCCTCTGCTCTCCATAATGTTTTGGGGGTTCTTAAAAACAGGCAGATGTAAATGGCCAATAATAAAATCAGGGGTGACTCAGATTCTCAGCAGCTGATTTGGAGATTTGTGCAAATACTTCACTGAACAAGAAGAAAAATTAATTTACAACACTATACATCGTTTCTACTGCAGTCCTGTGGTCTGAGGGTTCCTTTAATAATTTTTTTTTTTTAAGGAGGCTCTCTCAATGTACTTACACATAGCAAATTTGCCCAAAGCATGAAATCTGAATCTCAGGGAAATCAAACCCAACTATACTCAGGTAACGGCAAATCCATGATTTTACCTTTTCTTATTAAAATTCTGAGTAGAATTTCCCCGAGTGCAGAAAACATAAGCATCCACTAAGAAATAATTCAGATCACAGGGACTAGCATCTCACTTCCCTTACACAGGATTCCTAAAATACAACAACATTGTGCTCTGAAGGCAAGCCTCTGAATGCAGCTTCTCAGTGTGTCTGTCTGTCCCCTGAATTCGGCAGCAAGCTCCAACTTCCCTGAGGAAAACAGTGGCTGTGATAGCTGTGACCTCCACACATTACTACTAGCCAGTGTAATCAGCCAGGAAGCATCTTAAAACAAACCAAAAATCTTGCTGTAATTCACTTGTTAACGTCAGATACTACAGCTATCCATGAAGAGTTGCTAAAATAAGAGTGAGTACTGAAAAATAAAAAAGGGAAGAGACACCTTTGACATTTACACTTCTACTTCATTTTTAGTACGAGACCACTAAAAGGACACCCAGAGCTGGAAACAACTTTTATACCTTAAAAGAAGTATTAGAAATACTAATAAATTCAGCTTCCTCATTATCCTTTTAGATTAGGGTTCAGCTAATTTTGCTTTTGAAAATTCCACATTATTTCTGTTTATAGAGTTGCAGGACTGTATCTCTGGACTTCAGACACTGATTTTCCATCTCCAGCTCCTAGCAGCTAAATTTCCCTCCCTACATTTTTATATCCAGTCCTATGGTATAATGCAGAGCCTCTGGGTATGCTACCCTCTTGCATGTTCCCCCTTTAAAGTAAAGGTTGTATGGAAAAATGAAAAAGAGGGTGATTCTCTTTTTGTGCTTGTATTCACAATCACACAGAGTACTGAAAGTGATGCCTGAAGTGATTTACAGATTTGGGCTAGGCCAGAGGCAACCATTACATCCAATTTCCCAAAAAAATTACGACATCATTTCATTCACTGAAAAGGTTCGGCCCTTCCTATTACAAAGTCAAATAATTTGTGGTCAGCCAGAGCCTAAATTTTAGAAAAAAAAATCACATCTAAAGAGCTCGATATAAAAGTTTCCAAACAAGTTAATTTACATCACTGTGGAAGCAATACTTTCTGAGTTATTATAAGCCACCCAATCTAGTTGTGCTTCTCTATTAAAGGTCACTCAAGCCTCAAATACCCTCTGAATAGAGCAGGCACTCATACACTGCAATCATGTCAGCTCTTAACCTTCTCTTTGATAAACCAAATGCCTTAAGCTGCTCACAATAAAAACTTGATTCATTTGCTAGCTTTTCTCCAACTCCCTTTCAGATTTTCAATATGCCATTGAAGCCCAGGTACTAAAAGTCAGAACACACGTTCAAATATATTTTCTCTTTAACTACCTAATTACATTCTTTCTGTTTTAACAAGAAATGCATTCATCATCTTTCCTCAGCATCGACTTGGAAAGCAGAGCCCTAAATCTTTACTGACATGCACATTATCCCTCCTGTGTGCTAGCACAAGTAATTTCACCATCACACATCCTTTTCTCTCTCAGGATGTTTTCTGACCCAGCCTTGTAGAGGGCTAAAACCACCACACTGGGAATCTTATGTTGAAGAAGTGACTGCTTTCAGAAAGGTTTGCACATAAGAATTTGCAAACCATTCTCAGACCAATAACATAAGGCTACTGATGAATCCCAGTCTTCTCAGCAGAATTTCCTTTGTCCTAACCCAGTTCTGAAATCATGGGTTAGACCAACATAGGCAAAAGGAACAACTGAAACAAAACCAAGGATTTTCTAATATTTTGCTTTGCTGGCCACCTCTGCCTTTGCACTGCTCTAGCCTACATCAAGTAATTGATATTAAAAATCAAAATCAAAGATAAATAAACCCTCAGCTCTTCTTACCTCTCTCTTCTTTCCACGAAATGTGATATGATTAAGTACCAAAGGTCAAAAGGTAACTGAGAAAACACCTTTCTTTTTACTATTTACTACTCTTTTTACTATTATTTTTTCAGTGCTCTGAATATTTCCTCTTCCCTTCCTTCCCTCCATGCTTGCATATTTATTGCTTGTTAGAAACAATTTCTGGCTTAGAAAATCATAATCAGAATAGTCTTAGTCTTAAATTTTCAGAATTTTCAGAAAATTAAATACCACTGCTGTTTGCTGTTTTAGAACTCTTTGTGTAATTATGAAAATGTAATATTTGATTCCTCTAAAGTACTTGACTTTGTAAAAAAATTGATGAGACATGACAGAAAAAAAAATTTCTAAATCTGGTCTCTGCTTCTTCTAAGGCTTATTCTCAAGCAAGGATATAAATACATTAAAGGATTGAGTTTGTTATGAGAACACTAAAAATAGATTTAACCTTTATGGTAAAAATTGTCAAATTTTCTGCTCCAGACAAGACTGGAGACTTTTGTGGGTGAAATAAAGAAATGGAAAGCTGCTGAGAATGTTTTAGAGATAAAAGAGAACTCCCCACCAAACAAATGGAGAATAAGTAAAAAAAAGCAGGTATCTGTGGCTCGGTGCTTTTTGTTATATGAACCTGAACCAGCTTTAAGTCTCGGGCAGCTTCTTTTTTAATCCATCCAGATGACTTCTCTACCACTGCAATATTTTGTACCTGCAGAGTGATCTGCTGGGACCATGACAGACCAAACCTGAGAAAATGAGTAAAGGCCAAATCCAATGGTTAAGCTAATGCTCAAGGAATAAGACAGTTTCCTTTCCCTCTGTGGCTATGCTGGCTCACAGGTTTAACCATACATTAATTTCATCTGAGAAATTTCATCTGAGCCTTATATTACTCATTTGTAAAATGGGAATAAAAATATTTGCAACCCAATAAAAAAGGCTGAAAGGTCTAAGTAACATGCTAAAATCATCTGATAGAAGGTGTTACATAACTGCTCTTTATTATTAAAACTGCTGTTATTCAGAGCACTCAGCTGTGTTCAGCTAAACAAAAAAACATTACTGTCTTGCCTTCAGATCCAACAAAAAATAAAAACATACTGTAGTTTGAGACTTGCTGAAAAGCAAACCAATAACATACTCTGAGAGCATAACTATTCTTATTACAACACCTATTACCAACTGGCAGTAAAAGAATATAAACAGGTAAAATAATACGAAAAAGTACCTTTGAGCAAAATCCTGCCAAAAGATTCAAGCCTTAGAGTTTGTACTCAGAAAAGAAGCTTAGATAGCACATGGGGCAAAACAAGATTCCTGATTTCTCCTTTCATCTTTGAGATGGTCCTTAGCTATGACCCTTTTCTACTTAAAAGTCTGCTCTAAGTTTTGATGAGTTTTCCTGCTCTCAGGCTGCTCCAGAACACCAAAACACAAAGAAGAATGGTATTGCATTAGGTACACTTGAATTTCCACTACAGTTCTGAACTATGCTGAGAGGTTAAGGACGAATTCAGAGCTTTTGATTAATTCTGTGAACAGGAGAGAATAAAGGCACAAGAAATCTAGTCTTCTGAAATAAATTAATACCATTACTTTTCATACACTGAAGAAAACACAGCTAATACGAGGATAAAATGTATGTGTATATAGAGACTTGAATATGAATGTATTCAATGACTAAATACAAGTGAGAAGCAGATCAGAACCAACAATTGCCTAACTATTTCCACAGCTGTCTTCTGCTTTTCACAGTATATAAGAAATAAGGCCTTTTTCACTTAAAAATTAACGATGATATTTCTGATTTGGGTGTGTTTTTCTTTCAGGTTGTTTTTGTTTCAGATTTTTTATCAACAACACACACTACACAAACAAACTTCAAAATGCTTTTAATTAAAAAAGCACTGTATTTTTATACAAATCTTTACAGGATTCTTCTAATTAAGCTTGTTCTGAAACTTAATGTAATAAAAAAAGACTGTTGGTTTGGGATTTTTCTTTATGTTTGGTGGGGATATTTTTCTTAGAATTTAAGTAAATGAGAAACAAAGCCAGGTAGAAACCTGGCTTTGTCTTGTCTAACAAATACACGGGCAAGAAATGAGATCCTCTCTCCCTAGCGGTAACTTGGGGAAGCAGCTGAAGTTCATGGTGAAAATGGACAGACTGAATGTAGACAAGACTGGTCTGAAAGGCATAGCTCTTCAACACAGCCTTGCTCTGTTCCTTGACATGTTGAAATGAGCTGGTCAGTGCTCCAAATCTGTGTGGTTTTGGTTTCCAGACATGCACAGGAAAGACAAGTTTGACAGTGTGGCTTTAAATTGCCATACGTTACCTTCAGATTGTCATGAAACTGTATTTAGATTAAAAGACTACAAGGACAGCCACATTCCAAAGGAATGAGTATGACAAGAATTAAATTTTAAGCTATATTTTTATAATATAATAACTAATAATTATGGCAGCAATTCTCAGTTTTGCATGGAACGATGTGACAAGGGTCTAAGGCGGGGCAGGAAAGCTCACCACATGCAGCCAGGATATTGCAAAAGTAGCCACTTCATCAGACATATGGAGAATTATTTTCTCTAAAGCTGCTCTAGAATTTTGCTTAGAGCTTGTAGAACTTAGGTTTGTAATTAGGAACTAGCAAAATCTTTGTAAGCAGAGTGGTAAAACACATGTTGCTTGTCCTAAACTACAATTCTGTGACTGCTTGCTTTGAGGGGAGATGTTGTAATCACAGTCTATTTGCATAACACCCTTTGGTTACCTAATGCTGAAAATATTTATCATTAACAACCCTCTCCCTTTAAAAAGCTTTCTTTACCAGGAACATACTACTAAGTTGAGAAGAAAGCAATTCAATGCAGAGAAAGGCTTCTGAGCTTTCCTGTGCCGATGAGCAAAAGAAATAAACATTGCTGAAATGTTAGAAAGAGGAACTCCAAGCTTTCTGTTAAGAAAGACATAGCCAAGGACCAGATTTTCTGGACAACTCAGCAAACTGTAGGATTTGTACACAGAAACTGAGTTTCTTTCAAGAATTAGGAAGACCTAATTACTTTTACATGCAATAATACATGTAAAAAATGGATAATTTAGGAACCATTTTTTAAAATCCACATGGTGGATGCCAGAGTCCTGCAAAGGGGTAGGGAGAGGCTGCACCTGGTGCCTTCTTCACCAGTGCATGTCAGTGCACTTTCTCCTCAGAGACAGGTTCCCTATCTATCAGGCTGCTGATCTGGAAACTGAGAGAAGGAAGCTCATCCAAGCAATTCCTCTTTGAAAAAACACAAAAGCGGTAGGAAAAGCTATAAAATAATTATTGTTTGAAGAGAGTCTCCCTCAAAGCCTGACTGTATTATTTTAATAAACACTTTTTCCCTCTTGGAATGATATGTGTGATACACTAAAAGAAGCAGCAGAAAAGTGCTTATTTAGGTTCACCAATTTTACAGAGCTGCTCTTTGAGAGACAGGAACTAGGGAATCTGCACCTTTCTGTTAAAATGCCAGAAACCAAAAAATCTGTCAAAAATCAACTGACAATCCCCTGCTTTTGGCAGCTTTTTTTTCCATATCTAACTCAGTGTATCTTACCAGGTGTTTTCTTCAAACTCGGAGGTTTTTGGAAATTTCAGGAAAAGACTCAAGTATTTTGTGGGAAAAATATACCACCTTCAATAAACATCTTTCAGGGCTTCCACAGGCTGAGAAGAATTTTTCCAAAAACTCCTACCATGGCTGAAAGAGTTCTCTGCTGCTTTACCTGAAAGCCAAAGAAAGACAAAGAGGGATTCCTGGCTTGGTAAAAAATGCCTAAGGGTACAAAGAAAAGGGACTACAGAAAATTGAAAAAATGATGTCATGGAGAGTCAAGGGGCTCTGTAGCCAGGTACGTGGACAAGAGATAGCAAAGACTAGCCACAAAAGAGAGGTCTGTGCTGACAGGATCTGGGCTTCATTATGTGGTCCTGAACTTCTGCTTTCCTCACCTGTATCTCAGAAAATACCTATTATTTTTTTTATTCCCTTAATAAATGGCAGTAGGATGACTCCTTATGCTGTGAATTGGATGATTCTGGCTATGATTTGAAAAATGTGAATTTTTACATCCGTAACAAATAAAAGTGAAGTAGGAATATTTTTCAGTGTTCAAAAGAGGAACAGAAGGCAGACCTGAAGTCCTTGTATACTTGCATGACTATAAAGGGTATACAATTTCTTAATTAAAGAAATCCCAACCAATAAAAATCCTCTAGAAAAATATCCAGCTACCCTGCAAAACACCACTCCTAAATCAACTGCTTAAATTTCCTTTCTGCATAGTTAATGAATGTAAAGTACGGCTCTTAAAAAATTTCACCTCCTCTCTGGAGTCAGATGGAGAGGACCAGAAAAGGTCACTTCCCTCCAGCACTCCATAAAAGGAAAAATGGGAAATCAGAGCACAGGGACAGGGTACTTGGATAAAAAGACAGCAGATAACGGGTTGGCAACATCCAGTTGGCTGCATTTGTAATCTGTTCCTGCCACATACAATCCTGTGCTGCAAAGCGTACTTTGGCACTGCAGCAGGGTGTTAAGTGGCTGAATTCAGACCCAGCTAAGGAAAGAGAAAGCTCCCAAGCCACAGTGTCCTGCCAAAAAGGCAGAAGAGGCACTTGGCGCAGAGGGGCGAGTGAAGCTGGTGATACGGGTGCCCTGTGCTCTTATATGCTGAACTCAGCTTCTGCCTTGGTGATTACTGGGCCCTTCAAAAGAGAGGGAGATAGGCAGCAAATAAAAATGTGATAAAAATTGAAAACACAGAAGAGGAAAGAGAAAATTAGTTCTTCCCAGTAGTTGTCTTGGGGGTAGGCCAGGGATACTTAGTCCAGGCAGGGCTAATGTTGGAGAAGAGTCAGAAATGTCTGACTAAGTTACTAGTCAGCTCCTCTTCCTTTCCTGTAGCACATTCCAGCTGGCTCACCTTCACTGGCAGATGTAAAATATCTCTGGTCCACTTTGCAAGGGGACTGAGAGAACTCTAATATAAAGAATCAGCATAAAGCTACTTTAAGAAAATTGAAGAGAAATAAGACACTGAAGCAATAACTAGGCCACATTAACCCATGTGTCCTCTAAAACATGAAGGGTATGAACTAGCATTTAGAAACCAATCATGGGCTAGTTAGATGCAAAATGTTTCACTAATGTGAAAGCTACAAGAGATGCTCTAATCTTTGATTACCCCTGAGGCCATAACAAACTCAGAAAGAAGCATATGAATTGCTGATTATTTTCTATGATGATAGAATCTGAGAAGCTGCTGCTGATAATGTTTTTGTGCAGACTGACAGGTCCCTAGCTGTACCACTTCAACTAAATGTGAGTCATGTAGTGCTGCTCTCATTACAGGACAAGGCAGAATATGCTGGAATTTTGAGATTTCTTTTTTTATGAAGTATACAACCTTTATATAGGGACATGAAGACAGTGATTGTGAAGTGATCAGTGATCTTGATCTTGCAAGATAAATCCTGGCTTTCAGTCGCTTTAGCACATGTTCCATGATGTGATCACAAGTAAGGATACAAGATATGCTTTCATCATTCAGTACACAAGATGGATGGCAGGAGATAAAGAATCAGGGAGGTTTAGAGAAAGAATGGTACAGAAGATAAAGCTGTGTGGTGGAAGCCAGCATGTGTAAAATTCAATATTATGTAATAATAAATACAAAATGGGGATCACAGTAAACTTAACTTTGATTTTCATTGACTATATACTTGACTGGCATATTTTTAAATGTAATCAATATGCGAGTTGTTAACCTATTAAGGCACCTTTAGAATCATTTCTGTATGCTGATAAAGAACTCTGCTTAATAACCTTCTGGTCCACATCTATCCCAAACTGGAAGTACCAGTTTGGGAAGTTCCTGTAATGCTGTTTCCTAATTTTTTTTTTAAACAAGAACATTTTAAGTACTAATAGCTGATAATTTGATTCAAGCTCTGCATTTCAGACAAAGGGGTATTAGGCAGGACCATTTGGAACTGGATGCCAGGACAAACATTATGTTACCTTTGGATCCATTGCTGCAGCATTTCTTGAGAGAGGGTTTGTCCTTTCATGCAGCAACTCAAGTTCAGACTGACAGTTCTGACAAAACTACTTGCTGCTAATATGAAAAGACCAGGAAAGACAGCACCTATTCTGCAATACCTCTTTGTTTGGAATCCTTCATCCTGCCCTTACAAGATCCCCTTCTGGCTGATCTGTTGAAACAGAAAAGTTTTATTCTCCTTACTGAGGAATAAAGACACATATCCAGTGAATTAGTACAATCATTCCCCAAATAATTTTTCCTATATAATAACGAACAAAACCAAATTTCATTGGGGCATCAACTGGCAATTACTATACATACATCCACAGCATATTTAGAACTATTAATGATTTAAAGAGAAGCAAAAGGGAGACAGCTTCAACTAAATTATGGAATTCCATCAAGAAAGTAAGATATGATTGGGTTAGGCATTTCTTTTACAGTATCAGGGTCTGCTCAGCGCATCAGCTGAAAGTACCCCTTGTGGAGAGAAGCCAGGGATCAAAATACTACCACATACAAAATGGGAACGCTAATGTTTTATCTGGAGAATCACAGATGTTTTCAGAACTGAAAACTGTCAAAGTTAACTAAATAAGAAAGGGTTTACCCCAGATTTTAAATATGTTTTCATAAATAAGAGAAGTTCTTTTGGGAGAAAACTGTAGGGAGTGTTCCTTTGAAGATGTTTGTAGTTAATACATTTTACCTTGTTTTTCTGCCTTGGTAGTTACTCTATTAAGCTCTCATGCAGAAACTTTTCTTCTTTAAGGCCTCTGATGTTAAGTTAGAAACCACCTCCTGGGAAGGTTTAAAAGAATGTTTCTGCCTCTGACAGCCATTGAAAATGCAGGTGGAGCCAAAGAAGTTTTGTCTCAGACCATTTCTTTCTGCCACTTTCAGTGAACACACGCAAGCACAACCAGCACCCCAAAGGGTCCCCTCAGTCCCTTGGAAGGCAAAGAAATGAAGGGAAGCACACTGGAGGTTTCCCTGTCCTTGACAAGTCCCCCTCTGAATGAAGTGCATAGATTTCCTGATTGATCCATAAAGCAAATGATGGCTTTTTTGGCTCTTCTAATATTTACTTCCTGTGTAAGATAAAAGATTGTGGATGATACATATGTTATGGATCAACTGGATTTAGCTTCTATAACTCAAAATTACCTTCTGGAAAAATAGTTTTAAACACTTTTGCATACTTTTGCCACCACTTTGGAATGAAAAAGAAGGAATAAAAGGACTACATATACAAAAACCTAAATATCTGCATTTGCAAAGGTTGTGCTAAGTTAGAAATAAAGGAAGTACATGACAGCTGGCATTCATTGTGCCTGTCAGTAGATAATCATGAATGATTTAGTTTTCCAATGAGCTTTGAAGTCCATTGTGAAAGACTCTCAAGGAAAATCAATACCTGCAAGATAAATGGCAAAGTCTGCAAATTAGAAATAGAGAGGTACTGAACCACTGTTTCTTAAAATAAAGAGTTTAAACATGCAATGTCTGTGGTATATAGCGCCATAATTTTATATAATTATCAAGAATTCCAAGGGAGGAAGCAGACACCAAGTTGACAATGTTTGCCAATTACCCCAGGTCTAATTTTTAATAAAACCTTACAGGAGTTTGGAGAGGAATTACAGACGTGAAGGACAAACGTGCCAGGAATCAGGCAAATGAAAGGTAACGCAGATAAATATAAACTAGAAAAGATCAGTGTAAATATACTAATTAAACAGTCTCTAGAGGCTATTGCGACTCTGATATACAGTAATACCAAGAGAAAGCAATTAATGGTTGGTTGACTCTAAAACTACATCTCTAAAGAAAAGTTTCGTAAGTCATAATGAACAGTTCTGTGAAAAAGCTCACCTAGAAAACCTGTGCAACTGGAAAGCAAAAAAATCATAACAAACAAAATTCCTGAGAGTATTAGGAAAAGGATGGAAAATTAGTATGAGTTGCATTGTGCCTAGAAATGATAGTGACCCACTGCTTCCTTAACATGGTATTGAGTTTTGAGCCTGCTCTTTCAATGTTCCTGGGTTTTTCCTCTAATCTTTTATATCTTTGTGCAAATGCACATCGCCACATCTCCCTGATAAACACACATTTTTCACACACATGTTTTGCAATGAATTAGTAACATTTGCTACTGTTCATACATAGGGCTGCTGACACATTGCAGAAGCTGGTTCCTACGTCACCTCACAACCACCCCACATCACCGCATGCCGTAGCACATGGCCTGTCAGCAAGGCGTATTTGCACAGCACGGGGAAAAATAATGCTGTTGCAGTTTTAGCTTCAGACAGACGGTTAGTCTGTGAAAGGAAGCGCTTGGCAGTGGTTCAGCTGGTGCCTGTGTGGTGGTGATGACACCGCTCCCCTTTCCGCCCCCCCGCAGCCAGTGACGAGCGCAATGCGCAGCAGTTCAGGTGACGGTCACCTACAAACACACTGCACCTGCTGACTGGGCAGAAATGACTCACAACAGTCTCCTTCCTATTTAACCCCTTAGCTTAAACATTTCAGCTCAAGTGTGATGGCAAACAAGCATTTTGATAACACTCATTGCCTTTTTATAAGCTGATAAAGAAGTGAGAAGTTCGGAAGAGAGTATTTTTTCAATTACTGCTCTGATAAACATGAAGAATCACGGAAGTATTATTTTGGCAATCCTCCTTTTGTTTTGAAAAAAACCCCAAGACGCTTTACCATAAAGCAAAAATAACATGTTCACATTTTTCACATTGGCTGGCTGTGCAGTTTTACACTTGTGGAAATCATACAGAATATACAATGTGGAAATTATACAGAATTAACATTAACCTCCAGTTGCTTTCCTGGATGTATTAGGCTTAGTTTGATTCACAGTGGTGTAGGATCTGGGTCTTACCTGTCATGCCTGTATTCCCATTAGCTTTTTTTTTTCTTCCTTTCTTACAGCATATAGAAATACATGTTCAGACAAATGCTCCAAATCATTCTATTGCTTCTCAAATCTTTAGCATAGCATAGGGTTGTTTTTCCCAATGTGCAAACAACCACCACAAGAGACCAAGTCAAAAATCAATCAGCCCCATGCACAGCAAGAAGGCTGGACACCACTCCAAGCCTTTCATAGAGGGGAAAAGCAACCACCATGGCACAGAAAGAAAGGGCTCCCTACAACTGAGTAAGCAATGCACTGTTTTAAGGCAGCTTCAGTACTGGGTATTAGAACCAGGTTGGAAAGCATACACTGAAACTGAATGTGGAAACACCTTTACTTACTGTGTTAAAATTTGGGAAGAATCCAACAGCAGAGCTGCTGTCCACAGGGAAGGACATAAAGGGTTTGATATCCAGGGAAGGCTGCATCATCAAGGTAGGTGTGCGCACAAGGGTGGGAAGTGTAGTAGTGCCTGCCAAGAGCAAACAAAACCAGGAATTCATGGTATTCTCCTTTCTCCAACACACACAGCATAGCTGACACAACTGCCAAGAAAAAATTATACAGGGGACGATGAAAAGGCTCTGCAGGAGTTAATATCATTAAAAGGAACCTATTTACACACAGTACAGACGAGGCAGAGCACTCCCCTACAGCCATGGGTACTCAGATGCTGAAGAGAAGACATATGGTATATAAATCACACAGGCAGGTAGAATAAATCCTTTCTACAGCTGCAAAATTCTTCTTGTGCCAAAAAGGCCAGGATGGCTGCCCATGAAAATCAGATGCTTTTGCAATTCATGGTTGCCTACTAGATCAGCCAGCACAGACAATACATGTATGCTGAAATCCAGATGTTTGTTTCCAAATAATGATCTGCATGTTACCTTTTCCCTCTTCTGACTATCAGGTGCTACACAAAGACCATTTCATCTAACATGTAAAAAATTGCCTTTTTTATGATGCAAGGCCAATATTATGGAATAGTCAACAATTAAATAATCAGCTATCATATAGATGAACACAATTCTTTACATGTAATGCTAACTGTTTTCTAAATTGGAGCTATCCAAACAAAGTTTTCTAGAGATCTATATGCTAATTCTTTTCTGTATACAGTTAAGAATCATTGCCCAGCAAGATCCCAAGGGAATGTGCAGGCACAGACACCCAAATACTCATTTTTAACTAGCTATCTGCCCTATTCACTCAATAAGTGTGCCTAGCACACAGCTTCCAGCTATGCCTGTGGGAGTATTTTTTTCCCTGAAACCATACAAAACAGATTTCAAATAAAATTCCCCACATTGAAATACAATGTGAAAAAAACAAAACCAAAAAAAGACCTCAGTGTCTCCTTCCTGGGTTGAATGAATAATTCAACACTGACAGGAGCAGGCAGTGGAACATAAGTGTCCCACACCTCTAAAGGAGAGTGAGTCACTCTCTGTCTCTCCTACCTCTGTCACAATTTCTCCATAATTACCTCTTTCTCCCACTCATCAGTGGCCAGCAGCTGGGAGCATAACAGGCCTCTTAGGAGCCTCCCTTGTCTCAAGTGCAGCTTACACAATACCTGAGCTTTTTCTCATATAAGTTATCTGAGCTTTTCTAACCCAGCCAGGAAGGGGATGGGCAGGAGGCAAGTGGAGGGGGACTGATTGGGAGCTAGAAGGAGGGAATTAGGAAAGCAAACAAGCAATTTTCCTTCTCTTTTCCTATAAAATCAAATAATTTGTATCCACTTGCACAATGCTGGGCAATCCATACTGGCTGCCCAAGCACCAGTCTTCCATTAAGGGATCTCCCTTCCTGCCTGTTAAGGACACATAAAACTGAAGGCAAAGGAGAGATTTTCCTCCTTTTCACTGTCCTGCCCCCACAGTCACAATTTCAAGCCCCTCTTATGGTATCCAAGAGGAAAGCTAAGTTCAGAAGCCAGATGGGACTGCATGGATTTTTTGGATGACCAAACACTTATAACTAGCCCTGAGCTCAAATTTTGTTGATGCTGGAGAGACAGTCATTTTGATCCCAGCTGCAGCACAGTAAACATTGTATTATGGTCTAGCAGATGAATAGCAGGCTGTAATCTATTCTCTGTTTCTTCTATAGGAAAAGCATGATGATTGCACAGAGATGGGTCAATGACAGCAATGCAGAGAGAATGCTTCATAGCATCCCAACAGAGCTGCACAACTTGAAAGGAAAAATATGCTGGAGAAACTTTCCCAGAATATTTTCTCCTTTCTTCTATCCCAATACTTTCATAAATGTCAGGTTTGTTCCTGCATAAGCCCGTGAGACTAATTGACAGTTGTGCCTAATCAACTGTACACCAAAGCTTATTCAAGTGGAGTCACAAACGTCAAAAAGCTAAAGGCTAACATGCCTATAGTTTGTTATTCATATCCATAATGGAAAAAATGAATCAATAGGAAAGCAGTGTGTCAGAGAATTTATCCAAAGAAAATATCTTCAACTACAAAAATGATGATTATTTCTACTAGCTGGTTCTGAAACAGTAGATTTACATAATTTGGATTTCAGAGCTGCATTCAAACAGGAACTATGTTGTATTCAATTACCTAAGGGGCCATCATCAATCTAACTTCTGCAAGTTTCTCTTTGAAATTCATAAGCAATTAAAGATCCGTGAAGTTAAAGAAGACCTGTCCTCTCTTTACATAAACGTATTTCAATGAAGCTATGGTTACGTATTTTAACTCAATTTCACAGAGTAAAAAAATAACAGAATAGACTAAAATTGTGACTGACATCTGAAATCAGTTACTTTTCTGATGCTGTCTTTATTTAATGTATAGAAAGCATTTGTCATAAAATCTTTAAAAATTAAAAATCAACTAGCATCCTCCAGAAAAAAATGCAACCTTCTTTATACTCCTTGGTTGAGCACAGAATCTTTTATGTGAAAGACATCTGAAATCTCACTCTAGTTTTGCAGTTCATGGTGTTTCTGCAGAGTAATTTATAACCAGGAGACTAGAATACATTTGGAGTTCACATAGGAAAGGAAACATGTACACATACCAGACTGATTAGTGAAGGCATTAATCATAAAAAAGTGTTTGTTTTGTTTGCCAATTTACTACTTCAACAACTGCCAGTCAAATATCGATTATCCTGTTGGACTGAAGTTTGCCTTTCAGACTCACTTTTGAAAGCCTCTGAAGGAATTATCAGTTCAAGGTGACCTAAATTACAAGTGGAAGCACCTCATGACAAAATCATCAAATCAAATGCAATAGGACGGTTTTACCCTCGCATTGCTCCCAATGCTCAAGTAGATTCTCACCACTTCTCCACCAAATCTTTATCCAGACCTGGACTAAGCAGGAACACTGGCACAAAAAAGGTGTCGCTGACAAGCTTCATCATTTTCATAAATTTAATAAATGTTTATAATTTCATTAGCATTTTAATGATAAAGACAGCTTACCATGTCAAGCACACATTGTTTTGCTCTACCTGCAAATCTTTGGAATAAATGTAACTGCTCTTTCTTGTAAAGGCATTTGTTTATTTCAGCTTCATACTTATTAAACAGTATTTTGCAACTTCAATTTTGACTCCCACAGCAGGAGTTATCTATGTACAGGGAATGCAAGTTGTGGACAGACTGCTAAAAGCACTGATCCTCACTGGTCCCTTTTACCTTTATCAAAGAGGAGGAAAAGAGGTTTTCAGATTACCCAAAATGTCTAATTTTATTAGAAGTTTTTCTTCTTCCTACATATATTTATGTGAACGAACAAGTCCCTGTGTACCAGGTGCTGCTCCTCTTTAGCCATGCCCACGTGGCTTTGCACACACTGCAATGGACTGGGACACTGATGTTTCTACAGAAGTCAGGAAAAGTTGTAATTGTTACCCAAATAATCCACCTCTAACAAATAATGTGCAATGGATTAAGCAGCACAAGTGATTACACAGAATTACAGACTAGCAAGACTGTAGTTTTGGCAGAGGGAATCACAATTAACTTTGGCCATGGTAAACAGTCACTGGTCCTCTTCTTCAAGGAAAAGCAGGGCCAAGTTCAGTCAAATCTAAGTGCACAACTTTGCCCTCTGTATCTCCTAAAAACAATTTGTGACACTATTACTTCTGTGATTTTCTCACCAAGTGCTTTTCTTTGTCATTAAAAACACAAAAAAAAGTGTAATGCCTGCTCATTATCAGATCATCAGATCTGGGCCATTATTAGGCCATTAAACAAAATAACCCAATTCCTTCACAAAACATACTCATATAAAACACATTCTGTGAATTATTTCAGCTTACTTAAATAAATGAATTATGTTTCAGACTTGAAAGCATTCTCTTCCAACGTCTTCATTAAAGGCAGCTGTAGAGAAATCTGATGCCATACTCAGGTCTCTCCTGTTTTCCTGTTACCTAAAGAACATACTACAGTATTTTAATCTTCACATCAAAGGAAGATATCCGCACTAACAGCAAGAGCAGTGGAAGAGTAACTGAAGCGCTCTCAGGACTGAACAAAAGTATTTGGGTGACAAATTTCTGTGTACTGGACAATCTCCACCTCAGATTGCACATGGTTGCATTTGTTTTAACCTGTGCCATTGACAGTATCTGGGAAAATTCCAAAGGGACATCGAGATATTCACACCCACCACTACTTATGTGCACTACATGGCAGTTTTCAGTTTTGGACACACTGTGCTGAGCATTTTCAGCTGTGAGGAACCTTTACTTTCTACAGTAATGTTGAGTAGTCTTATGTGGCCCCAGAGCAGTAGCAATGTAACCAGTATGATGGATCAGTTCTGGGCTTTCTCCCCCCTTCACCTTTGTAGAACTGTGCTTTTGAGACACTGCTTGAGCCAACAGTACCCCTTTGAGGGTGGATGACAAATTGCTCCTTTTGTTTTGCACACACTGGCTGAATTAGTTAAGGATGCAGTGTGCACAGCCACCCTGTCTCTAGACCTCACACCGTCATCTCCAGTTGCAGCATTTTCCTTCTGAGCTCCAGAAGGTGGAAGCAACTCCCTAGAAGGATTATGAGACAAGTCTGCATGTGTTCACCTCGGAGCTGTTTCTGGGACCCTACTGTGTCAGTGCAGTTCATTATTTTGTCAGTGGAAGTTTTCAACATTTTCAGAATTGTTTACTTCTGCAAGTGGCTAAGAAATCCAGTTTTATAAACAGCTTACAGCCAGAGGTAGTACCTAGGGCTTTCATATTGAATAAAAATCTCTTCAGCTCTACTGCCTATGATTCACAAAAAAAGCCCAAAAAACCCCAACCACTGCTAAAAAAACCCAACTTACACAAGACTTTCCTACACCTATATGCAACTGCTTGATTTGCAGAAAAAACTGTGTTTATAAAAATCCCTCCACCTAACTACATGACAAAAGATTCAGAGTTTTCTTCCCTTTTATCTGATGCCCCTATTGCATAATGCCACAGTTCTGCTTCCACCACATTTTCCCCCATGTCTGACAGGTAAAAAACAATCACTTGCAAGTCACTACGTTTTTTTTGTTTGGGCATTTATTAGACACTAACCCTTGAGATTTTTCACAATGCTTAATATTAGTAATTTTCCTTTCCAGTACGATCGCTTTAGAGGATTTAGAAATGTTCTAATTTAGTTTGTTTACTTACAGCTATACATGGGTATTAGAGGATGTCATCTGTTTCTGTTTATGCCCAAGATAAACTCATAAAAACAAGTTAAGCACAAGTAAAATAATTCTGAGTTTCTGAACAGCAGGTGTTGATATCAAAACGCTTATGGAAAGATCTATTCTAGAAGTATCCCATTAATAATATTCCTGAAGGTGAATACTAACACACGCACACCTCTTATATATAAAAAAAAAAGTAAATACAGAATTTTAATTAATTTTTTTCACATTTCACTCAGCAGACCAAAGATTTCTTCCTTATAATATGGTATTATGGAAAATGACCTATGACACCCATATGGATTCCAGTCTGTCAAAAGAAGTTGTGGAGAGACAAGACCATTACTTCAACAAATTTTCCCAAATCAATGTGATGTTAAGAGATAACTCACTATCCAGGCAACTTATTTTTACAAGTAACTTGAAGCAGAAACCCAGAATTTATGTGACATGGCACAGCTGATGACAGGAAAAATGCTAACAAGTTTTCTGCCCCCTGGGCACCACACCAACTAAAACACTCCTGAATGAGGATGCAACTCCTTTGGGAGTTGACATGATTAGCACCAGAGCTAGTGATACATCTTTTAAAACCTGGAGAGTGCACTGTATTCATATCTCATAAATATTATTCACATATCATATATATGATACGAATAGCCCTTAGCTTGCTGATGAATTTAGAAACCAAACTATACACATCTACCTGTGCCTGGCAAATAAAGCAAGGTAAATACTCAAATGATGTGCTGTTCTGTTTTCTCAGGAGCCACAAGGAGAGGCAGCAAGAACTGGTGTAGAAATCACAGCTACTCAACTAAAGGAGGACCCCTGCATGGAACACTCATAGGACAAGTGAAGAGAAAGCACTGGGCCAGGTCCAGCCTTCCATAGCAACATATGGATAAAAAATGACATGCCAAATATTCTGCACTCCATTTGGAGTTTAGTTTTTTTAGCAGATGTTTCAGGAAACCTAGAGGCATTTTGATGCAACTTCACTGCAACATCTTATTGCAACAAATTATCTATATATTGTACAGTGTAAGCTCTTCACACTCAAGAACGATTTACCTAAAAAAAAGTCAGATTATAGAACTAATACCCTCCCTAAAAAATAAAACTTCATTTCCAGTGTGCTTGAGCATGAAGTTAGCATTTCCATTATAATCCATATAGAAATGGTCTATGAAGGTGTACTATCAGAATTCCATATTCTCCTTTCGTAAAAAATCAGATTCCTGAAAACGGGGTATACATGTAGGCTTCCACCAACCAGGTCAACACCAAAGATAAATTTAAATCTGGTGCTGCTGAAATGAAATGGATGTTCTGGCATTTCGTCAACCCAGAAACTCAACTTATCTAATACTGCTAATTATATATAACTCATTTACAAAAGTTGCATAGCTATGTATTGCATGTAATTTCACGTAAGAATTCTAAAAATAAAAAGAAACTTTACAAGTAAGCAAATCTTCATTGGATCACATCCTTCCTCTTTGAAATATTAGTTGGTTATTTGGGATTACTTGGACTTCCATGAAAATTCCTTTGCCTAGCTAATTATTTTCCACCTCCAAAAGCCTTAATGCAAATATTGAAAAAAAACTGTGTCAATACTTATTTCCTTAATCTCTACAATAATAATGATGATGATATCTTGTTGCTAAAGGACACAGAATGATTCACATGGGCACATCTCAATAGTATGACAGGAAAATAAGTAACTTTATTCTCTGACTCCAGTACTTATAGATTCATGACAATGACCAGGGATTGGATAACTAAGTTACCACCTTCCCAATCACACTGGTCATGTGAAATGCCCATCAAAGATATTTCTTAGAAGGAATGTGTAAACACTTACATTTATAGTTACTTTCCTGGGAAAGTAACTAAAACTATGAAAACAAGATCAGAAGGTTTAATTTTCAGGGCCACACTGGGGAAAGGGTGGCTGCAGAGGGAGAAGATAGAGACAGATGAATAGCAAAATGTAATTTCAGAATTTTAGAGACAAATATGTTAGAAAATTAATTTAAAAAATATCTTATTCTTCTTGCAGTTGCACTGCCTTTCTAGTAGTTTTCAAAACAACAGGAATCTCCATAGGCTTTTTATGGAAGATACCAGAACAGATGGAATGGGAAGTTAAGTCCAATAATTAGAAGTGGAACAGATTATCCTGCATTTCTGCATTTTCCCTAAATAACTGTGTTACAACTGCCTGACCATAACATCAGGAAGAGCCCTGTCCTTCCTGTCCTCACAGGACGTGTGACTCACGCTCCTGTCCCTTCCCTCGTGCAGCTGTCCCTCCTCCGTGTTCCTGTGGCTCAGGACTCGTGCACCTGCATGGAGAACAGCAGAGTTTACAGCACTTGTGCTTCACTCTTCATTTCACACATTTTTTCCCAGTATTTGCATTCCCAAGCCAAATGAACGTCACAAGCACTATACTGCTATCAAAGCAAGTTTGTTAGCACTGGCTCCTTGTCAAGTCTAAGCAATTAAATGAATTACAAAACATCCTTTACTATATTTAGAAGAAACATGCTGGCTGGAGTACAATTGCAATTTGCTATTATCTGCTATGGAAATATTTGCCATTAGTTTCTTAAAAGAGATAATTCTATAGACTTCTAAAGCAGCCCAGACTATTTGTTTGACCGAAAAACAGAGTGCCGTGTCAAGGCTTAACGTGATCAAGCTCAGTAAGCTGGATTTTTTTCTAATAAAACAGTAACAATTATTAATAAATGTAATGCTCTGGCCTACATTAAGGTCATCTGAAGTTTTGCAGTCTATCCCTATTTCTTTTTCTCAGAATCCCCTGGATAGTTCAAGCCTCTCCCTCTGGTTTCCACAGACTGAGTGAGCAGCATTACCCCCTCCTCTGTTCTTATCAGCTTCTAGGAGACATTGCTTTGGACTTGTTTTCACTTTGAAGTTTTCCAAGCATAAAAGAAAAAACAGCTGCATCTTTTTCAGCTCTCTGTTCTCCTGCCATCTGGACTAATGGAGATCTTTCTGAAATTCCTAGGATCCTTTTACTTGATTTATTTAAACCAACCCCCTCCCTTGCCTTTTGTCCCAACCCAAACGCAGTGAGAGGTGTTTGCTTTGCTGCTGTCACCTTAACTGAGAATACATCAGGTAATACCTACTGAAGCCATTTACAAAAGAAAGGCAAATACTGTAAGTTTACCAGTGCCTTACAATATGAATATTGTTCATATGTTTTTGCTGTGACCACACAATCGTGAGTGATTATAGCAAACCAAAAGACCTAATAAAACACAGACCATGCAGTCCCATAAAGGCTTCCCACTATCAGTCAGTGCCATGATGCTTGCTTAAGTCACTAAGGTTATGATCCACCACCTCTGCAACACTTAAACACATACACATGTGAACAAGCAGCTTAAGACTCAGGAGGTATATAATAGTTTCATTTCAACATGGTGCTTTTGTGACTTCAGGTCCTGTGAAATAGTGAGCAACTATTCAAGCCGGAACAAATCTGGGCTGTTGTAATTGTGTGTTTAGCTTTGATGATCTGTGAGAAGAGCACACCATGTGTGTGAAATGTTCCCCCCGATTCTTGGGGCTGTCCTGTGAAGGAGCAGAAGCTGGACTTTGATGATCCCTGTGGGTCCCTTCCTACTCAGAATAATTTGTGATTATGTGAGTGTTTGCAGCTTGACCCTGGAAGGAGGGCAGCCTGCTATTCTTTTAGATTATATTAAAATACAACCTAAGACTGATAAACTGGATTTCACTGGCATTTTCCCCGCTATTCTTCTTAGAATTATACTTGAAAGGGTTACTAGGTAGCTGTCTGATACAGAGCTACATTTAAAATAACTTCTGGGGAAAGAAAGAAACAAAAAAAAAATGAAAAGAAATGGTATCTGTTTGAATTTTTTGAAGAGTTCATGAAAGGGGACCACGGAGCACAGGGTTACAGACAGCATGGAGTCATGGCATTCAGAAGATCAAAGTCCACAAATCCTGTCTCTCTTGCATTAAGGTGCACTGCTTTACTTATTCTCAAAGTCAGCATTGATGAATAAGTTAAGAACTTGAAAACTTAATGAAACTAAAATATATGCTATCTACCCTCTATTTACACAGGGAGAATGAAGACAATAGATTTCAAATTCACAGCTCTGCTAGCTCAGACTGCCATATTTGTGATGTTACCGAACATTTATTAAACACCATTAATTAAACCATATTCTGCTTTGGGGTGCAGCAGTGCTCCAGCCCTGCCAGAGCTGGTACATAAAAACTTTTCATGATGTTATGTCAAAGAATGCATGACTTGAACTTCGACAATTCTACCCTCAGAAAGAGAGAAGATAAAAAAAAACCAGAAAAAAGAAAAGAAACAGGCAATAGAAAATTTCTGTTAAATTAAATTGAGATTGGACCAAAAAAGAGGGTTTTTTTCACCCAAACATTTGATCTGACATAATAGTGCTTCAACTGATATAAGCCTTTCAAAAAAAGGCTTATTTTTTCTTCTAATTTCCCAGAGAACAATTAACATCGCTTTAATATGAATTATTTCATAAACTAAATGTAACTAATCAAACACTATGCTGAAAATAAAGACAAATAAAGAGAATTGTGAAAGCATTTTTTAAAACTGCCGTACAGTCTGCATCTACTTTCTATGATGACACCAGGAACAGGCTGGGTGGCCCCACTGCTCCTCTGCTAACACTCCCCTTGAGCCAGCACGGGGAATCAGACCAGTTATAAACAAACACAAACCAACAAGTGAGAAATTTGCCTTCAAGCAGACCAGCGAGCTGGTTTAGCTGAAGTCACGATAGTGAAACAGAGTACCAAGTTGACGGCAGCAGAAAAGCAAAATTTTGTTGAGCACTGATGCGTCTTATCCTCATCCAGACTCATCTGAAGTAGCCCTCACCTCTCCTGCAGTGTAACAGTCAGATTTCATGCCTGCCACATTGTGTTTCTGGTTATTTCTCTCAGGATGGAATCTGATTAAGTTGACAACATGGCAGTGTTAACTCAAGTTCACCTTGTGAACACAGCAATCCAGTCCTGCATTCACGGAATAGGGATGCCTGCCCATGTGCTGCATTGGTTATTACTCAGCTCCTGATTTCCTTTATAAACTTTAGCATAATTCATTCCTCCTTTTCTTCAAAGGGAAGATAACATACTAGTTCCTAAAGTTAGTCTGTTCTTCTCTTTTAAAATTACTGTGACCCCATCAGATCTCTCAGTGCTCTGGAACCACTTTTACAAGTACCACAGATCAGTATTTTCATCCATGCAAGAATCCTTGTGACATGTCTGTCAGAGCCAATGCTTTGAAGATTCTGGTTTATCGAGACACTCTGACCTGTTCTTGCAGGCTTTTTTTGGTTTATATTGGCAACTGTCACATGAACACAACTGATCTTTCTAACAAAAAGTAATTAAAAACTGGCTCCATGCAACCCAAATTTCTTGGTTTTATCTGAATCTCATGGTAACAATCCACCTTTTAATTTGGTATCCTGTAAATATTGTAAGTGCACTTACAGAAAGATTTCTTTAATGCTTCTTTCAGTCTCATTTTATTTTCTATTTTTTCCTACAGATTCATGTTGATCTTTCTTCATCATTCTTAGCAATTTAAACCCCTTTCCATTTCCTACCTCTACATAGAGCTCTTGTGCTTGCGTCTGCAGGAATTTTATAGTTTAGCCAGTTTATTCTTGCCACATTTCCTAATTTGCCTCTGCCATGAGACAGTTTGCAGCTGTGTTCTTATTAGGGTTTCCTTAGAAGAACTTTCAAACCCTTACAGTATGCTTGATAAAAAGAAATATCCTGATAAGGATATCTTAGAGAAAAAAAAAATGCAATCCTCTTTCCAGAACTGCTTTCACTACTGGTTGTTTGGTGTGTTATCATGTTGCAACATTTTTCTGCATAACTAAAGACCAGGCAAGATAGCTATTCTGCCATTTCTTTTTCTACTAAAAAGCAAGTCCCCCTCAGCTCTAATAAATAATGCTTTTCCTCATCTTAAAAGTAAATGTAAGATTTCACTCTAATTTTAAAAGCAATAATCAATACTTCATATTCAGTATCCTAAATGCTAAGATGAATCTAAGCAGCAGAAAGACTCCAGCTTGTCTCCTGGAACAGGTAGCATATTTCCCTTTCACTTCTAAATTCCTCGTTATATACTGTGGTAAATAACTGAGCCTGTAATTCTGAGTAGTGGGAAAGAAGCAATGAGCCCTTCACTTTTTTTTCCTCCCTGTTCTGATGCCTGATTTAAACATCCTTATTAATTCTCTCAAGAGTACCACACATCTTTAACTTTGCTTCATACTTTGTGATTGGCAAGACTGAAGAAAGGCAATGAAAGACAATGAACATTTACAGTATGACTTAGTATTTCTGAAATATTCAAAACTTAACAATGAGAGTTGAAAGTATATAATTCAAAGAAAGGGTGTTTTGGTTTCGTGAAGTGGAAAGAACAGGCAAAAAGCACAAAGGAGGAAAAATACTGCTATTGCAAAGATGTGGCATACACCCCCAGTGATGTTTCTCGTAGCTATAATGCTACTCCCAGCAAAAGGGAGAGCAAGAACACTGAAATGCTATCTGGATTCTTGGAGAAAGAACTATTCATATAAGATTTTGAAGTCACAGTTGAAGGCATTTGATGAGTATACCTTTAGACACAAAGAAATCTTTAAAATACTTTATCTATAACGTAACTCTGCTTTTTCCTTTTAATTGCCTGTATTTATAAAACCAAGAGAAGCTAGCTTGCTTTTACAAACTTAAGATCTGGAGCTATGATGTGTAATGTACAAAACTCTGGCAAATAATTTAAACATGGATTTATTACCCTGGTGCAAATCTATCATCATTCCTTTTAAGTCCAGAAAATCACCAGGATTAGCAGCAGTACAAGTGTGAAATTTGGCTGAATAACTCCAGCGAGAAGAGCTCTGTGTAGAAGCAGCAGCTGCCAGGTCAGGCACTACAGTGAACCCTTCCCAGTGCAAAGCAATAGCAAGACAAGGTACCAAAGTATTTCTTCTCAGTTTCATGTCGTCAGTTTGATACTAGATCCACAGAAACTGCTACACGCTCTTTGTTGACTAATCATTCTCAAACTGCTGCACAGAGGAACCCATTGAGGACATGAAACATGCCAACACTGAGTGGAAAGAGGTGAACAACACAGATTCCACAGAGCAGCACTTGGAGGAGGAAACCAGCAAGGGAGTAGTGCAGAGTGAGCTGGAGTGCAGGGAGGGCATCACAGCCCACCCACTCCTCTGTCTATGACCACATCTACTGGACTCTGCCTCCATTTCTGTGCAGATGTCTGAATGATAGCCTCTTACACACATATCTGCTACAGTAGCACGCTAAATCTGCAAGCAAAGGGTGGAACACTGGCTCCTTAGTTAAGGTCAAGGCTGGTATGTTTCTGTGGATGCACCAGACACAGTTTCACAGTTCATCATGCATTCCAGAATGGGTTTAAAATATGCCACCTATCTCCCCAGTAGATACAGCCTTTCAGAGTGAAACCACCAAGCATACACTCAGTGCCACATAACCTAAGGTTTCTAACCAAAATCCCTAATTCAGGAGCTGGAGTTCTTTAAGCAGGTGGCCAAGTAAGCAGCTCTGAACTTGAATTTCTGCATTTGCAGTTCAATCACCTGCAGAAGGATCCCACATTTTTTAACATAGTCACCTCCAGGAGAAGCATAAGTGATCTCCCTCCACCTCCACTGGTGGTAACTATACCCCTGTCATTTATGTGTCCCTTTCCCAGAATTTTCAAAACAGTTCTGTGGGACTATTAGAGTCTGGGAGAAATTTTTCAATTACTACAGCATATGTCTGTCAGCAGAAGAAAGATCAGATAACTGGATTTAGGATTAACTCAGTTTTATGTATTTTGACCAGGAAAATGCACAATGACCTTACCTGGTTCCAAAGAAAATATTCTTAGGCATTTGAAAGAAAAGTATAGTCAGATTGGAGGAAATAGAAGAATGAGTCCATTTGCCAACAGGAAAATGTTTAGATTTATGAGAAAAATGTAAATTATTCTAAATCAACATCAAAGGTGCAATATGTATCAAGTTTTGGTGGTTTGGGGTTTTGTTTTCTTTGGTTTGCTTTTCTAATTTCAGGTCCATTTCACCATTTTTGCAAAGACAGTTTTTAATCTTACAATTTTCTACCTACACAGACAGAGTTTCAGGCTTGCACAACACCTTTTTGGACATGAAATTCAAACATCTAAACATCTTCTATTAAATCCTTTTGAAAATTGCACCTAAAAAACAAAAACAAAAAAACAAAACAACAAAACCCACAAAAAAAAACAACCAACCAAAAGGAAAAAAAACACATGCAAAGTGAAATTTAATCCTCACATATGTTTTCTATTATAAAAGAAATGTATGTCACATATTTTAAATGCAAAAAGGACTGGTTTGTTGTTAGACAACACCAGAGCCAGAATACAAACCAGCCATAAACATTTTCTTTTTTCCCCCAGATTTAACAGCATTGTTTGCAACAAAGGATTTCAGAATAGCAATCATTCAACCTGTAAAAAGAAGAGTAAATATGCTTCCAACACAAATGGAGAAGCAGTCGTCCTGTGACATGAGTGCTCACCTGCGGCAAATTCATTAATTCTTGAGATCAATCATGAAAGATAGGAAAAAATTAACCTTTAAAATGGGAATAAGAAGAAATTGTAAGAGCAACTGGATTCCAGTGTGGCAAGCATCAGAAAACTGCAGCTGACTTTGAGATGTCAGACTTAGGTACCTACAAGAACAGAGCTTTGAACATGATGAGCATTGGCCAGTATTCATATTTCTGTACATACATGCTCAAATACAACAGCAAATAAAACCTTTAAATCAATCTAAAACCACGTAGTCTTCATATGCTGGGCTAGGTACAGATGGATAAATCACTCTATCAGGCAGCGGTGCAGAGTTAAAAAGACTTTGACAATAAAAATATCTGGACATTTTTTCTGAAAAATTTTGAGTGCCCTTCATCATGTAGTGAGAAATACAAGAAAAAGATATAAATAGTAGAAACACTTGGTGTGCTTCCAAATAATACTTGAGTTTAAAGAGCAAGGGATTAACCTGCCAGAGCAGCAATTAAGGTGAAGGAGGAAAAAGCCTAATACAAGCCTAATAACCTGGTCACAGCATGAAGGACAAAGCTCAAACTATCCATGTATCCTTTATATGAAGGAAGGACTCGTAAGTTCATCTCTGATAAAGCTTATTGTGCTGAGCAGCAGGTACCTTTTAACTGGGAAAGGATTTACAAATTGAAAAGGGACTGAGGTAAAGCAAGCTCTGGGAGGTCTAAAAAACACAAAAAGTTAAATATGGACACCCTTGGAACAATACATGGCAGATGTAAAGGCTAGAGGGGGTACAGGTATTACATTTAAAAGACTTCTGAGGTGAAGAATTCTGAAAGGTTTTGGAGAATAGAGAGAACTGAAATAAAAAGATGTGAGAAAAACAGGTCTGAACATCATGGAAAGCTTCTTGACACCAAGATTATTCTGAGAGATATTTAAAGTTCTCGGTGGCAGCCTTTTTTAGCTGAACCAAAGTGCAGAAATAATCTCCCCAGAGATTTTGAGATTCTCAACAGCACATGCAGTTGTATCAAGACTGAATAAAACAGTGCTGTATGTACAAGAGAAACAAGTCCTCACTGGCAAGGAGAGGATTAGATGATCAGCAATGGGTACCATGATTGCACTTGTCAAAGACAAGTTGCAATAAGGTATTGAGAGTCAGTGTTAAACTTCTGTTTTACGAAGTACAAGCATGGCCTTGCTTAATTTCAAGGATGTAATATCTTTCAGAAAGTTTTATCGTGAGTTTTGATCAAAGATCAATAAAACCTAATTTACCAGAAGCAAATAAAACCACAAACATATGTTACCAGCTAACATCAGTGAGAACCCCACAATGCCATGTATTTTATCGGGTCCATTTTACAGAAAAAAAGTAGGTCCTTCCTCCACAGAGTTGTCAAAAGCTGAAGATTATAACATAGAAATAGATAGAAATAGTTCTATATTTCTCTGTACAGAGCTGCAAAATGCTCTAGCTTAAGAAACAAGTACACTTATTTGTTTCAAATTTGTATTTTTATTTTCTGATGGTACTTGCAGATTTTTCCACTTGAAGTGCAGAAGACAATACAAACACTAACAGTGTCATTCTGGAATTATGTACCTATTCCTGTGGAGAAGTAAAGCAGAAAAACTTTACACTTCTGTCAAATCTGGTTGTTGACAATTGAACAATTTACTCGTTCTCAATACAGGAGCAGTTGCAAATTCTGGGAAAAGAAGGTTGCTAAGATTCCCTCTCACTACACAAGTGGAACTTTCCACTTTATATAAATACTATTTTTGTCAAACCAATTTGTACAGAGTCATGATACCACTGCACATGAAATGGAAAGTTCCACAGCTGCAATGGAACTGGGAGCTTTTGCTCATGGAACACTTTTGTTTTCATATTAAGGACAAATACACGTCATAGTCAAAAGCAGCATTGCTTATCTTCGCAGTAAACACAAGATTTACAATTTTACTCCTAAATATCAGGTGTATCTCATTTTAAATGCTAATGTTCTGTAATGCATTCCTAGCAAATTTCATGATAAAATACCCTGAGCACTGCAGCTAATTGCTGTTTCCTTTACCTCCACTGTAACAATCAGCTTGCATGAAAAGCACTGTGAGCTGAATCAGCAAAAAGCAGGAGGAGCTTTCACTTAGGGGCATTAGAATTTGTGCAAGTGGCAACAAAGGAAGGTATCTATCCAAGAACTTATATTTACTCTTTCTAGAGTGATGGAAACTTTCAGATATTATTCCTACACGTATCAAAGCATTTTGATTACAATCTGATCATTGAATCATGGAAAGTAAGGTTAGACAATCTCAAGTCATCCAATCCATTTACATGAAATAAAACAAGAATTCTACCTTAAATCAACGATGTCAGTCAATCACCACATTATTTGAAAATCACTTTGCTATAAATAGCACTCAGACCAGTGGGAAAAGAAGTATAGGTAAGTGAAAGCTGGCAGAGAAGAGAAAAAAATAGACTGGCTCCATGGAATTTGGTGTATTTTCCATACACATGTGTATCTCAAAAAAAAAAATTCTTACCTTTTAACAGATCTATTGACGAGAAGCTACAAAAATCCCTAATACACATCACGGTTACAGGAATGGTTGGGAAGATTATGTGATAATTTCACAATAGATAGAAAATAATGACAAATGTCAAGATCTTGCTCATAGTGTGGAACTTCAATTACTTAAAAGAAAATATAGAGGAAAATAATTAGAAAGTTGATAGCTGTTAATGATGCAGAATAATTGATGGAATTATAACTGCTTAGGCATTTCAACCATCATCCTTCAATAGCAGCTAGATGTTGAAATAACTGTTCTGTCTAATAAAGGTAAGAACAATACAGACAAATCGACCAGTTTTCCCTGAAGGTCTGCAATCACACTGCTCCATGTTTTGCTTATGCTGGAAAAGCCATAGTTACTAAAGTATACATATGTATTTGGCTTGCAAAGAAAATTGCCACTGGTGATAAATCACAGTAAAAAAAAAAATAATGATATGAAACTTTCAATTTTCAGAAGTGTTTATAGAGCCGGAATTTAGGACAACAATAGCTGTGCTTGTAGATTGAGCAATTTACAGGATTGGTGAGACTTAACACATACAATACATCAAAAGAGAAACGCTCCCCAAAAGATTCAAGCAAAGGGAAGAGGACTAAGATGGGATATACAATTTTGCCGATTGAGTCAGCAGATTTGACTTCACAGAATCGAGCCTGAGTGGATACTGACTTCAGCAGGCACTGCTCGTTTTGAGGCCAGGCTGGAGTAACCTGGTGGCCTTCAGCTTCTACGACAGACGTACATTTGGCACCCTTACATACCTAACTGTCCTTCTCAGGAGAGCCAACAGCAACAGAAAAACCTCAGTACCTGCATTACAACCACTTTGCCAAAAGGAGCCTGTCAGTCTCAGGAGCTACTGTTATCCTTTCTCTCATTAAAAAAAAAGTTCATTTCATTAAGTGCTCTGGCAACTACAGACCCCCCACTGGCAGTGACCAACATCAATTAATCTCATCAAGAATGTTTACCCAAGTTGATTTCACTCCTAAAAAGATTCTCGCCATGCTCTCCTCTTGTACTGCTTTACATACAGTTGAATGTATGAGAAAAATCAGTAAGCTAAAAGTTAAAAAACCACAGTTTTCTTAGTTGCTGACATGACAGTGATGTGCTGACAGCAGAACTGGTAGAATATGCAGGGTGCCTTCCTCTCCCCATGCCTCTGGTATCTCCCCTCAGCACTATGTGCCCACGCTTTGCTCTCACAGCAAAGCAGGAAACCTTGCTTTGAGGGTCCCCACCCCACCCATGGTGGTTTGGTGTCCTGGGAGCCTGCTCCTGTAAACTATTCCACCTTCCATCACTGCAGCTTCACACAAAGCTCAAGTCCCGGTCTGGAAGAGACCACTTGTAGAGAGCCACATCTACAAAGTGGTGACTACAAAGACAGCTTTCTTAAGTGGTCCATCTTTTGAAGGATACATATTTGTATAAAGTTAAAAAAAATACAGGAGAAAAATAGGCAAGACAAAAATGCCATTAGCTCATTCCAACTAACACTGAACTTTTCACAAGACCGTTAGGGAGCTGTTAACACCAAGTAATAAATAGCTTGTAACAGTGCTCTCTTTTGAAATGTTCCAGTGTTAACCACAACAGTGGCTGCATTGCTCCCTTAAGCCGATCTGGTCTCAAACTGCACAGCAGAAGTAGCTGTAAGCAAAAAAACCCCTTAATACATGCTGTAAGAGCTCAGCTTACATTGTGTCACACAACATGTTGACATTTGAAAGGTTGATGATGACGTAGGTTAGAATTTCAGTTTCATTAAGAATGTTAAGAAAGTTTAAGTAACTGGGAATTTCAAAAACTCTATTATTTTATTTGAATTAGATGTATGTTTCGGGTTTATCTATACAGTTTGAGACTCAAAAGACTGCTCAGGAAGCTTCCATATTTGAGACAAATGAAAACAAATAAGGAAATCAAACTTTAAGCAAGAGGTGTGTGTGTTTCCTAGCACAAGTAGGCTAAATTATTAGAATACAACAAATTAAATAAAATACACTAACATTATCTTCATTTCAGAAGGGCACAAGCAGGGGTAACTGGAGCCATAGGTAACCAAGGACCACGTGAGTATCTGTCCAGTTTTCTGAAGTCTAAGGAGACATCAGATGGTATCCTGTGCTGTTGTCAGTGAATGAAGCTGTTCTGTTTGCCTGCATCAAAACGGGGCTTGTCTGATGCTGCCAAGTAAGCTCTGGAGAACAACTGGGGCACTTTTCATCCTCCATCTGTCTCATGGAGGAGAAAAGCCTTCCTTGGTAACAGACAGTTCAAACAATGGGAAACCCCATATTCAATAAATGAGGTGAGACTTTTACAAAATACAGAGCACTAATATGATACTTCAACTGGAGAAAGTGGCACTCAAATTCAGCTAACTCAAGATTGCAAAAGGTGTCTTGGTACACACTGCACTGACAGCATGCATACATACATATTTAGAGGCAGAATTCCCACAGTACATCCAGCACCAGCAGTTCATATAGATTTGATCTATATAATACCAGACAAAAATTGATGAAAATAATAGAGTTTTATTTTCATTAATTTAACACATCTGTCACTACTTTTTCTTAAGAATGGATTTCCTTATTTAGCATGTCTCTACATAAAAACTACTATAATTCCTATTCTCCCTGCTTTAACATCAATCATTCTTTTTAAAATTTTTTCTCTCATAGCACTAGTCTCAGCAGTGTTCAGTCTGACTTTCTCATGGCTTTTTCCCCCAGAATTTATTTCAATTTTACATGTCAGAAAAACTTTCAAATCCCTGACACCATGAGATTAAGATCAAAAACTGGTAATTCCCACCAACCCCTTTTTATTTTATTATTTTTAAGAAAAGCATTGCCTTCTCTTTTTTAACATACTTCCTTTTCCAGATCAACACTGAAGTTAGATAAAAACCTTAACTTTTATCACCTTTAGGAACTAACTCACTCCACTTTTCTAAAGCAGCTATTGTTCTCTGTTTCATCAAGAAACTGAGAAGAAAGCTTGAGCTGTTCTCCAAGTGGCACATAGCATACTTACAAGGAGCTCTTCACTTTTCATGCAGTTCATTCCATTAGAGAAGGTTTTGAATTTTAAAGCAGGACCTCATGTGTAATTTAAACAAACTGCCAGTTGCATCAACCTTACTTTTTCTGTTGTACTTTCAGCTTCAAAATGTCCCATGCAGTTCTACTTGAGCCATAGGTGCAGTATCAATTACTGGCTGTAAGTGACCCTGCACTGGCATCCTTTTTGTTGCTATCAACAATCCCTTGAACGTTACAGATTTTTGGCTGACAACATCACCTACCGCTTTGTTGTTACTGCTGAAAGTTGCCATAGAGACAAAAGAACAGCTGAATAGCAATCTAAATGCTCAAGAAGTGGTTATTCTTTAGTAATAGGGTGCTACTTGCCAGTACAGAGTCTCAGGTTCTAATGGAATTTATTTCCAATAGTAACTTTTCAGCCAAAGCCTTGCTCAAAATAAAAATTAAAAAAAAAAAAAAGGCAAAGACAAAAGAGCCTTGTGTTTCCTCCTGCCCACTGTGTTCCTTCTGCTGCTAATGAAGAGGAAAAGGAGACTGTCTCCCTGCTGTGGCACAAGAGTTAAACACAGCAGACGTTGACTCCAGCCCCATACCCTCAAGGATAAAACAGTCACTGCAAAAAAACCCTTACCTTACTCTCTCTTCTTATGTCTCAAAATGTGAGGCAGTAAAGAAAGCTTCATGCTTCATCTTCCTCAACAAACAAAGTGCTTCACCACCTCACACCAAGTGCTGCTTCATCCATAGAAACACACCACAACCTAGGAAAAAAATCAAGGATTCCCTCCTTGAATTTTCTCCTCTAGCCATACAGATCTGCTTTCTCTCCAGTACAACCCTTCCGGCACAGAGTATGTGCAGAAGCTCAGACTAAACAGCTGAACCCCACTGCTCTCTGCTCATAATCCATTAACTCATATTACAGTATAACTTGCAACTGATGGGAACTGAGGGCACTCAGCCCTGGGATACTTGGCACCTTTCAGATTCCAGTCCTAGGTTTTGAAATCCTTCCATCTCACCACAGCTCCTGCTCCTAAGTGGACAGAATGCATGGGATCAGACTAAGCATTACCTTTTCCATCTTAAAGTCCTGGTGCTGAGGAGTCAGAGAATTTCTAAAGATAATTATAAGCAGCAGATTATCCCTAGTTTGGTACAAACAAAATGTAATAAATCAGAACCTTGTGCCATCCCACAGACAGAGCAAGCAGCTGTCAGGAACAGCTGAAAGAATATTTTCCCATCCACGAACCTTTGCCTCACCCTCAACTTGACACCGCTGCCCTGCTCCCAACACTGTAGTGGCAGCCTGAACACAAAACCTATTCCCAGGGGCTGCTGCCTGATCCTCCCCCAGCAGCAGGAGCAGCTTTAGCCCCTCAATTTCCTGCCCCACGAGCAGATCCTGACTTGTCTGTTTCCGCAAGGTGCAGGATAACAGTCAGGAGGAATATTCTAGCAAGACAAGTTGTAGGGGCTAATGCAGAAGAGGAGGAAAACTGAGATACAAGTGATTCTTCCTCCTCCTCACCAGGCCTCCCTGCTGAAAGATTCCTGCATGCCCTTTCCCAGTCACTGAATTTTCTCACCTCCCTACCTCTGCCTCCCACAGCCCTGACATCCCACTTGAGGCTCCTTTCACCTCTGCCATGGCCTCTTGTGAACCCTCAGCTTTCAACAACCCGGCCTCTGTGCCAAAATACATTTTGTTGACACTTCAGAAAGAGCACTTCACACTGACAATCATGAGCTTTTGCCCACATTGGACAAAATGTGCTCTTACTAAGAAGCCTTGAATTGACTTTGGAGATCACATAGGAACAAAAATATTTAATGTTAATATATGAAAGGGCAGGCAGGCTCTAACAGTGGAGGTCTGTTCCTCCAGCTTGGGAGTTTCCAGATGACTGAGAACATTCTAAAGAAACTGAAATTAGACATACAGATTGATTGTAGTTTCACAAATTCTCTGATCTACAGCAAAGGTGCTTAATGTGGAAATAAAATCCTTAAAAGTCACTACTTTTTGTTCTTTTGAGCAAGTGATTTTCCATCAGTTGAGGGAGAAGAAGATACAATTTGGCATCTCAGACATCTCATCTAGTGACGATGGCTAAGGGACTGATGTCTAAGGGCCATGATGCAAACAATCACAACAATAAACAGAAGGAGTAGGAATATAAAAGCAATTTGATCAAAAAGAGGGCAAGATCATATTTTAAGTAATCTCCTTGCCCACTCTCAGGAGTTTCATTAATCCAGCCTCAGCTTTGCCTCAGCAGATCCTGCTCTAGGCTTGCTCAATCACACAGATCGCACAGCTTAGGCAAATCACCTGGGCAGACACCCAGCAAAACAAGAGCTGGTTTCAAAAAGAGAAAGTGTTCTCCTCTGATGGAGGAGAGGCAGCAGCCCAAAAGGATGCCCAAAACCAGCACACAACAAACCTGCTGGAAGAGCATCCACCAGGGGCAGCAGGAGGCTGAGACCTGGGCACCACCACACCCGCACAGCAGCAACTGCAGGATTCTGAGTCGGAGCCAACTCACAGCCCCAGCTACAGACAGAAAAATGCAGTCAGGCACATCACTGCTGACAGATTGGCAAGTCCAATTCTACAGCTCTCTGAAAGGGAAAGCTGACAGGAAAAGACAAATCTTAATAATAATCACAGAATTAACTAGGTTGGAAAAGACATTTGAGATCGTTAAGTCCAACCTATGACCAAATACCACTTTGTCAACTACACCATAGCACTGAGTGCCACATGCTGTGTTTTCATAAACACCTCCAGGGAAGATGAGTCCACCACCTCCCATGGTGATGACAATAATAATAATAAACCACAATGACATTTCTGATCCTTGTGCCCCCATAGTCAAGACTGAATGGAAGGGAAAGAAGTCCACACACCGTGAAATGAGGTAAACACAAAGGAAAAAGGAAACAAGCTGAACAGCAGCCTCAGACAGTCCCAGTGGTATTTTTATCAAACATGTTTGGAATCCCTCTTACCTTGGGAGCAAAAAAATCTTACCCTAAAACATAATTTGAAGAAATGTGTGATGGGACAGGAAAAAAAAGATTTCAGTTTAAAGGGTTATATGGAAAGACTATTTTATAGGGGAAAGACTTTTAGAAAAGAATTTTGCATGAAAAAAATTCCAGATGGAACTCAAAAAGAAACAAAGCAAGACACTGATAATGTCAAGGACAGGTTGTATTTGAAGATTAACATACATTCATAACATATGAAGCATAATGAAAGGGTGTGCATTTAAAACTTAGTAGCTACTCACAGAGAACTGTTGTGAGGTACACTGCACTAGCATCTATGTGACACATTATTTATTATTTTTATTATTATTATTTATTATTTATTAATTTATTTAAGGAAACCTGAGAAAAAAAACCAGACATGTAATTTCTTCAGACAAAGTGTGAATCTTTCCTTTACATGACAGAAATTATTATAAACTCTTGATTTGCAGTGCTAGCAGTCTGCCTAGTATTTCGGCTCCTGTATTTCTGTTTTTAAATACCTTAAATAAAGAACAATATCTGGATCAACCAGGGGTGAAGGAGTAGGGCTCTCAGACTACCTAAGTGCAGAGAGAGAACTGCATTTAAGACAAACTGTAAACAGAGGACTAATACTTAAAGTTTTAAAAGGTATTAAATCAAATCACAAAAACAAAGAACGATGCAGAAACTGGCAAATACACGGACAGATCATGCAGGAACTTGTAGCAATAACCATAATAAAGCAGAGATTTAACTGCTGTATTAGGTAAGAAGTTCCTTGCTGCAGTAGTCTGTGAAAAGGTGGCTTCCTTGGTGTGAAGGCACAGGTGTGGGAAGCCTTTCCCCCAAGAAGTCTGGCAGAGAGAAGCTGCTGTGCTGCCCAGGGGCAAGGGGCCTAGGCAGAGCATGGAAGAGCTGCCACAGCCACCATAAAATAGCCTTGAAATAGCTGAAATTAATAAACCTTGCTGCCCTTCTACGAAGTCATCTTTCATCTTTTTGATCTTTGGTGTGAACAATCATTCCAGATGCAATTTAACTGTGTATTTTCTCAGAGGTCAGTAGCAGATACATCATTATTTATGTTCGTATTTCCTTAGGGAATTAATAATTAGGGTATCATGGTTTTAAAATTCTGATGAAAGGCCTTTAAATTCTCCCTAGATTAGTATTCATAATTGACAGTATTACATAACTTTTAAGTACTGAATGACTCACAATTGGATACAAAATACTGACTTTGTAGAAACTTTGCTATGCTTCTTAATATTTCTTACACTTTCTTTTCTCTAAGGGTCTAGGATTTCAATCCCTGATGTTTGGATTTACAAAAGCAATTCCTCTCTTTCAAGTAGAAGCATTTCCTTTGTTTAATTTTAAAAAGCAAGACAGTACAGAGATCCTCATTTTTGTTAGACTTGCATAACTACATCTCAAAGTACTTCTCAGGCAGCTGTAACAGGATTTTCCAAATCTTACAACTCCGACTAGGAGCAAAATAAATCCATAGGTTTGCAGACTCAGAATGTTAAATGTATGTGGATGAATCTTTCCTATTTAGACCAAGTATTAAAAAGTTTGAATGTGTGTTCTGTGGTTAGTTTTTCTGTAATCAACTCACCCTCCCAGTTCACAAAAGCTGCTTATTCCTGTTAACTCAAAATGCTATTCAGATCCTGGAATCTTTGGAACACTAAGTCTATCACTAGCTCTTAAATATCACACCACAGCATAGTAAGTCTTTACTTTTAATTTAATTGTAGATGTAGATTTAAATGTATAGAAAGAAAGTTATTTACTTGTTTTTGCTTGCTTGTTTGTTCCACTATTATTGAGCCGTAATAGGATCCTATCCCTTTCATTATTTGATACTATGTCTCAATGGCCAAACTCTAATAGGGACTCAGAAAGTAAAATGATAGTGCTCTTAATGTCCCACCAGCAGACTGCTGAAACAGTAAAGTGATACTATCTCCAGCTGCTGGAACTAAGCATTTGGCTGAAAGACCTCTCATGTAATGAAAAGTGTTTCAAAGCACCACATATGCACAGACCATGCCACTAAAAGCAGCTCCAAGGCTGCTGCATGCAAAGAACAGCAACACCCAAATGGCAAATACCCAGTGTCACCTTTATGACCCTGGTGACCAGGACACAACCAGTTCCTGTCCAATCTTCACTGCAGGAAAAAGCACTGTTCAAAAGGTATCTGTGAATTGACTTGAAATCGACAATTTTAAAATAAATATTATAATGAGGTTATTAAGACTGTTCTGTTCAACCAGAGAACACCATTCCTACCTCTAACAGCAAGTTTAATTTAAAAGGAAATTACTATCTGAACCCCTCATTGCACCACAAATGTTTGAGGCATAAATACTGTAAGCAAAGAGTGTCCCTTAGTTTGATACACCATGGTTTTAATTAGGAATGACAAGATGGAAGAAATGAATGGCATTTCAAAAGCTTAATATTGGTTAAACCAATATCCAAAGCAATCTCTTCAAAAAAGCAAAAGGAAAGTGACGCACAGGAGAGGCAGGAAAACCAAATAGCTTAGGACTTTTAAAGGAAGACCAGAAAGTGATGAAATTAGTGAGTTCAGCCTGTTTTCATGAGTTTCAATATCAGCTTCACTTGTATTTCAATTGTATGTTTAATATTAAAACTTATAAAATGTATTTTAAATGTGATAATTACCATAATTTTAAAATTTAAAGAGCACAGAGACACAGAGTAATTATGTAGTCTCTAACACTGCTCATCTTGAAGTATATCCCTTACTATTGAGTATGCTCAGTGAAAAAGTGATTAATTTTGTTCTACAGCTAGAGTTCTACTCAATCAGAAATGTACATCACTCCCCGTGGACTCCTTCACACTCAAGATGCAAAACTAAAATGAGAATACTCCCTCCAACCCCCCCTTTTAAGAATTTACTTATCTTCCATTTAAACTGGACAAAGACCAGATTTTGTGGATTTCTAATCCTATTTCTATTCTCACACATGCTCTTGTCCATTAGATTAATTCCAGATCTAATGTCCATTAGATTAATAACCTCAGAGGAATCCCATGGGTAAAGAACAAACAGTGAGCAAGCCAGCCATGACACCTTGAGCTGGGGCACAAACTCTGTGCAAGTGTGACCTGCAGCACATTAAGTGGCTGCTGGGCAGTAGAGATGGTGACCAGCCTTTTGTATTAGAACACGCCAGAAATACAACATACTGCTTCCTCATTCCACTACAGCAAGCAGCAAAGCTTCCAACAAAACCAGCATTATGAGATAACAATTTAAAGGTAAAGGACAACAATCACAGGGAACCTTCTAAAACCTGATCATTCAGCTTCATAGCTCAGCAGATATCATAAGCTGTAAAAAGAATGGGAAAGAGAGGTGGACACCCTACTCCCTCAACTCCCAGTATTCCCTACATCTTTTACTGGCTGAACTCTTTCATTTCAATCACACAAACAAAAAAACCCACCTAAAAAAAGCCAAGGAACGTAGACAAAAATGTGTATTTCCACATCCCTTTTTAAAAGTAATCACTGGATGTTGCTTTATAAATATATAGCATTTTTAAAAAGAAAAGATGACTTATGTGACAGCTACTTGCCGTAACTACTGCATTCTGCACTTTAGTTTCATGAAGGCCTCCTAAACACGTGGCAGCAAGAACTACTTTCCCAATAACCCTGTAGGGCTGTACTCCTAAGTAATCTTAAGCAACATAAAAGTAACTTACATCTCCAAAGTCTGCAATCCTATTTTTAAACGTATATATTATATAAAAGGATATACTATAATTCAGTTTATTTACAACAGTGAACAAAGAGCAATTTAAATTGAACACAACTATAGGATTATATGACAAATTTAGAATTTTTGGGCTGAGTGTTTTGCTTTGGGATTTTACTAATATCAGCCTATTTTCAATCAATCAAAGTAGGCTGTTTTACAGGCTTAGTACACCATTCCAAGCTGTTAAGAAATGTGGTGGGTTTGTGTAATGTGGTGAAAGGTATGAATGAGTTGAACAAGAACAAGAAACACAGGTAACCAGGAGAAAGATATGGGAAGACAAACTTGGGCATTCTTTTGCGTTGGACAAATGTCTTCACATTTAACAGTGCAATTGTTATATTGTTGTACGGTGACAAAGGAGAAGAGTTCAAAAAGCAGTTTTCTTTCGTCCATTTGGAAAGCTCAGTCTTTCCTCAGTTTCCCCATAAGAATCTAGAAAGAACACTCTGATTCTGTAGTCATCAACTTCATTTTAGCACAAATCCAGCATCACCAAGGGCATACATTTTAGTTACTGAATAAATACCTGCTAAAAGCAGAGGAAAAATTAAAATCTCTTCAGAAGTAGTAGCTTAGCTACACATGAAACTCTCTCTTTTTATATGATTACCACACAAGCACAGCCATACAAGGAAGGTACTAAAAAAGAAAGCAATGCAATTGAATTTCTGTGTGGACATGAAGATCCAGGATGGCCAGCAGGTGGGCTTTGAAAATAACATTCAGGAAGTACTCTGTGTTAACCATGGTGAGATCTGGTGAGATGCTTCATCACTTGGGGATAACTGCACTTATCACTGTCATACCAGTCTCTGTCTCTTCAAGTGAAGGAATCTGCTTTAACAGGGAACACTGAACATTGGTTTGGATTGATGCCTGAAGGATGTATAAAGTTCTTTGTGGTACACTACCCTTTGAAACATGGAAGACAATTTTCTCTTTGGTAATAACTGTTAATGAAATTACCTAATAAAACAGAGGTTTCAACCACAAAGACTACAAAAATCAAATCTAGTTTCATAGTACAAGCTGAACTTTACTATCTGGTTTGTATTACTACAACAGGAAACACATTTAACTAAGTTTGCACATTACTTTTTATTGCAAGGCCACATTTTTCAGTAACTTATGTCAGTCTCTTAGTTTAAATTGCCTAGTTCAAATTTCTGTTCTTGCTTTAAACTTCAAGTCACTTCTGAGAACAGTGATTATAAGTAACTTAAGTGCATATAAGCTTAAACAAATTAAAACTGATAGAGATAAGATTATCTGATGCTGTCTACTTCAATGGAGTCTTAAGATTTTGAGGAAATTTCTCATATTTTCACTGACTTTTGGTACATGAAAGAACTCGCTAAGCCTGTCCACCTAATCATTGGTTTATTGATGTGCCTTCTGAAGTGCTGAAAATCATCTTTCCCTATCCACCATTGCCTCAGAGAGATTTCAGAAACCTCCCAGAAACTCTGACCAGCCCCTGAAAGGAGCATGTGACTTCTAAAGCAGATGCCAGTTTTTCTAAAGCCAGCACCTTCACATACCTGGTCCCTACAACCACTGCAGCAGTGAAAAACAGCACTGGGGTAAGAGAGCAAAATGTCCACTCTCAAACACAAAAAATTTAGCTCAGCCCAAATACCCCATTTGCCTCTTCTCATTCTAAAGGACAGTTTTTTTTCCAGGGGTTTAAGGACAGGAAGGCTTTTCTGTAAACCATTCTCTGTAGGTATCCCATGTGACTAGCAATTCCTAACCACTGAACTTAGGGAAAAACACTATTTTTCTGACTTCTTGAAGGAAGGATAATGAAAACAAGAGGTAAAAAGACATGTTTAGCTTCCTCTTGCAGGTTCCTGGATTCAGCAACTTCTTGTTTGAATTGAAAATTGCCAGCTTTTATTGTGAGGCAATAATATCAGGCTTGTAAATCAGAGAACAACAAGAAATAAAAGTGTCCTGTCCCCTGTCCTTTCTTGTCCCTTTCTGGTTTGCACTGAGGTCACTGCATTCTTGCACTTTTACCTTCCCTCCCACAGTGAGGACAAAATTCTCCCTAAAGGCACACAGAGCAAACAAATAAACATGACAACAAAGAATTTCAGAAGTATGTAAGTTAATTATACATAAAAAAACTCCTTTTTTTTCTGCAAAGCAAGCTATATCAGGATCAGATTTTTCTTTAACTAATCTTCATTAGAGTCTCAGCAAAACACTACCAAAAGACCTGATCAAAATCACAAATTAAAGCAGAAGAAAACTGTTTCAAATACAACATACTAAAAAACAGTCCCTTGTTTTAATTGCACCACTCCAAACCATGGGCAACAAAGTTCTGCAGAATTCAAGCCAAACCCATCCCCAACCAAACAGGTCTAGCTAAAAGCAAGTTGTTGTTCAGATAGATCCTACCTTCTTTTACCAGTTAAACAAACATTCATAGGAGAGAGTGCTGCTTGTCTCCATGTTCTTTACTCTATTGATTGTTGTGTAAATATTAGGCTTCCTGCTTGTAGAGAAACTACTGCAAAGTTTCTTTCAGTTCTGTTTGCACATTTCAAACTTGTGCATGTTTTAGAACAAGGAAGTTTATGTAATGCTCCTGAGAAGGTGCAGCACATCATGGCTCATTTTAATTCAGGTATGAATACATGACACAGATGAATTCACAAAACACTCCTTTCATCTGAAATTTAAGCAGTAACCCTTTTTCCCCTGAAGGTTTAAGCAGCTTTAAGTGATGAAATGATTAGATTTTCCTGTTTCTTTAAAGCAGTACTGGATTGAAACAGCTTTGGATGAATCTTTCCTGAATTTATTAAAATATGAATACACCATCAACCATAAGAATATTTGAGTAAGTCATCCTTAAGATGTCATCCAAAAGATGTCAATGTTCTCTGCAGCCATAGAATAGAATTTTAAACTTTGTTCAAAGCATTTCAGCATTACAGAACATAAAAACATCTTTTCCCCAAAGGCCAAATTTTCAAGTACTGAAGAAACCCAAATATTCCTCTGCAAAATCAAGAAATCTGTACACACATCTGGAATATTCATCTATCTAAACACAAGCCTCTGACACAAATTTTAGTTGCACACTGTTCACTACCAGTGCTGCATTACTGAAATTCTTGCTTACCTATAAGGCCGGTTTCATCTTTCCTTTCTAAATTACTGTCTTTAGAAGATATCATTGGGAAAGCGACAGCAGACTACTTCTGTGCACATGGATTATCCTTTACTCATACACCTCCCACAAGTTCAGAGCACTGTTCAAAACCCCCATTCCAGGACCCTTCTGACCCCCACTTACTGTCTCTTATCCTTGTGACTCAGTTCTGCTCCCTGCTTCCTTGAAAGGACTATCTTGATCAAGATAGTCACTGGTGCCAGTACAGGGCAGGTGTTTTCCCCCCATCTGCCAGCATTTGTAGTGCTCAGCTCTTACCAAAATTCATTTTATTTGGTGCACAAGTTTCCAAGTTTTATTGGGTTTCCCTTCCCAACAGATTTTATCTCTCAGTGTAACAGAGCTGCATGTTCTGCATAAGGCAGTTTTGATGCGTTAAAACTAGAACTTTTTAGGTTAGTTGAGTTTGGTTTGTTTGGGAGTTTGTTGTTGGGGTTTTCATTTGTTTTGTTGGTTTTACTGGTTTTTTTTTATAGAATAAACAGAATTTTCTCCTTTGCTTTAATCCCAGTCCAACTGTCCCCAAAGGCTTGACACCATTTTTCTCTCTCTTGACACTCTCACTTTTCTCTCTCAGCTGGCAAACCATTTTTGGGCTTGCCACCAGCTAACCAAAGCTGCAGACAGACAATGCCTGGCCAGCATGGACTGTCCACTGCCTATGCATTGTCTCCCAGGAGACAGGAGCAGCCCATGATTTTTGGGCTGTCTGCATGGCTTGCAGAGTGGCCCATCCTGTGGGCTCTCAGATAAGCTATGTTGGGAAGCCAAATATAAATGTGAATCTAGACATCACTGTGATAATGGTAGCACAGGTGTCTTGGTTTGAAAAGACAGGTGTCTGCTAAGGAAGGCAGGAGCCTCCCTTGAAATGGAAAAATGTAAACCCCTCCCCTACTGAATTATTATAATTTTGAAATCAAGGGGCTCTAAGACAAAGATATGGGAATAGGAATAACAGTTCTTTACTAGGAAAGTTAAAATACAAATGCAGTAGTACAAAAAAAAAACACTGACTAAGAGTCACAATACAACCAGACACCCTGTTGGTCAGGATGTTGGTAGCAGTCTGATTAAATGATGGCTGGCTGCAGTCCTCCTGGAGTGACAGGTGTGGTTCTGTTGTAACAGTGATCCTGTAAAAGGGTGTAGTTTTCCTCTGAAGGTCCAGTGGTGGTGTAGTTGGGTCTGGTCCTTTGGGAATCCAGTGGAGAAAGGCTTCCTGTGATGTTCCAAAGCTCAGTTTATATCCAGGTAGGAATGCTTGGCTTGTCCCCCTGGGTGGAGCATCTCCCAGTGGGATGATGGAATTTTATCAGTCCTGCAGTGAGACTCAATGGCCCACTAACAGAAGAGATCCCCCTGCAGTTATGAGGGATAGGTCATGGAAGAGATAAAGAACACTGCCCCACCTGGTTTTAACAGCTGGTAATAGAACACATACTTTTGCTTACATCTTGCACTGTAACCCAAGACAACCGGGAAACACTGTCTGGTGATGTTTAACAAAGCACCTTGAAGCTGAATGGAAGTTGTGGATTGCTCCAATTTCAGACAGAGTTAACACATTTCTAAATAGAGATTTCTGAAATCAAGTGAATGAACAACAGGAACAACCAAGCCACCGGATTTCTCTCAGGCTTCTCTGTTAAATGTGCTGCAACATGTATATCTGTGCCACACATCAAATTAGTATTGTGACTGTATCTGAACATACAAAATGACAGGGAAGCAAAGGTCTAGAATAAACAGAAAGCAATTCCCTACAACAAAGAATCCAGCACCCAAGGTATAAAACTATGATTGTCAAACATAGAAACAATGCCACAGACACATATATGGAGAGAAGGAGGACAAGGGATAAATGCTTATGAAGTAGCTGTATTAACAGTCCTGAAGCACATACAAACATTTAACCTAATTTGCTGAAATCTCATCAACTCAACCAGACTAAGCTAAATTCTGCACTAATCTAAAATTCTTCCTCACAAAAGCACCTCTCCAGGCTGTTTCTTGTCTTTAGAAAGTTAAATAAGGTGACAGTAACAAAAAATTACGGTAAATAATCACACATGAGTTTAAGTAAGAAAAAGAGAGAAATATTATGTAGTAGTTTTTAAAGCAATGGAATGCTATAAGATGTAATTTTGTCATTTACTACATACCAAGGTTAATCATACTTACACAGAATAAAAATTTAAACATTCAAACCACAGAAAATAAGTATTCAAGCTTGTATGAAAAAAAAATTTAAAGGTGTTTTCTACAAGCTAATCATCTACCTATAATCAGGACTTTGAGGATAGAAAAGAGCATTTATGTTTTTGACCTAACAAGGCATTCTAAGAGGAACTTTTTGAATGCATCATGCACATTTTAAAATGTCAGTTAAGCCATACTGTATTATCTGCAACATATTAAAAAATCAGAAACCTAATAATTTCAAGTTGTTCTTGAAAAGACACATGAAGGCATTCCCTATTTCAAATGCTACTATTTGTGCTTATTAAAACTAGCATATAAATATATAAAATAGTCAACAGATTTTAGCAGCATAATGATAAAAGAGAATTAAAGACATGCAATAAGTAAGCATTAAGTTTTTTACAGTGAACCATCAGTAGGCTCAAAAATAATAAACATTTATTTTCATATTTAAGAAATACATTCTTCCAATGGACTTACTAACAAAAATTTTCATTTAGAGCCTTCCTTCAGAAAATGTCACGATTACCATCTAAACGGGCAAAAAAAGTTCAAATGCTAATTTTGGCATTTGTATTTCTTTGACGCAGTTTACACAAAGATAAAAAGTATTTTAAAAAATAGATCACAGTCACCCACAGTGCTAAGATTTCCAAATTTGACTGCTCAGTTCCTAAACTGCAGCAAATGAATACAGCTTTCACTAATGGATTGCTATTAAAAATAAATCAGCTAAACATTTCTCCTTCCATACAGCTGGAGCAAGCATACAGCACTCTATTATGCAGCTGCTTGAAAGACAGATTTCAGCCTCCACAAGGAATTACTTACCCAGAAGCATGTTTCTCTTCTGCAGTTAGTTCAGCAGAATAGAAAGTTCTGCACAATAGAGATAGAAAAAGAAATGTTCTCACAAGCTCCTTTTTGACTTGGTACAAGCCTTGAGTAGGGTTTGAACTTGTGCTGCTGAGAAATACGTCTTGTTCCACAAAGCTGCTGGGACACTTTCCTTCACTCCCATTGGTGAATGATACCTCTTCAGGCTATGCACAACTGATGCAGACAGGCGGCAGCTGGTGCCACCTAAATTCAAGGTAACAAAACCATAAAAAAAGAGAAAGTAGTCCCTTATGTAAATCTTTTAATGCTAATGTATTTTAGTATACCTGTCCTGCAATTGCTTTTAAACTAGTTGCCTGTCTTTCAGGAAAAGAAAAACTCCTTACAGAACTAATACAGTGTGTCAAGGAAAATCTATATGGGAGGCAAGTTTTGCAAAAGTAAATGTTCGTTCTTTCCATAATGTTTAATTTCATTACAGCTGGATTTGTTTGCTCTGATTCAAAAGACTTCTTTTTAAGAAATACAAACAGGGAGCTGTTTCGGACATTTTTATTTACCTCAAAAGGCACCTACAAGACCAAATTGGACACACAATAAAAACATTCAGAATGCTGCTGCTACCATGACAAGTACCTACTGTCCAATAAAACTGACCACAGACTATTTGCCCAAAATTAAAATTACCCTTTGCTAGGAAGAGAAAAAATGTCCCTCTTCATATTATAGAGGCAAAAGGCACACAGTCTCAAAACTGGGACTCAAACCATAAACTTCAAAGAGGAGCCTGTCTAATCTGCAGCTCCTCACTTTAGGATGTGCTGTGTCAGTACACCTCAGCACAGAACTTCTGACTCCTCAAAATAATTTTTTCAAGCACACCCTAGTAAGAATTCTTGACAGAAAGAGTTTTATTAAAAATAATAATAATAAATTAAAGAGAGAGAGAGAAGACATCCAATATCATTAGGAACAGATTTTTACCTGATGCAGTTTGTAGCTACATCAGATAATTCCTCACGGAGAACTAAAGATTATAGAAGACATCTTGTATGTAATCCTTCTACTTAAATGCTTTTTGTTAAATATATAAAGATTTACTTAATCTTCTCATTTGTTTTTTACAAAAGTGAAGGAATAAGAAAAGAGGTAAAAGATGACTTTAAAAAGTAAACTTCTTGGAAGAAATTTCCATGTCTCTCAAAATAGTGGACAGAATTTATGTGGCAAGATTAAATTTGTACCCAATCCTGAATAAAGTATATTGTTCCAGTGAAAAAACTCTTCACTAGCATGTGACTGTTGGTTACTCAAAGCAGCCCATATGAAAATTTAGCTTGATCTTATTTTATTCTACAACCTCCTACTCCTCCCTTCCACTAGAGGGGGATTACTTTAATAATTACCTCCTAATATGAGTTGGCAGCCATTATATAATTTTTTTACATGTCCTGAAATATTTGGTACTCTTGTTAAAAAAGTCTTAAAAGAAAGAAAAATGAAAAAAAAAAAAAAAAAGAAAGAAAAATAAAAAAAGGGTTGTGGGCATTGCTAGCAGTGGAAAAAAGGAATCAGTTTTGACATAAAAAGGCACATAAAAATCAAACCAAATTAAAAATAAACCTCTGTGATTTTTAAGCAAATCTTGGAAGACGTGACTCATTCTCGTTGCACACTTGGGATTGGCAACACCAAACTTCTGTGAAATTTTATGTGGGTTTTATATAGACTCTGATGACTTCACAAGATGACCAGTATTCTCAATAAATACTCTCTTTTCTCATGTTGATAATATTATTAATAATTGCATTTTCTGTGATGACTGAAGAATTTTTTATTTTTTTTTTAAAATTTCACTGTTAACTTCAGAAGTGTCTTACACATTCCATAAGCACATGGTAGGTTTATGCATTACGGCAAGACAAAACAGCAGAGCCTGTAACTCCCCCAAACTGGAGGAACAGCTCCCCAACTTGCTCAATGACTGGAGGGTCTCTTTTTTTTGCCAGTTTGACAATTCCTTGCCAAAACCATTACAATGCACTAGTTTTAACCATTTATCTAGTTTAACATGCTGTAGCTCCATTCTATTTCCCTTTTAAAAGCATGGAACACTCTGTCTGACAGAAGACCAGACCTTGGTTTCAGAGGAAGGTCTTAGGAGACACTGATCTCAGATTTTATGTGTCAGCCTGCCCTCTAGCTCACATCTAACATGGGATTTCCAACAACCCATCACAGCTGTAACTACACTTCTCTCTTCCCCTCCCTTTAAACAATGCTAACTCCCATCCTGTCGACTGACAGCCACTGTCCCAAGATGTTGGAGATGCCCTGACTCTTTTTTTAGTCTGAGAAGGCCTCTTGAGAGATCCATAACAGCATGAAGGCCTCCCCACACTATGAGCATGATGGACTCTGGGTATTGAGGGCATGCAAAGCACGTGTGCAAGCACAACAGAGGTGCTGGGGGTGAGCAGGAAAGCAGGATGACAGCAACTCCTTTTGGAACAGCAGTCTGAGGCAGTCATGCAGCTACTGCATTATAGATGCAGAAGTCACAAGGGTGAGGATAGGTGGCTGGAAGAGAAAAAGGAGAAAAGTGGAACACAGAAGTGAAAGGTGTGGGGGGAAGGCTTAAAGACAGTTCAAGAATGCAATGAAAGGGCAAATGTTATTATACCAGAAGAAGAGATTAAAAGAAAGCAAAAATATCAGGATGAAAGCAAAAGGGGCAAAGAACAATAGTAAATTAAACAAAAAAAAGAATGCATTTTTGTTTCCAAAAGCTATGAGGTGCTGACCTTCCAGAACACAGTGGTACAATGTTCACAGCAAGCGTCACACCCACACCACACATCTGAGCAAAGGGAAGAAAGAGAGAGCAAGAAAGTGTGTACAATAGAACCACAGAGCTACAAGAAAGGAAAGGCCTCCAGGAAGAGGTTATCTGAGGGCAAATGCGCTCAGGTGTCATTCACAAGCAGCTCCTACAAAGAAAGAAAAGCTGACACTGAACAGCTCAACTCCCAAGATGCTCAGGTGGTGGCTTTATTTTTTTTTTTTTCTTAAACTGAAGTTCATACTTTAAATTCTTTCCCCTGTATTTTCTCTCTTTTATGTGAGGCTGGAGAAGTGACATTTTTAGCACCTTTAATAGGTTACTTATCTCAGCATAACATACAAAAGTCACCCAGAATCCAAAAACAACTCCACAAAACATGTTGTTTTCACTTAGATTCTATGTCCATGCTCTCTCCCTGTGCTGCTTTGATACAGGCAATTCTCCCTAGCGGACTGGAATACAACATGCTTGTATTTTTGCTGATTGGAAACTTGGAGAATTGTACTGTCAGGATGTGACTCAAGAGAAATGGACAGTCTATGTAGATGTGCTATACTTTCAGACTGAGCACTAAGAAAAATCATCTTTCCAAGAAAGATTTAGCAGTTTGGACTTCTGTAAAGCTTTTTTTTTTTTTTATTGCCAAACTGCAATAGCATCCTGCTATCAAATTCTTAAAAGGCTTCTCTGCATAGCCATGCTTGGATCCTTTAAGGTTTTGTCCTTTGCTTTTCATACACAAGTCTTTCGGCTTGCTGTTCCTGTTCTCAAGGTTTTCTCTTCAGTGCACAGTATACTAATCACATATAGAATTGTTACAGCAAATTTTCACTGAAGGGCAGTCCAGAAAAAAAATGGGCAATGTCTGGTAATAATATTAAAGTTGAGGGAAAAAAACCCCAACTTAGTTGCTAAGGTTTGACCTTATTGTACTACCCATCATGATTCTTAATTCTCAGCTTTGTTCACCAAATATTTTCACACATGTTTCCAGAAGAAAAATGTTATGATCTCAGAATGAATTTCATTAATATTTCAATGAATTTATAATCTGTGGAATATCATCCTAATGAACTAGAAACACCCTCCAGAGACACTGATTTAAACTAATGACTGGTATGTAAAAGAAAGGACCTTTATTCAACAAAAAACAACTACCCTCCCCCCTTCTTGGAATAAAGGACCAGTAATCCAAATTTTATTAAGCACAGATAATGCCAAATAACCCATACTTAGCTTCTCAAGTTCAAAGCAGGGCTCAAAGCAAAGGTGAAGTAACTTTGTCAGGAGAATACCAATGCCCTGTCAAACACAATGGGAAATTTGCTGGCCACGCTTGACTAGTATTTTCATACACTGCACTTAATACAATCCCCAAGAATCATCCCAGTTTGAAGAAGGAAAACAGAAGTTAGAGGTGAGGTTAACAACCTGATCCTACTGTACAGACACTCAGAACAGGCAAAAGACATGGTCAAGCACAAGTTCCCTTTCACAGTAGATAAATTTCACAAGACATGACAAACTACCAGAGCTTTCCAGGAGCAGAACATAAAAGTATTGAGTTAAAGGAGTTCAATTATTGTCCTCTAAGTCTTTTTCCCTCACCAAGTTAATGACAGTGAATTGTGGTACAGACACATTCAAAGCAGAGGCAAGCAACTGTATTCTTCTGAATTCTTACATCTTAACCTCTACCAAGACATCTGCACATCCAGTCGTATATGTATTACAGCTCTTCCTTTGCCTGACACCCAGCCCTCACTAAGTTTGGCTTGAGGACAATTCAGAAAAGCAATATTTAACTCTGCCCCAGCTGATGCATTAGGCAAGTGTCTCATAGCAAGAATCTTCTTGAAATACACATGAAAGGACTATCAAAACCTACCAGCTCACGCTGGTATCTTGTGCTTTTACTTACATGAAGCAAATTCTGTTTCTATTTCACACAGATGCGTCAAACTTACACACATGTATTCACGAGTGTCTGTACACCCATTAAACTTAGCAGTATATTGCATACTAGATGAAATTATAAAACAGTACTCCTGTTCCAGTTCATGGTATTTAGAAAACAAAAATTACCTACAGCACATCCTCAAAGATGACATTTCAACTTCAAGTGCTCCTCCCGGGACACTGGTGAGGCGACAAATATAGTCCTTATTTTATGAAGCACAGAATTATTTCAATATGTAGCAACCAGATGTCACGTTGTTTAACACATGCAGCTTTGTCAGGAATGATCAGGAATGGGGCAACCGTAAGAACTTAATGTCATTTTAATTCTTCCCCCTGAGCAGGAATCTCCACAGACAAATTCTTAAATCTTTCTCCAGCCTCAAGGACTGCAACAGGTTCTACAGGTATGCAGCCTTCAAAGTCCTAACAAATATCAAAGACATCACACTCCAGTTACAAATGCACAGTAAAATCTATTTTTGTTCAAGCCATTAATCACCATTGCTCCACCTCACTTGCTACTTTGATCTAAGAATTTATCATTAAAAGGTCTAGATGACAGCAAATGTTTTAGGATTCATCCCAGTAAGTAGTTACTTCAGTGCAGTTGGAAAAGAGAGAATGATGAACTTATTTTCTGCTTTGGATCTTGTACTCCAAAGCACTAGAGAAGATATTTCCCATGCAGTGTATGAGACACCTTTAACCCTTCCTCTTTATCATGAGCACAGACAGTCTGAAAGACTCTTAACTTTCAGTTCTCAAATTCCACATTGCATATCTGTACAACCTTCATACAAATTTAGAATTTAAAAAACTATTTATTTGGAAGTGGCAAAATTTTAGCAGTCATATATTAATTCTTCAGTTTTTGCTTCCCAAGTTCATATTTATATATGTATATATGCTTGTCATAATGACAGAGAGTTCCTAAATAATGTGAATAGTAGGGAATCACAGAGGATAAACAGCTTAAAGCTAGCCTAAATAATATAAAAGAGTCCTGCTTATTTTTGTGTATTACAATAATGGTGAGAGGTGTCAAAATGACATCAAGATACACAGTACCAAGAGCTCTCCATACACAAGTGAAGAAAGAATTTTTGACCTAAATTATAGTTCAAGTAAGCAATACCAAAAAGAGACACATGTGACAAGTACATTAACTTTTATGCAAAATGAATTAAAGCATCTGTAACTTTCCCAAAGTCAAAAAGAGAGTATGCAATATGTACTGTTCCATAATCACAAATCTCTTCTACTAAGTGTGTTCTGGTCTGATCATTTTACTTAGTTCAGCCATCTTTACTGGAGCTGAAAAGCAGTTATTCACACCAGATAGATCCCAGTGGCATTACCCCTGAAATATATTTTTCTTTTAGAAAGTGATGACACACCATTAAAAAAACCCCGAACAAACAGAGCCCTCAAAGATTCACCAGTCCCATACCATTTGCAAAGTACTTTGTCACTGAGGAAGAGGCAACACTCATGCTCCAGAAATTCCCAAGTTCTGGTGCACACAGTCAGGCTGGGGAAGCTTTTGTCCTTAAGCAAAAGCATAAACACTTTCAGAGAAAGAGGAGAAGGGAGCAGGGTACACAGATTCAGGTTGCTGGAAGAACTTTCAACAGCTTGGGCAGAGGAGCATATTGTAGAGTATGTTTCTACCAGAAAGAACAACTGTCTGATTTCCATGGAAATTATTTGACTTCACTATTGTGAATACCTTGAAAGATTGTCTTTATCTTGAAATCCACTCCTTTGGCACTGTAAGTATGAAAATCCAATAACGGCCATGGGAGAGGTGTTATAAAAATTTCCATGTGGATAATTTTTTTTTTCATTGTCATCCTCTGTTGTTAAGGAATAACAGGCATTAGCAAGTGATCAAATGGAAGCAGAGTGGGTCACAAAAATGTTACATTAATGATAAAAACTGAGGAAGGCATTAGCACCAAAAAGAAAAAAAAAAAATTCAACACAGCCTTCTGAGATATTATTTAGTTTGAAAATACATTCAAATCCTGTGAATGACTAAGAGCCTCAGGAATTATTGAAAAGACACACAAAGCAAACAAACAAAACAAAATCTCCACCCCTGCAACAAACGCACAAAACATACATTTTTTTTTTTGCAAGAACTAATATACAAAAAGTTTGAACATAGGCAAAAAGTATCAAGACAGTTTTACTGAGAGATTGAAGGTTTAAGTAATAAGCAATGTATGTGTACATACAATGTATATTGTAACATGAACTGACAGCTCAAACTGACTCCGAATTATCATCTGATTTTTTTGTTATGGAAAGTGAGCATCCTGATGCACAAATAAACAGAAAAAAAAGAAACTAAACCACATAAAAAAAACACCATTCATGACTCATAGGCTCACTAATAAGGGATCTTACTGATACTTTAGAAAAGTCTTCTAATATTTCTTTCTGTTCAGATTTTAACTTATCACTTCCCTCCTGAATAGACATTCTTGTTTAATGGGAGGGCCCAACTGAAAGTTTCATCTGGTGAAATCACTTCTGATAAAATGCAGGGCTGCAAGCCTGTACAGTCTAGTTCCAAGCCAGGTGTTTCATCTGGGAGCAGGTACTACACAGTATGACTCTCTGAGCATTTGTGTTCAGCCAGAGTCATGAAAGAAAGGCTGAGGAAAGTCTCCTGCCTTCAAGGGCTGAGTTGTTTAACTGGCACAATCCAAGAAACTTAATTTCTACCCATACTCTGCAAATGTGAAGTGAGATGTCTGTTCTTCTGTGGATTGTATATTGGCTCCAATCTTCTCCCACACAGCCTCTTCAAGCTGGGGAGGAATTGCACATTTCATAAACTCCCTACCCTTCAATCCTTCCTCTGTCACTTTCTCTCAGTTTTCCTTTACTTCATCTTTCCATCTCTTCTATACTTAAATTCACACTCCATTGTGCATAACTATGATCATATTGACCTCTCTTCCCTTTTTTTCTTCCTTTTCTTGCATACCAAATCCTTTTTCTTTCTGGTGATGCTTGAGTTAGAAGCTGGATATTTTTAGGTTTTGGGGGGTTTTTTCCCCCCCTTTTTTTTATCCTCACCCCAGGATTGCACAGTACCTCATCCTAGAGTCTGGGTTTCAGTATATCTGCAAAACATCAGATCAATGGCACTGACTTCAGAGCCAGCTGGAAAGAAAACACAGTCTTGCATCAGCATAACTACACTTCAGACCATGGGAAGGGAGAAAGCTGATGGAATGGAACCACACAGCACAAAAGAATTCATGCCAGGGCTATTTTGGACTCAGAAGATGCATGTGAGATGCTGACCAAGGTCTCTGATTATGGGAGGATTTTTTCTATGGTCAGGCAGCTGGACTCGTGTAGTAGGACAGAGTCTGCTATAGTAAATTTTTTCTGAAGCAGATGGATGCTGTTACTCAACAAAAAGACCAGTCTCTCAGAGCATGGTGACAAGTAGTAGCTCATTTTTATTTCAGCTGTAGGTGTGAAAGTCAATTAAACTGCTTAACTGACACAAGACATGGGTTAATTTTTCTTGGCAGCCAGCCATCTTTTTTCACAAAGTCATGAAATTGTGTACATGGGCTTTGCAGAGATAGCATGATATCTGAATAGACATATCAGAATTAGAAGTAGACTTACACCTGTTAAAATTCATCCCCAAAGGTTTGCAGATTCACAGTCGTTCAAATATTTCTGAGACTCCATAAGTATATATATATATCTACTATAAACACAAGCATATGCTCCCAAAGCTGCATATGAACAAGTGCAAGATGTACGGAAGCTTGGCTGAAAATTTCCAGGCATTGGATTCAAGAGAAACAACACACCCAAACTCCAGGAGCAGTGCTGCAGCAGTGGCTTCACTGTCAAACCTCCACCTATGTCATTTCAATGGAAAATTCCATCAGTTTGCTCTGCAGCTTCCAAAGCTAACAGCTCTAAAAACATCACAGGAATTGTGTAGGTTATGTTACTACAGTTCAGAAATCACAGCAACATCTTAGAGCAGCTACCTCATCCTGAAACATTAACTCCGAATCCTGTTATATTTTATAAGCATTCCACATAGGTTATATTTGCATTGTATACATCACATCCTCCCTTTCTCAATCTGGATAAAATATTAACCTTGAAATTTTAACCTCAGAGGTTCTTCCTTGATATCTCAGCTGTCTTTCATCACATGCATTTTGGTATGTGTTTCCTTCGGGGCATCTGAGATGCACCCATTTTATCCCTTTGGGACAGCATCCTCACATAGGACATCCTTTCCTATGGTAAGGGGGTACTCAGTCAGCTAATCCAAGTTCTCCAGGGACATTTAAAGCACTGTTAGCATTAAGTAAGATCATTCCAGGCACCTGTTATGAATTTCAAAGCAACCTAATTTAATTAATCATAGAATGAAGCAATTTGGATTTGCTCAGTCAGATTGGCATGTATTTTCTCTGATTTTCTTGAAACAAGTTTGTTTGGACTTCAACAGATTCATAGCACTGCAGTCTGCCACCCTTTTGGCAAAGTACCAACATACTGCAATGCATGACAGGATGCAGATTTATTCCCATAAAAACATAACTGAGCTTGTAATTGTCATACAGAAAACAGATAAGAATCACATTATTTTTAATACAACAGACAAGCATATGCATTTTAAAATTTATAAATACTATTCAAATTAGGTTATTTCAACATTATTATCATTAACTAAATAAAAATATCAAAGTGTAAAGCAATTTGACTAAGCCTTCCCTAATATGATGATTATTCCTGAGGGCTATTTCACTATTATCTGCCATTCAACCCAGTTTCCCAAAGCACTGATCCTCTGAAACTGCACAGAAGCCAAAAAGAAACTGCAGATATTGTGTCCTTGGAAAACTAGGCCAGCTGTCTTTCTGCAATTCTTCAGCTTCACCTCAGTTTAAGTCTGAAGTACCCTAAAATCACAACACAAACTCCCTTTAAAGGAATGGTACAGAAACACAGGTGCAATCATGCCTGCTTATACAGTACTAATTTAGGCTGTCCTGATAGGCAGGATTCCTCCCAGAAATATAGGAAAAGCCCACCAAAGTGAATGGAGCTTACATGTGCCCAACTTTAAAGTGGCACCACAAGAGAGCAAGCCAGTTCACTGGGGAAGCTATGTGCACTGGCACACGATGAAACATGAAGAACAAACATCCAGGACCAAATGAATTAAACCCAGCTCAGTGAGATGGACCCTGCAGTACAGCCAGTATCTCCCTTAGCCACAGAACATTTTGGCACCTAACAGCACTTAAATTTAATGGAAAATTGAGACTATTTACTTTGCCTTTTAAATATAGAAAGATCCTCTCCTTGAAAAAAGTCTTCTGGAAAAGTGAACACGTCAAGTCTCTACAATGCATGAAATTATTCCCATTAATCCATCAATTTGCATATGTATGTCTGGCATTTGTATGTATGTTTGGCTCAGCAAAAAAAGTGGTGGACATCACTCCAGTCTCTCAGAGCATGGTGACAAGTAGTAGCTCATTTTTATTTCAGTCTTAGGTGTGAAAGTCATACACATGCAGGTGAGTGTTTAATTTGGCATCTCAAATCCTTAAATACATGTTGTACTTGAGAAAATAACTACTTTAGAAAGGAATATAGGTTTCACATAAAAGATAATCACAGAAAGGAAGAGCCTACATAATTAATTCAATGTCAAATCATACAAGCCAAGAGCTTACATCCTTCAAGACCGATGTGAAGAATACAGACCACCAAAGCATATTCTGTCTTTACTGGGTTAAGCTGCACAGGGAAGCCATTTTCAAATACACCACAAGAAAGATGGGAGTACCTCCTGAACCTAGAAAAGGATCCTCACAGAAAATTTCTGCCATCTTTGGAAATAAATTGAACCTTCTGCCAAGCAATTCTCTCCCATAACTGTAAATCAACATGTAAGATTGGCAGCAGCAGAGCTGTGAATTACTCAGTAGTTCCACATTAGGAAATCGGCAAAAAGGTAACTCAGTATTTTGGTTTTGGACATCTCAGATGTCAGGCACACAAGTGATCTTCTGTCTACCCCTCCCAAACAGTTCCTGGTAATGTTTCAGTCAGCATTGCTGGCCCATGACAAGAGAAAAACTGACTAATGAGACAAGTGTTCCTTACCAGAGCCAGATTTGGATGAAGAATGAAACTTGAGATGCAATGAACAGTCAGAGCGGCTTTGTCACAATCCTTCACATAAGGTCCTATTTTCATACATGAAACAGAGTGACATAAAGACCAGCACAGAAATACATCTTGCAACCTCACATCCACTCGTTGAGGAAGACAGATATCCTCACTTTTCCCTACAGAGGAGTGGACACAATCCATCTATAACAACTCACAGAACAGAAACCACATCTGACATTACTGGCTGTGAATCCAAACACAGAGATTGCAAAACAGCTTAACAAACTCCGGTCATTTCAATCACTTTGGAATCTCAGTATGGAAAAACAGTGTGTTTAATCTTAATTAAGATTAATCTTCAATCCTCATTCCACAGGGGCTTTGTAAACAGAGACATGATCATACCAATCTACTCAGTGCTTGTCAGGCTGCACCCACAGTACTGTGTACAGTTGTAGTCCCTACAAACCAAGAAGGATGTGCCCAGAGTGGAGAGCTCCAAAGAAGGCTCTTAACGGTGATCAAAGGTCTGGAGAACTTGCCCTATGAGGAAAGACTGAAGGAGTTGGAATTTTCTCCCTGGAAAAGAGAAGGCTTAAGTGGGAACTCATAACTGAATTTCATACTTAAATGACAGTCACAAAGAAGATGGAGGCTGTCTCCCCATGAGGATCCACATGGAGATGACAAGGTGTACGAGGTGAGGGGTACACAGGGAGATGCTTCATCTTGACATGAGAAAAAATTACAATGAGATGAAAAATTCACTGCAACAACCTCCCCAGGACCATGATAGAATCCTCATTGCTGGAGGTTTCAATATGTGGACAAGCTGCTAGACAATCTCATCATGACTCCCCTTCCCAGGAAAGCTGGGACCAGATGGTCTTTCGAGATCCCTTCCAACCTGGACTGTTCTCTGCTACTACAGTTAACCGGTTTTGCAAGAATATGTTGTGATAAAGGTTTTAAGTATGCACATATAAGATGATGATACCAAAAGACATTAAAAAAAGAAATCAATGTGTCACAAGAATGTTAAATTAACATAGCACAATTATATCAGAGAATTTAGCTCTTGTTCACTTCTTTTCAAAATAGACATGTGAAATTATGATTTTCACAACACTGCTTCTGCAGTGATTGTTGTTTAAGCAAGTTCCAGAACAAAGACACTACACATAGCACAGTCCATTAAAGATCAACAGTTTTATCTGGTAATGGATAGATCTACATATACAATTCTAGAGCATGAAAATAACATTAAGAAATTGCATTAAATATATTCATTAAACCAATCTACAAAGAAAAGTGGCCAGCTATACTGCTAAAAAGACACTCTTCAAAATCCCTGTAGACTATGTGAAATGAGTTTATTCTTTCTAGAGAATTCTGAGAGATGGAAAAGCCACTGCTCTTATTACTAAATTATCAACAACTCAAAATACTATGACTTCAAATATTCAAGGTATAAAAATTCCAAGAGTGATTCAGTTAAGAAGCTTTCAAAATACCTGCATTGCTCCACGTATTCTCTGAAGCTGCAGTGTGAAAATGACATAGGAAATCCACTTCTGTATGCAAATAAAATTATTACATAATATCAGGGTTTGGAAAGGTGAATATGAAATAATTTCATGTCTTCACTTGCTGAAACGAAAGGGGAAAGAAAAAAGACCTCCCTACAGTTTGTCAGGTTCTCTCACATAATATTGACAAAGAAGTGCTTTTGTATTGTAGCTAGCTGGGATAGCACTTAACATCAGATATTCTGTGCTCCTCTTCCTCAGAGAAGGCATTTTTTTGTAGCAGAATAGACAGTAATACCCAGCTGGGGATGGTCTTATATACCATTTTGCATAGGACCTGTGTCTTATTATGACATATATTCCTTAGTTTTTCGAACAGAAGTTCAAATCCCATATTCATCTTGTAATTTTCATTTTTGTGTCATCTATCCAGATGAAATTTAGCTCAACAAAATAAAGCTATTACCAATTTTCAGTATATTACATTACTCTGACATATGTTCTTTTATCTTCCCTACCCTACTTCACGTGAACTTTATTATTGCAAAATCACCTACATTTTACTTAAATTACCTCCTTTCTGTTACATGTTAACATAATGCAACAGCACATCATTTCCTCTCTCTTACATGTTAGGTTAAAAAGACAGAACATAATAAATTCTCACACCTGCTCTAAACCGTTTTCTGTGCAGTAGAGAACTATCAGCACTGGCACTTAAATGAGGGGAAAAAAAAAAAAAAAAAAGACATTAAGAAAAATTTGTGCTAAATGATACTGGCTCAGGAAATCAGAGACCAGCTCATCAATACAAGAATCCACCTTAAAACATAGACACAGCTTCCTGCTCAGACATCTTCAAGGAATAAGGAATGAATCAAGTGGCTGTTACTAAGACTGCTTCAAAGATCTCTTCTCAGTAATATATAGAGGTCAAGGGTTTACTTTTCACTATTGTTAAAACAGAGCTTTAATACTGTTCACAATAGAAGGAATTTTTATGTAGAAGCCTCTACACATTATCATTAATTTTACTTGACCTGAAACTAAAAAACCTGTAAAAATGCAAGCCCTATTTCCCCTTTATACCTCTAAACTTGTTATTTTCATTTTTGTTCCTTGCCTGGGAAAAGCAGAGATCATAATTAAGCACCCTTAACCACCTTGCTGAAGAGAATACTAATGTGCAAGTTACCAAGAGCAGATTTATTTACATAATTTAAATCCATATCAAATAAAGTGAATTCCCCAATCTTATTTTACTTTCTATATATACTTTATTTAATGATCTCTTATTATGTAGTTTCTTAAGGTTGTGTTTTTTTTTCTCAATTTTTAGTAAGAAGAAAACACCTTATGCTTTAACAAAATTTCCCCTCATCTTTCCATCAAGAAAGGAAAGGAGAAAAAAGGGTAAATGTTAATAACAGCTCTAGTCCTCTTTGTTAGTTGGAAGTTTGGGAATAAGAGCTGCTTTTATTTAATAAGTTAGCTGCAGAATGAAAATCCTGCTCATCTGACATCAAAACATTCAAAGAGGTGAGGGTAAAATATTTAAGAAAGCTTTTCCATAATAACCACTGGCAAAAATCTTAATTATGCTGAAACTGTGAGATCTATTCTGTCTTATTTTTTCTATCACGAACCTTAATTCTGAAACAGATACGGTTGTTTGAAAAATTCCAATTACATTATCCCTCAGTGCATCTTGATCTTATGCAGACTGCTCTCATAGTTAACATTTACAAGAGATCAACAGCCTCTTCATCTATAAAACATCCAAGTTTTAACAACGTTATGTATGAAGGTGAAGTTCACTGTGCCACGTGGGAACTGAAAATCAGGATGTATCTTAGCAGTAGCTACATGAAATTCTGCATACTTGCTTTTATGTCTGGATTTACAGAAGCTGTGACGATTTTAAAATCAGTTAATGATGTGGTGAAAGATCATTCCCTGAGATGATTCTACAGTCCTACTATCCCAAATGGCTTCGTCTCCAGGTACAAGTATCCACAGATAGGCAAAAATGTATTCTGCCTTACAAGCCACAAGAGGAGTGCCACAGCCTGGTTTTTACATCAGTAAAACCAGACTCACTTTTTCCCCTTGTCAACCTCCAGCTTCTTAAAAAATGTCTATCAGCCAAGTGTGATGATGACTACTGTAATTCCAGATGACTTCTAAGTCATAAGATTTGAGAAACAGATAATTTAATGTAGATGAACTACCTTTCAGTCTTGTCTTGATTACAGTTACTATGTTTTCATTGATTCTACACCCATGCAAATTAATATACATATTGAAGGTTAAGAGAGTGAACAAAATAGTAAGAGGTTTATTTTCAACTCTACACTACTTTCCTTTCTCCTTGACTGGAGACAAGCAGAACTGTCCTGCAAACTCATCAATCGAGTTTAGAAACCATTAACTCAACCTACAAGGTCATCAAGATAAGAACAAAATCAATAGGATTGTCCTTTGGTGCTCTTTTCAGATATGGCTAATAAGTCTGTACAGCACAGTCTCACATACTGGTTCATTTTTAGTCAAATATTTACCCTGGTTTCAGTGCAATTTCTGGTTTGCTTTACAAGCTGTCAGTGTTCTGGTTTTGACTACAGCACCACTTTGTGCATCTGGTGGGACCACACCACTGTAAGGCCATGCCTAGCGTATGTAACATCTCAATCAAGCCTGGCTAATGCACAGATTGCTGAGGAGAATAGGAAAATAATGCTCAAATAATGGAAGACAGCATCTGGATATTATAATTATGACCAACCATCTAAGCCAGAATGAAAATCTACATTAGGGTTGATATTAACTCATTAAATAGAAGTGCAGAAATTACCTCTCTTGGCCTGCAGCCAATGATGACCCCTCTTGAGTAGCCCTACTGCACAGCGTGAAGGAAGGCCTGCACTCTGAACACACCAAAACTGGCTGCATCAACTAGTGGTGGGAGAGCTCTCATCACCAGACAATGACGAGCCCTAGCATAGCTTGTGTTTAGATGTTGAGCTTTTAAGTTCTTTGCAATGCAGTCCCTGCACCCCCCTTGTCAATCCTTCTGCCACTAAAAGCGAACATCAACTGATTTTCTCACAAGCAGATCATACCTTATGCCACCCCTGACATGGGAAATTTCTGTCTGATGGCCACCCCATCAGAAACCCTTTCATGCCAAAAATACAAACAAGCTCTCCAAACTGGAGCAGCTTCCCCTTAATAAAGTCAGAACGGTGGTACTGTCTAAAAAGGGACTAAGTACCAGCAATGCCAGCACGGTGTGCCTGCTTATCATGTGCACACCCTGAAACAGCCACTGATGGGCTAAGCTTAATGACACACCAGAGAAAACATTTGAGAACTAGACAGCTACACTTGCCATGGATGCAAATTGGCCTAGCTAGCTTCTAATTTCAGCAATTTGGTGCTTAACTGCTATATTTGGAAAAGACAGAAGGAAAAAAAAAAAAAAAGATGTTTGTGTTCAGGAGCCATGCAGAATGTTAAAATACCTATTCAAAACAAATGATACAGACAAAAAATTCAACATGCAGGAGTGGATATACAGGTTTCCTTTGGCAGCATGGAAAAACCAGGGTTATCATCTAGGCACAGGTCATTTCACCTGTGCAGAGAAGCTTTGCGATCTGTTGCACTTGGATAGATGCAGAACAGCCTTTATCTAACATACTAAACAAGGAAGGCTGTCACTGCTTCACAAATGCAGCTAAGGACCATCCTAGTCATCCTTCAGCAGAAAAAGGCACCACAAAAACGGTCAGCAATATCCAGTAGCCCAGCTGAAGCTATCTTCGTTCACGAGAAGTGAACAAAGGAGTTTTTCAGACAGCATATGAGTCTGAAACTTCTCCAAGGTGCTGACAATAGCCAAGTCATTCTCAGCTGACAAAAGTGGAAGTAATTTTAAAGCTTGCCAAGGGCCATAAGGGTCATTAATGAGGCTGCAAAAAACCCCAAACATCCAAAGCCCCACCACAATGTCACAAGCATGAGACACAGACACACCCAAATTTTTTACACCTAAAGCCCCCTGTCACACTAAAATACATCCTATACCTTTATGTTTTCACTTCTTCAAACCTTCCTTGCAATTTCCTCCTGTACACAGGACAGAAGAACTGCAAGTAAAAAATTCTCAAAATATCTCTAAGCAATTCTAATGGCACTGCTATGCCAGTGATAAGAAGCATATCATGTCATGGATAGACTATTTTATGTGCACTTGTTTAGCTTACATATGAACGACTGAAAAGTAGTTATAAAATAATTTTCTTGGTTGGAAGAGAAATAAAATGATAGTTTTATTTAAGGCTACAACATACAACTGGCAAGCAAACCTGCTTATTTTGAGGTTACCCTAGAAATTACCCTAGAAAAGCATCATTATTTACAGGAATCATAGGTTTGGGCCTTTGACTTTCAAAACACTTCCAGATGTTCCTCCAAAAAGTTGGGTGTTTTAGTACTTTATGCTAATATTGCATATCTCTCTCAGTGACTTGAGCTAGCCTGTCTCTTCCACTCCTGCTAGACTTTCAATCTGAATTTTGCATATTCCAAAGCAAAATTTCAAACTTCCTCTGCTTGGACATAACAGGATATAAACTGAAATAAGAACCAAATAATTTATGCTGTTTTCTTGAATATCCACAACTCCAACTGTAACTCCTTGAAATCATTTATCACTCCTGAGATGTCTAGTGTATCACCTCTCTGCCCACCTTGGCTTTGTACTCTGGAATTATATTTAGTTATTTTTTAATACTACATGTCCATATACCATGTCAAAGTATATATATATATATATATCCCTGTAAAAATGATAAAATTAAAGACAGATGATTAGACAAAAGACTAATAACCAAATAATTTCTGACAAAAAAATCAAATCATGCCCAAAAAAATGCATGCAGGACTTGATTTTTTTTAACATTTCTTCTCTGTAATGCCTTATTCTACTAATTTTGAATACCTCCTTGGGATTGTTGTTGTAGCCACTTATTTTGTTGAGTGACATTTATGTATTTTGAATGTTTTTACTCTCAGACATTGCTCAGGATTTACTTCCCTTTTCTGTTTTTTTCATTATTGAAGTATTTAAAAGCATTTCAGAATTCTCCTGAGATACAATCTTTACCTCCTCCTATAAAAATAGAAGGGCTTTTTCTTATCCTGGTCTTTTCTATACTACCTCTGTCTCTTAACATTCGGAGCAACTGTGTTCTTCCTAGAACTGCTTAGATTTGCTTTTGGTTTATGAAATTTATTAGGTGTGAAATATTTTATTGCCTTATTTACTGGCTTCAGTGTCCTATTCTGGGAAAGCAGGCAGATCAGCTACAGGCACCCTTAAAGACAACAACATTAATGACTCCAGCTGATGTTCCTACTTTTCCAGCCAATGGAAATGTGAGTACTGTTCCTGCAAGTAGCATGCTTCCTGAAGCACTGCCCCAGCACACTCCCAAGTGTTCACTGCCTGGAGTGAAGCCAGACATGTACCCTGGCCTGGTGCACACAACTGCAAAAGACACATTATGATCATCACTTACCAAAGAAAAAGAAGTGATTTATATTTTTCATAAGCAGGACTGCTCAAGATTAAACCTAAGTTTCCCTTACACAGAAATATTAAAGTAGTCATTCAATTATCAAATAAAAAACTGAAAAGGGAATTTAGGCAACAAATATCTATGACCAAAAAATTCAATATCTCCCTTAAATGCAGAAAAACAGGTTCAAAACCTGAAGAAAATATTGTGCTACTACCTCCTGCCAATTACTGTGCCATCCCAGTGTGCCACAGAGCCCTATCAGCGGTCACTCCAACATCCTTGACAGTCTATCACAGATACTTGCATTTCATTTATCTGCGGTATGATGACCAAATAAATATGTAACACCATCTCAATACATCCAGAGCAAAACACAGTTTAACAGCATTAGATAGATGAAAAGAAGGAACAGGGAATGTACAAGGACACTGACTATGATCATTACAAATCTGCGTTTAAAACTCTAAATTTAAGTAAATTATATTTTTTTGAAGTATAATGGAAATTTAAGATTCAGCAAGCATAGTTTGGACTCTCTGTATTTGATACTGAGAACCTGGAAACCTGTGGGTTTGCAATGTGCTTCACAACTTGAGATGGGAAGAGATCAGCAAGCTCCTAGCTCCCAATCTCCTCCTTCACAGACTGTTAGACTGCACATTCATTTTCTCAGGGTGGTTCCTTGACTCATTCTTTCTTTTCCAAAGCAAATGGCCTCATGGCTGACCTTTACTTGCAAGGCATGGAAAGAAAACAGCAACTTGTGTAAGGAAAACCACCAAATTTTATAGCCACCTTAGTAATGTATCAGCTACATCATGGTTAGCCCAATTAGAAGAAAGGACAACCCTGCCTAGAGTCAAAGACCGTCCTACAGGACAAATAAATTTAATATGCGGCAAAACAAATTAATGTTCAGGAAGCTCCACTTCTTGTTTTGTTTATATATTAGACATTTTTCTACTGTGATACAATCAAGTGTTGCCAAACAAGCACTCCCTTTCATGAGAAGCATCAAGAAAACAATTTGAGTTTAGCAGAGCAATTTTTCTTAGATCACTCAACTCTTCTCATTTTCACTATTGTATTAATGCCTTATGGTTCAAAGGCAGATTTAAAAATGTTGGGAATAAGTCCCTTCCATAATTCTGTACAAGTATAGCATAACAGAACTGTAGCTCTTAAGACATATATGCAATACAAATAATCATTCATTTCATTATGGTTGCATAAAAGACAACAAGCTCCAAGAAAAATGGCTCTTATTTGTAAAGATGACCAGGAGTAATCCTACGCCAAGACCAAAGATTTTTTTTTAAAAGCAACTACAAAAAACGACTGTGTAATCTAAAATCTTGTTTAAATTTTCTTTTTGCTACAAGGCTATATTGAACTTAATATTGAATATGAACTTAATTATTGAATTAAGTGATTTTTCTTTCTTTTTCCATCATGAAGTCAAGACTTTGGAGTACCTATGAATTTAAGATTCCCTTACTGGACATTAATTTCAGGCAGGTATTTTTCATCATAATTCAGCATATTTTTTTTTTTCTTTTTTTTTTTCAAGGCATGTTATTAAACCTTCATGCTCCACATCCCCTCCAATTCTTATTACTATTTTCATACCCTATGGTGAGGCTGACAAAAGGCAGTGTAGATTTGACAACCACAAGCACAGGAATCTAGCAAGAAATTACTATGCAAATGTGTCTGGGAGAAGATAACATTAATAAATATTTGCTGATGGGCTTTTTGCTCCAGTAGGTGGCACATTTATAATGAAAACTTAACAGTAGTTTAAGCCAAAGATCAGAATCCTCAGATGTACATGCCACCGAGAGATGATGAAAGGTGTAAAACACTTCCACGTGATGTCATTTTACAGGAACTAATCCAAGCTCACCAAGTTTGTAAAAAGTTGGAAGGAAAATATTTTCATCTTTCTATAAATGCAAAAAAAAAAAAAAAAAGGCTTTTTTTCCTTCTTCAATGTCAATTAAAAAGGTCCATTAAAAATAATAGATGTTTGCCAAAGGAAAAAAAAAATTGAGTCTTCAAAGCTAGACTTTAGTTAATTTTGCAGCTACAGGAACATAAGCACACCACATTTTTACTTCACTGTAGAAAAAAATCAATTACCAAGCCTGATACAAAAAGAAAAATCTGATAAGGGGAGAAAGTACTACCATGTGATTACATAAAATTTTAACTAAAAGAGTGTAAGATGATGTTTCAGAAAAAGGTAACTCCTTGACTTCTGAAGGGGAAAGTAGAGGGAAGGCTTACACAGCAGAGAGAAAGCAGGCAGTTCAGGAGTGACCAACTTTCCCAGAAATTCAGTGATGTGCAAAAGAGAATTCTATTTCTGTTTTAGTTTAAGCATTTTTATTTTAGATACTGCTAGAAAATAATGTTCTTCTTTAATTCAAGCCATGTTATTCTTGGATTTACTTACAGACAGCACTCTCAAAAACCTTGAAAACAGGTACACATGCCCTGACACAGAAGTGAGAAGAGTTTAGATAAAGGTCAAGTTTCAAGCAAACTGCAGAAATAAATTGCAAGCAATACTCAAATTCATAGAGCCTTTTCATTCCCACTTCTCTGGGAGAAAGTTTAGTATCAAGGGGGAAAAAAAAGAAAAAAGCCATATTCTGGCAGCACACTCTCTGGATTCATAAATACTGAACACCAGCTTGCAAAGTATTAGAAAGATTAGTATTAGTATTATAGTCACAGGCTTAGGAGCAAGCCTGTTAACAGTACCTCTTGTCAAGACAGTTCTGTGCAACCCAACTGTAAGCATTTAACCTTAAGTAAAAGGGTAAAACAGGAAGGAATTGGTTGTCCAAATAAATTAGTATGCTTACGCTGTGCTTCCCACTCTTCCCACAAAGTACAGAAAGAAGTCTTTGTGGATAGATGGATGTAGCTGCTGGGGACATGCTCCAAAGGAGGTAAAGACATTCCAAGGATAATAGTCTGAATGTAACTCTGGATGATATTGTCTCTAATACAATAAAGTGAAAAAGACAACAGCTAATGAGCATGACCATCAGTACTAATGTATGTAAAAAAGGATAAAAACTCAGCAAAATTATTTGCACTGCTTGTTTACAGATATTCTTGTCCCAAAACCTAGGTGAAACTGTAAGGAAACATCTGTCAGGTAAATCATATACACAGTGTCTTTACAGCTGATTAGATTCTCCGTTCTCCACTTTCTGTCTTCACTGAAGGTGTGGTTTAGATCAATGAAAGCTTTTGAAACTACTACCAAGAAAATTAGGCAACACGAAAAGCACACATCACATACAGGAAGCCAGATAAAGCTATGACAGTACAAACCCTACATCAATATTAAGCTAAAGTATTATGCATATTTTCTTTTCAAATCAGTAAAATAACTTTGAGTGACAGAAGCTCACTGTACATCCCAGATGGTAGCAAGAAGTGGACACAGTTGCTCCACAGTTGCCTTTCAGTATTTAAAATACAGTATCAGAAACAGAGTCCAGCCTCTGCAAAGGAACAGAACAAGCAGTCCATACCATAACCAAGGAATCTGACCTGAAAAATCACTCTTCCCAGAGAAAAGATTGATTCTGCCAGCTGAAAATAACTATAGGAGAGGAAAAGACAGCAGAGATCCAGAAAACCTTGAGAAGTATCAGTATCGTGGTTCTAACTTGATGCAAAGAAAGAAAGCTTTATGAACTCACTCCTGCTTGAAAGAGTATTTGTTCCAATTGCATGTTGTGCAGACTTTAAACACCAGGACCCAACAGTCCACGACTGCAGAAGCAAAGTTGTCCTTCTGATTTATCAGTGAGTCACTGAGGCCACTGATGCAAAATCATGTTATTAAAAAAGTAATACATAACCTTTTCCAACGTTATACAGTCTCTGCTCGTAATTACATCCTTAATACAGTGTCAACCTTGAAATCAAGATTCCTTGCCATTTTATAAGGAGAATGTATCTAATCATGGAGGTTCTTTAATAGTAGAGAGGAAGAGGTACCTCCTAGCACATAATTAGAAAATTGAAATTGGCAGTAAGATGCACTTCTTAACTGCAAAGGTAAAGGTTTATTTAAAAAATTCAGCTGCATAACAAGTAAATTCATCACATCCTGAAGTACTTAAAATGAGCTTGAATGTGTCTCTAAATAATGTGTTCTAGTTCAATTGCAGATTTATTTGACTTAACAGCAAACACTGGCATATTTGGGAAAGTAATTTCTTTTCCCAAAGGAATTAATGCTAGAGATTATTTTGTCCAGTACTCTAGAATAGATAAGGCTTGGTGATTCCTTTGGTCCTCAGAGTCTATGAGCCCCAGTGGATGCACTGATTCTGACTTTGTTTATACCAGTACTGTCATACTAGACCATACATGGCTTACAAATGTGTTGACTTCCAAATTTCTTGGTAACAAGTTAACTTTGATTAGTGTAACAATAATAATTTCCTCATTATTTTCAGTTAATTGGTAGATGTCCCTTCAGACTTCGCTTTGCGCTGGCAGCACATTGCTCCACACCACAGCAATACCATCATGTTCCACAAGCATTCAGCAACAACATCAAAGGGAATAGAAAAAAAGGGGGAAAAAAATGTTGTAAGTGATTATGGGTCCTCAAATGCTCCTCCTCTCTATGCATCTGCACTGTTACTGGCTGTTGTTCTACCAACTAACAAACAACTTTGCAACCCCCAAAACTTTGACTTTGGATAACAATTTCTCCTGGCCCAAGAACTCGATTAAAAGTAGGCAGTAAACATGTTCATGCAATAGATGGCCTAGAAAATAACATACTGAGTAAAGGGATTTCAATTTTAGGCCAGGAGCACAGTAGGATAGCAGTTTCTTGCCTTTCATCATCACTCAGCTGCTACTAAAAGCTGCTACTTTGACACATTGTAGGATACATCATTTCTAGCTACATGTATTTGACCACTGAAAACAGAATTAAAAACTGCCATTTTTCTTCCAGACTCCATGCATGCTCCCTGTCTGAGACTGGATGAGGTGCCCATGTATTTCTCGACTCCTGATGCTCTCCCAGCAGTTTGCTTTTGCCACAGAAGGGTCAGTGTTGAAGAGGCAAGGCAGATGCTCTGTGAGGAGCCACAGCAGCTCCCCTGTGCACAGAGCACAGCTGTCGGCTCTGAGAACATCCTGGCTTAGGGATGATCACGGGATGGGTGAGACTCCGAGCAGCAGAACAGACTGCTAATCTGCAACCAGCAGAAACACCACAGCCCTGCTCTCCACTCTGCAGATATTCAATTAATGAATGACAACTCCTGAGTTTAGGATTCTTATCTTAGTTATTTAAAGCAGTTAAAACAGCTTTGATGCACTGCATCAATCTTGCAAAGGGATGACTTGAAGCAGTCAGGGAAGCGTGCTATATATCAAAGCAACACCAAGCTTTCAAATGAGGAAAGCAGTAAAAAGCAGAAATACTTTTAAAATACAGATAGCTTTATCTGCCCAATTCATCCACTGATTTCAAGTCTGGATAACCATAACAAATATTTTTGAAGCAAAACTGTAAAAATACATAAAACAACTGAATTTAGTCTAAGGCAAAGTATGCACCTGGCATTCTATCACCTATCAAGAATTTAAGCAAAAAAATAAGCACACTAAGCATAGATACCATGGAATAACTAATAACCAGAGTAGAAGTCTAATATACACTTAACAGAACAATATAAACTCAAATATTTTTTCTTCAAAAGTAATCTGAAAATCTCTGAAACAAAGTTGACTTGTTTGTTTTGAGGAAGATTGAAAGAAAAAAAGACAATTTTCCCTTGAAGGAGAAACACTCGTTAGGATGAATTGTTAAAAAGAATAAGCGTTTATAACTGATAAAATATTTTATTTTTTAAGCAATATTTTAACTTGTTTCTGCCAGATTTTTCCTTGTTTCTGTCAACAGATATCAAGAACAAATCTGGAACTACACCATTTTTCCATTCTTTATAACCACGTTTAAAATACCCCAAACCTGGGGATGTCTTCATAAAGACTTATGCCCCAGTCAATACACTCCTGGTGTTCCAGCTTTGGCTTTTCTCCAAGTCTACACCTTAATTCAGCATCCAAAGTGACTGAAAAGCTTTGATCTTATTTTCAGAAGTAACCTGGGTACACAGGAGCTAAGTGCTGTTTGTGCCTCCTTAAAAAGAGACTACTACAATGATTACTTAATAGATAAATTTCTACTATTCAGATTCTTACTAGAGATGCATCAGGCTCAAATGGTACCACTGACAAAGCTGGCCACAATACATGCATTTCCTAACAATAATCTTCAGTCCTTTCCAACTAGTCTGTTTTTTCTTGACAAAGTGATTTCTGTGTCTCTTTATCCAGATGTGCCACTCTAAAACCTTATGAATCCTCCTTACCTCTATTTTCTACACGTTCCACTTAAGTTTGATCACCTGATAAAAAAAGCACCTCAATTTCTGCTCATATTTAAATGCTCAATCACAAAACATTTCAGGATGTCAACATTGCAAACATTCAAGGCTGAGCCAGAGGAGATGCACATATGTGAAAATTTTGAATCCAGCTTGAGCAGAAAAACAGACACTTTTAAAGGCTTCATATATGGATTTCTTACCCCACCTTCATCTCTCCACCCCTACTTTGAAATACCCTGAAGAAAATGGAGACCCCCAGGTGGAAGTTACAAACTCAGGCACTGTGTTTGACTTCTGCCAGCACAGAATGCTTGAAGCAAGCGAAAGGGAAACTCACACCAGAGACCTGCTATGTCTTCTCTAGCTCAGTAAAAACAAACAATATCAATATGAACAGCTAGCAAAACCAAACAAAAAAATCCAAAACTGAACACACCACAGTAACCTCAGAAGTCCCTTGACATGGAAACATCCTTTCCTCACCTGAACAGAGATGATCTGAACACAGATCTCCTACATCATCCAGAACAACCCATACACTAACAAGTGGTATTACCAAATGCATCAGAACATAAATCCTTGTCCAGAGTCTGACAGTTTCACAAGTTGCTTAAAGGGAAAATTTTGTCCACTGAGCTTTCACAGTCATATCCGTTCTCTCAAGTAGCTCCTGTAATACACTGGATGGATTTTAAAACCTCAATCCTTAAGGAAGCTGTATTCCTCAGTTCAGAGTATTAAAAAGACTCCCTCATCTCCTCCCAAGATCTGCACTGTTCAGTCAGAGACACAAACACTTCAGTGTAGGTCTTGAACCTATCCAAGGCTGAGGAATTTAGCCTTTCATCTGCCCTGACTGCTGGTATCAATACAAAAGCACTCTCCTTACACCTCTGGAGATCAAAACATACCCAGCTTTCCTCGCTTCCAACTAAAAAAAAATTTAAAAACACCCTTACAGGAACAAAAAAGCATATGTGAAAGAGGGAAGTTACTTAGTTCATTTTCCCTCCAGAGTCATGTTATGAGTACTGCTCAAAGTCCAGCAGAACAGAAAACATATTTAAAAAAAAAAAAAAAATTCTTGGCTGAACATTCTGGGTGAGACCTCCAGAACATCTCTGGCTCTTTAACCTACAGACAGGAAGAAATATATAAACTTAAGCTTCAGTAGTAAAGCTTCAGCTTTACAACCACAGTTGTCAGTGAACTCAGCTCCTCTGGCAGGATTCATCAGTGACCTTCACTAGGAAAAAAGCAAATTTCAAAATTTCCACAAAGAGCTTAGCTAGACTTGGATTCCAGAGTCAAGTGACTAACATGGAATTGCTCACAACATACCACTTCCCCAATAATTTCTTTTCATTTTAGCTTAGCTTTTATTTTCCTTTTGCTTTCCTTTTAGCTTCAGAATCTCCCTGTAAAGTAATCTTGGCAGTAGAGATGCTGCTACCCCCTGAACACTCACAAAGTGCAAAAGATCACCAGACTAACACTGACCTCTTCCAAAGGAGAAGAAATTAAAATTACAGTGCCATGTGATAACTGACAATCTGATACAGAAATGGCTAGAGAATGGAAACAGAAGCAATGGAGCTCCACACCAAGTGTTCTATCCGACATAACAAACAAACCAAATCTTGCCTCTCACTTGAAGTACTGATATGAAATGGCAGGAGGGGAAACATGCAGCATAACACTTGGAAGAAGGTGAAACATCTTTAAGGGTAAAAGGACCTTGCAAAAACCATCTTGGAACAAAGAACCAGCCAGACTGAAATTTGGCAAGCTTATATTCATAATGATATAAAGAATTACCAAAAAAAGATACAAGGACAAAGAAAGGTATTCTAGATGAAGCATTTAAGAGAAATAAAACATTTCATATGCCATGGTAGCAATATGTCACACACTATTTTCCAAACAGTCATCATATTTTCTATCTGGTAGCCTTTAAACACACACTGAAGAATAGCAAGCAAATTTATTCAAAGATCCTAAAATGACAACAATATATATTTAAGCTGTCAGTAAGCATCTCTTGCATGACTACAGAAGCATCCAGACATGGTTTTGAGAAGGCAGCTTTGTTGAACTGAGACTGCTGTGCTTTCCACGTGTTTGTGACAAAGGGCAGTCATCTCCATAGATTCTACTTCTTCTTCTCCTCCTCCATGATGATGGAATAATAAAACTTGTGCACCAGTTTATATTTACTTTCTAACTAAATTTCTGGGAACTATGATCTCCAACTTTTTGTTATCCCAGGAAGGCATAACAGTAGGTGGAACAGGATCTCCCCTCAGCACTAAACAGAAGAAACATTACCAGCTCTAGAGCACAACCACACCTTGCACAAAAAAAAAAAAAAAAAAGCATTGTCAAATTTTGCTGCTTGCAGACAGAACTGAGCAAAGAAGTAAATACTGTATCATTAAAAAATGCTTATTTCAGGATCAAGTCAGAATTGTGAAGACCTAGATTAAACCCAATACAATTTTAAATTGCCTATATACAAGAGAGAATAATGTAGGCTAGACAGAGCAACCCAAGTGAAGTGCACAATGTTAAAACACCTTAACCTTTCATCAAGCATAGCTCCTACTGAGGGAAGAGTCACAAATCTGGTGTGGTTAGAAAAACAACAAAAATCTGCCAAGAATGAGACACAGGTTAAAAATAAGCTGGTTCATCAATTTATGAATTATATGTATTAAAAAAGGTTTTACAAAGGTTTTAATAACAACTTAAACTTCTGTAGATTCCTGAAGAAAGGGAAAAGCTCACAACGTATTCTAAAGCTCTTATTTAAAAATCATCTTGAATGTTTAGGGTGCTTCATATACATTTTTCAAGTGCATTTTAACCTTAATCATTAAATAAGCACATAGAGAAAATTAGCATTGAGAGACAGCAATTTTACATATCTTGGGGGGGGGGGGGGGGAAGCAAACAAAAAAACCCTTATGAAATATAAAAAGGTGACAATTAATTTAATAATTTTATGTCATAAATGACAAATGTTTTCTGAAATACGACAACAAAATAATTACAAAATGCTGTCAGCAATGTCAGGAGTTAGGTCATTCAGGATAACTTTCTTCTATTTGCATCTCCCTAGGATACCCACCACAAACTGCATTTTTGTTGGGGGGTATTGTTTTGGATTTTGTTTGTCTTTATCTCCAAAGAACACCTTAGCAGAAGCTATCAGCTTTGACAAAACACCAAAATTCTGGCACTGAACCATAAATTGACCATTACCATAAAAAGAACTGCTAAATGAGAAACTATGTGCTCAGTATAAAACTAATTTCATGCTTTCAAAAGCACACAGTGGCTTCTAGCAAGATAGTGGCCCTGGGACTTGCAAAGACAGATTGGCTAATACAAATGGTGTGTGCTCCTGATGCAGTCTGCTTAGCCAAGCTTTACATGTACTGGCAGTAAATGGAAATTCTCGAATCTTCTGTCAAACAAATACACACTTATCTATAACTTTGGAGCTGAAAGCTATAAAACAGCTGCCTCATAAATATATTTAGCAGGAGAAAGCATGAGCTGTCCTAGTTCCTCAGAAGAAAAAAAAAAAACAAACCCACAGCAGTCTTTACATAGTAAGCACAGACATTTCTATAGCAAGCAAGAAAAAAAATCCAGTAAGTATTTTTCAATATATTTCCTTGTTTTATTAAAAAAAATATTATCAGCATACTCAAGTATAATCATAGGAGGTCTCACCTCAGCAACTCAAATATTCGTGTAACAGCAGTGCTTAATAAGTAACTCAGCTGAACTAATTTTTTATGTTCTGCTATAGGTGAAATTCTCAATAAAACCCTCTTTTTTAAAACACACAAGTACAAAGTCTGTTTAGTTTACGATAACACTTTCAAGCTTAAAGATTTACTACTAGAACTTCATGGGCTACCTTTAGTACACTATCTGTTCCCTTAAATAAAACTTGGTGCACTAAATCTCAAATTTAACTGGTTAGGGAGAAGCGACAGAAATTTTATACCCTTCTCAAAGAAAGCTGTCAATGCAAATGAATTACTGGAAACCGTCCTGGGCATGACAGATCATAACTTTTAATACTAACAATGACAGATATATGCAATATGTCAAATCCAGTATACAATTTATTTCATTCTTTACTTTTTTTAGTTTGTCTGGAGAATCCGACAGCTCTTCTGTTTCACACATCATTGTAACTATGCTTTGAGATTTAACAAGCCAGAAAGCAACCTCTGGTAAGAGGTATTTATTCACATTGCTAATAAGCTTCTTTCTACAACAATAACACAGCATCACTGACATTCAAAAAACATTTAAAATGCATAGGAAGTCACCTACTGGAAAGATGCCCTCTGCAAACAGCAAGCAAGGAAAGGGAGCTTGCCACATATTTAGTTACTTTTAATACTGAAATAAGAGAAGAAAAAATGCATTATATGCCTTGCTGTTTTTATTATCCCTTCCACTGGAATAACTAAAACAGAAATGCACTGCACACAGAAATAATGCCAAACATGTAAGCATCCACTCTTACTGTCGTAGCACAAAGCAATTCAGTGAAGTTTAATAATAAAAAAAACCAGACTCACCTCTACTGGGAAGCCCACTCCACATTATGGCAATAGTATTTAAGCAGGTTAAACAGCAACCAAGTTACATAAACAAAACTTCCAGTATGTGACCAATATGATCTACGGTGCTACAGAGTGTTGGCTCCAGCCCCAGTCATCTGTGTGACAGTTCGCTGCTACACCAGAGCAGCCTCAAACCTTCCCAGATGCCGGCTTATTGCACTGCTCATTGAAAATCCTTCACACGCTGGCAACATTTTAGGGAAGGACAAGCACACTCTGAGTCATTTGTAAAGAAAGCAAAGCAATTTCAGTTCTGTATCTTCATGCCTACCGAAACACAGAGCACTGTCAAAGTAGAAGTCTGCCTGAATTTATGCTGAGAATCAGGCAACCCAAGCCTTCATTATCAATGCATGGAATCAGCTACAGAGATCAAATTCAAACAAACCATAAAAAAATAAAAGGATATGATTATGAAAGGCTCTCCAGCTTCAGCTCCAAACCACACAGAACGAAGAATCATCTATCTAGACTGTGTAAATGTTAAAAATAGCTCTGTCTTTTCTACAACAAACGCAAGACAGAGGAGAATCAGCAGACTGTATTGTGATGAGGTTCATTATTGGGGGGAAAAAAAAATCCTGCAATAAAAATTAATGATTCCTTACAGCTTTTCTAAATAAGATTAATTAAAAATTATGCAAATGAAATAAGTATTTTTTTTAACTATGTAACAGACAAAGTCTGTTACATATTAAGACCCAGGATATCGATTAAAAAGAATAATAAATATTTGGGTGAAAATATTGAGAATACTGACCCAACAAAGACCTGTACAGTCTAGCAGATTAAGTATTTGTACCAAAAACTAAAAAGAAAAAAACAACCAAAAAACTACAAAACAAAACAAAAAGCACAAAAAATTCCCCCAGAAAACCACCAAAAGCATGACACTACATGACCAATGTCTTCATTCTTCTAAACCAACAGTAATTTTGAATTACTTACTATGGAAGATCTCCATGACTTATTAAATTTATGCTATTCCTACTCCCACACGGACTTCTCGCAATGTACATCTTTATGTCTTTTCAGGTACTTCAATGGGTTTTCTTTCCCCAGAAAGGTAACAGAGCATGTGTTGCTGTGCATACTCACACTGAGATTCACAGTATAAGATGTAATCATAACTAGGCTTTCAAGAAATGGAAAGACATGGGAGTTTTTCATTATATTACCTGTACAGTTATCTGCTGGGTCATGTAAGAGAAATTTTGACAGGATCTGATCCCAAATGAGAAAAATTGCTATGCAGAGAAGATACCAGTTTTCTTTTACAAGGTAAAAGTAATGAACAAACCTGACTTCATTATTTTATTTTTTCCAGTAGTTTTAATACAGAAATCATGGTTAGAAATGCACATGAATAAAAATCCCTAAATTTATAGATCCCTTTTCATCTCAGCTGTCTATACTTCTGAACTGTGGATCACATCCTTCCGTGAGACAGTGAAGAAATTCTTACAGAAACTGAACTCAACTGATTTAAGAAACTCTCCAGGCCATGCCCAAAGTGGTTAAATGACTAGGGATATGCTCCCAGTTGAAGCAGAAGTGGTGTCACCACTCCTGCAGCCATTCTCAGCTTGAAACCAAGGCTGGGGGTCATATTTTGGTCATAGACTCTAGAACATCTGATTTTCTGATGTCTGAAATGCTGATTTTTTTACCACTGCCTAACTGCCCTTGAAGAGAGGTTAAAATGTCCAGGAAGGCATTTTGCCACAATTGAATATACAAGACTACAAGAATATATCTATGCAAAGTAGTGACAAAGGGTGCCAGGTGTACTGTCCAATTTTGTTTTGAAATCCTTCCACATTCCACCCAAAGGACCACCCCCTATAAACCACTTTTTTTCCATAATAGTTACATAACTCTGTTTGTTTGACTAACGTCATTCATGTGCTCCCCACCTCAAAGAGAATGAAGTGGAGCCTAGAGATGAATAAATGGTCTGATAACCTTTACCAACTTCAAAAGAGTTATTGTTTTTAATTTGCCATTAGGGAATTTTTAAATGTTTTGCTCTGATGCAACTTATCAATTACTTTAAAAGAAATGACCTCAACAAAATAATTTCCCTTAATAAGAAACAAACTTTAATGTCAGTTCTGGGCCATATATTAACTCTTCTCATCAACATTTTGGCAGGAGTACCAAGTGACCTAAATGAATACAATAAATCTGCTTAATTTCAGAGCAACTAATTAAAATCCTGATGGTTCCCTTCTATGTTTCTGTGAAAGAAAAACAGCAATTGCTTATCATAAGTACATTTCATATTATAAGAAAAATGTTACCTACCATTATGTCTTAAGTAAATGGTGGAAGAGACTCAAGTGATGCAAAGAATAAGGTACCATCTACCAAATGCAATCTCGTTCAAGAGACCATCAAATAAGAAAAAAGTCAACGTACCCTGTAGGGAGAAGTGAAATACTAAGAGCTTCTCAAGAGCTCACTAAGCTAAGTCTCATTATGAGCACATAACTCTTTTTGTTATTATTTCTTTTTTGCTTTTTAGCAAGTCTAGTTTTTTACAAACAGAAAAATGGATTCTACCTAGAGTAGAACAGCAAAGCATGGAGCAACTTCCCTCTCACAAGGGGACAGAGAGGGGAAATCCTGTGGACTTGCTCCGCTTTGTGCCCCTACAGTAGCAGATTTCTTGAAACTGCTTTCTAAAAAGGTCGGGCTTCAGGCAGCAGACATGGAAGGCAGAACAAGTGCTGACCTTCTACTGGTCTAAAAAAGGTTTTGGTCCAACACAAAAAAAGAGTAAGCTCACAGTGCTCTCTACAGACTTATGCACTAATTCTATACCTATGCATGCATACATTTAGTGGGACTCCGGTCACAAACTTTTTCAAGATACTTTTGGCTGCTGCTTTGCATTCCTAAGAGTACTTGCTAGAATAATTCATAAAGATCTTCTGCAATAAAAATTGGATTATCCTTGTCCTTTTTTAGATTAATGAAAGACAAACACTGAGAAGGAATTGAGAACCTAGACCAAGAAGTTTAAAGTAAGCGAATGCTCTGTTCTCTGTTAGGCTGGCACAAAGCAGTCTTAGATGGCAACTCAGCTACCTGTCAGAATGCCAGTCTTGGCCCATATAAAGACCTGTATTTAGGATTAGCTTCTTCTAACAAAAAACAAGGAAAAACTCCAATGAAATCAGAGCAATACACTGCAAATTTATTCTGCTGTAACCAACTGTCATTTAACCCTGTACTGATCTGGTCGTCTGGCAAGCAAATTTCATTCACAGTTTAATTAAAAAAAAAAAAAAAAAGAAAAAAAGTCTTGTTCTCATGCATGAGGCCAGAATTGGGAATGCAGATTTAAGGCTATCTGGAATATTTTCCATATACTTTCTCAATGTCTATCAATAGTCTGTTTAATTTTTTGTCTTAAGATACTATTCACACTTTCTATCTCTCTATCTTTTTGGAAAACTAATATGCAAGTTAGCTATATAATCTACGGATCCTATCAAGAATAATCTGCTCTTTAATTGTAAGCGTCCCTGCCTCTCTTGACTTTATAGGTTGCCTAGACTTACAAATTTATATGGCACTGCACAAAGAGACAAAGAAGCTCCAATCTCTGGTGCCAAAAGTGGAAGAAGCCCTGCCTTGTCCACACTCCGTTGTTCTTCTCCCATGCCCAAAACTGCTGTTTTATCTTCTTTCCACTACCACTAGTAGGCCCTATTTGTGACCTGATTAAAGTCACAAACCCAACACAAGTCTAGTAATTTCTGTATTTATTTTGCTATATTAACAAATCCCTGGCTGTCGTTGCTGTGAACCAGATCCCAAAACCGAGTGTTTATAATACCTCAGTAAATCAACCTGTGACTATTCCCTCAGTACTGCACTGCTAACACAGTAACTTGTACCACTGCTCCTTGAAAAGTCATGGTATAAGGTCCTACAGCATTTCCAAAACTGTCCTGCAAGGTCAGAGATTTCAAGAACAAAAAGGTAGAGGTGGTACCAGAATACACTTTATCCTGACATGCCAATCTCACCTCCCACCAAACCTACGGGAAGATCACATGGGCATCAATGAGTGTCCTAAATCACATGTGCTCTTTGGAACAGCCCAGGACACAGGGAAGAGGGATTCTCCTTTGCCCAGTTTTAAATCTGGCCACTTTCTGTAACAAAAATGAAACTTCCCTACACGTTTCTAGACATCTGTAAAATCTGGACTCGGACAGGCATTTCTAATACACTTCCTTAGAACCACACCTACCATTCCCACGTTATCATGGGGGCAAAGGAGAGAACCAGGAGACTCACCATGAGATACCACCCCATGGGGAAAGCAATAAGAATTCGTGGCGCAAAACCGGTGTCACCTCCGAAGAAGGCATGGAAGGAGCACAAGGCAGCCCCCAGGCAGGTAGGAGCGAGCAGCCCGCGGTTGATCCTGCCAGCAGCGGCATCCCTGCGGCGCGGCTCCGGCACGGCCCGGCCTGCAGCGCCATCGCGTGGGAGCCCAGCATGCGGGCCCCGCTCCGCAGCGCCGCCCGCCCGCGCCAGCGCCCCGGACATGAATGAACTCATGGCTGGCTGCCGGCACGGGGGCAGCGAGCCCGCTGCAATTAGCGCTTGCCCAAGCTCGTGCCGTCCGCTGGCCAGCGGTGGCGGCCCCTGTGAGCAGCGGTGCTCAGCCCGTGCTTTCAGCCGGCCCGGGTGAGTCTCAGGCCCCTGTGAGCAGCGGTGCTCAGCCGGCCCTGGTGGATCTCAGGCCCCTGTGAGCAGCGGTGCTCAGCCCGTGCTTTCAGCCGGCCCGGGTGGGTCTCAGGCCCCTGTGAGCAGCGGTGCTCAGCCCGTGCTTTCAGCCGGCCCGGGTGGATCTCAGGCACTCAGAGCAGCAGGGATTTGCTCCGTGCTGGTGCAAGCTCCAGCAAGGCTCGCTCACTGAAAAGCTTTAACCAAGCTCACTCCAAAACGTATCTCCCCAAGGCTGCAGGAAACTACCCTTTCTTTTCCTCTTTCTTCATAGGAAATACATGAAATCATTTCCAGCTTGAGGTGCGAAGGCAAACACACACTTTGTGACTTTGCTGAGAGTTCATTTATGTCCTGACAGCAGCCTGTCCCCGCGTCCTGTTTGCCTGGCACAAGGGCACAGGGATGGCCCTGGGAGTGGCAGCACTGAAACCGCAGCCTGAGACACGGTGGGCATGGCTGGGAATAAACAAGCATTAACGTAAGCAATAGTGAAGGCTCTAACATCGTGTGCAACTTTTTTTCCAAGTAGAGCACCCCTTTTTTCCCCAGTTTTCAACACCGATGTAGAGAAAAGGAGGAGTTCGATGAGTGGATCAAATCACCAAAGTCACCTAATGTAACCCATTAATTTCTGTATTGTGGCAATACAATGAAAAGCAGCTCTTAACTCTTGATATTAAATCTTACTTTCTAGGAAGTAATTTAAATTGCAGGCAGAGGTACAATAGCAAAAGAGTTTGTATATACCAATAACTGGTGAGGCAAGATAAACTAGAAATAGAATAAATTTTCTAAAAAAATATCTTGCTAATTATATTTTAAATCCTATGGCAATTCCACCTTTACTCTAAATACAAAGAAGTAACTTTAAACTCATCTCTAAAATTATATTTAGACTTTAAATATATAAAAGCCCTTCATCTATACAATCAAAGGTATTCTTGCCAGGACCTGGAATCCCAGGTATCAAATCTTAATAAACACTCCAACAGTCTAACAAACATTACCAGCAAGTTAAGAGCAACAAATTGAACTTATAGTTGTAAAACATAGTGGAAGTCAAAAATTAAAAGGACATTTTTCTAACAACTGAAGGCCACCTGTCACAGAGAGGACTGCAAAACAGAATGAATATGAAAATATGTCTCATCTCCATTTATAAGTCCACCAAGTGTCAGGGAGAACTGGAGTCGGTGATCCATCAATTCTGTCACACAGAATCAAGACAGTTCTGGCAGGTCTCTAATCCTGGTTTCTGAAGTGTCAAGGAAAATTTACCATCACGTATATTTTACAGTCACCTCATTTTCCAGTGGGAATATTATTGATTTCACATTTATCTTTTGAACACAAAAGAGGACAACTCCAGCCTGACACTAGCAAGAACTTTTGCAGGAAGTTTCCTGAGGTGTGCTGAACTTTCCTCTAGGTGCTTTATTAGAAGGGTGCAGATAAAACAGTGGAGTGTGAGAGGGGCTATTTGCTTCCTTTGCATGTGGAATGAAGTCTATTCAGTGGTGAGGTGAGATTAATATAATTGCTCTCTTACCATCTGCACAATTAGTTCTGTTTATAATGTTAGCTGAATAAATGGGAAAGGAAGACTTCCATTAAAAGAGGTAATAACACTCCAGAGGACGTGGATTAAAACTGAGCCTGGATAATGTCAATTTATAAGAAAATTAATTTCTAGTTATTTTTGGAAAACTTACTTTGAGAACTACATCTCAGTAAATCTTGTTCTCCCACTGTTTGGTTCTTAAACAGTATATTAAATTGTTTATATAATCACAGTAGTAATAAATTGTCTATTGTAAGGCATTTATTTCTTTTAAATGCTATAAATACAATATCCCTCAGCTATGAAAAAAGAATGCTTATTTCAACATGCCCTTGATAGACCAGCATAACTAACACACAGCTAGGACATAGTCTAGTATAGTGATTGGTGAACAAAGTACAAAGAAACATGAATTGTAACTCCCAAGCTATGCAGTAACCCCAAAGCATGTGCTCCAGCAAACATATTCTGAGCATCAGAGCATTCTTTGAGTAACGGTGCCAGAGCATCAGCTGTGATCCCCAGGAATAACAGCAAAGGCATCAGATGAAGGGGTTCAGATAACAAAAAGCAGCAAAAATAGAAAATGTTTTTTTGTTTGCATTGTAGATCCATCCAGACACAGAGGAATCTTAAATCATGTCTCACAGATATTCAATTATTTTAAGAATACACTCAGTTAAGTAATCTAGTTGTTCAATATTCAATTGAAATTTAATCTTTTGAATCACAGGCCTCACATAAGTGATACCCTCACACTACTTAGTTCCAAATCAAACAAAACAGTACCACAGACTTCAAAACAAGTAAATTCAGTTAACAAGAAAAAACAAATCAGAAAAAAGAAAAAGCTAAACCCTTCAATGAAGTTGGACTGTTTCTATACAAAACAAAAGAAACCAAAGTCAGTGTCTTAATGTAGCAAATGAAAACAAATGTTACAATTAAGAAAACTTCCTGTGTGAAGATCCAAGATCTGTTAGATTTTTCTCAAGTAGCTATGAACTAAGTCTAACACTGAAATAAAAAAGAAACACCCCCCCCCCAAGAAAAACAGAAAAGGATATTACGCTTTGTATCTTTATATTATGCATGCTAAATGCATTTTGCCCAAGCATTCTAGACTTTTGCCTATTAAGTAAAAAGTCTTATTTTGAAATACTTCTTACTTAGAGGTCTCTTCCAACCTAAACTGATTCTATGAATGAGAGTAATTAAAACCCAGAGGGCTGAAAGCAGAAAGAATGAAAGAACCCGGGCTGTAAATTCAAGCTCTCCTCCTCCATCATTCCACTACTAGATTTCATTTAAAGGTTTCTCCTATACATGTAAGCATCCCTCCAGAATTTTCCTTTGGGAACAAAAGCAGATGACAAAATGCGTAAGTATTTGGATCCACAAGACCTGCTTTTAAATAGACCATATCTCAAGGTCCAACACATAATGGAATATTGTCTGGAACAGGTGAATACTGCCTCAATACCACTTGGCTTCACAGGAAAATAAATGCACCAGTAATTCTGAACATGGAAAAATATTATTAACTACTAGTATTATTCTATATTAAGTTTAATGGTTATATTGGGTAGAGAAGGTACAGCTTAAAAGCTTACTCAGAATTCTTGACCAAAATCCAACATCTCAAACTAATTATGTACCTGTGCTTGTACTTGCAAACAAAGTGCCAGGAGCTGTATTTGTAGGGAGTTTTCCATTATTTAGCTGCTTCACTCTTTTTAAGTGAGATTTCCCATTGTAGTGAACTTGAGCTTGGGCTGCAGAGTTCAGCTGTATATTGCACACCTCACAGAAGGAAAACAGTATCTTCTTTTTTTCTTTGCTTAATTGATAATCCTGCCGTTCATTCCTCAGTCCTTTTTCTTCAAAGACCCGTAGAACAGCTGGTTGATTCATAATCCCATCTTCAATGATGTGCTCAGGACTTAATGGACGCTTCATACCTACAAAGAAAAAGAAAAGAGACAAAATTGTTACTAGATAGCAACGAATCCTTCCTATTAAAACTGTGTTTTGTTTTTTAAAATGCCATGATGGATGACCCAGCAACCAGTTCTAACAAATAAGGTTCCAAACTGTAGAGGCATTCCTTAATAAAGAAATAAATGCATTTGTGACACACCACAGAGCTCAGAAATAATAAGTTGGCAATGTATCAGAGTCTGTGCACAGCAACTTGCAACAACTCATTATTTTGTTCTGCAAGCTCTCTATTTTAAAGCAGATTTATTATTGCATCTGTAGCAGAGGTTAAGATTGTTTCCAAATACATTTCCTCTGCCTTACTAAACACTGGCTCCAGAGCTTTTTACTTTCCAATGACCACAGTAGTGCCCACTGCTTCCAGTTCAACAAAAAGGATGCCAACAAGAAATGTTATGGAAACACTGATAGCAGACAGTTCAAATGAGAAAAGAAAGACAGCAGACTGTTCAAATGAGACTAATGAAGCCTTTCCACTTTTACATACATCCAAATCTTCAGCTTCATACAAAGACTGTATGTTATCTATATTAGTCCATCATTACCTTCACAACTCAAACCATTGTACAGACAGAAGTCAGCTAGACATTAGTCTTACACAAACTACACAAAATCACGGCAAATGACAGTCCCTGAACAGCAAGCCTGAAATATTAACTTGCCCTAGAGAATAAAAACCTCTTCATCAAGCTGCACAAAGAACAGTTTTATATATACAGAAGCAAAGTCTGTATTTCATTTAAGGTATGGTGCTAAACTAGCAGAGAAGAAATGGGGGGGGGTCTAGGCTAACTCAGAAAATAACTGTTTTCTTAGCTACACAACTTGATGTTTATTCTTTTCCTCCACCACCAAAATACTGTGGGTGGCCAAAGGCTGACTCAGTGAGCTGTGCACAAAAGCAGTTCTTTCCTAGCTAGAGTGCACCTGTGTTCAGGTTTCAAAAGCAAAAAACTTCAAACACAAAGTACCTTTTCCAGCCTGGGAACCAGAGCAGCACAAAACTTCATGTACACCTACAAGTCTGTTAGGCAGAAGCACTGAGAGACACAAACATTGAAACCAAAAGTGGCAGCAATCCTCCCCAGAAGAGTGCAGCATTCACAAGTAACACCAGAGTACCCCTCTCATAGTCCAGTTAAGTTTATTAAAAAGAGGAAGTCTGTTCTCTGGCACAGAGAAAGAGCTTCAGAAATAGTCATTTATATGGTAGGATAGAGTATTTCATCCCATTCCTAACTCTAACCCATGTTTAACATTTTAGGATTTGTACAGATTCCTTCTCAGGTTCAATTCACTGATCAAGTATTCTAAATAGACTTTATGTCTTTTTTCTTATAGGTGACAGTTCTGTCATCAAACAATATTAACAGTACATTAGGGTATAACTCACAAAATAAAAATAATTGTAGCATACAGGTACCTAATTAATTTAAAAACAAAATACTGGTGATCCTGAAAACCTAGGCTAGAGACTGTCACACTAAATCATTTAAGTGTAAGCATCATATTTCAAGGCCAGCAACCAAGATCTTCAACTCAGCTAAGATAACATTTTCATCTGAAAATTTAATTTGCTTAGGGCTTCAGTATTTGTTATTTTTCAATGTATTTTAATAAATAACCTCCCCTATCCCCTTTGTTTTCTGTAATTTTTTATTTCAACATCACTGTTGTAGCTTTTGTTCTCTGAAGTAGAAGGTTCTGAAACAAAAATTCTTTTACAAGTTGTACATACAAATCATTATAGAATAATAAAACATGTTACAGTTTAAAAATCCTGGCCTGTCAGAAATCTCATACATTTGGTTGCAGACAGAAAATAATCCAATATATAATTCAGCAATTATTTCAATCACCTGTAAGATATTAATGGAGCTCAGTTGGTTTGTTGCTCCTCTGAAGGAGGAACAGGAAGCTGTGTGGACCAGAAGGGGGACTGATGGAGCTGCCTGTAAGAGCACCAACGCCTTCCCAAGGAGGGTTATTTTGGAAAGCACCAGGCTGGTGCTGCATTAGCACATCAGCACTGCAGCAAAACAAATACTTTTGGTGAAGTCTGAGACTGCTCAATTATGGGCCAAAGCAGGGTACATGGGGAGAATCAGAACATTTGCCTCAAGAACTCAGTCCTGAGATCCCCAGAAGTGTTTATAAATATGGATGCACCCAGAAGGAACAATTGAGAGCAGCAAGGAGTCACACCCTGCGCCTGCACCCTTAGGCATGCTAGCTGCCAGTCTAGAAAGAAAATTAACCTTCAAACAAATAAAAAATAAATCACTGCCAAGGTACACTTTTACAAAAAAAAAAACAAAACAACAACTAAAAAGTCAGTTCTCCTACAAAGTTGCGTACACAGGACAAATGAGTCCTTGAAACAATCTCGTGCTACTAATTTAAGAGTTAAAAAACTCACGCTGAAAATTTAAAACAACCTTTGTTGCCTTAAGCTCTGTGTCTAAATTAAAAGGTGGCCTGATTATAAGCAGCAATAACCTCCCAACAACTGATGGGAGCAGCAGATCCAAACCACTTCTGAGGAAATGCCTATGTTGAGCATAGGAGAGCGTGCAGCAGCATACTCTGCCCTGTCCAGCCCTGGAGAGAACCTGTACATGCAGCCAGAGACAGGACCATGCCAAGCCTCAGAAGTCTGCTTGTTCCTTACAGAAATCCCAGCCCTCATCCTCCTGGGATTTGGAGATCTGAACATTTGGTAAAGCAAATCACTTCAATTGTGTTTGGAAAGCTTAGTTTAGTATCTTCTAGAGTTTTTAAAATGAAAATGTCAATGGCAAACATGCACTGAGATTTTAAAGTATGGCTATTTTTCACACAGTGATACAGATTTTACCATAAATGAGCATATCTTGGGGCATATGGATTAGCTTAAAAACTAAAAAGGTTTTTATATGCAAGGAAAGTTTCCACTGTTTTCAAGATTTCATCTCCTTCCTTTCTTCTTTAAAGTTCAGGCTGGTAAAACACACCTTTGAGATGTCCTGGTTCTAGAACATACAGCACAAGTACAATTCTGCATTGAGTCAGTGTTAAGAATATCACCATGAATGAGGTTTATCTTGTACAAGCTAAACCTTCTTTAGAAGGCTATCCAAATGCTTTAAACTTTTATGAAAGAAACATGTACATACACATTAAATTGTAACAGAAAAAAACCCCAAACACCTCCAAACCAACTGCTTTCTTCTTATTCTCTAAACTTTGTAGTCACCCAAATTTATGCAAGCACACATCTGTCAAGTGTCTTTTTCTTTCAAAAAGAGCTTATTCCTGCAGATAGATTGTGAAGAGTTCTGGGTGGCACTTGTTCTCACCCACCAGGAGTCAGATATGAAACAGGGCCATTTCATTCCTCAGGTTTACACATAGCTCAATAACATTATCATGTAACAGAAGCAGCTACTTGAGACTACAGTCAGTGAACTGAGAATAAAGAGAAGTTATATAATCATTATGTTCTGTGAAACCAAAAAGTAATTTAGAGTAATTATTATAGGTAGGATTGTGAGGTACTCAGAAGTTGGTTTAAGAGTAAGAACAAGAATATAAGTTCATTAAAAGGCAGAAAGCTTGGGAATTATCATATAGAGAAAATACATTCGATCAATCCTGCAAGCTCCCAGTTCTGTATAACCTTACATACAGTGTAAGCCAAGTCTTAGCAACAGCTGATACATAATAATATCCATAAATTAAGATAATATATACAGAAAGGACATGATTCTGTGAATCACACTGGACACACAGAATGAAAAGGTTGTTGCTGTATTTATCCAGCAAGGATTAGACTCAATTAAAAATTGAAAGGTGAGAATGGAAAAACAAGAAAAACAAAGCAGGAAACACAGAAGAGCATCCATATATCCAGCTGAAATGATCCAGAAAAATGCTAAGTCTGTAAACAGATTGTATGCCCCATCACTTTCTCTTGCAAAAACAAGTTCTGAATCAAACTAGATATACTCATTTTTATTCTGATCAAAATCATAAGAAGAAGCAATGTGAAGTATAAGACCTTTTCAGGTATTTAACATAAACTGCTACCAGGGTTGTCCCTCCATCACATTTCCTCCCCAGTACACAGAACTGATCTATCCGAATAGATTCTGCAAACAATACTGGAGCAAGAATAAGTTAGTGATTTATGACACCACATTAAAATTCTGAAGTGTCATGAGATACCCTGTTAGGATTTCTGAAAACACATCTTCTCAGTCTCTTGCAGCTGGCAAAGAAATCTAAGCGTGGATATCTTTGTACTTGAAGCTCAAGGCAATTAGCCTTTCAATTTGGCTGGCTAATTTACTTTTAAACAGAGTTGTGCTTTCAGAGGAGCTACAAAGAAGTATTATATATAGTACAGTGCTGTAGGTGAGAATGTGCAAATCTTTACTCAAAGGAAATAAGCTTTGGTTATCCTAATGAATTAGTGATGGTTACATGATGCATTCTTTTCCTGAGTGCTGGTCTAAACTTTTGCAATGCCCATTCCTAATTAGTTCATACTTCAAAGAACTACTGTGCTGGAAATGTAATTAGACTGCCTTTTCTCTGTGGATCTGTGCCAGGTACGCAAAAAAGAATACGTACTTTAACAACTTACAAATGGCAAAGAGAATTTTCTCCTTTAGCCTTTGGAAATAATCAAATGAGTTGTGGAAGACGCAGGAACAAATACCAAAATTAGCTGGCTTTCTATGTTGTTAGATTTCCAAAAAGGTTCATTCAGACAGCTGAGGGAAGGGGACCAGGGAGAGACCCAGGACCTAGCCTTCTGTTGTAGTCCTCTGAAACATCTTCAATGGAGAAAAACGATCTCTGCAATGAACTAGTCAAGTCTGCATGCATGCCTTAAGAGCTGGGGTCTCATACTGAGCAACTGTAATGCCCTACTTCCTCATCTCCGCCATAAATCATTTACACACCGCTCCCAAAAGAAAAAACCTCCAATCCCAAAAAATACACAAACCAACTTTGAATGCCTCCAGAGCATTATTTAAAAGAAATTCACTAGAGCTGTTTTTTTACAAGTCTTATGACCTTTCTTGAATTTTTAGAGAGTATTTCCCAAACACAGATAAACTATCAAGAGGCATATGGTTTGCACCATCTGGGCAACAAGTACTTTTGGGATACTGTGGTGAACAGCATATGCATAGTGCCTTGTGCTCAGTATCCTACAGAGTTAAAAAAAGCACTAGAGACTATTTTGAAGCCAACCTTGAAAAATCCCCCATATGTTTAAGGGACCTGTTTTGTTTCAGAAGATGTGTTCCTCTTTCTTTCAGTACAAACCCAAACAGAGAACTGCCATGTTTAATCTTCGTCTTGTTCTGAAATTCCTCAAGGAGGCATCATATTCTGCAAGATCTCCGCCTGTCAAACTATTTATTACCCATCCATCCATATCTGATCAACTCTTGGTTATGTCTTTCATCTCTGCTTGCAAAATACATGGAATGTTTTATTCAAAATTACAGTAAAAATTGGATGGTTCAGAAAAGTAAAGTGATTTTTATTTCTTAAGACATATAAAGAGTAATAAATTAGTCACAGTACACAGAGCAAACCAGACTAAGTAATTTTTTCACTTTAATTTTGATGCTAGTTTATCAATACAAAGAGAAATAGAAACTCAGCTTGCTTTCACTGCACATGAAAACTTTTGAATGGTGTAGTGTGACAAATGGTTGACAGCCTCTTCACTGACATATTTTAGAGCATTTAACATTTGAAGGAGAGTCTCTTTAAACTAAAAAAACAGATGGTTGTTTCACAACACAAACATTGCTCAGCAAAAGGTAATTCAGAAAACTGGAAACATTCAAGTAGCTAGTATTTTTGCTTTGCTTTACTAGCCTTGAAATTTTCCATGTTAAGGAAACCTAAAATTAGACTTACTGCACTAGACTGTGAGCTCAGCTAAACTGGAGTAAATAAAATGACTTTTAACTTAGGTTATCCCTGACTGCTGTTGCATGTGCCAATATCTGTAGTTAGCTCTAATTATAATGTTGATCCTTTCCTCTGTAGCACCCATACTTATAGATTTCTGGCAGTCTCAGCATTAACAAGAATACAATAATCTATTTACATTTCTGTTTATTTGCCAGAGAGATATATCCTCACCTGACATAACATATCAGACTGCTGCCAAGCAGGATAACCAAGTTTGGAGTCCAGACAGCTACCCTGGATTATGCTTCAAGACGAACAGAGAGTTTTACAGAATTATCATAATACGATTTTGCTTGATGAACCATTTGACAAGTTGGTGCCTTCTACTCAGCAGTCTGTCATTTAAGCCACCACTTACCTTGAGCTAACTTGCACTCTAAGCAATCTTAGCTAGTTACAGAAGAATATTGAGATGCCCAAGGTGTCCAACACATGGTTTAGACATCATTTTAGACATTTGCCCTCCCTTACAACATGCAGAAACCTATCAGAGAAATTAGATCTTCCAGGAAAAATGCTACCCAGCTCCCTTAGCTTTCTTTATAGCAAGTTTTTTGAATAAATCCATATAACAATCCCAATATCCACAGTGCTATCCCTGGTATGATATCTGCAACAAATTCAATCAGGTACGACACACACAGAAAAAAAGTCCATATAAGCCATCACTGATTGTCTGTATCTGATCCTATTTACATTCTGTTTCATCCAGGAACTCTAGTTTCCTGTTACAGACCTAATACCCTATTTGTAAAGCAACACTCAAGAAGAAGAAAAAAACAAAACCACAAAAATAGAGACTTACATTAGTTCTTTCTTGGACATGGACAGGATTAAAACACCAAACATGCCCAAATACCTAACAGATAGGAGAAAAAAAATTTGGATACTTTAATAGTTTGAACATGAAAATTACAAGTTATTTTAACACCAAATCCTCAGTTATAAAAGGCTAAATTTTTCTCTTCTCTTCTAGAAATTGGCAAAGTGAGTTTTCTTGTGTATATGTTCAATTTTGCCCATTTTAATAATCTGCTTTCTTGAGACCAAGGAACTGTCTTATCAATTACAAATCTAATAAATAAATTGAATGATATTGGCTGTAACTTCCTACCAAGTTGGTAGGTTAGGTTTTTTACTTGCAGCTTTGAAAGTATTGGATCCAAGTACTATTTAAATCAAAGGACTCCTTGTATTTCTCCCTAGAAAAACACCGAGTAACACAACATTAATTAAATGTATCTCCATCAGATTTTACAACCTGGAAGAGCTGAAGACAAACCTACAAAGTTAAAATCCTGTAGAGGACACAGTTTGAACCTGCATTCAACAATAAAAAGACCACAGAAAATAGGGTTTTTTAAAGAACAAATTATTTTTATACATTTAAGAAGCTTAGGGTAACTTAAATCCAGCTGAAAAACAAATGGGCTTTAACTAATTGGACAGCTGATTTAAGATATAAGGTACTTCTAGTGAAATATCTATTTTATTTATTAAAAAAAGTTGTTCATTGCAGGAACTTCCACAAAGATCAAAACCTGCTGACATAATCTCAGGTTCCTATACGGTATTTGTACCTGGCTGTTGCTTGAGCATAATCACATTAGAAGAGTAAATTTTTGATCTCAGGAAGTAAAAATAATTTCTTACCTTCTTAAAAATATCAAGAGTTCACCTCAGCATAAAAGGAAGCCACAACAGAAATTCAGGCCTAGTAGACGGCTATCTTGTTCTTAAGTCTGACAATGCTGGGAGCTGAATATAAGTTGTACTGGAAATCATTAGTTCAGGATAAAGCCTGGTAGTACTGTGAAAGCACTCTTGGACACAAAAACTTTGATTGTGTGAAAATAATAGCTGGACATGAACAAAGAACATGCTACATTCAGAAAAAAATGTAAGATTGAGATCTTGATTAGAAGCACTAAGAATACAAAGAAGAGAAAACTGCAAGCGTGATCATTGGCAGTGAATGTCAATCCTAAAGTGCTCCTAAAAAGATCAGTCCCAGATCAGTCATCATTCATAAGATACTGTCATTGTCTATGTAAACAACTGTTTCTCTTTTGAAACTGAAAAAATATTGAAACCAATGTTGCCTTATAGTATAAAGGGACATCACACCTGCCTTGTCTTATTAATTACTTAAGTTTTATGATCAGGTTATAAGAATATTATCCAACCGATAGTGCAGACCATAAGAATTGTGGATCACTTAGTTTGAAACCACCTGCAGGCAGGCCAGGTAAAAGCACTGACCTGAACCTTCACTTGCCCTTTTCCCCATTCAAAGGAACCACAACTAAGCGTATTTTGTGCTGAGACTGAACTTGGAGAGATGTCAAAGCAAAGCTGAAAATACAGCCACCCCTCATTCCTCCTTGTCATGCCCAGACCTCTCCTAAACTCTGAGCTGCCAGTCACCTCAAGCTTTAAGTGACTGTCACGTGCAAAATCCTTTCTGTCTCATACCTGTCTTATTCCACATTAAAAAACATCAATTCATTCAAAGATGTTTGTACTTGATACAACTCAGAGTTTCCTAAAAGGCCAGCTTTACTGTCTAAAATATTCTACATAAGGAACCTGTCACATGAATAACAAAAATACCAGATCTAAATAACATTTCTCAAAGCACTTCTGCTCAGGAGAGAGGCTTAGTGCATACAGCCAGGAACAGTGAAGGTGATAGAAGTGGCCTGTGGTTCTTTCTCTCTGAAGTCTGCATCTTGCCCAGGGGACGAGAGAAAATGGGAGAAGAGGATGGCTAGAAAATGTGTATTTCCATTCCTGCATCTGGAACAAAACTATAGGGTGTTTTTTTCCAAGCAGTTTAACACTTTTTTCTCCAAACTGTCCCCTCCATTTCCTCATCAATTCAAAGTACACTGTCAAAACAAGGGCACATTTCACACCATGCATTCGTGCTCATCAGCATCGGTTATGATGCAGTATGAGGCATCTAAATATCACTGCTGACACAGTACCTAAGAGAATAAAATTTTTAGCACAAAAGCAGTGACAAAGACTAAAGGTTTGTCAAGATAAGAGCCATTCAAGTTTGCCATCAAAATGAACAAATTATGAAAGATTTAACTTGCACCCACACATATTCCAGAGATGAACCCAAGGTACACAATTCATCTTTTGCTGATTACTGCATAAATTGTGCTTCTCGTGGTGGTGACTGCATACCAACTGCCACGTTAACAAGCAGTGTCTTCCTTCAGACATTTACAAACATCAGAATGCTTATTCATGACGGTCCCACATATCATCTGCCATCCCAGATGGTGACTGGTGGGATGCTGATTTTGTCCTAAGGCAGTTACCACCCACCAAGATAGTATATGCAGGGCTAAATAAAAAGCATGTGCCATCTGCTGTCAAGTTTAGAAGATTTGTTAAGACCTACTAGATTAGTTTATTTTAGATCAGACAAATCGGGAGGTTATAGCTCTCTAACTGCCCAATAAGAGTAAGCTGCACTGTAGAAGACACTTACAGTAAATTAAGAACAAGTTATAATGTTCTGCTGGTTCCACCTACTGACCTGGGAGCAGCTAAGGATTCTCACTGTGATCAATGACAAAAGGTACACATGGCCCACAAGTTCAGAGGGAACCTGAGACCAAGAAGCAATTCTGCAGAACTTAGGGTTTTCCTTGGCCTGAAAAAAAATTTTAGAGATTTTCTTTCTTGACAGTAGGATGTTTTTTCTGCCTCCTTTTCTGGTGATCGATCTACTGTTATCATTTTGATTGCTGGTCCTCCATCAATTCTTGCCCAGTTCCAGTTTTCTTCCTACCCTCTCTATAGAGTCTTCTTATCCTCCTGCTCATGCACTAATATATTATATATACATAGAAGAAAGAAAAGACAGTTAAAAAGCAGAACTAGTATAATACCTTCTGCCTGTTTTACAATCAGCATAAACTTACTTCACCTGTCACATCCATTTATAGATGGTTAATAGAAAATACAGCCACTTCCCCAATACCAACCATTAGGAACTCAAAATAGATACAATAAATCTATGCATCTTTTTTAAATTATCTAATTAAATTTCTTTTTGTACATTGATAAATATCTAAAGCAAGCAGAGAAAATAGAAAAAATACATCCACAGAAGCATTTTTCCAATTTTTTTAAATCACCAGGTACATTAAAACCTTTCACAGACAGGGAATTAACTCTTGCACAAGTATAAAGGTTACATCACTGTCTGCTTGGATGAAAAGAAACATTGCTTAAGCTGAACCATTAAGAAGTAAAACTTCAAGATATGGACAAATTGCCTTTAAATCATCAACATCAGAAGAACAGGACACAAAGGAGAGAGATCAGGAAGGTCTGTACTGCACAGTAATGAGGGAGAGGGCTTGCAAAGGTCTCTGCAGGGGCCCTACACTGTCAGAATCCCTGGCACTACAGCCCACACAGCTGCACCAGCAGAGATACTCCAGAAGATTCCTCTGCAGCACATGCTCAAGGAAGTTTCCTCCAGCCCAGCACAAGGGCATCATTTCTTTCAGCATTCAGGCCTTGAAGGGCAGAGGAACAGAATACACCAGTCAACTGCAAATGACAGCTTAGCTCCTGAGAAAAAGCAGGGACTAAAAGAGGAAAAAAAAAAAATAATAATCTGGAAAACTACAGGACATGCAGGCAGAAGCAATGAGGGGCAACAAGGTAGTTAGTTTTTCCAAGCTCCTTAAGCATGTTTGCTAACCCTTCTTTAAATGAGTGTCTGTAGAACTGCCAGTTTTTTAAAACATCCCAGACTGCTTCCTCTACTGCAGAGTTTATTAATCTGTGCATCCTAGTGCAGCTCTCTGTAGAACACATGACTTTATTAAATGGCCAGGTAATCATAAATGCATTTAAAACTCAGTACCAGTTATTTAAGACAAAAAGATCTGACATCAAATTATACAAGTCACAATCAGTCTTGTGCTGCCATCCTATACAGAACACAAGTCTGGCACCTGCTCAGGGATATAAACATCATTCCACCTGTCATTTTACAACCATGTATTTGAAGTCTTCACAGAAATTCATGCATACTGCTCCCCTAAAAAGTAAAAAAAGTCATTTCGGAAAGGGATAAACTTCTGATGATATCAGTCACACAGAAAATTTGCCATTAATCTCCTCTGAATAAATATAACCCCCAGGAAGATGAAAGCATGAGCAGAATATATTTTTTTTGCACTAGAAAATGCTGAGGTGCACAACAAGAAGCTTTTACTTAAGCATTTTCAGCTCAAGTTATCGTTCAGAAGCCCATTTTATTCTCAGGAGATATTTCTCTCCAGTCATTTACTTTTCAAAGTCCTGTGCAACTTCAAGATTGCAGTAAAGCTGACTTTTATACCTTATTTCAGTAGCTCTCTCCCTTGTCCAAGCTGTCACGTTCCCTGGAGACATTTGATAGTTTTAAATTTCCATGACATTTTATTAATAAAGAAATTTTTAAAAAAACATTCTTTTTTCAATGTGCAGACAGTTGACTTTGTAACACAAAACATCCTTGTGATAAACAATTCTTCTATTAAATCTTCCAGTTAATGAAGATCTCTCTCTCTCATACTGGTTTACCTACTTGATCTGTGCTCAAGTTGTCCTTTGCTGAATAGCTGATAACACAACTTCTGTTAAAGATATTTTTAAACACACTTACTGCCTTAAAAGACACAGCAGGTTGAATATGACTCCTGTGCTGGTATCACAAGCATGAAATTTGCAAACATGAAACATTTGGAAAGGTTCACTTAGTAAAATCCAATTTATCAATCTGATGCCAACTTTGCTTATGACACTCCACTCACAAATTCAGGGCAGCTAGCTCTCAGAACTGTATCTTGCAGTATTGGGCATTTTTCTTAAGCCTGGGTCATGCAGTCATAAAAATCCCCAGGAACTCTAGCTTTTTAAATATCCTTCTAATCCTGGCAGAGCTGACTGAAAACATGAACCCTAAAGGCTCAGAAACTAGAAGGGAATTAAAGAGAAACCGATTTCAATTTTCTTCTATATCTGAGATGATTTTTTCAGGTTCAGAGCTGACAATATTTAGGCAGGAACATTTATCTTCTCTCAGCCATGCACTTGATCAGGGTCTGGATGGCTGCTATCACTGTAAGAAACATAAAACTTAAAAAAACAAAACTCAAACAAAATCAAACATAAATTCTAGTCCTCAAGTACTTCCCCTGGAACAAACCCTGAAAAATCAGGTGTATATTCGGTCATATAGTCCAGGCACTAATTCTGGGTCAACCCTGGCTGCTGGTTTAATTTCTCTTTCCCTGGTGTGTACAGTCCATAAATCCATCAGAAGGCAACTGTTTTGTCTTCCCCTGTGTTCCCACAACCTCCCCATTTTTAAAGGGCACATAGGACATGGAGTAGTGACTTCAAACTGAAAGAGGGTAGTTTAGATTAGTTATAATCTAAACTACTTCACTATGAGAGTGGTGAGGCACTGGCACAGGTTTCCCAGAGAATCTGTGGATGCCCCATCCCTGGAAGTATTCAAGGCCAGGTTGGATGGGGCTCTGAGCAACTTGATCTGGGGGAAGGTGTCCCCAGGGGGTTGGAGCTAGATGACCTTTAAGGTCCCTTCCAATCCAAAACACTCTATGGTAATATAATTCCTTTATTTTCCAAGACTAAGGAAGTCTCCCCATAACAAAACAGGATCTCCTTTTCCCTGGCCAGAACTCTTCTCTGCACCCATGTCAGTCTGAAATCATCACAAACATTAATTAAATCAGTTCCTGAACTCCAGATGGACACTCATCAATTTTGCAAATTACGGCATTAATGCTCCCTTATCCCTGAAAAGCAGGAAGGTTAGGAATCACTAGTTCATTTTAAAGAATACTTCTAAACAATACACAAATCAAATTTTTTCTTTAATTATGCTTCATTAGGTACGGCAATTAAGTGAGAGTCCTCAGTTATTGCAATTAATTCAGCTTATGCTAAATGGCCAATTCAATCATTAGGCCAAATTGTCAATTAAATGCCATATTATTATTTTTAAGTATTTATCAGTTCTTAGCTAACAAATGAATGAAGAAAATCCAGTTCAACTGTCAGCAGAAACAGACTCATCTGCTATTGCAGTAGCCTTCTACTAGGAAAGCAACTAGAGTTCAGAGACATCACAAAATATCCTTACAAAGGAATGGGTATTAAGGACTTAGTTTATTTACCAGGCAGTTTTCTGAACTGCATTTTGAATTATACTTTGAATCCAAAGGAGAAGTTCCATACCTACTTGCACTGCTTGTAGCATTTGGTGTGTCTACATCAAAAGGACAAAACATTACTTAGATACTAATTTCTCCATTTTGGCTCTCCAAACAACCTGTAGGGACAGTACACAGGCTGATCTAATGCCTGCTTCTGGCATGAGGACATATCTTACTTAGATTATCTAAATAAATTATGAATAACAATAGAGAAATGGTTTTATCCCACACATTTTTTAGATACAAAGACAGTATCATTCTGAAGAATTTTAACAATTTTTCATGACTGACTATTTAGACCGTAAACAATAATTAAGTACCACTTCATCTGCTCTTTTGTTGACCTTCCAAAATCAAATAGACAGATGGACCAGGAAACCACAAAGTTAAATTTCTTTCTTTTTGAAGACATTCATCTGATTCCTTTAATGAACATGCTTATTTCAGGGCAAGCACAAATTTGGGGGGAAAACTTGAGAGAATGTGAAACTTTCACAAAAAATCTCTTATTGCAACAACAACCCAAAACAAGATAGTATTGCCCCAACATTGAAATCATTAATAAATACTGTCTGCCTACATTTTCATTTCACATCTTAATCAATGTTACATTGTAGCCCTAAATAGCTGCCACTTCTCACTTGTAGGATATCATAAATGTCATTTCTCTGCAATGCATTTTCCATTTTTAAACTACATATAGGCACTCGGAAGTAAAAAAGCACTACACACATTCATGTAATTTATTATCAGTGATAAGCATTAGGCATTAACATCAGTATGCATTCTGGAAATAAGTTCATATGGAATACCAGTTTGCCTTTTAATACTTAACTAGATTTCATACTATGTCCATAAAAGACATGAAAAGAAAGGACATCAGCTGAATTTCCTAAACCAAGTCACCCTAACAATTTACCCTAGAATACTGCAGAACACTGAAATAAATAACTGCAATTTCTCCAATGTAAAATGCAGAAAAATCATAATGAACTCACTGAAAGTAGAAAAGAAATCTAATCATAGAAAGCTGTGTGGAATAGCTATACTCTATATAGGAAAAATAAGTTATATTTCAAATTAATTGTTGTGTGAGAGAAATAGGAGCAAATAAATCGGTGCCCTAAAACTCTGTCAGTGAGTGAACTCATTTGGGAACTACAGCTGTTGCGCTTTAGAGATTTGGATTAAAATCCATCATTATCTTTCAGTTAATACTCTTTCATGGACCAATCAGCAGTCATATGGTGTTTACCAACCCTGGTCACTTAACCCACTTGAATGGCCTTTGTGCTATAATTTGTGCTTCAATACAATCAGATTACTTCTAATCTAAATGATTTGTGTCCTTTATGGGACAGATAAACACTAATCCCAAGGTTCCTAAAACATAGCAAGCCCAAAAAGGGCCAGTATGGCATCCATTATTTGCCATTTTCATACAATATTTCATTCAAGTTGGGAAACACTTGATTTGATCATACTGACCCTGCCTTTTAGCCTCGTTTCAAATTTCTTATACAAAGAAGAAAGATTCATAAGCAGACACCAGCACTCAGCAAAATCAGAAGCAAAACAATCAATATACCAATACTAATAATACTTTTTGATCAGATTATTTCACAGGAAAATTATTTAATTTTTAGAATAAAACTAAGCAAAGAGGAACACTTCAAAAATCATTTTCCAGTATGGAGTTACATGTTCCATCAAGGCTCACAGTCTTAGGGTATCAATTTTAAAAGTCTACCTCCTCAGAACAGTTTTCCAAGTATTCAGTATTTAAAGTGTCCTTAATAATTCCTGTTCTTCCGTTAATCTTGGGTGACACTTGGAAGCAGTTGTGCTCCAGGGCGAGTCTAGCATCTAATTACATTTAGCAGTAATATGCTTAGGCTCTGATCTCTCAAATGCTTCTGCACAGGTGGATCAGTGAGCATGCAACCATGTCCCTAGAAAAGGTGGGACCCACACATGTATGATTGGAGCTAAGTATATCGATATATCTGTACTCCAAAAAGTGCCAGAGTTGGGAATAGAAACAGTTGACTAGTTCAGTAATAACCTCATAGTGACAGCAAGTACACAAACAACGTTGTATATAAAGGTATTATCAGTGTCAGCGTTATATAGTCGCATATTTACCAACATATATTTATTTCTTATCTAGAAAAAATGCCAACTCCCTACAAAACATACCACTATGTAAAATAGAATGGATCACATTCAAAGTTAAGCCAGGATGACTTGGAACTGGATAAAACATCCCTAAAGAAAAATTAAGATGCTGGATGATCTTTCTTAATAGCATCTGTAGCTATTAACTTGCATGACTATGAAATGTTTACTTGAAATACCTCAACACAACTGCTTGTATTTCATATTAAGTAAAACTCTTTCTAGTTTAGGTCATTAACTAGGCAAAAGTTCACTTTCTTATGGTGCCCTCATTCACAGGCAGGGCTGCTCTCAGTAGGTGACCTCAGCCTACCTCATGGTGATGAGTGAGGTCTCACACATACATACACACACACACACAGAGAATCAGGAACCACTACCACCACCAAAATTCTGGTTTAAAACAGTCACTCGCTGATACAGGGCATGAGGGGCGTTGCACTATGAAATTTTCCATTCTGGCAGCAAGTACTTCCAGAATTATTCAGTAATACCATGTATACTCCTTACTCTATGCTGAAAATGGCCCTTGTGATGTTCCTTGTATTTTGAGCAAGATCCCCATTATACAATACAAAACAGTGTCCTTGAAAAGTCCAGCAGAAACCACAGCTTGTTTGAGATTTCCCAGAAGTTGCAACCATTTCAAAAGTGCTGGGAAAGCTTCTATAATTCACTTCTGAAATTATAACCTAACACACTACCCAAATATAGAGGACTGATCTAGCTTTCTAAGAGCAGCAATCTTTTTTTTCACTAATTTCTCAAACTCTACCAGAACCTCATAAAGTTGCATATTTTCTTGAATACTGTATTTATGTTTAACAGCAAACATGAAGTAAACACAAACTGCAATTGTAAAACAGCAAAGCACATTTTCTCTTTTACTGATATTTAAAAGGACTATATGAGAGTCCAAAAGCCAAATGCAACAATGACTTGCACAGCCCACTTGCAGAATTAGAGCCACTGCAAGTGTTTAGAGGAGACTGGAAAAAAGGATTGTAAATTCTACAAATCCTTAATTAATCAATAAACACCTGCAAACAGCAAAACATTTCTCTGTGAGAAACACAGAATTTATGTCAGAAATCGTATCTCCCACCATGGGAGGAGGTAATAGCCTTCACTTACAAACTCAGTAGTTCATATATAAATGAAAAGGTTAATAGCAGCAAGTCCAAACTCCACAAGAAAGAAAAAAATAAGAAGAGAAAAAAAAAAGAAAGAAAGCACGAGGGAAGAAGGAAAGGGAGATGTACTTAAAAAACCCTAAGGGAAAACCCCAGCCCAACTCCTTAGCTAAGAAAAACAGTTGGCCACTAAGGATTTTACAGCGCATTATTTTAATTTTATCATACTGAAACATGATTTCTCTAGGATCAAGAAAAAGTTAGAGTCCAAATATGTCAAGTAACTGCACTAAACTCAGTTTGAGCAAGAAGGATTACATCTGCATTTCTTACCTTACCTGCTATTTTTACGCTTTATGGAAGAGCTACATTCCCTCCTCACTCTTAGGAATTGTATATGTGACAAGGAGGCAAACAACTGTAAGTCACAGCAACATGGACTGTTACATCCTTGCCATAATAAATGAGGAGATGCTTACAGCTTCTTCTTCTGCAGAGCAATCATTCCCCTACCTCCAGGAAACCATTAAACAACTAGAGGTGTGAACCCATTGCAGCTTCCTGCTTCATTAAGCCATATATCATTTTTACATTGGAGTCATGAAGCTATAAATCATGTGAGACAGAATGAGAGCTAATTAAAGAGTCAGCTAAGCATAAAATTTTGCATTGTTGCATATCAGAGAATTCCAAAATTTACCTTATTTTTTATAATACATTGTAAAATATTAAAAGATGTTTCCAGCAGATAAGTATTTTCTCTAAGAGCTGAGCATTGCTACCTGAAAAACATCAATATTTCATTTCCTAGCAGGGAAGCCCCATGAAACCCTGACTCACCTTTTTTTTCCTTTTAATAACAGATTATTCTGCCCTATATTGCAGTGCAGTCTCATATACAGTCTTTAAACTTACTTAACTCTTTTTCTAATTAGAATCAACTCCTGTGCTTCTGAAGCCAGAAATTGACAACCCCAGAAATCTCTACATACACTAAGGCAAATCATTAATCAAATGTATCTAAATCTAGCCCTTAAACTTCAGTGCAAACACTCCGTCTATTTACAGAATTCCTTTCCCAGTAAGGCAATAGTCATTTGAGGAAAAAAAAATAAATCCATTTCCTGATACCAGATTTCTCAGTCAATGCAATTATATACAAAAAGCTTTTCTTTGAATGGCTAGACGTAAATCTAATGCAGACATGTTAACTGAAATGTATATATCTCATATATATATATATATCTCTTAAAACCCAAGATGGTTTCAAGTATGCATATTGCTATGACACCAAGAGCATACATTAGTAGGTGAGAAACTTTATCCCACCAAGGCCATATAAAACAGAGCACAAGGATGATCCCATAAATCCAAGAGCTTTTTCTCTGATAGATTTTTAATTGAGCAGATATATGCACATGTATGTTCAAATCCTAGTCCTTTTTCACCTTCTTTTTAGTGATCTAATAATTGTAGCTACTAAAGCAATTCATCAAATGCAAGAGAATGAATCTCAGGGTAATAATTGCCAATATACATTTCTTTTAAAAAATATACATATTCATCAGTCTCAGTGTGTAACTGCAAGGAATAGCCAAGTGTTTATATAGTAGTCTTATACTCCATTTTCCCAACTGTGGTTTCCCACTAAATACTTTAAAAAAAGGAAGAACAAATGTTTTTGCACTCTAAATTATACCCAAGTTTGACAATTGAGCTTTATTTTTAAAGAGCATTCTTCTTTTCTATAAAATAAAAAAAGAGAAAAAAGGGTGTGTGAATTTATTAAACTAAACTTCTATCTCAGGCTTCACTGACTGGAAAATGGGCCCAAAAGAATTTTTATTGAAAAGGGGGCACCATCCCTAAGGTGATTCATATTTTACTGGGATATTCCAAGAAATACTCTCAGTTGCTGGCCACTCTTGAAATTTGTTGCATTAGGCTGCAATCGGGAAGGGGGGCATGGGTCAAATACACAGCTAGGAGAAATACTAAGTTCAACAAGCCAACACAGGGGTCGAGGAATTAGACCAAAGACTAAGGCATTCTGGCTGCCTGAAGGGACAACAAAGAGGCAGCTACAGAGGATGCTCCGAAGCAACAGGGACCAGGCAGGGCTGCTTGCCACAGCTCATACTCCTGCAACCTAAAAGACCTAAAGCAATCTCAAGTAAGTCTTTAATTTTCACTGCTAACTCTGAAAAGCATTTGGCAGCACTTTGATAAGTGAATTAAGTTCTGCCTATGGCTTTACGGAAAAACATGAAATACAAATCCTAGTGACATGCATTTTAGAGAGATTCTGGCAATTCTTAAAAAGCAGCAGTGCTGACTTTTTATAGCCCGTTTGGAAATTCAAGCTGAAATGCTCCTTTTAAACAACAAAGTACTTCTGTGGCCCAGAGCCAGCTACTTCAACCTTATAAGAAATTTAAAAATAAATGAGCTTTTTTCAACAAGTCATTGACATGAAAGGAATTTGAGGGTTCTCACAAGATGGAAGAAGCCATACAATAGTAGCAACAATAAATGACAGGAACAGATTCAAGAACATGTATGTATAATAAAAAGATACATAATCAGAAACATTCAAAACTTTTATTCAGTGTCACACAAAATGTGATCTTCAGCTCTGTGAAAACATGAGCCACTCCACCATGTTGATATTACAAAGGCATTTATATGGGAGATACATACATACAAAAGCAAACCTGCCATGCCCCCATGCTCAGCATGAAACATGATGTTGGCTCCTAACTGCCTGTGACAATTCCCATTGTCATCACAACCACACAGCAAAACAGCCCTCTGATCAGCCTGGTGAGACAGGAAGCAGATGTGGTGCTGCACATAAAGATTACAAACTCCACACGCTTCTGTCAGCCACAAACTCCCTGCAGCCCATCTGTGCTGTGTCCTCTGAGGTTCAACACCCGTGTGTTCTTCCTCTGTTTTTAAGCATTTGCCAAATCAGGGTAGTATAAATCTTCCCCTCTGAACAAGAAGGAAGTTCTCTTATCCTTGCTCAAAATCTAGATGTTCAACTTAAAATAAAGAAAAAAAAGTCAGATCCTTTCTTCAAAAACTAGGATACAGAAACTTGATCAATATTCTAATTTACAGTTAAGAAAAAAGAAAGGTGAAAAGCTTCAGAAAACTACAAATGACACATAAGAGATGTTCATGGCGTTCCTTCAATGGCACGGTTTTTCCAAATCTTTTACTCTGCCACAACATGCTACCACCAAGTTATATGCAAAAATATTGGTTAATGCAAATTCACTGAAAGTGATAAAAACAAGAATTACACCACACCTATTCTGTCAGCCTCACTGCCCCAACCTATTTGAGTAACATAATAAATTGTAACTATGATGGGGACAATTGACACTTAATAAATCTACCAAGTTAACAATATAATCAAATTATGAATGATGTTGATATTACTTCTGTCCAAATTTGTTATTACTGATCATCAATGCAAATTTCTCTGATGCTGAAGTTTGTAAAGCTCTGTTGTCTGGTTTCTTAAGCTGTTTTTGTAGCATTCATGAGATTGGGAGACTAACCCACAAGCCAAGGGAAGACAGCAGAGGTTGCTTGAAATGTTTCTTTAAACCTATTTGAAATGGGAAGAAAAAGACAGTGTAGGTGACTCCTGACTAGCCTTTCAGGTATATCACTTGCTCAAGAGCATCTGTCACCTGCCTGCAGTAGAGAAGGGGTCCCTGAGTGCACTGGACTTAGGCTTACTTCAAACCTTGATGAGTAAAAGTCATAGAAACAGAGAATCGTTAAGGTTAGAGAAGACCTTCAGGATCATCAAGTCCAACCTTTGACCAAACATCACTGTGTCCATTAAGCACCAAACACCATGTCCAGTTGTTTCTTAAATACTTCCAAGGATGGTGACTCCATCACCTCTCTGGGCAGCCCATTTCAGTGCTTAACTACCCTTTCAGTGAAGAAATTCTCCCTGATGTCCAACCTGAACCTCTGCAGGCGCAGCTTGAGGCCATTTCCTCTCATCCCTTGTCACCTGGGAGAAGACACCGACTCCCACCTGGCCACGACCTCCTGACAGGCAGCTGTAGGGAGTGAAGTTGTCTCCCTCGAGCCTTCTCTTCTCCAGGCTTAACAATCCCAGCTCTCTCAGCCACTCCTCATAGGATTTATTCTCTAAAGCTTCAGCAGTTTCAGACACTTTTAAAAGAAGAATGACTTCCATCTTTAAAATCTATTTGATACATTAACAGACAATATATATATTCATTGTCAGCAGCTTAACACTATATAGCATACAACTATAGCACTATCCCTACCCATACGTTAAAGTGCTTAATATCTTCACATTACTTACGGGCCTGGGAGTGTCATTAATCCATTTTAGCTGTGAAACCTGACATTAAGGTTCTGCTGCTTCTGATATCACCTGTCTAAAAGAATGTGAAGTTCTCCAGAGTACAATCTGACAATACCTGAGCAAGTACCAGTGAAACACAAAACACATCAAGCCTCTAATGTTACTTCACATAGCACAAAATTTATTTCTTCAATCATTCCAGAAGCTCCAGAAGCCAGGCTCTAGTTTTAACAGTTTGAAAAGCACTCATTGATGAAAAATTAAAGATTTACTGTGATTCCTTACAGCAGAATAGCTTGTTTCTTAAAGAAACCCAACTAATAGGCTCTTTTAATTACAAGATCATGTTTTCCCTCCTCTCACAGACTGAAGATTAGTCAAGACAATCAAAGTCATGAGAACAGCTACCTCATGAAAAAAGCCACATTTGCTGCAGAAATTGTAAAAAAAATCGCAGGAGACTGCAAGAGGAAAAGATTCTCTCACTGTTAAGGCACTTAGATGCTGCAGTGCAGAATCTATCTGCAGCCTGGGCTCCACCACAGAGCTGCTAGAAATGCTTGGCAAGTTGCTTAAATCACTCACTACTAGCACACGACTTTCCTGGGAGCCTGAATGGAGAACCGCAGGCTGGAGTTTACAGAGCTGCTGTATTAGAGCTCAGGCTCTAACTGAGCACTGCTGAATGCTCCTGCTGCCTCTCAAGACAACAGTTCTGCTGTGAGCAAACCCTACATTGTTCCATGGTTCTGATGCACCAGACCCCAGGACTCAGCCCAGGCATGAACATTGCTGAAGACCCCTTTCTGTGCTGAAGTTTCCTCCTATGTCAGGAGAATGCTCTTTTGTTTCAATCATGGAAGCATTGCAAAAATTTTTTAAATTTATTTTACTCCTATTGAAGCACATATTATGCATGCTGTGCACAAAGTGTGGTGAGAAAAAACCAAAAGTTACTCTCGATTATGCCCACTAACAGACCCAGCTAAGGTTGTATTGCATTTCCTGTTTTCACATTCTTAACTTTGCAAGTCTTCATCTCTCATAATGCTGTTTGAGGTTTAAAATATTGGTATTCTTATTCTCTGATTAACAAGGGATCAAGATAAGCATCAAACATGGTACTGACTATGCAGAGACCCCAGAATCCACCAAATAAGCATCTGTCTGGCATAGACTGCACCTGCATTGCAGACAACAGACTGCAGAAAGACAAAGGCTGAATCTTTTCCATAATTTTTGATGCAGATTCACAAGGGCTTTTCTTAATAGTAACATATTAAATAATTTCCTTCTAACAGAAAGATGAAGTGCACCTAGGCACACACAGGCATTTGCAATTTCAAGTGAAGATTCACCATCCAGTTATTTGCAGGTGGCCAAAGGAAGAAAGATTATGCAATTACTTTTTTTGGTCATATGCAGTCATGCAAAGAAAGAGACTAGGTACTCCTCTGTTAGCTTTTATTAGCATTTTCATTATAAAATGCCATTAGGAGGTTCCTGCATGGTCTTTGAAAGTCTTGCTGCACAGGGCAGAGTAAGAGCTTTGAGGGTGTTCACTTACCATCTTGCACAAATTCATCTTCTCTGGAATACACCTTGATAATGAGACTTTATGCTCAATTGTTTATTCCTGACTTTCCTAGGAAAACAAGCCTCTTTTTAGTCAAAACTGTGATAGATACAATTGGACACTGTAATGTGTAAACTATGATGACATAAAAATCACATTAAACTTTGTTCCTCATTTCCATTTTGAACCAGACTATACTAATGTTGCCTACCATATCACTGATCATTAACCTAATTAATGTTTGAAATTTTATCAAATTATATTAGGACTAAGGAGACCTGAGAGTCCACCATATCTAAATGGGATGTATTGAGAAGTGTCAAATTAAAATACAACAGCATGTGTTCTTAAATGAAGTCTGCTCTCATGTTTAGTTTTCTGGTGCCTGCACAAGAACATATAGAAAGAACAACAGTCATAACCAGTTATGTTATAAACTCATTAGATTTTACAAGTTCAGTACTGCTGAGAAGTGTTAAAGATTTATTGGGGCACATCCTCTGCTAGGAATCAGCACTACACCAGTCCCCAGTAAACAACTCAAATAAGAGCTACTTGGTTTGAGACCACACTGGTTGTACAATAGCAGCAGGTTGACTGCCATGATGTAACAAAAGCCTCATAAACCGTAAATATACCATGGCACAGAAAAATAAACAGCAAAACAAAGAAAACTTTTTTTTTAAAGTCATAATATAATTCAAGCTTCACCTCAAGTTAATTTTACTTTGCTCTCCTGACCTGAATGCTGCCATTTCAGTGGCTGCCCTTCAGCACCTGTAGTAAGTCGTTACACAGTCTTCCTTTATACACTTACCTTAGTCCTAAGGATCACCTTCCCTGCCACACAGGTGCAAGTAATGGATACCATAACAGAGCAGACTGGCTTTGAGTCTTGTGGTTTGCTTGCAAGAGGAGTCTCTGAGACATCTCTCAGTGTGAATCAGTGTGCTCCAGGAGACAAGATTAACCCACCTCACATGCAAAATGACTGACCAAGCTGCAGCTGTGCCCCAGGTTTGCCATACTTGCAGCACTGACACATCTGCACCAAACAGCCTGCCAGCAGAAAGCAGAGTAATGAAAAACTGCCTGGTATATTTCAGGATCACAGCATCTCACCAATACCACAACACATCATCCCGTCACACAGCAAAATCACCAGGTCTAGAAAACTGTGAACCAAGGATGCATAGCTATTCAGGGCCTGCATTCTGCCACAAAGAAAGTGCATTTCATCTATTTGTAAACTGTAACCTATTTAATGCCATTTCTTTGTTCAACACAATCTCACAACATTTTAAAACTTGTGATGTGAAACATTGTAATTGAAATTGAATGTAATTGAAAAAAATGTAGGTAGTGAGGTAAAAAGGACTTCAACTGTCTAAAGTTGCTGCTTGTACTCATGTCTAGCTACTACTCCCTCTTAAATTCCTTACTCTAAATGTTTAATAACCAAAAAAAGCAGCTGTCAATAAATAAAGTTTAATTGAATAATTTCACTGAGGAATGAAGCAGTAAGAGTGTTTTCCTAACAGCTTAACTTGCTCATATTCAAACAATCATCAATAATGTAAACAGCACAATTCTAACATGCCTCATCGTGTATTGGCATCACCTGTCATTACAAGAGCCGTCTGGTAGTTCAGCAGCAGCAAACTGTTAAGGTACCAATATTGATAAGCAACAGACTGGGGCTGCACTGATATAGTTAGATTGGTTTACAAGGCTTCTATTTCTACAAGCCTTGGAAGCTCAGGTTGTCTAATGAATTTTTAACATGTCAATTAATATGTTTATAGAAAGCAATGTCTGCTTTAGCTAATATATAAGAAGAATCACAGTTGCATGCAAAATGTACAATCTGTCAAGGCTCTAAGCTTCACATTTGAGAAATTCAAAACAATTATTGCACATAATCTGAGGAGATCAATCACATAGGAAGGAAACAAAATGTGTAAGTTAATCACTCTGGGAAATATTAGGGCAATTTCATAGAATTTGATGTATTGCAGGGCATCAGAAAAAAAGGCTTTATTTGTGGCAAACAGAGTAAGACCCTCACTTCCTAGCACAAAAAGATAACTTATACTGGAACAAATGACCAAATTGCTTTTTTTCTTTAACCAACATACTACTGATAACATAAATTAAACAGTGCTTACTTGATAATATTCAGTGCTCTCACTGAATGCAACTGTGTTAGAATACTAGCTACTCTTTGGGAGCACTTTCTCCAACAATACAGAATGACGTCAAATGCCTGCACAATGCAGACAATTTTTGCCATAATTACCCTGCTTGTTTTGTGCATTACACAAAGTCAGAAAACATATTAGTTTTGTGGAAAAACATTTTTAAAAATCTTTAGGACACAAGTTTTCAAACTTTTTTAGATATTTTGTTTTTAAAATATTGGCCTTTGTTAAATAATGAAAACCATAAACTTCCTATTGTAAGATTATGAATGCTCTGTGAAACTGCAGTAAACAGACAAATTTTACATTTGAAAAGAACCTGTACCTTTTTCATGTGTGGGCAAAATAACAATAGAAAGTAGCCCTTCAATCAATATTTGAGCTGCATCTGTAGTTATGCAAGCAGAGTTTGTGGTGAAAAATCTAGTAGCCTATGCAGCCAGAGGAATGTTACAGTCACACAGGACAGTGAAGTTCCCGTAATTCTTTCAACTCTCTGTACATTCATCAGCCTGAGGATAAAATATTCAAATGCATTCCATGGATCTGGGGAAGTTCCCCCTTTGTTAACTGGGGTATTATGGCATTTAATATCTGCCTGTACCTTCACTGCATCAGAGGTTGCTGAGGATCAATTAAGATACCATATTCACAGCTGTTTCCTGATGGGTGACATATATTAAGTACTACAATTTTCTGAATGCAATGCAAAACTTACAGAACCAACATATTTATCTGTTGCAAGCTGTCATTCAAGGAATTCCAAAGGGCTTAAGGCATATTACAAAGTAAGAGCAGAATTTCAGAAAGCAAGCTATTCAGACTGCAAAGTCATCTTTTCTTCCCATTAACTACAGATGACCTGAGCTTTGCAGTGCATTTCAGTACACTAGAGAGCACCTTGCACTCCAGTTCTGTACTCTGTTACATCCCAGCACAGCCTGATGAACGCTTTGAGATTTGAGACTACCACAACTATACCATATGCTCATTTTGAAAATAACAGGAATGCCCCGCTTAAAAATTCTCAAACTCAGAGAGAAAATATTCCCAAACCACAATCCCTTGTGATAACCTGAAGAGAAAAACCTGCACGAACTGTAAAGTATTTGTTATGTTTTATGCAGTAATCCTTATTGCTGTTCAAAATCTTAGGACTTCCAGAGCTAATTAACTAACAAGTCTACACTCCCCCAAAAGATTATCTTCCATAAGGCCTCTTGCTGCTTTTATACCAACTTATCCCTGAGCAACTGTACTCAAGGAGGAAGACAACCTCTCTACTAAAACTTAGCTGAGGAATTCCAAAAGATTTTTAAAAAAACGAAAAAAATGCAGACAGTGAAGAACAGTCAGTTAAGAGAAATTGGTGCTGGTGTGAGTACATTGATCCCTTGTGAGAGAGTGTGCAGTGCAGAGGGAGCACAGGAGGGATAGAGAGATCCCATTAGTACAGGAAGAAGCAAGTCAGCACAGCATCTTGACGCCTGCTGATTTTTGTTAGTATTTTTGGGTTTAACCAAGCATCCGTTATATAATTCACTGGGAAAAAATATATAAGACCTTGATAACTTAGTGAAAATATCCTGTAAAGAGGAGAGCATCCTCTCCAATTTCTTACTACCTTGTGGATTGTTAAGCCAAACAATCGGGAAAAAAAATAGGAGTTATTAATGTGATCAGTGTCGTCATAACTCCTGGTTTAGCTTCCACCTTTGGATTTCACACAAGCATATCAATTTTCATGCACTGGAAAAGGTATGAGACACAAAAACCACATTTGGCAAGATCAAACACCAGAAGAAAATTTTCAACTATAGAGGAATGCCCTAAAAACAAAACAGAAGAAAACCACTGTCCCTCCCCCTAATCTACTGACCTGGTAAATTTAAAGGAGTAGCAAGATTACTGCTTTGGAAAAGAAGCAGCAGCATAACCTGTTCACAGCAGTCCAGTGTCAGATCTGGACTACAAAAAGAGACACCTTTTCTTCGTTTTCAGAACTGCAGTAACCGGGCAGAGGGTGGATGCATCCACTGGAGAGCACACTGCTGCCACGAGAGGCAGGAGCTTCGAAGAGCACGTTCTGCTGGAATCCACCAGCCTGGCCGTCCCACCAGTACCGTGCTACTGCCTCTCCTCCTGGACCTGCGGCAGCAGCGCTTCATCCACACCTGCTGCAATCACACGGATGCATCCCCAGTGACTTCAGCGCTTTACACTACTGTTTCATGTTACATTTCGTGCCGACCAAAAAATACAGGTTCTTGACAGCAAGAGGACTTCTTGTGCATCCCATTTTTATACTTTCTCCAAGGAAGCACTAAAGCACTAAAGCAGAGAGTATGGAAATAAAATTATCATCTCCCTCCTCCCGTAACTAGTACTTAGCTGCAGTTAAATTGTGTTCTGAAGATTTATTGAAACTTTCGGGGACTCACAGTGCCACTCTTCTCTAACTTTTCCATTTATAGATTTCCCACTCAAGCTTAAGAATACAGATCTAATACCAAGCTCACAACCTTTGAAACCCATGAAGAGAGTTCCCAAGTTTGATCGGGAGTCAAAAGCAAGAAAACAAACCTAAGCCTTCAGATATGCATGAATATTCTGACAATTCCTTTGAAACAAGAGCATTTCTTGCTTGTAGCTGCAGAAAAATACAATCTTGTACCTAACTCTCCTCCACATATTTTGAAACAGTGTCACCAGGACATAAACTTTAACGTTTTAAACATACCATCACCGTCCACGGGCTTGCGAAGCCAAGCACTTACACTCACCACGCGTAATTAGCTCATCAGGGATGACTCCTTCGTGTGGGTTAATTCCTCTGCTGAAGAAATTTAACTTTCCCGAAGTCGTCGGGATTTAAAAAACAAGAAAGCCGAGGTGTGCTCATGCAGCTACTTCTTTTAAAAAAGTCACTCGGTGTGCCAGGAAAGCAGCGCTCGGTCCAGCCTCTGAGCCGGGAGCAGGAGCCCCGCACCTTCCCCACGTAACAAAAATCGTTACGCAAATCCCAGGCGCTGCCGAAGCCCCTGACCTATTTAGAGACGCGCTTTATCCTTTCTGCAAACCAGCGATGCTGCGGAGCCGCCGATAAGCCCCCGGCAGCCCGCAGCCCGCCCGGGCAGGAGGACACCCCGGGGACCCCGCAACCTGCGGCTCCGGCCGGCAAACTTTGCCGGGCGGAGCGGACGGGCTGGTCCGCGGCTCGGGCTCTGGCGGCGCATCCCCTGCTCGCCCCGCGCCGTGACATTGAGCAAGGTCCCCGCCGGTACCCCCGCGCCCCGCCCGCCGCTCACCTCAGCAGCCGCCCGGACGGACGGACGGAGGGAGGGAGGGAGTGCGGGAGGCAGCGCGGCACCGGCGGGCGGGCGCCGCAGCCCCGCTCCTGCCAACTCCGCCGGAGCCCCGCAGCTCTCCCGACGCGTCCGTCTTTCTGTCTTTCTGTCTTTCTGTCTATCGGTCTGTCCGCCCGCCCGTCCGTGCCCGGCCCCCGCCCCGCCCGCGGGCTCAGGTGGGGCGGGGGCCGGGGTCGACACGCGGGCGGAGCCTGCGCGCTCGCGCCGGGGGCGGGGCGGCCCCGGCACCTGTGGCGGCGGCGGCCGGGCCCGTGAGGAGAGCGGCGGCCGGGCCCGTGAGGGAGAGCACAGAGCCGGAGCATCCGGCTGAGGCGAGGGGGCTGGAGGGCTTCTCCGCCAGCTCAGCGGGCCTGCTTGTCCCGGGTGAGCCCAGCGCCGGCCGGCTGCAGTCACCTCTATGTGCCCCGGAGCCCGGAGCTGGGACTTGGCGTGCCACAGGCAGCGCAACCTCGACCTAGGGGCAACAGCCGTGAGGAACAATCCCCCAAACACTCAGCTGCAGCAGCTCCTGCTTTCCTTACTCCTTCAGCTTCTGGTCGTCAGGGGTTGCTCTTCGTTCCCCGAATTCACACAAACCTGCAGCCAGCCTCCCAGCCCGCCGGCTTTGCCAGCCCACCTGTGAGCGCTTCAAAACAATAGCCACTGCTCCTCGGCTCTGTTCCGTAAAATGTCAAAGCGTGTCCTAAATATAAACATTACACTAGAAAACATCAGGTTTTTTAAGTACTAAAGTGAAAAATAATAATGATAATGGTAGAAGCATCAAATACAGTGCACACGTAAGTGTAAGAAATTTTACAGCATTTTTATAATTGGAGTTAGCTTTTATAGTTTGAACACTGCTCCTAGAGAATGTGATGTAAACAAGGGGAATCCTACAGTATTTAATTTGCTATTCTTCTGCAGGAAGGAAAGCAGGAACATTTAACACTGGATAAAAACTTTTTGCTGAACTTTAATTTTAGCTTTTGGAGAAGAGCAGTGATACTTAATACTATTAAGAATTGCATCATACCTTGTTTACAGTTTTATATTCAGTAAGTTCTTTTAGCATTTGGGACAGGAAATTCTGAGAGTTTGAAGTAATCATCTCATAAAAACATGAATATAACCCTTCTTCTGGTGTTTTACCCACCACAAACTTCTTTCTCAGAAGAAATCTGAACTTTAAAGCATACCTAAGCCCTTATGAAAGATTTACTGGTCTCCTACAGAGAGAAAGAGCAGCTGAAAACAGGACACTGGTTATTTTCCCCTGAAGTCTTGAGTTTGTCTGATTCTGTAACAGCAGAATAGATGGCGTAGTAGGAAAAATCCACTACTGAAACTGGGAATGTTGGACCAGTGGTAGAGGAATTTTGAATGCACACATCTGCTTCAGCAGCAAACAACAACAACAAAAATACTCAGAGAGGGTTTGGGATCAATCAGACAATAAATTGATCAAATTGCCTTCTTGAAAAGGCATATATATGTATGATTGTGCATTAGCAATATCCAAAATGTTCATATTTTATTATCTTTTGTCTATCTTTTAGCCCTTTTCAAGACAAACTTGCAGTAAACTAGCACAACAGTCTCCAAAACACATTCCAAAATCTCACAATATCTCTGACTGGACAAAAACTCAGCAACTTTTTCTTCATATCCAGCTTTCAAGTCGTATTGTAAAGAACTAAGAACGTTCCATCCAGGAAGTATTATTTTTTACTTATGTAAGCAGCTGTTGTAGTTGCCACAGAGATGTTTTTCAGTCTCAAATAGAAAGGTGGCCTGCAAATGACCATGCACCATACTTGCTGTTAATATGAAAATGTACAAGAACCCCTGTGAATACTATAAAATTCTTCAGAGCCAGTACATTTCTGTTCAGTGGTCATGATTAAAAAATAAAAAAAAAGTATCTCAGTGAATTCTAACCGTCAGCTTCCTACAGAGAGATGTAATGGGGGGTGATAATTTGGTTTCAAACACTTGATGCAAAAGCATCAAGTCTGGGTCTGTCTTTGAAAGGCCTATTCTCATGAGAAACAGCAAAATTTAACTCACAATTGGACACATGTTTTTGATGCAATTCACAGCTGTCTTCCACTGCACAACTCACCATTCTTGACTCCAGTTCCCTATCAAATCCTGTGGTGTATAAGACTGTGTAAATGTGAGGGGTGGAAAATTTTAAATGTCCTGTGATCTGTATTATCAACATGTCATATTTCATCTCTATAAATGCTGAAACACACTAAAAGTTATAAAATTACAGAATAGTTATAGAATATAAAAGCAACTTCAAAAATGATGTGAGTAACAGTAAGACCATTTAGCCTGGGAGATCTTATAAAGAGATAACAGGTCTGTAAATTCAGAGGAACCTATTGGAAAGGAGAGGCTGCTATTAGATGCATTTCTACTGGAAATCTGCATAAACCAGCACATAAAACCAGACAGAGGTGGGATCTTATCCTAAGAATATGCTGAGTATGAAGAAGACATGCTGAGTATGAATTAGAATTGAATTTTATCACTTTGTTTTTCCCAGAATTTTAAATTTGGCTATACCAAAACAAACTTGGATGGCTTTTCTAAAATATCTGTCACTGAACATAGGTTTAATGTGACCCAAGTTTATCACTGAAAGGAGTAGATCTATGCAGAATGGTGCATGTAAACAAACTTCTTAGGAATGCCTGCAACCCAACATCTATTCAGCATGTCCCAAGAGCTGGGAAACATTTTCTAGAAAAGACAACAGTAATATTACATCTGGGTGACATTCAATATAATTTTATGAGGAGAAGTCACCACTGGCAGGCCTCAAGTAACCCTCACATTCATGACTCACCCTGTAAGAGACAGTGCCAGAAATCAAAGTAAATTTTTCTCTGTCCCCAGCAAACTAGGAAACTGCTGTGTTCTCCACACTAAGCTATATATATACACACATATATATAAAAGGCCTAGCACTTATTTTGAGGAAGTCTTCCTTTTTTTTTTTTACTTTTTGAGAATTAAAGTTCAATAATGCTTTTCTACCATCCGTTTCAAAAATAAGCTGCCTCTAAGCACCACAGGGCATTTGAGGTATGACTACAGACTTTTTGTTTGTTTGTTTGTTTGTTTGTTGTCTATGCCAAATATGAAAATAGTATCCTAATGCTCCAAATGTTGATTTGCCTTTTTGGTGATCCCATATGGCAAATAAAGCAAGGAATAACAACAACAGCAATAAATACTTTCAAGGCGTGTTACACAAGTATCCCTCTGTGGAAATAAACCAAGTGTTTCCAGGACTTCTTTTCAACTGGCTTCTCCGGCAGTAACCTATTAAATGTTAGTTTTGCTGAGAAGTGTTTCAGTAAAAGACACTTCAGAAATTGGGAGACCAGATGTAGACACAGAAACTACAGGTACAGTAATTTCAATATTTCCCCTTCATTAAGTACCAATGCTTTTATAATGGGAGAAGTTTCTAAGTGATTACCTCAACACGTCTTCTTTCCCAGAGTAGTTGCCCCAGATTCTCTAAAGTCATATTGGCTTTAAGTGAATATGGGCAGCCTTCTGTGTTTGCTTTGCACTCTACCCATTCTAAGACAGTAATAGCCTTGTCACCATGTTCATGAAAGGAAGGAACTTGAGAGGTGTTTGGTTTTGTGGTTTGTTTTTGTTTTTTTTTCCTGAAGATATCCACTCATTTCCACAGTCTTCAAAATTAAGGCCTGATAAGCAGCATTTTAATAAAACACAGCTGAAAATCTAACCACTTACTTTTAAGCATGTAAAAAGTATGGTGAAAAAATGATGACTGGATTAAGATCTTCTGTGCCTGAATCCATATCCCAGTCCCAAAATCCCAACTCAGATTTTGGAATTTGCTCATAACCTTTCTTCAATAGACTTTGTCAGAGTTTTTCCCACTGGCATGAAATTTCTCGTTTGTCACCTGTTTTTGGTTTTGTTTGGTATTTTGGGTTTTTTTTACAATAAGGAGTTGTTTCTGGATCAGGTATTTGTTAAGACTTTTGAAACTTCATTGAGCCCCTTACTCAATTTAAAATTTATATCTGTATGCATGTCTTGAGTTTTGGTTCCTCTAAGGAAATCTGACATTTTATAACCAGATATCTTATATGCCTGTACATTTTCCAGCTTCCCCGCTACTGCCTCTGGGGAAACAATCCCAGATTTAGCAGATCTCCATCTGCCTCCCCTGTATAAACAGACAAAGCAACTACTTAGCCAACCTGCTACTTCCTAACCAGTCTATCTGTATTTTTTAAGGAGGACAGTGATTTACTTTTGTCCACAGATTTCCAATTTCCTCAGGTTTTTAAAGTGTGTTTAAGAGTCCCACTTGACTTATTAATGGCTCAAATTTATTCCTTTTTCAAAACTTGTGTCTAGCATGCTATATTTAGAATGGTCTGTATCAGATGGGAAGGGTGCCTACAAATTATCTGCATGATTCCAAATTATTTGATAAGTTAGTTCATAAAGTATACTCACATGAATATCTACCAACCATTCAATCTTACATAACTATGCTATTTGTACTGTGTGACAGATCAGTTAATTCCTGTGATAGCATTTCTATTTCCTGATTGCATGTTGAGAAAAATTACTTGGATTTAGATTGTAAGCTGTTTGGCACTAGGAATTCTCTTTATTATCTACGTCATGCTCAGAGAACCACATTTCTAAGTTGTGATTAGAGTTGTATGTGCACCTTCATCATAAACAACAAACAGATGAACCAAAAACGCATATGAATGTTTCTTCACGAATTTGTTGTCATTTATATACTCACAGCTATTTTCAAATATATTTGTGAACATATGTTTGTTTCATACAAAGAAAAAACAATATTAAAAGTTGCAGTCAGCAATAAGTATTTTTGTTTTATGAAATTACTTTTGTTTTTACTTCATTCCTTTCTCAGCTATGTTAAATGTTTTTATTTTTTGCAGGATGTTCTCGCTTTGAGAAACTGAAGCAGAAAAAAAGTGATCTAAAGAAAAACATATGACATCTTTCCAAGCACTAGAAAAGCTGCTAAACCCTTCCTTTCAGTCACAATCTGTTCCAAGGATGAGAGCTCACTGGTACATCAATGCTATCCTGCCCCCTGAGAATATCAGCTTCACAGATAACATGGAGGACTATTTCTCTGTATAACCAATTTACTGAGAATGCTGGAAACACTAGAGATTTTTTTTTTTTAATTTAGAGGATAAATAATTCAAACAACAGACAGGGGAAATCTTTGCAAGAGAGAGTATTATTTTTAAAATTCTAATTGAGTTCAAGGAACAAGATAATTCCTAAACAGGAAAGAACAAGTGTGTAAAGAGAGTACGTCAGTAACACAGGACTTAAGAAGTTGAAAACTGGCAGAGAGAACATCTGAACACCTCCTGGTAAAGTACCCTGGTAGGCTAGCCAGATGGCATGCTATTTGTTTTCACTACTTCATTTAACATAGAAACAAACTGTTCTTCAGCTGAAAAACAAAACCAATTAGAATATTTCCTTTCCTCAGTGTTCCTAAACCTGAGTCCATTAAAATCACCAGGGGTTTCCAGATAAGAACTATGCAGTATCTCTTTAAAATACAGGTGAAAGATCAGAGTCACCTCCTGAGTTCCCATCTGTTTTATAAAATAATACTGCACAGCAGTAGTGTATATATATAAAATATCCTGCACAGCATAGGAGATGAGGAACTGTGAGAAGGGTAGTATAAGGCATTTGAACTAATGCATTTGTTACTTTGGTGTCACCAAATAAAAAGTAAGGATGCTTATATATTAATTTTTTTTTTATATTTATATAAAAATGGTGTAACAAACTACAATTCCAAGAAAATGGATTTGAAAAGATAATTTTTTGGCTAAGGGTAGTCTCTTCTCCCAGAGATTTGCCACTTCAAGGACAGAAAAGAAGCCAAACATATGCAGCATAATTTTGGCACTTTTTCCCTGATGGAAAACCATGAAATACAAAATCCAATATAAGTGCTAGTGATTTAGATCACATGGGAAACTAGTCATCTTCTATCTTGGGCTGTGGATTGAAAAAGGTACCAGTGGTAACTATAATCTTTTATTCTTTACATAGCCAAAGCATACATTGTAAAAGTTAGTGTGGAGTCAAATAAAAAGGGTGGTTGTGGAAGGCAATTTACAACAGCTTCAAGACCTTCTCTGAACAATGAGAATAAAACAAAGCATTATAAAAAATGCATTCTGTCCTTGATTGCAAGTACTTAAATTAATGCTATTCAGTATGAAATCTCAATGCATCATCCAGAATTATAAAATAAATAATAGCCCTTCTAATTAATCCCCAAGGGGAATTACCCTAGTGACAGCAAGGAGAGGATTTGGCTCCAAATGCAGCTCTGTCTTAAACAGGACCAGTGCAAGTATGGCGAGGCAGGTGACAGGAGCGAGCTGCTTCACTGAGGTGGTGCAGCATGCTGTGAAACCAGTCTGAAAGCAGACACTTCTGTTAAGTGCTGTACGCTGGTATTGCAGCATATTTCAGTGTAGGAGGGCAGCACAAGAGCATTTACTGGAAAGGATAAATGTATATACATCAGCTCTATACTAAAAGCTTGTACTAGCAGTACCTGTGTTATTGGACAGTGTGGGCCGTACTATCAGTTCTGGAAATTTATAAGTGTTTGACTACAGGTTTACTGGTTTGATTTTTTCCCTCCACCAACAGAGAGACAGCATATCAAAACTGCCCTCTCATATGGAAACATTTCCTTTTCCATCCTAAAACTTTTTTTGCTTTTTCATGATTACTCAGAAAAAAATACAGGACGAAATGCAAAGTAACTGAAATAGTTACAAAACATGAATGAAGACCAGTTGTAAGAATATTTAAAGGACAAGTTGCAGCTGTGCTTGTTTAATTTCAGCAGGAATGTGAGAAATTGCATCAATAGGGTGGATGCCTCTTGACACACTGGATGAGTCACAGGAATCAGTCTACAGGCACAGTAATTGGACACCTTCTAGAGCAGGCTTGTGCCATTGGAACATAAAAGAACATTGGAACAGGAAGAGAAGCAAACAGTACACAAGATTTAGATCATTCTGATTTCTTACTTTCAGCAGAGTTTTATGCCTGCATACACATATTAATTTAAACTGCAGGAAGTTACGTCTGCATGACTAGTAGGAAGGATGGATATATTATGTGGATATACCACTTTTTGAATACAGAGGGATTTCATGCACAGTGTTGGGATTGACTTGTTGTATTGGTAAAAGAGTAATATTGTGATTACTAAATTGTAGTTGGCAGGTAACACAGTAAAGTTGCTTTGGGAAACTTAAGTTTCCCAACTTAACCACTTACTCATTTTAAAGATTAATTTTAATATGCAGCTCTTTAATTTATATATTTTATATATTTGATATATTTTAAAGACCCAGCACAATGTATAATTAAATAGCTGCTTATTAAATATACAACTCCACAGCCTTAAAAAATTACAACCCTAGAATTACCATATTTGTCACTGAGACCCACAAACATTTTTAAATATTTATTCTTTCCTTAGATTGCATGGATGGTTACATTAAGATTTTAGGAGAAGAGTAATAGAAATTATATCAAAACTTAATTCTACATCTGATTTTCTTAGGGTTTATAACTCAACTGAAAAAAGTTGTTTTTTTCCCCCAGCACATTTTCATTCATTAGTTTACTCACCATTCTGTCAAAAAAAGACAGCAATAGCTAGAGCTTAATTATGTACTAAACGGATCAAAAGCTGCCTCCATATGATTACACAGTCCCAGAAAAAGAACAGTCACTAAAATAGTATCCTGCAAACAAAATTGCATCTGGTGTAACCACAGAGAAGCAAATCAAACCTCATGTGCAATGTAAAAAGTGCACTACCATGAGATCTGCCTTCTCCCTCTGAGGAGGCTTAGCATATACAGAAAAAGAGTAGCTTCAGCATTGATAAAAGAAAGAGCAGAACAGGAAGCTCTCAGATCTCAGAAGAGAATTGCTTAGGCTACGGTTGCAAAAAAGAATCTGCACCCAGTCTTATACCAGAGGGTTTGTTACCACACCGAGCTCCTCAGAGAGCAACAGCTTCTTCAGAGCAAAGGGAAAGTGGCTCTGTGAAACTTTTCCCAAGGCCATGGGAGATGGGGCTGAGTCTCCCTTGTGGTCAGGATCTCTGCAGGGCAGGCAGGCCTGAGGCACTGAGTGCCAGGCTCTGTGCTTCCTCAGAACTAGTGAAAAATACACCGGGAGGTCTCTTCTTCATGAGGCCTCTGTTGGCTGCAGAACAAGTTTGTCTCCTGGGTGTTGTGAATACCAATGACAGGCTGTAAGGAAATACAGCAGCAGTTCCACAGATAACAATAAGGCAGAGGGATCTCTGGGGGCTGCTCAAGGTCTGTATAAGTTTTGGAGGATGTGCAGATTTGGGTAGAAGATTTGCTGCCTGTGCCAAAAGGAGGAAAGAAATTCCCCCTGAGCTCCTACCATGTCTGTTTGGTGGAAGCTCCAAGGGGAACAATAATAATTACTCTGCACTTACGTAGATAAGAAGATGCTTCAGTGTGCAGATGCACATTTATCTAAACAACAACAAATGCACTTTATATATTAGAGAGGTTTTATCAAAGTTGGTCTGCTCTGTAATTATGTTGAGAAATGAATTGGATGGAATTTGAATGAGTTAATGTTTTGAGCTATTAACCTAGAGGATCTTTTACCAAACAATTCATGTGCATTCAATCTTTCTCTCTTCTCTCCAACTTCATTGTAAAGGTGAAAGACTAAGTTGATCAGGACATCAGCAGTCATGGCTATTGCAGCATTCAGCAGAAATGAAAAACAACCTTTCTTACACTAAACTATGCAGGTATATTAAAGCAGTAAGATTTCTAAATTTATTTTTTTATATTTGCAGAGCATGGGCAAATAGGAAAGAATCAAGACAATGGGTAGTCTCACATTTTTATAACAAAAAATCGCTGCTGGAAAGAGCCACAGAAACAAATGAATTAATTCTGCAATCAGAATGAAAGGAAGACTAAGTGATGCACTGCTCAGATCCCCACCTACACAAAGTCCCTACAGTCTCTCACAATTTTTAGCTCATTAGGGACAAATTTTCTTTTTTTTTCCCCCCAGTAGATGCACAGGAAATCACCTCTTTCGAAAATATGTGGGAATCTGGCAACTGCATGGCAGAGACAGGTTGCTGTGTCTCCGCAAAGGAAATGATGTATGACAAGATTGTCTCCTCTGCCAGCCATCATTCTACAAAACATACTATCTCCACCAATTCCTTTTGGAGCTTGAAACCTTCAAGACAGCAACTGCAGTGGGGAGATGGGCTCTCCCAAAGAACCTGCATTCATTCTTTCTTTGCAGTAGAATGAGGGACTATAAACGGGCAAGAAAAAAGTTTTCACCAGAACTCTGCAGCTTTGTCATTCACTGCTTTCAATTCTGAGTGGAGAAGGGAGCTAAGGCTCTGCAGAACAGACTGGGGAGATGAAGCCAACCCTGGCTGTCCAGCTCTAAGCTCCTCTGGTGCAGACTTTGTGCTCGAAAAGTGTGTGTGTACGCCAAAGAGAGCACGTTCTATGCAGTTCTGTCTCCAATAAGGAAGTCAACAAGGAGATTTTCCTGTGCCTGTACTGAGCTTGTGGCAGCCTCCCCGGGGTCCCCGCATGCTCTCCAGGGCTGCATCAGATAGAACCTGAGGAGGATGCTCAGCTCCAGCACCAGGCTGTTTCTAGGACATGGCCCAGAGTTCTCCCCAGCAGCAGCTGCCCTGGCTGCAGGTCGGTTCCCTGGCCCTGCCATCGCTTCTGTCGAACCGGAGGGCACAGGGAGGGCTCAAGCTCTCTGGCAGAAGGCAGAGAGCAGGTGAAGGAGATGTGGCAGGCTGTCCTTGGCCTTGCTCTCAAGCCTTTGTGCATGTGACATCCCCCCTGCCCGTGTGCCAGGCTCTGCGTCTTGGTGTCCAGGGTAACACATGGATTGATAAATCCACAGGGAGTGATGCTGTCTTCACACTTCCTCCTACTTTTGTCACCTGCTGCAGCAAACCGGGGACACGGCAGCTCTGTAGTGTCTACTTGTGATTGAACTAAGCAGTTCAAGGGATTAAGATAATTTTCAATAAGTAAAATATTTTATTTCACTAGGGTTTTTTTTGGTCCTTGGCATGAAAAAAATTGAACTCAAGCTGTTCCTCAAGTAATTTCAAATGAAGCTGCTCAACCACCTGGACTCAAAACATTTTTCACACCCAGTCTCTTTATCTTATTCATTTCCTCTCCCTTTAAATATATTTTTAAATATATTTGAACTGAAGTCCTTGAATTATCCTCTTGGAAAGATTTTAATCTTTTCTTTGGCAATTTAATCCTTTAATTCAAGTAGTCAGTTGTATATCAAAGGTCTTTAGGGAAATGATTGACCCAATTTTTATATGTGATAGATATTCAGTGAAAAGTAAAAGTATTAACTTAAATGCAATTAAAATTATGGGAATCTACTTGGAATAATCTGATTTGTCTGGACTTTCAGAAAGCCTCTAATAAGTCCTGCACAAGAGGCTTTTAAAAAAGCAGCCAGTTGCGAGGTAAGAGATCAGTGATGTGGGACGTGATGCTAGACAGCTTACACAAACATGGTTGATATTCTCTGTGGCAAAAGGTTAACACTGAAACAGTCCCAAACCCATGTTCTAGCATTGGATAGTGCAGAGAGCTGTCACTCAGCTTACTTGGAACAAAAGTGAACAGAAAACTAAAGAACTTGAATTAATTGAAAGTACAAAACATTGACAGCTGAAAGTCTTTGTTGACAAGAACAGAGTAATGGACACTGGAAGAAATCTTTTGAATTATTTGTACAAGTTTGGTGTACAAGTTGTAGTAGAAAGACCAGAGCATCACTGTGGACAGCTCAGTGGCTGTCAAGAAGCAAACATACAGACTGTTCCAAAGCATAAGGAAAAACAAAAAACAATCCAACAAACACAAAACAAAACACAAAATACGACGACATCTTGAAAATTAGTGGTAGGGTCCCATCAACAGGAATTCTGTGTTTGATGGCCCCAGAGAACAGTTCACAATCACAGGGAAAAATGTGAGAGAGAAAGGAGAGGCAATAAATATGATTATAGGCTGTGAAGGCTTTTCTTCTGCAGTGAAATGCTAAAGAATGTTTACAGAAGAGATGAATAGACACTTAGCCCTGCATACGGGCAGTAATGAATATTATATGGAAGAGAAAATGAGCACTTCTATCTTTTAACAGGAGAAACATTCAATGAAAATGAAAACAATGCATTTAAACCATATTACAACCTTTTTTCTTTCTGACAATTCCACAAGAATAGTCTACAAGGTTTGTGGAATCTTCTTCTGAAACACTGATTGATAAGAAACTGAGTGTTTCATATGTGATTCTGAACAAACGGAGGAGCAGAAACCTTATTAAGAAAATAAGAGGGAACCTCCAGAGATATGAGTTTCCCTGCTCCCCCTTTAAATTATTATTATGAAAAGAGATTTTAATGGTCTTCCATGAAAAAAAGAGACAGGACTTTCTAGGAACAAGGAATAAGACTAAGTGAAAGCCAACAGTAGGGGTAAACTGCAATTTAAAGCTGTCATTCAAAATGAGTTTCATAGATTGATGACAACAGCCATACAACTAAATTTGAAGCTCACTCTCCCTCAACTTATGCATGAGATACAGATCATAAAAACAATGGCTCTTCATGCTGTATTTTCTTTATAAACTACAGTGAAGCTGCAATTAAGGAAATGAAGCCTTCCTATAAATACTGGGAAACAAAGTTTTTCATTATATGTGCAACCAAAATGAGGCAGACCTCGAGCCTTGGGTAGAAATCCTGTGCACTAAATCTAGCTTTTCTCTTTAGCACAGTGGTAATCAGAGAGACACAGACCACAGGATGCTCCACCCATCTTCCTGGCATCCCAAGGCAGAGCCTCATCTCAACATGCAGTGTCCTAGTGAAGCTTTAGCTTCACTAAAATGTGAATAATGTGTATAAATGTGTATATAAATGTGTATAAAACCTCAGAATGTGACACCAAAATACAATACTAGCAATGCTGGGTTTTGCAATCCCACCTTTTGAAGTGCCCATCAAGAGATACTATCAAAATCCAGATATCTGTCCTCTTTGGTGACACTATATCACACCATGTATCAGCAGAGAACCTTGGTAATTCACCACACACCATTTTTTTCTCCCAGCCAGATTTCACATCATCAAGACTAGGAATATTTTACACTGTTAACAGGGTATGGAGGAAAAACAGTGTTTGTGAGATATTCAGATAGCATGGTGATAAAGCTCATTACAGAATAAAAATAGCTGAAATTTATTCCAATGAACTATACTAATTCATAAATACAACTAATTTTAAACCCTTGCAGAACTAGAGAATGAAAATGGAAGACTGCATGCAAGTGTGTGTATTTATACATATGTGGAGAACTGAAATATACTTCTCCAGCACATCTGCAACCCTGTAAATAGAGAGCTAAAAATGAAGTGGGAGGAAAGAATGTCTTTGCAAAATCAAACAACCAACTCTGCATGCACGGGGATGAACTTAGCCTGAGGTTCCTTCCTTAAAGGACGTGTCCTTCCCTGCCATGGCTGTAGGAAGGAGCCCATCCTCACAGTTTCTCCTCAGCCGTAATCACAAAATGCACACAATCTGCAGAAAATGACAGGCTGCAAAGCACTCGTGGATGACATCTCAAACAAGTTCAAACAAGTACAATGATCAAAACAGTCTGATGCACTGTCTCTCTTTTACAAAGAGGTATAACAAGGTTTTCTTCTATGCAGACAAGAGAGGACAGGAGGGAACACAGTTGCAAAGGGACATTTTTTCCCCAAATGTGTATTTTCAGTTTCTCATTTCAGTCATTGATCAAGTAAGTCATTTCGCTTCAATTTTTTCTTAAGCACTTTTGTGTCCCATTTCTGCTGACTCATAATGAAGTGTATGGCAGAAGGGACCTTGTGAATCTAATCAAAGAACCAGAGGCTATGGAACAGAAATCCAGCCTCAGGGCCTGAACAAAGGAAACATCTTCATTAGAAGAGTGCATTCCATTCCAGATAGTCATCACTTAAGTCTTCCTCCCTCATGGGAAGCCACAAAGGCTGTCTGCACCCCCAGCATAATACAATCTAATACACCAACTTTTCAATTGCCTATTTTAACCCAAAAATTAACAGAACTTTCTGTCTACCATAAAAGTCCCCTGAGACTGGAGTCTGTGAACACAGGTTAACATACAGACAGGACTACAAGAAGGCCACCTGAACACTATGACTTACTAAAGTCTCCTACTCAAGGTGTATATACAGACACCAGAATCGGGGCATGAAATGCCATTTTTAAAAGGGAATAGAAAGAAGTAACCATCTTTTCTTTTAGGAGGGGCACCTGGGAGATGGGGAGGACAGTTTAGAAGAGATGCATTGGCATGCATTTCTGTGAAGAAGTGTGTTTAAAGCTCCTAGCAGTTAGGAGTGGTGGTGTGAGAGGGAGGGGGGCATTCTCACTAGGACTGAAAGAGCAAAATACAAGATTGCTGTCAGCTACCTGTCAGTGGAATCTTTCTTCCTTCAACACTGCTGGACAACACTATTTTTTTCCAGTTTTTCTAATTTATCAAATGAAAAACTGGGTTACACCGCAATTTCCCTTAAAGACATTCACTTGTAACTGAAAACCAGGAAGAAGGTGCCGGAGGAAAGTATTTGCAAAAGCTAACTTTGGTGTAATGAAGTTATTCCCTCTGGGCTCTCTGAAGCCAAGAGAGGCTCTTTCAGTTCATTGTATGCTGAGGGGTTCTCTTTGCTTATGACCCCTACAGCAGCCATGGCAGATGAGACACGGGGCTCAAGCAGCCATTGTGAATCCTCAGTGTGCAGGAACAGCTGACCAGACCTCCTGCTTGTCTTGCTTGAAACGTTAGCGGAGCAACAGCAAAATGCACAGCAGCATAACACACCCAGCTCTGCACTTCACAGCACTGGGGAAAGGCAGGGCACAGTAGGATGCACCTCTCTTGTAACAGCCCTGCCCAGCTGGAGTTGATGGATCAACCTGCATGAGCCTTTATGGGCAAAAGACTCGGGCTGATGATGCAGTAGGAAAATACCAACTCTTGGCATTCCCTACAGGCACACAGAGGACTAAGGGATCCTAGCCTGGGCTGGATGTTGACCTCTCTTTACTTTTTCTGCTGTTACTTAATAGCACTGGGGCTCCTCTGAGAGCACATTGGCAGATACAAAACCTCTTTATCTAAATTCAGAAACCTGTAAAACTCTTACTGATGCTACCTCCTAACAAAGGCAGTGCAAAAAGAAGGCAACCAGAAAGAAATGTTAACAAATGGAAGACAGATTAACCTCATTAAATTTGCAATTGTCCTGTAACTCATTATTCTAAGGAGAAGGAGAGGAGAAGGCAAGGAGCACGCTGTGCGCTTGTTCTTTACTGTAGGTGTGGACACACACTGTTCCCTCAGCCAAGTTGTCCTTTAAAGATTATTTCTGATGCATTATGCAGGTCATATATAGTAAATTTTTGATGTATTTGTGGCATTATACTTTTCTAAATGGCTAACACTACATGTGATAAAGAATGAAGTTTAAAAGGGACAGGGAAAAAATAAAAAAAGCCCTAAGCAGGAGAAAATGAAGAAAAGCCTAACGAGAGTACTAAGCAAAATAAATACAGGCAGTACAGTAGCAGCACCTGTAAGTAAGTATGTATACATCATACTCCTCTCCCTTTAAAATCAATGAATATTATTCCAGGGTAAAAAAAAGGTGCTGAAAATTTTCAGACTTTATGGAATGGCGTGAGCTTATTCATGGGGTCTTGAAAATACAAGGAATCTTCTCCAAGTTATACCAAATTCTAGGAAAGGTAGTCACAAAGGAACTCTTACACAGCTTTTTATAAAAAAAACCCCTCAAAATGTCAAATTTCATAAGAGATTTGTGAAAGGAGCATGAAGTGCCTCGAAAGCAATAGGTAAGCCATTTAAAAACAGCAAAGGGACCACCAATTTTAAAAGCTGAGTGATTTGGTTAAGAATAATTTGGTTAAGATTTTGGGTAAGTAATTAAAGAGTAATACCAGTCACCAAAACCAATTAGCACTGCACCCAGACACCTGCACCAGCAGCCCCAGCAAGAACAGCTCTGACTGCACTTCTTACCTGTCACGGCCATCCTGACACTGGAAACAAATTCTCTCATGGAGCTTCACATCCTCTCACACATCCTTGCTCTTTACCATCTTAAGGAATTATGCACCTTATTTTCCCCCTCAAGAAAGATTTTGGTGCCCCCTTTATTTCACAAAATAATCGGAAAAATACTCAAAATGGACATAGCTTGAAGAGTCAAAATGTGGCAGTTCATTTTCTTAATGGGCTTGTCTGTTTGATGGCATAAAAAACAATTTATGGGTCAACAATACTAAGGTTTTAAGCTGCACCCTCTCCCGTTTTTTTTAAGTTAAAGGAAAATGCTTGATGACATTCATGACTAGACAAGAAAAGAAAATCCCTAACTAGTCTCAGCCAAATTACAGACTTGAGGAAAACCTAAACAGCATCTGAACAACTATGAACTGAAGTCTTTCCAGTTTATAAAGTTCTATTTTGTTCCTGTCTCTTTTAACCGACTATTTATTTTCTGTGTAGTTCTAATAAAAATAACCCCTTATAGTCTGCATTTTCATTCCACCATTTCTTTAAAAAGTATTTTGACACATTTAAAACACCTTTAAAAATACACTAAATCTGGTTAGGGTTAGGGCTAGGGTACCCTAACACTGGAAGTGGAATGGGTTGGGCTGCTGTCATTGTAGGCAATCAAAGTTCATCAAAATATTATGCATATGAGTGCACATACTGGGTTAGGGTTACTGAAAATGAATTGAAGGACAATTCTCCCTACTGTCTGTATGTTATTCAAGTAACTGGAGTAAATTCTCTCCTCATGTAATTGATAGATTTCTGCTCTTTTAAATTGTCTGGGAAAATTTGCCTTATGCTTTCCTCAGCAGTGGAAGACAATTCAAAGTAGTTTAAGAACGATGAATGAGGACAAACTATGGTTTTCTTTTCTATTCATAAAACTGTACCAATGGAATAGCAGGCAGGCATTTAAATTGCCACTGGAGCTTAAAGCACCCACCCCAGCTCATGTATTTTTTAGGAATCTGACATGTACTAAGCTATTTTAGAGTACACCCTGCATTTAAAAGTTAAGTTATGTTACTAGAGCCTCAAGTAAATTAGAGAACACCATGCTCCTAGGTTAAAACGATGTACCATCAACATCTAGTTAGTACTACCAGTAATATGCAAAGACTGAATTTGATTTTCAGTATGTACGTGATCTGACTAGAAAATTTATTTAACAGCACAAGCAGAAAAACATTATTGTAGTCACGCCTCCATTCCTATGCAGAACTGGAGATAAACTATCTGCTATCTGAAGAATGCAACGTTGCTTCAACAGCAAGTAAAATTGCTTTAGAAAGCATCATCTGTTAAAGGTAATTTAAATGTAAACAATTTATTTTTCCCAAAATTTATCTGCTTTTGTACTGTGAGGTTGTATTTTGATGATTTATGTAACAATGTGACCTAAACAGTGGTAGTCATTTTTTTCTCCCCCCCCCCAAAAAAAACCCACTTTAGATTTGAGCATATGAACATGCACACTCGGAGACCTTGCTCCAAATATAGTCAGAGAGCGGAATTACAGTTCTTACCAATACCACAAATGCTTCAGTCAAGATTTATTCCTACACCAACAGGAATTTGCTGGGTGCGTCAGCAGCTCATCTCTCCAACACCTCACACCACCACCGTGAGGAAATTCAGGAACTTGGCCAGGCACTCCTAGAAAAGCAATACAGCCTCCCTTGCTGTATCTATGGATGTGGATGTTACAATCACGTATGAAAACTAAATTTTAAGCATGCAGTATCAGAGCAGGTTAGCACAAATTCCTTCCCACAAATTTCTGATGCACAGCCAAGTCTGCAAGATTCCTCTATCACTCATCCCCTAAGCCAAGGTCAAGGTGTTTCAGCTTTGGTTTTAAGTATCAAAGATTAAGAACCAAACAAAAGGACCTCTGCTTCTTGAAGACTTTCAGTCAAAACTGCTGTTCCAACCAGAATCTAGTGCTCCAGTATTAATTACAGACAAGAGGCACGAGCCACTTCTTTACTGTGCGGTGTCTACAATCAGCTGTTACTGCAAGGAACAAGGAAAGCAAGTCCAAATCACCCAGTGTCACTCAGCTCTACAGCAACTGAGAGCTGAACACCCCCAAAACTTGTGGCTCTGTGCATCTCCTGGAGTACCCTCATTTTGAATATTACAGAGTATTTTGACTTCTTTCCCTTGTAAAAAATGCAGTAAAACAAATAAATAAAGGGCAGGAGGACAAGCCTATAGAGCAGACTGGCATAATGTGAGCTTGAAGGTGAATTTTAACTACTAGAAAAGCAAAATGGCAAATATACAGGTTTAGGTCTCTAAAATCACATACATGATGGCAAGGAAAACACATGACAAAGTAGCAAGTTCAAGTGATCAGGCAGAGGTTATAAAAGAAATATGCTTTTACAGATACTCTATAGTAAAACACTGTACTGCTGGCACAGGATGCTGCAGAATAAATGTTACATGTTTTCCCATGTATTGTTTTAATTTATTTCCATTTATTAAAGGTGTAATTAACAAACTTTTTAACTAGGCCAGAAAGTCTCAAACATTATGGGTTAATAAAATATGTGCTATTAAACCCATAACATATTAAGGGAAGTATTACTGTAGATATATTAAATAAGCTTGTACAAATAAACCATTATGGAGTATAGATTCCTTTCAATAATGTACATAAGGAGTTATCAAAGAAGCATAAGAATTAGCAGAATTCTCTTTAGAAAACATTCTTTCAAATTAAGCTTTTGTGGATTTAACACACTGCCAAAATGCACACATCATTTTGAAAATGAGACGTGCGTTGGGCAAAAACCCAACAGTTTAAACATATAACACATGATGCTACCAAAGTATTTTTAGCTGTGCCTTAACAAGACAGAAATCTTATTTTTTCTGCAATATAAATTTATTTTCTATGAAAATGTTTTTGACTGAAAACATTTTATTACATGAAAGATTGCAGAAATAAATTCTGTCAAATACAGAAAAAAATAAAATAGACATTTTTCTTAGAAAAATGCTGTGAGATTTATGCAAAACTGATCTATTTCCTTAGGAATGATTCTACTTTCTGTTATAAAACAGCTCAAATGTATTTCTTATGCTTTATACAAGAAATATGATTTACAAATGAAATGTGAAAGTTCTCTTTTGTCCAACACTCGTGTTCATTTCCCAAATAAAAAAGAAATGTTGTCATAGAGCTACAACTGCATCATCTGCAACTACCACCTTTTTCCTACTGACCATGCCCCCACACTGTTTGCTATTTCAATCCTGAAGACTTTGTAAATTTTTCTGTAACTTACTGTTGAGAATTCTTCTTACCCAGACAATTTTGATTCATTTCTCATGAAATCAAGATTCAGCAAGTTGTACGCCATGACTCCAGACAGAACAGTTTCATATCATGAAGTGCTGCAGCAACTGAGGGGTGGTTTTTTTGAACTCTGCTTTCAAAAAAACTTGAGCACTTCAAAACATGTAAAAAGATTTGAAACATCCCATTTTGCTTTCTTGTTTTTTATATACTGGAAAAGAGCTTCCTTAAATGTTCCTGCTGTAGGGATAGAGTTGAAGACTGAGACTTGGAAATCAAAGTCACAACTGAAAAATAAAAACCAAACCAACCCTTTGTTCCAAAAACATCACAAGTGTAACTAGCTCAGGATGTCACAATATTAAAAAACATTGTGAAAAGTAACAGAACAAGCTGACACACTTTCACATGTGACATTTAAAACAGCAACATTGTGTTTTCAATTTTTAAGTCTTGAAGAAAAAAAATCAACTGAGGATTTCCTGAAAATTTTGGTCTAAAGGCTTTCATGTTTGTGAGGTTGAAAGAACATGCAGATATAGGATGCCTGTTTGAAAATTTTATCGTTTTCTCATGTAACATTCACATTTGTAGTCTGAAATTTGTACAATACCATCCCAGCCTCAGCATCTGGCTTTCAATTTACAAGGAGTTAAAAACCAAAGTTTTTTAGATTGCAAAGTTACAATTAAAAATACTTGAAACTAAGTGACAGAACACCCAATTTGCTGGTATCTTACTGTTTTATTCACAAAATAAAGACCTTTGTCTTTCCAAACAAAGAACATAACAGAAAGACTCCATGAGAAACAGTTATAAAAAAGTGGTACTGAAAATTTGAAAAAAGTCTGTAAAATTTACAAACGCAAACGATTGCTTTGTACAAAATCTCTTTTTTTGAAAGAAACTTCAGTAATAGCTTCTACAATCCAGTTCTAACAGCTCGGAATTGATTGCGAACGGCGGCTGGGCTCTATTTCCGCCGGTGCGGGGAGCTGTCCCTGCGCCTGTCGTCGCTCCTGCGGGACTCCCGGTGCTGCTCGGGGTAACGGCTGTGCTTGTCCCGCTGCCTCTCCGAACCGTTCCGGGAGCGCTCCTCCTGCTCCTCCT